>NC_066888.1:16815115-17446434 GCF_022985175.1 Labeo rohita | reverse complement strand
TGACTAATGTGTATTAATGCATCACACCCACATTACCTCAGTGATTTCGGATAAACAGAAAAAATACGATTTTTTGCAAAACCAATTTCATAGGTCGGAGTTCAAAGGGTAGATCAGTGTTGCCATGTCCACTTATTATCCCGCTTATCAATAGTATCACTTATTGATATGTTCTATATACACTAGCAGTAAAAAGTTTTTGAACAGTAATACTTTTAATGTTTTTTAAAGAATTTTCTTCAGCTCCCCAAGAAGCTCTTTACTGCAAAAGCAGTAAAATTGTGAAATAGTTTTACTATTTAAAATAACTGCTTTCTATTTGAATATATTTTAAAATGTAATTTATTCCTGTGACCAAAGCTAAATTTTCAGCATCATTACTCCAGTGTTCAGTGTCACATGATCCTTCAGAAATCAATCTAATATTATTTGCTGTTCCTGAAACATTTATTATTATCATCATCATCATCATTATCATCAATATTTAAAACAGTTAAGTACATTTTTTTCTGGATTCTTGATTAATAGAAAGATCCAAAGATAAAAAGCTTTTGTAACATTATACACTATAACACTAAAAAGTTTTTTGGAAATGATAGAAATTAATACTTTTATTTAGTAAGGATGCTTTTAATAAATTGATCAAAAGTGATGTAATTCAAATAGAAAACAGTTATTTTAAATAGTAAAAATATTTCTAAATTTGACTGTTTTTGCTGTACTTTGGATCAAATAAATACAGGCTTGGTGAGCAGAAAAGACTTCTTCAAAAACTTTCAAATCTTCATATATATATATATATATATATATATATATATATATATATATATATATATATATATAGTGAAAAATGTTGTAGTTTAGCCTGAAATGTAACCTAATGTATGTTCAAAAATTCTTCCATTGTCACATTTTATGTTTATGTTTATCTTCATATATATATATATATATATATATATATATATATATAATTGAAATATTATATATATATTATTCCTGTGATCAAAGCTAAATTTTCAGCATCATTACTCCAGTCTTCAGTGTCACATGATCCTTCAGAAACCATTCTAATCTGATTTGCTGTTCAAGAAACATTTATTATTATTATCATCATCATCATTATCATCAATATTTAAAACAGTTAAGTACATTTTTCTTCTGGATTCTTTGATGAATAGAAAGATCCGAAGATCAGCATTTATCTGAAATAAAAAGCTTTTGTAACATTATACACTATAACACTAAAAAGTTTTTTTTTGGAAATGATAGAAATTAATACATTTATTTAGTAAGGATGCTTTAAATTGATCAAAAGTGATGATAAAGACATTTATAATGTTACAAAACATTTTTATTTCAGATAAATGCAGTTCTTCTGAACATTCTATTCATCAAAAAAAAACCTGAAAATTATATTCAGCTGTTTTTAACATAATAATACATGTTTTTGAGCAGCAAATCAGAATATTAGAATGATTTCTAAAGGATCGTGTGACTGGAGTAACAATGCTAAAAATTCAGCTTTAAAATCACAGGAATAAATTACATTTTAAAATATATTCAAATAGAAAACAGTTATTTTAAATAGTAAAAATATTTCTAAATTCGACTGTTTTTGCTGTACTTTGGATCAAATAAATACAGGCTTGGTGAGCAGAAAAGACTTCTTTAGAAAACATTAAAAATCTTACGGTTCAAAAACTTGTTTTTTTGAAAAAATTTTGAAAACATGTTCAAAAATTCTTCCATTGTCACATTTTATGTTTATGTTTATCTTCATATATATATATATATAGATATATATATATATATATAGAGAGAGAGAGAGAGAGATATATAGAGATATATATATAGATATATATAGTGAAAAATGTTGTAGTTTAGCCTGTAATGTAACCTCTTCCGTTCTATTTTATAAATAGGATGTGATTTTCTTGTGAGATCTGGCAACCGAGTCACAGTGTGTATCTGCAATATGGCAGCGTGCGAGCTGAAGGGAGAGCTGAAGTACCGAGATGGACAGACGAACCAGTTTACAGTACAAGTAGATGGCAATTTCAAATCAATGATAAATGGCCTCAAGAAATTAAACGCTGATATATCTGAAGTTTTGACGGCTCTTGTTGAACAAGAAAGAGGCTCAGCGGAAAACAACACAGCAGATGTAGATGGTAAGCTGCTAAAATAAAAACTGGGTCGTTTATGGGAAACAAACATAAACAAACTTAAAGAAATCACACAGTAAAGATTACGAAGGTGGTTAAAACTCTCTACTCATATACCGGTGAGCTCCTTAATTTGATTGATATTGCCTTCTGTCGTTTGCTATGCAAATATGTTTAGTGTCCCAATTGTTTTCTACAGTATTTACTTACTTTTAGAATACGTTATTACTTCAATATTATAATTACAATAAAGTCATTTTCATTTTCATGTCATACTCATTTTGTTTTCTTAATTATATCAACTTCTATTTTTGAAATTTAATAGATGATGAGGAAGAGGACAGTGACGAAGAGGATAGCACCACGAAAATGGCCAACAAAAAGTCAAACTCAGAACCTCCAAACAAGCGGATAAAGACCGTGAGGTCATGATCTTCAGAACTGTCATTGTTTTGTTATGGCCTTTATTACATAAAGATGTGTTGTTACATCAATACCCTCCTCCTCAGAAAAACCTTCATGTCAGCCACAAGTTCAAGACGATGTTGGGATTTTGCCTTATTTTGTTCTCATTTTTATGTATTTCTAAGTTATTTCTCCTAACTTCAGTCTCCTCTAAAAGCCAAAAGTATAATTGTGTAAAGTGAAAATTGTTTCATCAATACATTATTCCTGTTATAAAAAGTTACAGATTGACAGTGGTTATCAGTACTTAAGTTTCTTCAGCTAACAGGTAGTAAACCACTGTGTAATAAACTAGATTCAAACTATCCAATAAAATGTCTAAGTTTCTGATTGGGAAATCCCTGCAACAGTTTAAAAAAGATTCAAAGGAATACACAATACCCTTTACATGTCTTTATTGATTTTTGTCAGTGTCCAGAGTTGTTTCAAACCACAGTGTATTAAGATTGCAATGGAAAGTTATTAACAAATATCCATTAAACATTATAAATTCACAATCAAGCCCTTTTAGACAAAAAAAACAATGTGCCTTTTTTGATCATTTCAACAAAATCATCCACATGTGACCGAAGACACTGTCACCACAAAAGAAGTGATTTTAAAAATCGAAACATTTGGGTCTGCAGCACAGGTCTTGTGCCAGACTCATTACAACCTACCACACCCAACAAGTCTAAACAACCTTTGCATTTATGCAAGATAAGATTATTCACGCTGTAAAATTAAGCAAAAATCCCTAAACAATAAGACATGAGATTGAGTTCACAACCATTTCACACAGACATGAATATGAACAATTTGTTTTCTGAGGACACATGATTATCACTGATCATTGATGATACATGAAAATTAGTATGTCAAATAACCACAAACTAAAGATTTGGACAAAATACACTTTCCATGTCTAGAGCTGACAAGAAATCATACTTGAACAAAATACTGATATTAAAATGTACTCATCACAGATTTTCTTTTAATACAAAAGATTCCTTATTACAACTCCTTTCCTTGTTCCTGCCTTGAGTGCAATTTATATTCTAAACAAATGAAAAGACACTGTTATAAACAAATGGAAAATACATATGTAGGTTTTCTTATTTTCCAATAATAAAATGTCCACTGGAGTTGAGAACAAACGCCTGGTGCATTAAAGTGACATTACAAATCCATCGGCCTCATAGTACTGAAACATTTACAACGCTCCACATCTTTATTCATCTTAATTTCTAGAAAATCCACCCACCATTAGAAGTGTAATTCAAGTAGTACACAGAGTTTAACACACTGACATTCTCCACATCTTGGACAATGGCTTGACTGCCTCCATTTAGGCTACTTAGATTTCATTTATCAAATTTCACTTCAATTATAAAAAGTTTTTTTTAATCAGTCAAATTAAGCTTCTAAAAAAAGTACCATAAGACTGAGCCGGACATGGGGAAAAACTTCTGGATCCCATAAATCTACATTAATTAAAACGCGGACTAATTTTGCCATTCAGCTTGAAAGAGAGTATGAAACATCACCTATCGTCCTGTTTTTTTTTTGCTAAAAATACACAGTAAAAACTGGTGTGGAACTGCAAGTGACTCAAACAATTAGCTGTTAAAGAAAAACACTCAAGAAAAAGAATCCTAAACATGTTCCCCTTTTAATTCCTCCATCCAAAGGACCAAGTTTTAAAAAATAAACTTATTTATGAATGCACTTTTGTATTACTCAACCCCTAAGACACCCAACTGTATGGCACCAGCATAGGACCTCTCATCACTTCAAGTGTCAATCAGCTGCAGTCTGCTGATCTGATTGGAGGCCTTGGCGAAGGTTTGGTGACGGTTGCAGAGAACAGCAAGGCAGATGGGCAGAATGCAGTATCCTACAGTCTTGGGGTCCGCCCTTGTGCAGGAGTACAGAAAGAGAAACACCTGGAGGTAGGGAATGAGGAAAATGGTGGCCCACACCCAGAAGGGCAGGAGGAGAAGTCTCGTTTTCAGAGTCACCATCCATGAGGTTGAAGATGGGGAAGAGGAAGATGCATCTCCCGACCATTTCGTCTGTGCTCCGGCCGCCTTTTCTACTTGTGCCAGTGCAAGTCGGTTGTATGTTTGGCTGATCTCAAATATGTAATACACTGCAGCCACACTGGCCAACAAGTACAGTCCGACGCCTATCCACCCCATCCGCTGACGGAAATTCATCATTCTCCATGCTCTTCTCTAGAGAAACAAAGACAGAAAATGCAACTGCAGACAAGAAACCAAACACTGATGTGGTTGTGAAATCATGTGATCAATGGAGTGATTACTGTTAGAGTTTCAGTAAATACAAATTCAAACAGCTCAGCTTAAACTGTAAACTATTAACTATTACTGTTGTTAAATGACTAAGAATACAAAGCAGTTATTATTTAATTATATATTTTACATGAAAATGTTTATTTTGTAAAACATTAGCTTTCTTGTTGTACGAAACACTTTCCTAAACCAATTATAGAACTACCACGAAATATTAAATAAACAAAGAGGAAGTCCTTTGAACACAAGACACCTCACCATCTGGAGATTTCTCAAAGCTTTTGACTAGCACCGTTGGTTTATTACACAGTGACACGCCCCCATCTTATCGACTAAACACATGATTCTGACTTAGTGTTACTTACTGTGATCACACAATCAATCCATTTTGCTCGGTTTTCAGCACAATATGTTTCTCGAGTCCAAACACACAACGCTGTCACAGGATTGTTGTCATAGGACTCACTTCCTGGAATAGCAACATCCGGGAAGTTTCCCTTGAATTTCGGTGACTTTATTATTAACCTCGGAAGGGGCTCTACTGCCCCCCCAGAGCATCTCTGACATAGACACAACGCTAGATGTATATATGTTGTAACCACTGGTCTGTAACAGACATTACAGCAGCAGTTGTAAGACTATTGTAAAATTAAACAAAAAAAGACTAAAACAACTTTGAGATGAGAAAATGAGTTAAACTGTATAATACAGTATAGTCTATATACACTACCGTTCAAAAGTTTGGGGTCAGTACATTTTTATTTTTTCTTTCTTTTTTTTTTTTTTTAAGAAATTAATACTTTTATTCACCAAGGATGTATTAAGTTAATAATTAAAAGTTTATTAAAAGTTCATAATAAATAATTTATATTGTTATAAAATATTTATATTTTGAATAAACACTGTACTTTTTAAACTCGTTATTCATGAAAGAATCCTGAAAAAAATCACAGGTTCCAAAAAATATTTGGCAGCACAACTGTTGATATTATCCAGCATTGATCATTCTAATAATAAATCCGCATATTAGAATCATTTCTGAAGGATCATGTGACACTTAAGACTGGAGTAACAGCTGATAAAAATTCAGCTTTTCATCACAGGAATAAATTCTATTTTAAAGTATGTTAAAATAAAAAACATTATTTTATATTGTAAAAACATTTTGCAATATTACTGTTTTTTTCTATATTTTTAATCAAATAAATGCAGCCTTGATGAGCATAAGAGACTTCTTTAAAGACTATTACAAGTCTTACTGACCCCAAACTTTTGAACGGTAGTGTATGTACCCCTAAATATATAAAATAAATATTTTTACACACACACACATATATATATATATATATATATATATATATTTTTTTTTTTTTTTTTTTCCCTTTAATGTTAAAATGTTAGTGTTGGGTGTAATGGGTTATTAAGTAATTAATTTCTGTCATTTAATTGCTTTTCCCTTTAAAAAGTACAGAGGTTACTCTATTACTACTACTCTATTACTCTATTGTAATGTAACTGCATTAAATTAGCATTTAACATCTAAATTATGTGTTTTTAATGTAATCTTCTTCCTTTAAATACTTTCCAATTCAAGAATAATTTATGCAATTTTATATTATTTTTTGAAAGAATTAAAATGTAAGTTTCATGTCTGTTGTATTTCCAAAGCTTGACCAGTAACAGTTACTGTCATTATTTTTCCTCTAAATCACATATTTAAACATTACAAATAGCCTATATAATAAACAACTATCATGTTTTATTTGAAAATATTTTATATACACTACCAGACAACATTTTTTGGACATAAAGATTTTTAAAAACAACAAGCCTGCATTTATTTCATCCAAAGTACAGCAAAAACAGTACTGAAATATTTTTATTATCTAAAACAACTGTTTTCTATTTTCATATATTTTAAAATGAAATTTTTTAATATTCTGATTTGCTGCCTAAAAAACAATAATAATAATAATAAAATGTTTCTTCAACAGCAAATCAGCGTATTAAAATGATTTCTAAAGGATCATGTGACACTGAAGACTGATCACGAATAAATTACATTTTAAAATATATTCAAAGAGAAAGCAGTTATTTTAAATAGTAGAAATATTTCACAATATTACTACTTTTGGTGTACTTTGGATCAAATAAATGCAGGCTTGGTGAGCAAGAAGAGACGTCTTTAAAAATATTAAAAACCTTACTGTCTAAAAACTTTTGACTGGAAGTGCAACTAAAATATAACCTTATATAGCTATTACTTGTAATGACATTAGTCACCTACGTTAAAATCACTGTGGTTACACTAAACGTCTCTGTCCCTTTTCTTAATCCCTTTTTATTTCTTATTGTGAAAGATTTGAACTTTGGTACAACAAAACACGAATGAATGAATGCATTTAGTCGGAGCAGATCCCTCACAAACACCACGCAAGTTTCAGTGAGCTAAAGCCCGCCTCTGTGAGAGGGTGTGCCCGGGCAAATACGTTTCGTTGCTGTCTAAATGGCCAATCAACATTACATTGTTAATCGACCGCATTGTCAAGAAATGGACAGACCATTTGGATAAATGAGATTTCACATCTTTTGTTAGACAAGGGACACACGCGCCGGTTTCCTACTGTGATGTGTCATGATGTGTTTGTTATGTCGATATGTGTTGGTGTCATATAAATAATGTGACGAAGTTGCCATAAAAATTGAACAACTATTTAGACAGAGGGACACGCGTTCTGGAGGACACAAGCCACCCTGGATGGACTACTGACGACAGTCTGACTTGGACTTTACGAGACGCGAACGAAGAGAATCATCTAATCAGAACGCATTGATCCAGCACGTTGATTCTGTCAGGTATGAAATCTTCTGTATCTTTTGTCATTAACAACCCGACTATCCTTCTTGCGTGCAGTTTACCATACTTCAACTAAACTTCTGCTCGAATGAATAAACTCCGCATTTGGACTGACATATCTCTCTCCAGAGATGCAGACGTTCGTGAAAGGAAAGAGAGTCGGTTACTGGCTCAGCGAGAAGAAGATTAAAAAACTCAGTTTCCAGACCTTCGTCGATATGTGCAGGTGCGTAAAAGCGCATCTCAGACAAGTCATAAGCAGCCTATACTTATAGAAAGTTATTTGACTATGTGTTCCTTAAACGAACTAAACTCTGCTTATGTTACTAGTTGTCATTTTTAGTAGTAGGTTATCCATTAGTGACTAGCAGGCAGTCTTTTTTGATTTAACTAGTGATTAGATATTAATATTCACTAAGTGGTACTTAGTAACTAGGTACTAGTACTTCTGTTTATTAAATACTAGTTTACACACTTAAGTGCATTTAAGTGTTTTGTACTTGTTTCAATGAAAACATCTTGCTGCTAAGAGTAAATGTTACTAGTAACAATTGGAATATACCTTAGTACAGAACATACTAATGTTTATTAAATAACTTTTAGCACCTGTTGTGTCATTTTCTCAACACACAGACAAAAAGAGCTTATAACAAGAAAAATTATTGAATGTTTCAATACTATTGGAGTGAGCATTACAGTATTTGACACTGTTAAAGTGACTAGTAGTAGAGAAACAAGTACTAGTATTGATCTAATAAATAGTTACATTGAAAAAAGAGTCACTATTTGGATTGATAGCTACTTATTTAAAGTGCTAGTAATGTAAAATATACTACTTTATTTTAAGGAATGCATGTTAAAATCTTAAAACTTCTTGCTATAGATGAGATTTATTTTTGAGAGGAGCTGAAGTGTCAAAACATTCATGTGTAATTCAGATGATTTACAGGATTTAGAAAACATGATTCATCACACCTCCTCATGTCCTCTTGCCTCATCTTCTTTCATACATCAGTCGTTGACACAGTTTCACTCACTTTATTGTTTCCAGTAAATGTAATAAAAAGCTGTTTATTCACTATTTCTTACTGTTATCTCTGTTCTAGTTTGTGTTCTCCAAACAGTCTCTAAAAAATGTAAATCTGCAGTAACTCACTTCCAGCACCCCATCCCCGAAAAAAAAACATGGATTTCCTTTGTCACATTCTTCAGTCTACCTGTTAATCATCTAAGCATTTGTTTTTCGAGGGAGTCCCTTCTGAACTGTGCTAGATTGCTTATACAAAACTGTAACTTGTAACACTGTCCTGGGACTTTTATCATTAGATGGTCATAAAACCATATGTGAAATTTTTGGTAATAAAAAAAGCAAAGACCTGGACAAAGTTCACCGGTTACCTGGATAAGCACCAGCAGGCAGACAGTCTTTGATTTCACAGACTTAGGAGTAACATTACTTGCATATCTCTTTAGACTCCATGCATTCCTAAGAGTCTGCAGCAAGACTGTGCCTGTTACTTAACTGATTCAAAGCTGAATCCTGTTACTTATTTAAGTTAACACTGCATTATCATCAATATGGCTGTAATGCTATAAATGTTGTGTTTGCGGAGGGAGGCACTGAACATGCGTATCTGTACGGATGATGTACCGTGCGTGGGCTACATGACATTTCTGAGTTAATGTAACGTGATCTCCTTTCTTTCAAGAGCATGTTCTAGCTTAGAGATAACCGGTTTTTCAAAGGGATTTTACCTAAGCTTGTGCAAAATGCTCAGTGATTTGTTATTCTGCTGGCTGGCATATTTGTCTTGGGACTTTCGATGAAAGGCTAAGATATTTTCACCTAGTTTTGAAGCTACTACTGAGTCAGCACTACTGATAAACTGCCACACAGTGCTACATTTGTTAAACCACAACAGGTTTGTCAGCTGTTGAAAAAGATGAGAGCTTATTGTTATTATCAAGGACTTTTAACCTAAAGAGTTAAAGAAAATACAGATGTTCACACAACAAATCAGACACACTGTTCATTATATAAACTGTTATCATTTAAAGAGTGTTTTATTTAGTTTTATCAATAGCATAAATGTGACCATGGATCACAAAACCAGTCATAACGGTCAATTTTTCAAAATTGAGATTTATACAGCATCTGAAAGCAGAATAAATAAGCTTTCCATTGATGTATGGTTTGTTATGATAGAAGAATATTTGAAAGATGCAACTATTTGAAAATATGGAATCTGAGGGTGCAAAAAATCAAAATATTGAGAAAATCACCTTTAAAGTTTTTCAAATAAAGTTATTAACAATGTATATTGCTAATCAAAAATTAAGTTTTTTATATATTTACAGTAGGAATTTTGCAAAATATCTTCATGGAACATGATCTTTGCTTAATTTCCTAATGATTTTTGCCATAAAAGAAAAATCAGTAATCTTGACCCATACAATGTATTTTTGGCTATTGCTACAAATATACCCCAGCGACTTAAGACTGGTTTTGTGGTCCAGGGTCACAAATGTGTCATCTGGAAATGAAAAGCATGTGTGTTTGTTGCTTTGTTGTGACTGTGATTGTGAGAAGGGAATTTGGAGAATTCTGTCCTATTTGTTTCCTATTTGTTTCCTATTTAGGTCAAAAAGCCCCCTTTGGGTTGCCAAGAAAAAAGATTTTTCCCAGTTCTATTTGAATTTCTGTCGTGTCTTCCTAAGAATTTGTCTCATTGTGAAGTTCTCATTATTTCATGTTGATCATTATTTGAATCATCAGTACTTTAGTTGCATGTCACATGGAATCAATATAAAATATTCATAGCTTGTTTTTCCACTTTTTTGTTTTCCAGGAAACAAGGCATAGAGATGATTCAGGTAAGAAACCCTTATGGCAGTATTTCTTTCTTTATATGGCTTTTCCATGACACAAAACGCCTGTATGTGAGGCTGCTTCCACAATATCATCACAATATGATTGTCAGCATCTGCTCCAAACATTACAAACATACCTTTCATTAAATGAAAACAAAGCTATTATACTTGGGGACACTTGAATTGAAAATATCACCATCAGAGTGCTATTACTACATTACTACACAACTAGTCACTTTTACACTACCAGACAAAAGTTGTGATTTTAAATGTTTTTTTTTAAAGACGTCTCTTCTGCTCACCAAGCCTGCATTTATTTGACACAAAATACAGCAAAAGCAGTAATATTGTGAAATATTTTTACTATTTAAAATAACTACTTTCTATTTGAATATATTTTAAAATGTAATTTATTCCTGTGATCAAAGCTAAATTTTCAGCATCATTACTCCAGTCTTCAGTGTCACATGATCTTTCATAAATCATTCTAATATGCTGATTTGCTGTTCAAGAAACACTTATTATTATTGTTGTTGTTATCAATATTTAAAACAGCTGAGTGCATTTGTATCAGTATTTTCAGGAATAGAAAGATCCAAAGATCAGCAGTTATCAGAAATAAAAAGCTTTTGTAACGTTATCCACTATACCATTCAAAAGCTTTATGGGAAAGAAATTACAGAAATGAATACTTTACAGTAGCAAGGATGCTTTAAATTGATCAAAACTGACGATAAAGACATTTATAATGTTATAAAAGATTTCTGTTTCAGATAAATGCTGTTCTCCTGAACTTTCTATTCATCTAAAAAATATCTAGTTATTTTAAATAGAAAATATTT
Source organism: Labeo rohita (assembly GCF_022985175.1). Taxonomy (NCBI): domain Eukaryota; kingdom Metazoa; phylum Chordata; class Actinopteri; order Cypriniformes; family Cyprinidae; genus Labeo; species Labeo rohita. The sequence continues at coordinate 17,434,940 of NC_066888.1, read as the reverse complement.
CAAAACTTTACTGTTTCCCTGCACTTTGGATCAAATGCAGGCTTGGTGAGCAGAAGAGACTTCTTAAAAAAACATTCAAAATCTTACTGTTCAAAAACTTTTGACTGGTAGTGTATATGCGGTTGGAATTGTGCTTTTTGAGGTTTGTATTGCAAATTCATTGTTTAACAATGCTGGCGTTGCTTACTGTAATGCCGTATTATTAATGTTCATTCTGATATTGCATGAACTTTTTTTGTGGCTTTTTTGAACAAATGCCAGTAAAAACAGCATATAGAGCCTTTTTTTGCTCCAAAGCAGTTCTCAGCCAGGGCCGAATATAGCCTAACATAACAAAACGTAAGTTTGCTTCTACAAAATTGCATGGAAATTGCACTGATTACCTTTTCCTGGCCAATATGGTTTATATCTGCTTGATATGAACCATATTTATAGTCTAAGCTAGGGCTTGTCTTGATGGATTATACTCAGTGGTCTATTTATCAAGTAATTTTATAAAGTCATACTGAGGACATTAGTATAGTGGGACACATAGGTCGTAGTACACATACTGTAGATTAAACCCAATCTGTTCTCATTGATAACAGTGGCACTGTAAATGGGTTCACCCGCACATTTTGTCCTAGTAAGGAACACCTGGCTTTGTCAGTGTCAAGAGTGTTGTTTTTGTCTTCTACAGATGTCTTTAATTTCTTTTATCTGCAAAACCAATTGCCACTCCATTTTAGTGCTGATGAAGAGAACATGAACTGTTCTTGAATGACTTTTGTTCAAGTTAGGCCATCACCATCAGGCTATGTTTGCTCAAGGTTAACAGCATCATGGGTGTTTATTGAACGATTCTGTTGCATTTGTAACACCTTACCTTTGTTTCACCTTGGCGCACTGATAAATCATTAGACAAATGACTCAGAGATCAGAATGTACCGTGACACATTTAAGACAGTATTATTATTCTGTTGGTCTGAGACTGATTAGAAACCTGTGATTGAACTACTTAAACCTTCAGGGTTTTAAAAATAGAAAAGATACAACAATTAAGGAGAAATATTAAAGATATGTTTATTTTTTTATTTTTTATAATTAAAAAAATATTAATCCCTGAGGAAGAAAAAAGAGCATATGCTGGTTAGGTTTTGAAGCATGGTAACTGGTTTGAGCTGGTCCTTGGTTGGTCCTGAGCTGGTTATAAGCTGGTTCTGAGCACGAGCTATTTCCAGTTTAAACCAACTCATAACCAGCTAAGGACCAGCTTAAACCGGCTACCATGCTTCAGAACACACATAAACAGCATATGCTGTTTTTTTTCAACCGGGATGAAACGTAAAAATTATTAAATTAGAAAATAGCAGAAACTCAGCTGAATGTAGTGACATGGGGAAATGCTTTATTTTGGAGTAAATGACTGGCTCTTTGTGGTAATGTTTTCAGTGAACATATGAAGACAGTATTTGCACATTCCAGCAGGACATGCCCTTGTCAGCCATGTTTATATTGTGTTAAGTTAAAGAGGAGCTGAGGTGGCCCTGAGATACGTAAAGGGCCTTCTATAACAAACCAAGCAGGTTGTAGTGGAAATGAGGTGTAGATTTGCTTGCAGACATAGAACTCAAGGCCTATCTTTGGTTAAAAAATAAATAAATAAGTGTATGTTTATGGACAAACATTGTCCTTTTCTGTTTTGCCATGGAAAATGAAGAGAATTCAAGGAACAGAGTCACCTTGTTTTGTTTTGGGACTTGAATGTGAAGGCTGGTAGACTAAACCAAGGTCCTTGTTCTGTCATTCTGGGTCTTTACTGTGAGTCAGACATTTATCAGTAAAGCTGTCTGGATGAGTGAAACACTAAGGGCTTTTCTCCACTCCCAAGATATACACCTCTTTGCTATCCACAGCATGTAGGGCATAGAAACCGAAGAGAGTATAGGCTGGACTTTGACCTGTTTTCGTCTCATGCAATAGACTACTCAGCTGCACCCAGATTTTATAGGGTCTCTAAACTACTTAAACTATCTAGCAATCAGTCCATTTGCTGATCACTTTAAGCAGGGGAAGTGTCATTAATTTGATTAAGACAATGTGATTATTTAATCATTAAGTTACTAAAAGCGATCAAAGGAAAAGGGCTTAATCTCATTGCTTTTTTGAAAATTAAAGAAATGGTTCACACAAAAATAAAAATTTTGTCATCATTTACTCCAAAACTATAAAAGTTTCTTTCTCACAGTATGTTGAACACAAAAGAAGATATTTTGAAGATTTTTGAAGAACCAAACAACTGTTGGTCCCCATTGACTTCCATGAAATTGTTTGATTACCAGCATTCTTCAAAATATCTTCTTTTATGTTCAACATAAGAAAGTAACTCATACAGGTTTGGAACGACCTGTGGATGAGTAAATGATGATAAAATGTTCATTTTTGGGTAAGCGATTCCTTTTTAAAATTGATCAGATAAATGTTACAGTATTACTGTTTTACTGCTATTTTGATGAGGACAAAATGTTCATTCTTGGGTGAACTATCCCTTTAATAATAATATTAATGCGTTTATTTATATAGCACTTTTCAAACATAAAATGTGACTCAAAGTGCTTTACAACATTATGTCAAAAAAAAACACTATATATACAACAATACAACACATTCAATGAAACATTTGAGACATTTTCAGTATAAACTACCCGAAGGCCAAGTTAAAACAAGTTTTCAACTTCCTTTTAAAAATACTGAGTGTGCTAGCTAATATTTACAAAGTCTGCGTCACTGTTTTTTTACTTCTTGAACTAGGAACCTCTAGTAAACCTGTGTTGGATTATCTTAAAGTTCTTGATTGAGTATAATTAACAAGAGACATACCAATATAATTAGGTCTTTGCCCATTAGGGGCTAGTATTTTTTTTTAGTACGTCTTTACCTACCTTAGTGTATTTTTTGTGGGTACATACTGTTAAAGGAGAACTCCACTTCCAGAACAACAATTTACAAATAATTTACTCACCCCCTTGTCATCCACAATGTTCATGTCTTTCTTTCTTCAGTCGTAAAGAAATTATGTTTTTTGAGGAAAACATTTTAGCTTTTTCTCCATATAATCGACTGATGTGGTGCCCCAATTTTGAACTTCCAAAATGCAGTTTAAATGCGGCTTCAAATGATCCCACATGCGGCTGTAAACGATCCCAGCCGAGAAAGAAGGGTCTTATCTAGCATAACGATCGGTTATTTTAATAAAAATAATACAATTTATATACTTTTTGATGTAAATGTTCGTCTTGTCTTAATCTGCCTGGACTGTTTTTGTTCCTGTTCATGACAGTTAGGGTATGTCGAAAAACTCCCATCTCATTTTCTCCCTCAACTTCAAAATCGCCCTATATCGCTGTTTTACCTTTTTTTGTTAAGGGTGTTTGATCTTCTTTGCATGTTCACTTTGCAAAGACTGAGTCGGTACTTCTGCAGCGATGTAGGATGATTTTGAAATGATTTTTGAATTTGAGGGAGAAAATATGACTGGAGTTTTTTGACATACCCTAACTGTCTTGAGCCAGAATACACAGAGTTTAAGGACTGCAAGGCAAGACGAGCGTTTGAGAATAAAAAGTATTTAAATTGTATTTTTTTTTTATGTAAATAACTGATTGTTTCCGTAACTTGCCTTCTCTTCTCAGCCAGGCCTACTTTACTTATTAAATTATTTTATAGGTTCATAGTACATTTACAAATTGTTTAAAAACAGCAATTACAGCATGTCACCACCATAGAGATAAGGTAATTACACTTTCTCAAGAACATACCCACCCTCATTTCGAAAATATAATAACCCAAGGGTCATGGGAGTGACCACACGCCCTTATAAGCTTTTGGTTTTCTTAGGATATGAGTATGTCCTCATAAATCGTCATTTTTTATGTTTTATCAAAACGTTGGGTCAGTAAGATGTTTTAATGATTTTGAATGAAAATTTTTTTTTAAGTCTCATATGCTCGTTTTATCAAAATTGCAGTAATGGTTCACCCAAAAAAGAAAATTTTGTCATCATTTACTCATGTCGTTCCAACCCTGTAAGAGTTTCTTTCTTATGTTGAACATAAAAGAAGATATTTTGAATAATGCTAGTTACCAAACAGTTGATTGTCCTCATTGACTTCCATAGTATTTCTTTCCCTACTATGGAAGTCAGTGGGGACCAACAACTGTTTGGTTCTTCAAAAGATCTTCTTCTGTGTTAAACACAAGAAAGCAACAGATGGAATGATGGAAACAGATGTTAGATGGAAGATGAATAATCTAGCAAAGCAAATAAGGCCTCATCATACATCAGCAGTGAAGCTCTTTGACTCATTGTTTTACAAAGCTACTTTAAATGACTACTACAACAACATTAATGTGATGTAACGCATGGCTGTCTCATGCTTTATATCAGATGATGTGTGTATCAGCTGAGTATCCTTTACAAAAAGGAAGTGAGGGGTCTTTTCTCTGAAGTGTCATGAGGTGTCTGTGAGGAATCTGTGTCATCTTCTTTCTTTATGTCTGTTTTCGCGAGTTGTTTGTCACACTCTGCGCTGGCTTTGAGAATATCTCCAAACATTGTCATCTGAAACAGAGCCATTTAGGGAATAAGTTAATAAGCCCCTTAGGATCCACACAGCCCAAGTCCTGTATTTGGTGCTGCTTTTAAAAGAGTGACTCTGATCTAAGCATTTTAAATAAAAGTGCACTTAGAGATGCCCCCATCCCCTATTAACTGTACAAATGCCTCTGATGTTTGCCAAGAACCTTTGTGGTCTGATCCAAAAGAAATATGCTCTTATCCTCAAAGGTTAAACCCAAAGGGACCACATGTTCTACGTACCCCAAGCAGACATTTTCCATACTGGACGTCATGTAAAACCTTCAGGACACATTGTGCTGTCTGTCATACGCTGCATAGTCGACTGCGTCTGTACTGTTACCATTATATTTATAAATACGAGTTACTGTGAATATGCATTTTTCACAGTGTTCCAGACCTGAGCTTTATAATTCAGTTCAAATAATCATCCGTTCTTTGTATGTCACCCTTGTGCAAACAGAACTTTGTGGCAAAACTGGAATTTCAAAATGTAGGCATGCTGTTTATATTGTCAACATATTACATATTAATTTGCTAATTATCATGCTTAATTTCTGACAAATGAAACATACAGATGCATTTCTGAGAAAAAGACATCCTCTGCTTGGTCATGTATTGACATTAGAGTTATTGCTAAAAAAATGTCTTGTGGATGTTTACTGAGCTCTTGGCCTTGTTCTCCCGGTCTAGCTGGATCTGAGCCAGCCAATAGAGAAGCAGGGTCCGTTTGATGTCATTATCCACAAGCTGACAGACCACATTGTTGATGCTGACCAAAATGTCACAGAGTCTCTGCTACTTGTTCAGGGTGTTCAGGTAAATAGATGAATCGGCTCAAGTGGCCATGCATTTATCTGCTCTTTACGCCTTGAATTTAATGCTAAATAAAATATAGAACAATATGTATTTTGTTTATTTTTAATAATAATACTTTATATTAATATAAAATAACTATATGTTATTAGTAATAATTTTAAATAATACTGTAATATTATACACTACCATTCAAAAGATTTTTATTTTATTTTATTTTTAATTATTTTCTTTTGCCCATCAAGGCTGCATTTATTTGATCAAAAATCCCGAAAAAACAGTAATATTGTGAAATATTATTTTAATATAAAATTTTCTATTTTCTATGTGAATATAATTTAAAATGCATTTTATTCATGTGATGCAAAGCTGAATTTTCAGTATCATTACTCCAGTTTTCAGTGTCACATGATCCTTCCGAAATCATTCTAATGCTGACGTATTATCAATGTTGAAAACAGTTGTGCTGCTTAATATTTTAATCTGTGATACTTTTTTTCAGTATTCTGTAATAAATAAAAACTAAAAAAAAATAAATAAATCCTGTTCTTTTTAATTTTTTATTTATCAAAGAATCCAGAAAAAACCCTGAAAGAACCACAGGTTCAAAAAAGATTGAACAGCTCAACTGTTTCCAACAAATTATTGAACAGCATTGATAATAAAAGTAATAAATCAGCCTATCTGAATTATTTCTGAAGGTTCACGTGACACTGAAGACTGGAGTAATGGCTAAAGAAAATTCAGCTTTGCATCTCAGGAATAAATTATATTTTAAAATCTATTAAAATAGAAAAACATCATTTTAAACTGTAATAATATTTCACAATAATACATTTTTATTCTGTATTTTTAATTAAGTAAATGCAGCCTTGATGAGCATAAGAGAATTTCTTTAAAAAAATAAAAAATAAAAATCGTACTAATCTCAAACTTTTGAATGATAATGTATGTTTTTATTTATCTTTATGCCGTTTTTTAATAACTTCTGATATTGTTCTTTCATTATGCTGTGCATACAAAGCAAGACCTCATGAATTATATGTTTTTGACCTCTTTCCAGGACTACATAGATGCTCATCCTGAAACAGTGATTCTTGACCCTCTTCCCGCTATTCGTACCCTGCTGGACCGCTGCAAGTCATACAAGCTAATCCATAAACTTGAAGAATGCATGCAAGGTCTGTCTACAGCACTAATACACAATGATACATGTGTGCATACTGCTGTGCTAAATACAGTTATTAATGGGCAACCCAGCTATATATTTCAGATAAGAGAAAACAAACTGTGTTTGGTTGCGTTACGTCAGTTAGATGTGGATCAGACCGATTTCTACTTATTCTAAATGTTGTAAACGGTTCTGTAAACCAGGCCTTTAGAACCTTCTTTGTTCTTCAGAGGTGAACTAACATGAGGAGGGCAGGTTTTTGCCTTTCCACAGGGGAAGTGTGAGGCTTATAGAGGGCTTATGTCCTAAAGCTGCTGAGTTGTTCATTCTTTGTACTGCTTGCACGCTGTATTCACTGGCTACTGAAAGAACAGGAGGCCCGCCAGCTCACTACAAGCCAACAGAATAACCAGCTGTGTGAATGGCGTAGTGCCTAAGGAATTCCATCTAAATCTGCACTCTTATTCTAAATATTCAGCCTAAATATTTCCACACATAAGTGTCTACACACACTACCATTCAAAAGTTTGAATTACCATTCAAAATGTCTCTTACTCAAATATGTAGTAGAAAACCCTTGAAAGACTTACATTATTTTAAAAATCCACATAAATGTATACATATTTTGGACTATGGGGGTACCATTATTTCTATGATGTGAAATAGTTGCACTCCGTGAGCTACTGACTATTGCTATTTTTACCACAACACAACTCGGAAAATAAAGCCCTGATACGATGATCACAGCTACTGAAAGAGCTTACAGGTGGTGATGTGTAGAAGCATAGGCTTAAACCAAATGCCATACCATCAATTTTCCCCACAAGGAGTCTAAACAGCCCTGGATTTCAAGTGAAATCTGTGCTGCGATACTCCTACAGTGGCTCCAGCATCATGACAAACATCCTGCCAGGATGGCATCTAGCGTTTCTTGTCTCTGCCATTTGTAAGATCTTTCAGTAGCTGTGGTCTAATAAAAGGCTCAAATGCATCAGGGCTAAAGTGAAGAGAACAAAGACGCAGGTCCTCTTCTTATCACCAGGAAAGCAGTGAAGACTTACATCGCTTCTCTTGTTGCCCATCGACTGAAAATTGGAACCAAAAGCCACACAATGTGGCATCGTATCAGTATTTTATTTCCAGAGTTGTGTATTCCAAGTTGTGTTGTAGTAAAAATAGCAATAGGTAGCGCCATTAGCTCACTGAGTACAACCATTTGACGTCATCGAAATAATAGCGCCCCCCACAGTCCAAAATATGTATAAAACAATGCAGATTTCTTATATGATGTAAGTCTTTCATGGGTTTTCTACTACATATTTCAGTAAGAGACATCATATACTTTACGTTAAGTCATACAAGTCTCAATACCCGAGGTTCCCTTTAAAGTCTGGGACTGTTTCATCTTGCATTCTTTTATAATTTAGCACAAACGTTTTATTGACATTTTTAGTGGTTTTTGAGAATGAACTGCTTGATCTTGTATGGTCACTGTAACAGTGTGGGGTTTTGGACTCCATTAGATATAAAGTTTATGTTATAAAAGATCTTTAAATGCGAAAATTACTGTGCTTTCAAAATTGTTCACAGAGAAATCTCTTGCATTCAGATCAGAGAAGGCCACGTTGTCCAATCAAAACCATATCAGAACGTCAGTGTTCTCCAGTGGGTACAGGAGTGTCAGCTGAGGGTTGGTGTGAAGTTAACCATCCGCCTTGGTGCTTCCCCAGTCTCTAAGAACGAGACGACTCTGTTTAGGATACAAAGGGAGTGACTATTTTCTCGCGCCCGCTTGCCAGGCAACTGCCTCTATGGCTGTTAGCTTATGAAACAACAGTGCAAGGGATTCTGGGGAAAGAAAGATAACACAGCTCATATACCCTCTGTATTACACAAGATCCTTTAAAATAGCTCACTTGCCCAATACATGCATGTTTGACGCTATCAGCAATTGCCATCAATGAGTGATTTTGTTAAAAGAGGCACATTTTTCCATGAGTTAATCAACTGCCATGTCAAGTCCATGTGAATTACTGACAACAAGCTGTCATGCTCCTGACGTTTTACACTTTATGCAACCTTCGTTTACATTCTTACTCATAGGATTTGCAGTAAAGTTGCTATTTTGGATTCATCTTGAGTCATTTGACTGGTTGTGTAAATTGGTGCTCATCCTGTGGTTTCGTAATGAATCATAATCAACCCCAAAATACTCACTTCAGCTTATCTCATATATCATTGTTACACATCACATTGTTTTATTCAGTGTTTATAGCTGTTTTAAAGGTTACTGCTTGTTTGATCAAATTGATTCAGGTTCTTTATCTAATGTAAAATGTGATGCTTTAATATGCTGAGCTGCCCAACATAGAAGAAGATTGTTTTTGAGCGGCTATAAATAGCCTGTGCTTTCACTCTTGGAAAAGAAGCTGTTTATAAGATTTAATTGATGGTTGCAGATCAAAAGCAAGCTGAAATTTCACAGATACCTCAGCGGTTTATAAATGTTTCCGTGGATCCATTAGTAATATTATCCTGTATAAAGTGTGCTCATCACTTAAAATGTGTGCAGGCTATACACATCATTAAGACCTCCATCCAAACTTAGTGTCTGCAAGGAGCTATGCTCAGGGTGTGCTGGTTAATCTTGTCAAGGTGCTGTCGTCTGGCCTGTTATGTTTTCATTCATGTGTGTAGGTTTGAGAAAAGACAGTAAAAAGAAAGAAAGAAATGTTAGCTAGTTTAGAAAGAAAAAGTGAGAGCAAGTGAAATGAAATCTAACGCATCAAAGAAACTTCTACACCGCCTTGTATTTCTCCCAGACCTTTACAAACAAAATTCCTAATCAGAGTGGGCCATCATGATCGGATCCAGAAGAGTAAAGAAGACAGATGTCAATGTTTTCTTTTCTTTTTTTCTTTACAGTGACATATAGTTTAAATGTTTAAATCTTAATTTTATGTAATAATAATAATAATTATTATTATTATTATATCTTCATGGTAAAAAGTGTTATTTATTAATTAATTTGTTTGTTTGTTTATTCATTCATTCATTCAAATATCGTGCATTAATAATTCCTTAATATTATATCATTACATTTTTTTAGAAAATCGCTACATGGTACTTTTTATAACATAAACTAATCTTTATATTAATAATAATAATAATAATAATAACAACAACAGTGTCTCCATAGTAAAAAGTGTTATTCATTCATTCATTCATTCATTCAAATATAATGAATTGTTAATCCCTTCAGATTTTAGACAATTTTAAATATTTTTAAAGTTTTTAGAGAATTGTTAACAGCTAACTTAATCTTAATAATCATTTTCAAAAAAAGTTTTTAAATATATTTTCAAGGTAAAAATGTTATGTATATATGCATGTATGTATGTATTCATATCATTAAGTTTTTTAAAAAATCACTCTATGGGACTGTATAGCATAAACTAATCTTTTTCATAATAATAATAATAATAATAATAATTTCTTCATAGTAAAAAGTGTTATTTATTTATTAATTCAAATATCATGAATTATTATTCCCTTAATATTTTAGACAATTTTAAATATTTTATAACATTTTTAGAGTTTTAACATCATCTTAATAATCATTTTTAGAAAGGTTCTCCATAGTAAAAGTGTTATTTATTTACTTATTTACTTATTTATTTTTTTTTCATTAATTAATTAATTCATTGAAATATCATTATTAGACAATTTTTTTAAAATATTTAAAATATTTTTTACATTTTTTTAAAGTTATAAGAAAATTGTTAACAACTGGCTTAATCCTGATCATAATCCTAATAATCATTTTCAAAAAAGTTTGTAAATATATTTTAAGGTAAAAGTGTTATTTATTTATTTGTGTTTGTTTGTTTGTTTGTTTGTTTGTATGTTTGTTTGTTTGTTTGTTTGTTTGTTTGTATGGGACAATTTATAACCCAAACCAACCTTGCTTTGTCAAATTATCTGATATTGTTAACTCTCATTTGGGTTTTTTTAAATAATAAGCAGTGAAGTGGTTTGAAACAAATAATAAAGTTTTTAGTTTTTAATCTTTTATTTATTCTCGAGATTGTCATATCAAATTGACGTCAAAACTGACGTCAAAAAAAAAACAGATCAAATATGCAAATCAAACTGAAGTCAATTTGACATGACCTGAATTTGTTGTAAACATATTGGCCTACATATACAGTACATTAAACCACTTTCAGTGTCAGATTAAGCTGAATTTAAAATGACATTACAGCATCTTGATCAAATATTGACCAATATTTGACGTCAAATTGATATCAAGGTGCCCACTGGGAACACACTGACGTTATCAAACTACATTTTTAACCAGATATGAAAAACATGCTCAACACAAAAGAAGTACATTCAAGTTGTTATGTGCATAAAATACATTTTTAATGTACTAAATGTATCTATACCGACACTAGCATGTGCTCATGTGTGTTTTCTGTAGAAGACAGAATCTGCTCACCTCCATTCATGGTCCTCAAGAGTGAATGTGGCACTGAGACTCTGGAGCAGCTCCAGAAACATGGAATCACTTTTCCCTTCAGTAAGTCCCTATCGTTTAAAATCATCAGTAATCTTGACATACATAGATTTGCCTCATCTAATTCAGAAAAGGAGCTGTTTCTTATATATTCTCTCTTGTGTACTGAATTTTCACACTGTTTTTGTTTGATTGCAGTCTGCAAGACCCAGGTTGCTCATGGCATCAACTCCCATGAGGTAAGAAACTGGACTTTCTGTAACCTGCACTATTTTTTCATATCTTACATAATAAGCAGCAGATAAGTATTGTAGAGCACAGTGCTATTCTGATCCATTACATAAGAGCTGCTACATGATGTTAGTTAATCATTTCTAACATTGACTGGTGTCTCATTAAAATGATTAATTTTGGGCTTGATCACAATTTTTCATGCAGGGTTTCTTATTTAGTAAATCTAGACATCTGAGAGTCTAATTATTATTAGTAGTAGTAGTATTTAAAAAGACATAATTTTTTTTGATATTTCACCAACACTGCAACCACTTCTGCCTCATAAAGGCTACAGTGATTCATTTAATGTGCCTTAAAAGTGCAATACTAACCGCATCGCCTGTAAAGTATTTAAAGAGAGAGTAAAGCTGAATCTCTCATTGCTCTGAAATACACGTAACCCTGCCGTCCTCGTGGATCATTAACAGGGGTGCAGCTTCTGTTGCTATGGAGACCATATCTTTGATTCTCAGTGACTAATGTACAGGCAAAGTCTCAGATCTCTTGCATTCCTTCAGAATACTACTTCAAGACACTAGTGACTCTGTTTTACAGTGTTGACAGTGAGGGGCGTACTAGATTAATATGTCACCACGACTGTGTTTGTGCAAACAGGTTGACAGTCATGTGTTTTATGACTGTGAGCACATCAGTTTACTTAGGTAAAGGAAAGACAAGGAACTTACGGATTGAGGGGGTTTTTGGTGTGGCAGTTTTAGCATCAGGAAGTACAGTACATACATTTTATTTGACTTGCTCCTTTACATTTCAACATCACAAGAGTGATGTATTTTATTATTATTTGTTAATTTGTAACCAGCCTGCTCTGGAATGAGTTAAGATGTTGATTTGGTTCCTGCTCCATAGATGGCCATCATCTTCAGCGAGGAAGATCTGAAAGACATCAAGCCGCCATGTGTCCTCCAGAGCTTCATCAACCATAATGCAGTGCTGTATAAGGTGTTTGTAGTGGGAGAGGCCTACAGTGTGGTGCAGCGGCCCTCCATTAGAAATTTCCCATCTGGACCCACAGGTCAGTTGAGTCACACAATATCCCTGTGATGGATGGTTTAAAGTATTTAATGAATTTTATTTGTTTAGAAATATTTTCCTCTAGAATTGAATCTTAAATCAAACTCTAAGAATCAAATCATACATTTTCATAAGTGTTAAATACACTACTGTTCAAAAGTTTGGGGTCAGTACATTTTTTCTTAAATATCTTTTATTCAGAGATGATGCATTAAATTATGGAAGCCTGTTTCGCCACTGAATACGAAGTTAAAAAAACAGTTTATTGTGACTTTTTATCTCAGAATTATGACTTTTTTCCACACTATTTTTTCTCAGTGTTGCATGAAATAAACTCACAACTGCGAGAAATAAAGTCAGAATATTCTCATAAATGCCAGTTCGTATTTCACAATTCTGACTTTTTTCTCAGAACTGAGATACAAACTCGCAATTGTGAGTTATAAAGTCAGAATTGCGAGATATAAACTTACAATTCAGACTTTTTTCTTAGAATTGCATGATATAAACTCACAGTTGCGAGAAATAAAGTCAGAATTTTCTTGTAAATGCAAGTTTATGTCTTGCAATTCTGACTTTTTTTCTCAGAATTGAGATACAAACTCGCAATTGTGAGTTATAAAGTCAGAATTGCGAGATATAAACTTAAAATTCTGACATTTTTCTTAGAATTGAATAATATAAACAATATAAATAATTGCGAGAAATAAAGTCAGAATTGTCTTGTAAATGGGAGTTTGAGTTTGTCATATTTCTGAGAAAAAAAGTCAGAATTGCGAGTTTATCTCACAATTCTGAGAAAAAAAGCCATGATTGTATCACGCAGTTTTGAGAAAAAAAGTCAGAATTTGCGAGTTTGTATCACAATTTTAAGGAAAAAAGTAATAATTGGGAGTTTGTATGATGAAATTTTGAGAAAAAAGTCAGAATTGGGAGTTTACATCTCATAATACTGAGAATAATTCAGAATTGCATGTTTGTATCACGCGATTTTGAGAAAAAAAGTCAGAATTGATCGTTTATGTCTCATAATTCTGAGAAAAAAGTCAGAATTGGGAGTTTGTATGATGAAATTTTGAGAAAAAAGTCAGAATTGGGAGTTTATATGTCATAATTCTGAGAAAAAAGTCAGAATTGGGAGTTTGTATGATGAAATTTTGAGAAAAAAGTCAGAATTGGGAGTTTATATGTCATAATTCTGAGAAAAAATTTAGAATTGTGAGTTTGTATGATGAAATTTTGAGAAAAAAGTCAGAATTGGGAGTTTGTATGATGAAATTTTGAGGAAAAAGTCAGAATTGGGAGTTTATATGTCATAATTCTGAGAAAAAATTTAGAATTATGTCTTTGTATGATGGAATTTTGAGGAAAAAAGTCGGAATTGTGAGTTTGTATGATGAAATTTTGAGAAAAAAGTCAGAATTGGGAGTTTATATGTCATAATTCTGAGAAAAAAGTCAGAATTGTGAGTTTGTATGATGAAATTTTGAGAAAAAAGCCAGAATTTCAAGTTTATATCTCAAAATTTTGAGAAACAACATCAGAATTGCAAGATCTAAACTCACAATTTTTTTTAATTCAGTGGCAGAAACAGGCTTGCATATTAAATTGAGTAAAAGTGACACTAAAAACATAAAAAATAAAAGTAAGATAAAAACAGTAAAAAAAAAAATTAATTTCAACTGTTTTCAACACTGATAATAGTAAGAAATGCTTCTTGCACACCAAATTAGCATATTAGAATAATTTCTAAAGGATCATTTGACTCTAAAGACTGGAGTAGTGATGTTAAAAATTCAGCTTTGCGTCACAGAAATAAATAACATTTTTCAATATATATATTTTTGGACATTACTGTAGCCTTGGTGAGCATAAGAGACTTTTGAACAAACTTTTGAATAGTAGTATAGTTTTTAGAGAAGCTGCTTTGTATTCATCAAGGTATACATTCACGTAGAAATAAAGACAAATCTGTAAATTGCTCTCTGTGTGTGTCACACATTTGGACACAAGTTCACCAGGTGACGTCAAATCCAATAAAAACACTTTATAGGGTGCCAGGTCCAGAAATGTAGACATCAGGTCTCTTTCAACTAGTTTTAGCCATCCAACACAAGCATATATCCTAACAACCCCACTTAGTCTGGAACTTTTTATAAGGTTTCCTTATGTTTGAAAGCTGTTATCAGAAACAAAGTGAGATTGACATTAATGGCACTCATGAGCAACTCTGTGATGGCCAAGGGCCTTTCAGCCTGTCTAGACCATTCTGTCAACACATGTTGCTGATGTTTAGACTTTTTCCTTCTCTTACAGAAAAGTGGTTTATTTTGTCTAAAATAAGCAAGTCAAAGATATTGTTCTCAGATGCCAATGTGGTTTGGTGAATTATGCCCCCCAATGGCCAATCAAATTCACTGTTGCCTAGATTTTGTCATTACTGGTGCATAAACTTTACAATGAGATGATGAAAGATTTGGGAATGTTTCTTCAGTGAATAAATGTAGCAAAAAGAATAATTAAAAAAAAAAGTTTAACACATTTTTTATTGTCTTGAAAGAAGTCTCTTGTGCTCATAAAGGCTGCGTTTATTTGATCTTATCAAATATGCAGTAAAATTAGTAATATTGTGAAATATTATTACAATTTAAAATGTTTTTGTTTGTTTTTTACATGTATTTTTCCTGTGATGGCAAAGCCATTATTCTAGTCTTCAGTGTCACATGATCCTTCAGAAATTATTCTAATATTCTGATTTGGTGCTCTGAAAACATTTGGTATGATTATCAGTGTTAAAAACACTTGTGCTGCTTAATATCACGAATAAATGTATTGCGTTTTTGCTGAATAAAAGTATTAATTTCTTTGTTAGAAAAAAAACTTGCCGTCCCCAACTGAACAACTGAACAAGTTGTGTTGTTTATCTTCCAGACAGGAGAGCAATATCCTTTAACAGTCATAATGTGTCTAAACCAGAGTCCTCCTCTGACCTGACCTGCGTAAGTCAACATGCCTCGCATTTATAACTCAAGCAATGCTTTAACTCCTTCAAGTCAAGAAAAAACGACACTGTCCTTCATCTGAACTGTTATGTAAACATTTGGAGTGGTTTAAGTACCTGGAAACATTTAGCTAAATCCTTTCATTTTAGACATTTATTTTATTTTGTATTTAAAAACCACCCTGTTAAAATGGAAATGAATCTATCAAATGTTTATATATAACTAAAAGGTCTTATGAAAAGAGTTTTGGCATTCACAATGAACAGTAACCATACATGTTCAACAGTCATGCATTTGAAACTTTTTGTCCCTTGTCTTTTTTTCTTCTAGAGGGACAACATGGAGGGCCAGTACTGGGAGCCCAACAATGATGTCATTCAGAAAATATCTAGAAGGTTACGACAGGCCCTTGGCATTTCTCTGTTCGGAATAGACATCATTATCAACAACCAGACTGGCCAGCACGCCGTCATTGACATAAATGCTTTCCCAGGTACTGTACGTGCAGTTCCTCACAAGCTAATGACTGAATCCAGTGCAACAGTGACTGGGTAATATATGTTATCTTTATGCACTGACCTCTATTCCCACTTTCAAAACCAGCTATGTAATAATGCAAACAAACCACATGGTGTCAGTGCAGAATAATAAAGAGGCCTGTTAGTGCTTTGTAATGTTAACATAGGTCATATTTCTTTTCCATTTTACCATCATTTAAACAGCTTCCTACATTCTTAGAATTCATGCAAGTTTTGAATTTCACCAGTGGAATGATGTTTATAAAAACATCACTATTTGCTCCTGAGACGCTGGAAGGAATCTGCTAATCACTCCTCACTCCTTTAAATCATGACACCATATTTTTTCCATTTTAGCATTTTATCATTTTTAGTGTTTGATGTTCCCTATAATTCACTTTGGGTGTTCAACCACTAATCTCGCTATGCTTTGTGTACGCAATCATAATCATAATGACTGTTGTTTTTACAACACCAAACAATTAGGCTGTTGAAAACATTCCTGCTGAATGGGTTTCCATGATTTGCCCTTTTTGGAAGTCTGACAAGTCACCCATTTCACAGATTGCTTGTACTAAACAAATGAAAAATATAGCCGCAAGCAGCGATTACCGGGGTTTAAGTGCTTTAAGGCATTTGAGCAAATATGGAAAAAGACATATTATTTAGTAAGTCTGTATCCACCTAAATCAATGATTAAAAAACATTTCGGCAAAACAGGTAATAGAAATATGATGTTTTTTTAACGTTTATGATTGTTATAGTGCCAGCAGTGGTCTGATCTCCTTAAAACTTTACATGCTTGTTTAGAATCACCTGTTGCAAGTGCTCAGCAGGTTTTGTGAAGTTTTGAGTTTTCCTTTAGGCTTTATAGGATTTCGGGTAAATTTGGACAGGCCTCTTTGTTAAACGACTATGTTATAGCTTCCTAAGGGTATATTTCCAATTTTTTTTTGATAATTTGATGGCCTTAAGAGTCCAGAGAATTGTACTGCAGTGTTTTTTTCCCAGACTGAGCGAAAATCCTAGGACTAGGTTAAATTGTTTTTTTTTTTTACATCGTCTCAATCATTAAACAAGCAATTTAATTGACTGTAGTGGTTCTGGAGGCAAAGTTGTCTGGAATGAGGAGTTCTGTCATATGATACACATATGGTGCATATGTGTGAAAAACCACACAATGTACAATCGTTTACACCCTTTAAAAATGCAATATCGCCTCCCAGTGGCCGATTTTATATATGTATATCTTTTATTTCAGACCTGTGGGGCTATAAGTCAAACTGGCCCACCGGGGAAGTCCACTTCCAGAACAAATATTTACAGATAATTACTCACCCCCTTGTCATCCAAGATGTTCGTGTCTTTTTTTCTTCAGCCGTAAAGAATTTTTTTTTTTTTTTGAGTTAAACATTTCAGGATTTTTCTCCATATAATGGACTAGTATGGTGCCCCGAATTTGAACTTCCAAAACGCAGTTTAAATGCGGCTTCAAACGATCCCAAATGCGGTTGTAAATGATCCCACCCAAGGAAGAAGGGTCTTATCTAGCGATATTAAAATTTAAAGTCTTATTTTCATTCAAAAATACAATACAAAAATACAATACAACTGCTGTTTACAGTTGGTTTATTTGCCCAGTTGAAGAATTTGTCATGTTATTAATAGTTCTACAAGTTTTCCAACCATTAGTCAGAAGTGTATGCACCCTGCTGAAAAAAATAGCTGAAACCAGCTTAGGCTGGTCTTAGCTGGTCATAGCTCGGAGACCAGCTGGAACGACCAGCTAAAACCAGCCAACCAGCCTAGGCTGGTTTTAGCTGTTTTTTTCAGCAGGGCAATTACGGGATCCCTTCTCAATTTACAACACTATCTACATGCCAGCTTTTTAAAAATTCATACCGTGTGCATATATCACCCAACACTAGAATATAGAAATTGAAAGATAAAATATATTCACTATCTATACAAATGAACTTATATTAACCCCTATTTTATACATAGTATTATATAGACAGATAGATATACTCTATTCACTCTGTTAAAGTATTTGCTTTCACCTATACATCAACATTCAGCTGAAGTCCCACAAGAAGGTGTAGAACATTGTGGAAAAATGGGGACAAGTACATGTAAAGCCCTTGATTTCAAAACTCTACTAGTAACTACAGGCACAGCTGTGTTTGTCAGCTTACAGTATGTTTAAAAGCCACCTGGCCTTCTCTCTGCTTGTTGCCATGGTGATCTTGTGTATCTAGCAGGGAACGGCACTTTCATATCTCTCAGTGGTACATCCAACGAGTCCCATGATACCGCAGGAGTGAGACAACAGATGATATCTGCCTTTTATTAATCTGCCTCTGTCACGAGAACCCATTAACTACTGTTAACTAAAACCACCTTCATTTTTCACGCAGGTTATGAAGGAGTGCCCGAGTTTTTCGATGACCTGTTGAGTCACATCACCAGCGTCCTGCAAGGTCAGGTGTCTAACGGAGCGCCGTGCGGTCATCTGAGAGTGAACGGGATAGCGCAGAGCCCGTCTGTGGCCTGCGGGATGCACTGTGGCATGCTGGGAAACGAAAGCAGTTGGTTGATGGACAGCGTCCCCCCATCAGGGACTGAGCTGCGGCGGCGCTTGCATGGCTCCAAACTTTCACCCGCATGGCAGATCGAGTTTAGCAACGGAGACGTCCTCGCAGTGACCCATGCGATAGAATATTTCATTACTGTTCACAAACCAAATGATGCTTCATCAAAGGGTAGGTGTATAGAAAATTCCTTGTGCCAAATGTGAATTGTGTAGGAAATGATTGAATGTGTATCAGTCTTCTCATTATTTAATTTCGTGTTTGGAATGGATCGACCTGATTTTGGACATTTGATTTTTTTATGAATGTTGCACTGAACTTGATTCGAAGGAAAAGGGCTTTGTGGAGGAACTATACATTTTATTGATGTTAATATATTAATGAGATACTTGAAAGAAAATAGGTGTCATGATTTGGGTGTAAGACATTGCACTATTTAAATAAGTGTCCAGCTGGCACTAAAGCGGTGTATCGTAAATTCTGGCCAAATAAGAGAGCTAGAAGACCTTTAGTGCTGTCTGAAGCAATCTGCTGGAAATGAATCTTTTAAAACACAGCAAGAGCAGCTCTGGTTGTTTTTTAAAAAAGACTGAAGTGTAAGATTTTTTTAAGCCTAATCATTTCATATCTGAAGGACCGAAAACCTTGTAAAGGTGCTCCCACACTGGCAGGGGCTTTGAGATTGTATGGGGGTTATGCATTGATTGCATATAGAAAATTAAAAAACTTAACCAAAAATAAAAAGGTAACCCAAAAAATTAAATTCAGTCATCATTTTGACTTTCTTTATTTTTTAGTGCACAAAAGAAGATATTTTAAAAACACTTTTATTGTGTTAAATTGTCTTTTTTTTTACCAAAAAAAAAAAAAAACTATCCCTGCAGTGTAATTGATGAATGTGTTCAATTTGATAGTTGTTTGTTAGTCCGTTTTATGCCCATTACGCTATTCCTGTACATGATGTATACTTTGTAAATATGTTAATTTTGTTTTCTTTGGAGACAGACAAAAACTCTAAAGTAACATGAAAAGGAGAATAAAACCACACTTAAACACTGCAAAGTCTGATTGTTTGTCTGCTGTGTTGACATCAGTTATGGGTCTCCTTGAGGTTTAGTTCAGACTTACGCTTGAAACACTTCTTTTTGATCTTTATTTGTTGTCTTGAAACCCAAAAAGCATTTAATTACAGTCATCACCATATCTAATAAAAACATTATTGCCTATGGATCATAAGACTCCATAATATCAGGTACACGCTTTCAGATACGTATCCTTACGTATATTAAAATTTCAACCTAGTGTGGTAATTCTGGGTAGCAAATATTTTACATTAAATGTACTCAATGCCCAAATTTCTTCAGGAAGCAAGCACGATAAAGCAAAGCGGAGGAGCTGGGAGAAAACGTGAAGGGACCTCTGAATGTCTGACACCAGAGAAGTCGCTTTGAGGTTTCATTTTACACACGGAGGGAATAAGCCGAGAATCTGCGGCGCTGAGATAAGAGCTTGCGCTGCTGTGGACTGAGCAAGAAGGTGAGAGCCTCATCTCCTGTTAACATGCCTTTCTACTGAAGGAGAGATGAAGGGCGAAGTGGAAAGAGAAGAAGAGCTGGAGCAGTTCAGCCTCGTCTCAGGTCATGAAGTTTCTGAGCCACACTCTCCAGTTCAGACTCAATGGCTGCCAGACTTTCGATCTCAGCATCCTGATGACAGAAGAGAGGAAATCAGGCCATTCATTTTAAAATGCAAAACATTTACACGTACACTACCATTTAAAAGTGAGATGTTTTTGAAAGAAGTCTTTTTTATTTATTCCATTTTGTCTATTTGCATTCATAATGTTGTGAATTAATCATTTAAAAGAACTGTTATCTATTTTGATATAAATTCTGTAATTTATTCCTGTGATGGCAAAGCTGAAATTTGAGCATCAATACTTCAGTTTTCAGTGTTGCATTATCCTTTAGAAATTAATTCAATATGCTGATTAGGTGTTTAAGAATCATTATTCTTATCAATGTTGAAACTAGCTCTACTGCTTAATATTTTTATGGACACAGTACTACATTTTTTTAAGACTCTTTGTTAAATGCAAAGTTCTAAATAACAGCATTTATTTGAAATATTGTGTAACTTTGTAAATATCTTTACTGTAACTTTTTAATCAATTTAAGCATTCTTGCTGAATAAAAGTACTCATTTCTTAAAAAATATGATATACCATAACTATGATAATCAGTGTTGGGTAAAGTTACTTTTAAAAGTAATGCATTACAATTTTGCGTTACTCCCTGGAAAAGTAACTAATTACGTTACTTAGTTACTTTAAATGGAAAGTAATGTTACGTTACTTTTGCGTTACTTTTTAAATCTCGGCAGGGCTTGCTTCTTGTTTTTAATATAAAACAATTCTAATGTAAAAGCCCTTTTACACCAAAAGTGATCTGAATTCATAGGCTGAAAGAAAAGTTCATTTATGCAGGAGATCACTCTTCAGCTATGAAAAAATGAAGCACAAATGTTAGTTTATCTAGAGTAATTTTTGCTTATTAGTATGGTTGAATTGCATCATCGAAGGTCAGCAGCAAAGACACTGGTTAATAAAACGGGATTAAATACATAAAGGATATTTGTTTTATTTAACATATTTATTTCAGGTTTGCGTCATATTCTGAGTTTGCATTTCATTCAGTTATTATTCATTTTGAGGAATACTGAATCTGTTTTTTATGAGTGAAATGAATTATTGCATGTTCACATTTAGTCTAGAATACAGTAACATCATGTTTACTCCCAATTTCCCGAAAGGACAAATTTAACGATAACTACGATCAACGTAACCATAATGACAAATCCAATGAGAACTATGAGCAGGAGCGCTGTAAGGGGGGAAGGTTAGGACAATTCCAAGGGTCCGGTGATGAAGGGGGGCCACCGCGACTTCTTTTATAGAGGGGAAAGCGGAATGCAATTTCTACTGAGATTTCTACCGAGGTGGAACCCAACCCGAGCAAATACGGTGTATAGGGGGCCCACAAACTGTAGCGGCACCCTTGACTGTGACAAAGTTAACCACAATTACAAATTTATCTGTAACTATGATAAACGTAACCATAATGACAAACTTCAAGATAACTATGAGAAAACTAACCGTAATGACAAATTTAACGATAACTATGATCATCGTAACCCAGGGGTGCCCAACCCTGTTCTTGGAGATCTATCTCCTGCAGAGTTCAGCTCCAACCCTGATCAAACACAACTAAACCAACTAATTTGGATCTGAAGGAGCACTTGATAATTACAGACAGGTGTATTTGATTAGGATTGGAACCAAACTCTGCAGGAAGGTAGATCTCCAGGAACAGAGTTGGGCATCCCTGACGTAACTGATAGGGTTGTGCCGATAGACGATAATATAGTGTATCAACAATAGTCAGAGATATTGCCTGTTGCTGATGCCTTTGATGACAAAAAGACAAGTATTATTGTTATCTGTCAATAAGAGGCTAGGCCTCTAACGTATTGATGCAGTGCAGGGAGCCGCTTCTGGGATGCTTCAGAAACTTGCCGCTGCGTGACTGGTATAAACACAAGCATTGACTAGAGTGGCCGTGATCTGCTCCGGTAGCCGTGTCGGAGCCATAACAAACTGCAGATGTGTGCAGTGTGATAAGAAATGTATTCATCATACAGTGTAAATAGCTTTACTTATAACGCGAGTGTTTTTTAAAATGCATAAACTCCCACTAGACTAGGCTAGTCAGTGATGATGCTCTTCGATAATATTAATGTTCTTTGCTCATTTTCTGTAGCTTTTTTGAGTACCTAAGGAAATGTAAGCATTATAATTGGTAACTTACAATGTTCCGATTAAATTGTTATCATGTTAAATACAAATTAAGTCATATTAAAATTAAATTAATTAGCAACATAATACTGTGTATCGGCAATCTCACAGGCTGACGATAGGATGATATGAAAATTGAGCATATCACCCAACACTAGTAACTGTAATTACAAATTTACAAATAACTATGATAAAGGTAACCATATTGGCAATTTTTCAATAACTATGATAAAGGTAACTATAATGACAAATAAATCGCAAAATTAATATATATTTAAAAAAAATTAGAACATGTAGTTTTACTTACATTTGTTTATTTATTCAGACAAAAATGTAGTTTTGTCTATACAAAACTATAGTATGACTTCAGATGATTTGGAATTTGAGTAACATGGACTATTTTAATGTTCATGATGGTTTTTGTCATTTTGGAGCCATGGACTCACTGAAATGGTCATGTGCAGAATTTTCAAAAAAATTCTACTTTTGTGCTCCACATAAAATAAAATACTCTTTGTGTTTTAACCTTTAAGAAAACATGTTAGGTCTCATACCCCTGTCTTTCGGCTGCCGCTGCCCTCTTCATCTCGTTTGTCCTGTGGTTGAGTTTGTGCCATGAGCTGCAGCTCCTGCTCCTCCGGGCTCCTCCACAGCTCCCCCTCTTGATCTCCTCTCTCCTTAGAGTGGTGTGGTGCATCCCAGTGCTCATCCAGTTTTGGGCTTGCGTCTACTCTCTTGTGGGACAGTTTGCTCACGCGACTCCAGCGCTTCACTCCGGCCTCTCTTTTCTTCTCCTCCTCTTCTTCCTGCTCTTCTTTTGAATGTGTTCTTTCCATTTCAGCTCCCTTGTGCTCCTCGCTGTCCTCCATGATGGGTTGTTTTACATTGGGATTCGCTTCATGATCATCCGTGACTGTTGCCCCTTCAGATAAAAAGGAAGAAATGTTATAATTATATCGCATCTTCTGTATTTTCTCAGTCTCAGTCTTCCCTCTCATTATTCTACACACACGCACACATTTACTTTAGTGCAGCATCAGCAATCCCAGCACTCTTCTAAATGAAACGCTCTCGCTTGCCAGCTCACGGCTCACTGCTTGATGCCTCTTATCCTAAAATATAAGCCCCGTCCCGTCCTTCTATCTGCACTAATGATCACAGATTCCCAAATTATTGCGTCTATTAACAAACACACTACAGCAAAGTCACCTAAAATGTTTGGTATTTTCTACCAAGTTCCTCTGAGATCTGAGGGCTACTTTTAACAAGCTCCAGGCAGCTGGCTGATCTGGATGGCATCCAACATCAATTATTGAATCGATTCAGCGTGCCACAGCGCAGCATGGATTTCATTTCATAGATGGAGGCACTGTCACACAGGCCTGTTCATGGAGCACTACTAAATTCCCCCATCAATCTTCATTCCCCATCCCTCCCGCCTGTCTCTTTTTAACCTCGTTGTGTCTCCTGCTGTTATTCCCAACCTCTTCAATGAAATAAGCAAGTGCCTGTTATATGAATTCTCCCTGGACATCCCTGTTACTCTCAGTCACACTTTTCAAAGAGTAGTGATTATGTAGCTATTGATCGAATGTAGGAGAGTGACAAAGGAGGGTTAGTAGGAGCACTACGGCTATTTATTCATCTGCTGGGCTTTAAGATATACACACCTGATCATGGATGGATTATGATATTTTGAGGCCATTCGTGTCACAAAAGCATGATCCAATGACCGAATAACAATTGTAAATATTAATGCTGTCAAAACCAGCATGCTAACGCTGGTGATTCATTTTTCCAGTTTAACGACATTAAAAATATTTCACACATTTAATGCAGGGCTTCTGTCCCTTTTTTTGTTTTTTCAGACACACACTCCACTTGACAAGGGACAACAAGCATGCTTGTCAGATCCGTGTCCCGCTCTTAAAGTAATAGCAGCCAAATAACCTGATAACCCAGCTGCTGTGATGTCTGTTAATCAAAGAACAAAAGAAAAAATAGGTAATCAATAACTTTTGTAGCTTTAAGGATTCATCTTAATTTCATTTAGAATTTAGTGTTTGATAACTTTAGTCAATATCTGTATATTTCCTACTTGCTGAAGGGCACAGGTAAATAAGCGGTTTATGTGAAGATTGTTTTAAGTTCACTTAAATTAGAAGTTATTTGTTAAAGTCTAATAAATGTTAAACTTGATAGCTCTCAACTATATTGTAATGCTGAAGGCATATAGTCAATGGCTAAATATTCTGAAAAGCGCTAGTAAACATCCTAAATAATATGAATATGAGATAAGGTCGTGTTAACCGAATATTGTCCGTCATTGACGAAATTTTTTTATCAGTGATGGAAAATTCCGAAGGCCGTCCGTCACTTTGACAGATTACACTGACGGTGATTAAACTCTGAGACTTTGTTTTGTATCAGAAGTAACACAAAGCCTAGCATATTGTTATTTATTGGAAGGAAGACACACTATGTACTGTTTATTCATCTACTGAAAACAACATAGACCTATAGACACTATCACAGATCGATAGTGATTTAAGAATTTGGTTCATTAAAATGAGAATCTATTAAAATCGAGAAATAGTTTTATTTTTATTATTATTTTTTTTTTTGTTTACCCAGCCCTAGCCTATTTTGTTGTTTTTAAACGCTGCACTGTCGTCCTGTAGGTTCATGATTAAAAATGAAAATGTGAACAAAAACAAAAGCAATTAAATGTTTTATTCTAATTAAAATATGAAAATTATAATAACGAGTAATAATAGACTATGACGAAATTTTTACGACCCTGTCCGTCAAAATGACAGACAAATACAGTTTTCTGAGTGCACATGAGTACTAAACTAAGTTCTCTTTCAGGTCTTATTGCACTTAAACGGTCAAATACACACAGGAGTTACAAAAACAGTTGGTTATGTCTGTGAAGGTAAACAGCTAGGAAAGAAATTGCATTGGGGACCCGGTTATAGCACTTAAAAAGAGAAAAAGTCATTTTTCATGACTTAAGCAAAGAGGACATTATAGCTGAAATACACCCAAATGAATCTGAACTGAATCAAACTGGAATGAAATCGTAAATGAAATCTAACTGAATCAAGAATGTTGGAATCTGAATAAATCAGGAAATCTTGTAGTCTAGAACATCATTGCGTTCTTTTGATGCCATGGAGGAGCCTGGAACAAGTGACATTTCTCATTTCTTTGTGAGTTTCACATTGTAGCAGTAGTTTCTGGCACACATTCAAGCACTATTCATCTACCAATTGTACATCTGCAGTGGCTTGTTTCCAGGTATCGAGCCACCACAAGCTTCTCAGCAGAAGGTCCCTGAATTTGAGAGGCCCCAGGGCACTGGCCCCGTCAGGCCGGTAATACGTCCTTACACCTAATTTACTGTCAGAATATTTCTTGTTATATCATATCATAATAAATAAGGCTTTCAACAGATAAACTCAGAAAGTAGCACATATGGCACGCCACATATTGCATTCATCATTACCATCTTTATGGTGGGCAGGTTCGTTTTCCTTCTCCTTTTCCAAGCTGGAGTGTTTCTTCTCCTCTTGTTTTTCCTCATCCCTTTTTGCAGCCTCCTCCTGTGACTCTCTCTTCTGCTCTGGGTTTATGGAGCTGGAAATGTGACTGTTAGGATCTTTATCTTCATCACGCTTTTCTTCTTCAGCAATCTGGTTCCGTTTTGGAGACTCCTGCTCTGTCTCCTCACTCTCCCTGGAGCTGTCCTCTTCTGCTCCTCTCTTTTGTGCATCATCTTCTGGTTTATCCATGGAAACCAACATTGACTGATCATCTGTAGGATGGTAAAGGGTTACACTGAGGTAAGATGTTCATTTTTGTATTGGTGTTTTTCTTTTTTCAGATTTGTTTTCTTTCATGTCCAAGCCTTCATGTTTATTTATATATGATAATAAGTTAATATATTTAAATAAATAAATGTTTTGTGTGATATCCTTTTATTCAAATTGGAGTTCTTTCAAGTCAGAGCCGTCAGGCTTCATTCATGTATGAAAATAAATAAAATCTGTGACATCTTTTATGCAGACTGGGTTTCTTTTTTAGGTCAGAGCCTTAAGGTTTGATTTATATAAGACAGACAGACTGATAGATGGATAGGTTTTTTTTTTTTTTCAGGTCTTCAGGTTCTAAGGCTTTAGGTTTGAGTCATCAATAATAAACTCTGCTATAGTGCCTTTTAATGAAAGTGCCAGGCTGTGGAACAGACTGGTTATGTTTTTTTTTTGATCAATCTGACCTCAGAAGTGCAGCATTTGCTAAAGAACATATAGATGGTGTGTTCAAAACACGTTAACCTCAGTAAAAAGGTCACTGACTGCATATCTCCCTGAATAAGCAGACTGACACGGCTTAATATGAGTCGAGTCGAATGCATTGCTTAGGATGAAAGTGTAATTGCAATGCAAGCAGATCATAGAAATAGATGACACGGTTTTCAAGGTCAGCACTTTTGAATGCGCTCAAATGAAATGTACAGCAAAGTACACTGACAACCCACTCACAAATTAAGGGATAGTTTAAAACACAATCAGTGTTTTACTTGACTGATGATATTTTAGCACCCACACACTTGTGCCCACAGACTTGAGCTATGACATATCCAAGACAAAAGTCCAGGGTGGTGGGCATAAGAAACTTTACAAGCTCAAGATTGTACCACCAGTATTGTGCATTTGCACTAGCAAGCAAATGATGCACAATAGAAGAGACAGATGTGCCCTCTGCCCTGATTCTGTCAGAATGCTGCTAAGTGCACCACAATAGAGCAGAACACAGTGATTCACACTAAAATGTGCTTTGAGAGCACTGGATGACTGTCTTTTGTCTTTTGAAGGGTGACAAGCAACATGAAATCAACGTAGCATGGTTTTTGCTGGAATTTAGGCTATTCTAAGATTAGAACACTATTTTATCTTTATGCAAAGAGTGTGAAAGTGCGCATATAAAACGTAAAACATAATAAAACAAGCCATACACAAATTGTAATATATGTACGTATATTAAATCACCATACATTCTGATAAGAATTAAAAATATATAACCTATTAGAACTTGGAACAATATATTAGCATATATTTAGCCCATACAAATAGTACATTTTTGGATATATATGTCATGTACATGTATATCAAGGGAGGCAGTCTCCTCAAAAAAACGGATGAGAAAATTCATAGTATTCAACAAAAAAAAAAACAAGTATTACAAAATATGACATAAAAAAGCATATAAATCACTTGTTTTTCTAAAGAAACATTGTCCAACAGCAACACCAGCAGTTAAAATTCCCTTACAAAAATTAACTATGGGTTTATTATAGTAAAACAGTAGTAATCATGATTTTTTGGTGTATTGATTACCATTTGTAAAACCACAGTTTTACTACAAATACCATGGTTAAACTATAGTTAGAATACCAAAACTATGGTTAATTTGTAGTTACTGTGGTTTAAGTATAGTAACTATGGTTTTTTGGTTTTATTTGTAGTAAAACCATGGTAGTCCACGTCTCCTTTAGACTCTTCTGAGCCCATTGAGTTTTAACAGAGACTCTAAAGCGTGCAGTGGATTTGTTGGGGGGTAATTGAGAATGACAACTGAGGCAACGCCACTATCGCGATATGATTGGATATGACTGGTTATGTTCGGCTGTGAGTGGTTCATGTGATAAATACCGCCTCTTGTGCTTGTGCGTGATTTGTGCTTGCAAATCAGTCTGAATAAACAATATAATGGCGTTAATAGGAAGACTAATTTAAAAAAGTAAGTAAACAACTCACACACTTATACATAACCACTTTGTTACATCAAAAGTTTTTAGCTTGGTGAAATTTAGTGACCACTATTTACCGAGCTTTGGTAACTGATGACCTGAAAAGTTAAAAAATAAAAGTTAACTATTAAAAAGAATAGCTGAACATATGTTTACAAATAAAATCTATTGTGTAAATTTTTACTGCTGTGACTTAATTTTTTGGATATAAATGTAAAATGCTTAAAAATATTAACTTTTTAAGATTCATACTTGGCTTTAATAAACAGAACATTGATTACATTGTTAATGCAAAAATATATATATATTTTTTTTCTGATAGTGTAAGTAATGTTTATTTAAACAAGAAAATGTGACCAGGACGTGAATTTACATTTGATTTAAAAAAAAAAAAAAACTAAATTCAGAACAGCATTGCACACCATTGCTATGTACATAAACAAAATTTACTATATAAACTTTATATATGCTATAAACTTATATCTTCATCTATCTAGAGAATGTACAGTTGAAGTCAAAAGTTTATATACACCTTGCAGAATCGGCAAAATGTTAATTATTTTACCAAAATAAGAGATCATACAGAATGCATGTTATTTTTTATGTAGTACTGACCTGAATAAGATATTTCACATAACAGACGTTTACATATAGTCCACAAGAGAAAATAATAGTTGAATTAATAAAAATTACCCTGTTCAAAAGTTTACACTTGATTCTACCTGTGTTGTTACCACAGCTTTTTTTTGTTTAGTGATAGTTGTTCATGAGTCCCTAGTTTATCCTGAACAGTTAAACTGCCTGCTGTTCTTCAGACAAATCCTTTAGGTACCACAAATTCTTTGGTTTTTCAGCATTTTTGTGCATTTTTGAACCCTTTTCAACAATGGAAAGGAAAACGATGCATTAAGAGCCGGGAGGGGTGAAAACATTTTGAATTTGAAGATCAGGGTAAATTTGACTTATTTTGTCTACTGGGGAACATGTAAGTATCTTCTGTAGCTTCTGAAGGGCAGTACTAAATTTAAAAAAAAATATGATATTTAGGCAAAATAAGAAAAATGTACACATCTTCATTTTGTTTAAAAGTTTACACCCCTTGCTTTTAATGCATCGTTTTTCCTTCTGGAGCATCAGTGAGCGTTTGAACCTTCTGTAGTAGTTGCATGTGAGTCCCTCAGTTTACCTCAGTGTGAAAAGATGGATCTCAAAATCATTCAGTCATTGATGGAAAGAGTTCAAATACACAAAAATGCTAAAAAAAACAAAAACAAAGAATCTGTGGGACCTGAAGGATTTTTCTTAAGAACAGCGGGCTGTTTAACTGTTCAGGACAAACAAGGGACAAACAACTATCACTAAACAAAAAAAACACAACAACACAATATTAAGAATCGAGTGTATGTAAACTTTTGAACTCTTGTGGACTATATGTCAGTGTCTTTTATGTGAAATATCTTAATCAGCTCCGTACTAAATATAAAATAACATGCATTTTGCATTTTGTACAATCTCTCTCATTTTGATAAAATAATTAACATTTAGATTCTGCAAGGTGTATGTAAACTTTTGACTTTAACTGTATATATATATATATATATATATTCATAAAGATGTAGCAGACTAGTATAGACTCATGTATCATGGCAATTAAGCAGTATCTCACCTGCAGTTTTCATTGTGTCTCTAGAGAGGCTGGTCACATGATCAGTCACATCTCCTGGGTGTTTCTGTGCTCTTTCATTTGCTCCTGAGAGGCAGTTTGGTGGGGAAACGGTCACAAGCAGACATAACAGCTTCTTTGCACTAAAGCAGAATCTACGGATTCTCTTTCAGAGTTCATCATACATCTACATTTCAAATGACCTACTGCTGCCAAAAAAGCCATTAGCATCCAACTGTCATTCTGCTGCCATTAGCGTTTCTCCATAGGAAACAGAGTTAGTTCATGCAGTCCCAATCAAATCTGGAGCATCTGTCTCTTACCTTCCGCAGCGATATCTTGCAGCTCTCGGAGAAAGTTGCGGTGGCGCAGGATGCTCACAAGCCTGTCATCTGGAAAAAACACAGTACACCTCACACATAGCTCCAAACTCCTAACCCTATTTTTAGCAGTCAGCACTTTACTTTATTTTTACATTATTTGCATTAATTGCACTGAGATTTACTGCCTTCTCCTGAGCAGCACTATTAATCATCCAGCCCACTGAGAGAGAAGAGAGGAAGTAAAAGCAATAAAGAGGGGGAGAGGAAAGATTTGCGTTGAATTAACGTTGAGTCAAGCTTTTCCTTTTCTGCTGACCGACAAAGGGTGCATGCAGAGTCGGCTGCTCACTCCGTGGCAATGCTATTCTCTCTACTCCTTACTTTCTCTCCCAGAATGTCTGTTGCCTTATTTCTCTGCCAAGCTTCTTCACAGTCTAATAAATTATGGTAGAGAACTGACAGCTGTAGTTACCAAAATATTACTGCAAAAAATACAGAATTGACATTCCCTAATGCATTTTGGTGTCTGTATATCAATCTTATTTTATCATTGAGATATTTTTACAGTTTTTATTGATAGCTTAAATCAGTTTTTATTTAACTTTTATATTGTCCATTTTCATTTTAGTTAAAGTTTCAGTAATTTTAATGTTTTTTTTATATGTCTATATAGTTTTTATTCATTTTTATTTCTGTTTTAGTTATTTTAGTTCTTTAAGTTACACTACCAATAGTTTTTGAACAGTAAGATTTTTAATGTTTTTTAAAGACGTCTTTTCTGCTCACCAAGCCTGCATTTATTTGATCCAAAGTACAGCAAAAACAGTATAATTTTGAAATATTTTTACTATGTTTTCTATTTTAATATATTTAAAAATGTAATTTATTCCTGGGATATCAAAGCTGATTTTTTTTAGGTTTCTTTATTGAATAAAAAGTTCAGAAAAACAGCATTTAATAGAAATATTTTATAACATTATAAATGTCTTCATCCTCACTTTTGATCTATTTAAAGCAGCGTTGCTAAATTACAGTAAGGTATTAATTTCTATAATTTCTTTCCTAAAAAAAAATCTACTCGAAGCTTTTGAATGGTATATAGTGTATAATGTTACAAAAGCTTTTTATTTCATATAAATGCTGATCTTTCTATTCATCAAAAAATCCTGTTTCTTGATCAGCAAATCAGCATATTATAAAATTACGATTTCTGAAGGATTATGTGACACTGAAGACTGGAGTAATGATGCTGAAAATTTAGCTTTGATCACAGGAATAAATTACATTTTAAAATATATTCAAATAAAAAAACTTATTTTAAATAGTACAAATATTTGTTACTGTTTTGCTGTACTTTGTATCAACTAAAAAACATTAAAAATCTTACTGTTCAAAAACTTTTGACTGGTAGTATAAACTAAATTAAATTGGCAACTAGCTGAAATAAAAACATAATATTTTATTTCAGTTAATATTTATTTTATTTCATAATATATATATAAAATTATATCTATAAACTATAAAATATCTATAATATAATATAATAAATATAATATAATTTGAATATATTTTGGTAAGGTAACTAGCAGTTAACAAAGGGGTTTTTTTCTCAGTATTAACATTTTTACTGTCTTTATGAAATTCTGCTTTTCTCAACTTATCGGTCCTCGTCTCTCCTTCCCTCAGTCTCTGTCCTTCACTGTTTTTTGTCCTAGACTCATTGTGTAAGCCTCTCACACAGTGTTTGATTTCACTATTGTAAGCATTATCTCAGTAACAATACCTGCCTTGACAATAGAATGATTGATTTTCCAACTATTAAAGTATCAAGGAAAAAAGACCCTGCAATGTGACTGAACAGTGCGTGGCAAAACTTCACACTATGACTCCTGTGCTAAAGTCATTCGTTACTTTGCTCCATTAACTTTCGACTATCAGAAACGTGCAGTCACAGCAGCAAAGATGGCATAAATTGATCATATCGAGAAGGTCACTGCTGATGATAGGGAAGAAGTGCACCCATGTGCAGCTAAATGTATGGGAGTAATAGCAGTCCATATGGGCACTCACCAGCGCTGAGGGTTTCAAGGCAGTCCTGGGACACTGGGATGGGATGTGGTTTGGTCAGGGCATCTGCAATTACCTCCACGATACACTTCATCACCTATACAAAGACAGAGAAAGATTGGGATAAGAAATGGTATGACATTTTTAATTATTTTGTAGATATGAATGTATTCCTGTGATGACAAAGCTGATTTTTTTTAGTAGATTTTTTAGTACTCCAGTCTTCAGTGTCACATGATCTTTCAGAAATCTTGCGTTTAATACATGTAATGCATCCTTGTTTTTAAACAGCAGTGTGTATATATGGAGCACTCATGAGATCAATGCGAGAGAGGACACATGCCGACAATATCTCAAATCCCCCCATATCTAGCCATCCTTACTGTCTTACATTTCACTTTCAATCAATGTCATTTCCTCCTCAGTGCTTTCATCCCTTTCGCCTGTCTCTGCGATTTGTTTGGCTCCACAATCCCCCAAAGTCAAGCATTTCTCTGCTGTCAGGGAAAAACAGCCTCCCTCAGTCCAAAGTGCTGCTGAAATGGCACTACCATTTTACCAAGAAGAACTGCATCTATTTGTAACTCAACATTGCCGATGTCTTTCCCCCCAGAGTTTTAGAGTTTTCTGGTCTAGAACTAGAGCTTTCTAGTCTTCTCTATTAAAACATTTTATCGGCAAGGACAGAAAAGGAGCATGTGACAATCTCAACTAAGTTAAATAAGTGCAACTCAACTTTAAATTCAGTTCATCATAGTTTAAAAGCACAGTTTGCAGTCATCTGTAGTTGGTAGCCTCCTCTGAGTAAGCACACATGGCACCAGCTGTCACTAGGCTGAAATCGTGTTGTTGAGTCACTGTCTCACTTATGCTGCTTTCCTCCACACTTCCTGACAACATGGACCAAGGCTGCTGCCATTCTGTGCATCCTTATGTTCCAAAACGCTGCCCCAAATACACATTAAAATAATGCAGTACAGTAAACAAGCTGAAATCAAATATATTGTTTGTTAAACAATGATTTATCAAATCATACCTTCACATCCTTATCGTCCAGGTGACCCGGAGAGACAGGTACCGAGAAGACTAGAAATAAAGAGACAGCTTTGATAAGCAAAAACACAATGCTATAAAAAAATATACACTACCAGTCAAAAATTTTTGAACAGTAAGATTTTTTTATGTCTCTTCTGCTCACCAAACCCGCATTTATTTGATCCGAAATACAGCAAAAGCAGTAATATTGTGAAATATTGTCTATTTGAATATATTTTAAAATGTAATTTATTCCTGTGATCAAAGCTACATTTTCAGCATCGTTACTCCAGTCTTCAGTGTCACATGATCCTTCCGAAATCATTCTAATATGCTGATTTACTGTTCATGAAGCATTATTATTATGAATATTTGAAACAGCTGGGGGCATTTTTTTAGGATTCTTTGATAAATAGAAGGATTCAAAGATCAGCATTTATCTGAAATAAAAGCTTGGAGTCAGTATAATTTTTGGGGGGGAAAGAAATTATAGAAATTAATACTTTTATTTAGCAAGGATGCCTTAAATTGATCAAAAGTGATGATAAAGACATTTATAATTTTTCGAAAGATTTCTATTTGAGATAAATGCTGATCCTCTGAACTTTCTATTCATCAAAGAAACCTGAAACAATTCTACTCAGCTGTTTTGAACAGAACAATCATAATAAATGTTTTTTCGAGCAGCAAATCAGAATATTAGAATGATTTCTGAAGGATCATGTGACTGGAGTAATGATGCTAAAAATTCAGCTTTGAAATCACAGGAATAAATTACATTATAAAATATATTCAAATAGAAAAAAGTTATTTCAAATAGCAAAAATATTTCAAATTTTTACTGTTTTTGTTGTAAACTGGATCAAATAAATGCAGGCTTGGTTAGCAGAAGAGACTTCTTTAAAAAAAGATGGAAAATCTTACTGTTCAAAAACTTTTGACCGGTAGTGTATATAATAAATCAAACTACACTTAACCCTGGGTTAACTTAATGTCTTCTTAAACCCTGGGTGAAGACTAGTTTAATCTTCTGTTTAAGTACCTAAGGTACGCGAGTCGTTTAGCAACAAACAACCAATCACAAACTGCGTCTGAGCTTCGCTCATTAAATATTCATGTCCTTTGTACAGTCACAGAAACTTTCACTCACCGTTTGTAATCTGAGGGAAACTGTTAAAATGTCAAACAACGACGGGAAACGCGTTAACGGACGCATTATCATTATTTGCTGCTTACAAAACAACCAGAGTCAATCCAAGTGGGGAGATTTTCACAGATACACTAGACAAGCGGATATTAAAACTGGTCGCTTGCTGTATTTGTCTATTAAATGTAAATATGTAAATAAGAACGTTAACCCTGGGTTTACAATGCGAAATTTCAAAAAGGATTAATTAATGAGAGACTAAGTATTAACGGTGTAAAGCATGTAATAAGATAAAGCACGATTAGCCTACGTTTACAAATGTCAAGTGTGAAAAGCCTTTTGTGCTCCTCACAAGTGTTTTTATCCGCTGTCCTTGGTGCTGACAGAGACTGACATGTAGAAAACGTACAGTAAACAGAATCAATACATCATCCAAAATGACACTAAGTGCGCCCACAATAACTTCAGACATTACGTGATTATTTGTACATCTTGCACACTTACCAAAATTCACCAGCACCACGAGAGCAGCGCATCCTCGTGCGATCATTGTCGTTATGCGAAGTGCAGGCAACCGATGTGTTTAAAAGTGACAAACCGTCGTGCCGGAGGAAAGCGAATGAACGTTAGTACTTTCCTTTCCTTAGAGTGAATGAAAACACTCGCTGATTTATGGATGCATTATGCGCATAAGGCGCCTGCTCTTATTTGCTTCGCCGAATCACAATGCCTCAATGTCACTACTCACTACTGCAGCGATGCCGCCTTTATATAGAAGACTTGATGAAGAGGAAATGACATCAGTGTGAAATACAGCTGCTTAGATCGCCGTCCACTAAATGATAAAGGAAAAAAGTTATTAATAATAATTATTACTATACAGTATATGTAAATACGGATGCAAACAACTGTTTTTATTGTAGACATTTTGCAAAATTATTTAAATGTTTAAACTTATAATAATACATATAATAATATACATAATATGCATACTGCTCAGTATATAAGTAGCAGAATTATATACATACATATATATAGATAAATAGATAGATAGACAGATAGACAGACAGACAGACAGACAGATAGATAGACAGATCAAGCAAACCACCATCAGACTAAAAGACTTGACGTGATGCATTTTTAAAATTAGAAAAAATAGGAACATAGGATATATATATATATATATATATATATACACTCTGCTTTATGCACACACACACACACACACACACATATATATATATATATATATATATATATATATATATATATATATATGCATGTATATTAATATGCAAAATTTTAAGTTGATTCAACTCAAATATCTAAGTTGTCACTTAGTATAGTTGAGTGAACTTAAAATTTTAAGGCAGCCAGGTTACAAATTATTTTAAGTTGACTAATTAGACTAATAAGTTGGCAAATATTTTTTAACAGTGTATTCTGCTTATACACACTGTGTATATATATATATACACTACCGTTCAAAAGTTTGGGGTCAGTAAGACTTGTAATAGTCTTTAAAGAAGTCTCTTATGCTCATCAAGGCTGCATTTATTTGATTAAAAATATAGAAAAAAACAGTAATATTGCAAAATGTTTTTACAATATAAAAAATGTTTTTTATTTTAACATACTTTAAAATAGAATTTATTCCTGTGATGAAAAGCTGAATTTTTATCAGCTGTTACTCCAGTCTTAAGTGCCACATGATCCTTCAGAAATCATTCTAATATGCGGATTTATTATTAGAATGATCAATGTTGGATAATATCAACAGTTGTGCTGCCAAATATTTTTTGGAACCTGTGATTCTTTTTTTTCCAGGATTCTTTCATGAATAACAAGTTTAAAAAGTACAGTGTTTATTCATAACATGAATATTTTATAACAATGTAACTTATTTATTATTAACTTTTAATAAACTTTTAATTATTAACTTAATACATCCTTGGTGAATAAAAGTATTAATTTCTTTAAAAAAAAAAAAGAAAAAAAAAAGAAACATACAAAAATGTACTGACCCCAAATATATATATATATATATATATATAAGCATATTATACATATATCGAAAGTAAAGTGTATATATATATATATATATATATATACATAGCCTATTTTTTTCTCATTTTAAAGATGTTATAGTCTATAATGTTTATAGTCTGATGGTGGTTTGCTTGATTTTCAATCTAGCACTCTGCTTTAGACCAACGCAAGCAAAAGTATATATATATTAAAGTATATTTATTTCCTTTTTTTTCTCATTTTAAAAATGCATCACATCATTAAGTCTTAGAGTCAATATATTCAATCTATTAATTATTCTGCTTGAGACCAACGCAAACAAAAGTATATATATATATATATATAAAAGTATATTAAATATATATTAAAAGTATATATATATATATATATATATATATATATGTATGTATGTATACTCTATTTTTTCTCATTTTAAAAATGCATTACATCATTAAGTCTTACAGTCTGATGGTGGTTTGCTGGATTATCAATCTAGTATTTTGCTTGAGACCAACGCAAGCAAAAGCGTGTACTTATTATATCATAACCCTCTCCTGAAACTAGGCATTTCAAAACAAGGCTGTGGCTTGATTTTTTGCTTTTGAATTCAAAAGTTATAATCTAGGACAGACCAAAATATAATATGGGTCAAATCTGCTTTGGCAGGCAAACTAACATCACTCATCATCCACACAGATGTCTTATTGGTTATGAAGTTCAATAAAGATCATTGCTCAAATAAAATGCATTACTCAAATAAAATGACTTCATAATTTCCATTAAAATGTCTGTATATTAAAATATTAAAGTATAAAAACATTATATAGTAGTCATTTAGTCCTTAATAAAGCAAAATGAATGGCAGGCTGTTTGGCCTGAATCTTTGTGTTGAATACCAACCAGAAGTCGGTCAGTAGTGCATGCTATTCAAAACAGAAAGTAATTCAATTAGAAAGGGACTGCATTAAACATTGGCATAGATGGTAAATGATGGACCTCAGGGGAACTATATGTGATTATCCCACCGACTAATTTATTGAGCACAGTAAAATGCATTAGAAAGATGGTGGCAGGGGATGAAAGAGAGTGATGTGAGCAGGAAGCAGATTATTAGATGTGGGAGAGGGTCATGCAATTACGTACCATACAGCATTCACTACAGCTCCTCTACATGCTGTGTAGGTTTTCAATTCACATGCAAATCTGCTGAAACGTTTCTGGTTAATTATTTGCTCGCTACTTATTCTTTTATGTTTTAATAGGTTGCTTTGATGGAAATATGCTCTCTTTGTTAATTGCAATACGTGGATAAATGTCCTTGCAGCACATGAAAACCACATATCAGCTACTCATTGTGCATCTCAACAAGCCATTCAGACTTCATTTGTCATATTATTCATAGGTGACACAGAATGCAAGGCTCTCTGATAATGTGGACATTAGAGGCAGCTGTTTACACAATTGTACCCCTGTTGGGGAAAATGATATTGAGTTAAACAGATACATTGCAGAAAGGCAAGGAATTCAAGGCAGTGGACATGTGAACCATTGATTTGTAATGAGAAGATAATGCTATTTTTCTATTCTGGACACGCTAAAATTGAATGAAAATCGAACAGTCAGTAGGCATACGAGTACGTGCTTGTGATGTATTGCATCTAATTTCCTTCTGAGAGAAAACAATGTATTGTTTCCTGTTTGGATCAGTTTGAAATAGACAAAACAAACACGAGCGTCACATTTGCTCCTGAGTTTTGCAATGATTTTTTTTTTCAAGTAATCAGGTTAAAATGCATAAATTCTACTTTTTTTCCCTGTGGAAATACTCGAACCTGTACAGTGCTGTTTTATTCAGTCATGCATTGAAATCAGATTTATTTTATAAAGTACATGGGTGAACAAAATAAGCATTTTGCTTAACTACTTTCCCAGAAATGCCTACAAGACAACATACTTATGTGGAACTAAAAAGTTGAATAATAATAAAAAAGTTCTCATTTTTGAAATAAAACTTGCTTTTGTGTTCAAGTTCAATTATTTCAGATCGTGATAATAAATTTGCAATGAAAAGCAGTTTGTCAGAGCAAAGTTACATCATTGTTTAAAAGTGCAGACTGTAACAAAAACAAAAGCACTCCCAGACAGTCAGGGTCAGAAATTAACTTTTCCATTAAGGGGATTGATTACCAAGGGCTTTTTTTTAACCTTTGTAAGGGCATTTTTCATAATTACCTTTTTAACTGTATCTGTTTTGCCTTTTACATTAAATGCTTAATTTAACCAATCACAAATCAATCAGAATAAGAAATTGCTACCAAGAATAACAAACTGTTTTAAATTCCACATTAAAAAATAGGACCTTATTACAGAGTAGGGAAATATTCTGACAAAAAAATCTTATATTGTTAATTATTGCTCTTGATATTGCAATAATGACTATTCATGTCGATTAATAAAATACGTTACATATTAAAATGTTTGGAGAAAAGGCATGTCATCCCTGGTTAAAAAAACAGCATATGCTGGTTAGGTAGGTTTTGATGCTGGTTTAAGGTGGTCCTTTGCTGGTTTTTGCTGGTCATGTTGGTGGTCAAGGACCAGCATGAACCAGCTAAGGACCAGCATAAACCAACAAAGGACCAGCTTAAACCAGCATCAAAACCTGCCTAACCAGCATTCCAGCATCAAAACATACCTACCAGCATACGCTGTTTTTTTCACCAGGGATATTCTAGCTGCAGACAAACCTATCGGTTCACAATGTTAGTCTAAGGCAAATTCCCCTTACAAACCCCCTTTTATGAAAACGTTTTCAACGTTGGCTAATCTAAACGCCTTTTATTGGCGCGTTTGCAGCGCTGACTAATTTAAACACCTCCGATTGGCCATTGCGTTTCTAAGCTCAACAGAAACACGTGTGATTGGTTGTGACTGTCAGCCCTGCAAAAAAAAAAAACAACATACAAAAGGAAATCTAATTCAACGAATTTCCTTAATTTTATTATTTAAATTTAATCACGACAGCCTTAATATATGTGGGACTTTTTTTCTTATTTCGGAGGCATTTTTGCCACAAACCAACATTAAATTGGTTTAAACTGGTCCCACTACCTGTATGCTTTACTACTGACAGAAGACTATCGGCATCAACATTACCTCATATTCTGAGACATCTTCATTATTGATATTGACCAAGGCAATAGCTTAACATTAGGTGTCAATACAAGAGAGTAAACGAATAGCATATGTACACTAAAGCCCCAAAAGCCTTTCAAATATTGGCCTTCCTGCATAAATATGAGTCGATTAAAGGTAAATTAAAAGCAAAACAGGACAGCCTTAAATTCACTGATCTCCAGGACAGAAAAAGATCCAAATGAGATACCAGCATTAATAATAGACATTACTTCCTGTGGCAAAATAACATCTGCAGATAGTTTCTTTGTTGTGTATTTCTTTTTAAAAGGCTTTTAAATAGAAAGACAAGCTAATATTAGCAAGCCTAGATGTATAAAGTGGGTCAAAACACATCTGCTTTGAAAGATAATATTTATGAATATTAAGCACTCAGCTAAGTTTGGACAAATGCGGACAGAATGAAACAGACTGACAAAACATCAACATGTTTATTAGAAACCATTCCTATAACCATTTTAAATAGGCCTACTTTTTTCGTTAACAACTATAAATATGAGATCTTTGATTGGTAATGGAGGAATTCATTCAACAAACCACGAATAACCTTCAGCTGTATAGAAAAACATACTTTCAATGCATAAAAAGGAAGGAAAACAGGTAAGCATCCCTTCTGAAAGCTTTATTTGAGAAGACCATAAGCACTTCTCATGTTGCAGCATCCAAAGCAATTATCTCATTACTGTGGGCATTAAGATTTACTTTGCACCATGTTCTCAGAAGCAAAACAGTTGTTCTCCGTCAACATTCAATTCCTTTATCGACACAGGCTTAATGAGTTTACAATATAACCTCTGGCCGTTTTTATTCAAACCATCCGGAATTAGCTTACACAGTTACCTTCCGTACCTAAATTAATTATAGCAGCATTACGCAGAGCTAAAAGTGGCTTTGCACCTGCTCTTGTGCTATTTTGGTTGGGTATATCAGAAAAGGTCATCACATTAGCGTATATTTTTCTATTCTGAGGTTTCAACATTCCCATTTCCATTGCATAAACTCTACAGAGCAATTAAATATGATATTGACTCTAACCAAGTCTTCATATTTTGCCATATTTTAGACTGATAACGTGTTATTTATCTTTTACTCCCTCATTTTCCGCTTTATCATAGATCGTCCTGCAGTGGCTCAGGTCTCAGAATAGATCCTCAATGGTTGAAAGCATTGATATCCAGCCCAAGTAGAACATCGGGTGGGCAGACATGATGTACCACGATACTCCATATGGATGTCCTACAAGGAGGCCAGATTAACAGCCAACCACAGTGGAAGGAAAGCCAAGATGAGGTGGAGAACAGTTAGTCTGATGCCAGCTGACTGGGGCATCTCAGGAAGCGATGGGCCTGACTTTGCAGCACTGGGTCTGGTGTAAATGTACGGATGACTCTGGGATTTGTCAGTTTGAGCATGAAAGACAATTAAAGCATGCAATAATGGAATTAGCCAGAAAATCCAACACATCATGTTATTATAGTGACATAATGGTGTAATACAATTACACTAAGAATCTGTTCTTACCACAGGGGGGCAAATGAGCTCAATAGGGTTAGAAAAGCTCTGCACCATGAACTTCTCCCCCTCAGGTTGAAACTTGCCCCGCAAAAAATGAGAGAAAAGATTTTAGAATGACATACAGTAGCTGTATGACAGTGACACATAATCAGAGGTTGTACTGGTAAAATACCTCAAATGTTCTGCACTGCACATCAAAATGATATTTTATACTTTTTAATATTTTATTTCATTTATTCTTTTTTTTCCATTTTATTTAAATATTATCTTAACTTTATATAATTTATATTTTAAATATCTTAAATTATTTCATTTTATTTTATTTCTTTTTATTTTATATTATTTATTTTTATATTATTACTTTTTATATTATCTTACGTTTTGTTTTGTATTTTCTTAATTTTACATTATTGATATTTTAAATATTTTAAATTATTTTATTTTATATATTTTTTAAAAATGTATATTTATATTCTGAATATTTTCTTAATTTCATATTATTTATATTCTGAATATTTTATTTTATATATTCTTAATTTTACATTTATATTTTACATATATTTTATTAAATTATATATTTTCTT
This sequence comes from Labeo rohita, assembly GCF_022985175.1. Lineage (NCBI taxonomy): Eukaryota > Metazoa > Chordata > Actinopteri > Cypriniformes > Cyprinidae > Labeo > Labeo rohita. The sequence continues at coordinate 17,393,178 of NC_066888.1, read as the reverse complement.
TTTTTTTCTGAATTATTTTATATTAGGCCTATTTTAGATTTTATTTTGTATTTTTTAACTTTACATTACTGATATTTTAAATAAATTTAAATGATTTTATTTTCTATTTTCCTAATTTTATATTATTTTATATATTTTCTATTTCATTTTTAAATTTATATTTCCTTTATTTTTATTTTATATTGTCTTCTTTAATTTTTTATTTTATTTTGTGTTTTATTTTGTATTTTCTTAATTTTACATTACTGATATTTTAAATATTTTAAATGATTTTATTTTGTATTTTCCTAATTTTATATTATTGATATTTTAAATATTGTAAATTATTTTATTTTATATTTTCTTAATTTATATTATTTATATTCTGAAGATTGTAAATTATTTAATTTTATATTTTTAAAACTGTATTTCTATTTTAATTTTTTTATTTTATATTTTCCTAATTTTATATTATTTATATTCTAATTATACTTTCTTAATTTATATTATTTATATTCTGAATATTGTAAATTATTTTATTTTATATTTTCTTAATGTTATATTATTTATATTCTAAATATTGTAAAATATTTGATTTTCTATTTTCTTTATTTTATATAGTTTATATTCTAAATATTTTTATTTTATTTTATTATATTTTTTATTTAAAGTTTAAGTTGTTACCATGTTGTTCCACAGTCCCTTGGCTAACTCCTCATGTCCTTTCATGGTGAAGTGGAAACAATCCGGAGTAAAAAAGCTCATGTCAATCTTCCCATTCTAATCAGAGGAAAATACAAAAGCACAAATTATGAACAGCACATTCATATTTTAACGTAAACTTTACCATTTAAACCTTAACGCAAAACTAGCAGCAAAATGCCACAGACTATAGTAATTACTAAAAAGTCAGTGGTCACTACTCACAGGGAGTCTCGGAGGATCTGCTTGTTTCAGGAATGGCTGCAAAACTACAGCGAAGTCATTCTTAAAGAAACGGTCAGTGTGCAAGAGCTGCTCCAGTGCTTTCTGAGACAAAAGTCATTCGATGTCATTCAGTGTAAAATTCCAGATTCGTAATAGAACTCTATGAATAATTCTGAAAGCAAACACACCTGGAATTCTAGGTTGACTCCAACCAGCTCCTTCAGATCAGCAGATCCCGCAGCAGGCTTCACCAGACAGGAACAGAATGACCTGAAGAGATCAGAGCATTGAATAGGAGAGAAATTATCCTGTAGCACTCAAAGAATAAAGATGACATTCCAACCATCTCAAGCAAAACAGCCTGAATGTTGTTAACCAACATTTAAATAGAGTTTTGATTTAATGATTTTGAAATTGACTAGATATGCATTGCATATGCACTTTTCATGTGCAATCATCATCTAAGACAGCGCTTTCTATCTTTACTCAATTTTAAAAGCTTGATTCAATTCCCTGTACCTTTGGAGCAGACATCCTGGCGTAGGCTTCTGTACTTCCCTCAGGGTCTCCATCGGCAGGATCTGGACCACGTTCACTATCATTCGAGGAACCTGCAAAGGTAAATTAAAAGAAAATGTTCAAAAACACTACCAATTATTTGATAAAAAATACAGTACAAACAATAATTGTGTTAAATATTGGTAAAGCCATTTTTTCAACATTACTCCATTACTCCAGTCTTCAGTATCACATGATCTTTCAGAATTTATTATAATATGCTGATTTGGTGCTCAAAAAACATTTATATTATCATCAATAATGGAAACATTTGCGCTACGTAATATATTTGCGAAAACTTAATTTTAAGTTAAAAAAAATAAAGTTCAAAAGAAACACAATTAATTGAAATATGTTTTGTACTTTAACTACTAAAGTACTTTAACTTTTGAGCAATTTAAAATATATGGTACAGTACATTCAATTCAAATGGCTTCAAATCTCAGAAAATTACCTCATTCATCAGCATTTCCAAGGACACAGTCATGTAATGGACAAAGTTCTCCACTGAAAACAGGGACTGTGTGTATAAATAGAGAACAAATTTAGAGGCTCCAAAAACACACTCCTACAGGACAATATGTCTGAACACAGAACAGTCTTTAAAGGTCACTTCGGCACTTTGACTAGGCTAGAACTGCCATTTCTCAAAAAGCAAACATTTGTAAGCACCAATACAACTACTAATGCTGATAATGATCGTCTTTACGAGCATCTCTGTTCACAATCAGTTTAACATTTATCTTAAGCCTCCTCTAGTTCCTGCTTTGACACTGTGAACAAAATTTGTCAATACTGTAGAAGAATCTTCAGTCTGTAGTTTGCCAAAGAAACAGCTTTGTAAGCAATGCCTTGTCTTTGCAGTAATCACAGATGTCATTCATCCCAATTAGAATGGTCAACAGTTTCCAGTCCTCATCAAAGTCAATATCCTGTAGCAAAAGATGGAAAAAAATAAATAAATATCATAACAACGCCCAGATTTCACCATCTGTATTTCATATATATTCAAAAGCAATGCAACTTACCTCATACGTTTTCAAAGTGTCAATCAAATGTCTGACTTGTTCAGGAAGATTACTAGGAAGACAGCAAAATTCATATCATCAACTGATAAAATACCACAGCAAAATGAAAAACACAGTTAAGGTAAAAAAAAATCTTCATAGCATATCAAGTTTCATCTGTAACAACCATTTATGAAGAATGTCTAGTGATGTACTGGCATTTACAAGGTGTTGTGTCCAGTTACAGCCAGGTTAAATCCAGTCTCGCAGAGGGGAGCCGGAGTCCCATGGACCGTCTTAGCTGGGGCAGGTCCGACTAAGATGGGGTTGAAGAGTCGAATGATATCTAAATCATAAGCACAGAACAGTCTAGGTCACCAATGCAGTTAGCCTTTTTATAAACACTTCACAATCAAACTATGAAGATTTCTGATTGAAGACCTTCGTTCATCTTAGTAACACAAATTAGGATATTTCTGATGAAATCAGAGAGCTTTCTCATCCTGCATAGACAGCAATTCAATGTTTAGAAAGTTAATAAGAACACTGTTAAAATAGTCCATGTGACATTAGTGGTTCAACCGTAATGTTATGAAGCTACGAGAATACTTTTTTGTGCAAATAAAACAAACAAAAAACACTTTATTCAACAACTACTCTTCTGTGTCAGTCTTCAACTATTCACGAGTACCATGACGCATACGTGTGGTGCTGCTGACGCAGGAGCCGGCGTTATGACGTAGACCGTATATCGTTCTTAGTTCATTGTCTGTATATTTTGGTTCAAATAAGTAAAGCTGGGCAAAAATTGCAAGTCATCCTCTCTGCTGAAATCTTTAGACACGCTTACAAAGACAGCGTGCATCATCCTCTGTTAGTAAACAAGGTGCAGCGCATCCGGGTTCTTTGCATTCTGGCTTTCTTTGTGCAAAAAACGTATTCTCGTAGCTTCATAAAATTACGTTTGAACCACTGATGTCACATGAACTATTTTTACGATGCCCCAGTGTACAAATTGAAGGGGACCTCCCATAAGCATTAAGGGATCCCCCATAACACACAAAAATATATACTTGGGGGGTCACGTGGTTTTTCATAAAACTAGTAAAAATGAAAATTAAATAAAAAGATTTGATTGCTGTATTAAATTTAGACCTGTTCATGTTACATCATATTTTATTTTTACACGTTTTCACAGCGTTGCTGATTATAGCACACATACATCTCGGAGACGTCTATTTGACGTCTGCATTTACATCTGCAAGACGTATTTGAGTGCAAGAGGGTTTGCTAATCTGCAATGTGTGTATAGGACGTTTCCTATCAGATGTCAGATAGACGTATATTAGATGTCTTTAAGATGTTTATGGTTTAGAATGTATGTAAAACTCAACTTACAAACATCTGTCAGATGTTTGTCCACAGCAGATGCTTTTCAGATCAAGTGATCTTTACAAGACATCTTGCAGACGTACGTGTGCTATTTCAGACACAACTCTATCACTGCGTGATTCAGTCTAATAAAATGCATTTAGAATGATCACAAACTTCAAGATATGGGGGCAGAAAATGACCCCCCAAGAGCTTTGACACAATTTGAACGCTGCAATGTCCTTACCACCTTTCTGGGCCTCGAACAAATCAGTTGCGTTGCTGTCTGTGCAGGGTCATAAAGCTCTCAGATTTCATCAAATATCTTAATTTGTGTTCTGAAGATGAACAAATGTATTACGGGTTTGGAACGACATGAGGGTGAGTAATTACAGAATTTTCATTTTTGGGTGAACTATCCCTTTAAGGCAAAAGAACGTACTTGCCAGTGTAATGACATCTTGAAAGGATCCATAGCCACCAATGCTGTTAAAATATGGAAGAATCACAATAAAACGAACATTTTATTGGCAAATAAAAGCCACATTATTTCTAATACAGAAACAAAACGTAACATTAATATTACTTATACTCTTACCTCCAAGACACGTGACGGAATTCAATAGGTATGCCAAGAACAGTTGTTGCATTTGCACCAATGGCTGTCTACAAGTGAGACAATAACTATTATTAGAGATTATTATTATTTTGTTCACACACAACTGTATTATAAGTAAATGCATCATTTACTAATTATTTTGTTTTTAATTTGCTATCTGCTTAAAGTCGTTTCACACTATTATGTTGTTTTAAACCTATGTGAAATTTTCTTCTGTGGAAAAAAAAATATATATTTTGAGAAATACCCAATTGTTTTTTTTGTCCAAACAATGAAAGTCAATGGTAACCAAAACTGGTTGGTTACCAACATTCTTCATAATAACATCTTTTGTATTCCACAGAAGATAAAGGTTTGGAACAACATGAAATGATGACAGAATAAGGTAAAAAACTAGTTGTTTACCTTATTTTTGCCGCAAAAAATGAAGGTGTTTAAAGGTAGTGTAGAATTAAAGGGATAGTTCACCCAAAAATGAAAATTCTGTCATTAATACTCACTTTTATGTAAAACCTTTGTTCATCTTTGGAACAAAAATTAAGAATTTTTTGATGAAATCTGAGAGCTTTCTGACCCTGCATAGACACACAACTACCACGTTCGAGGCCTAAAAAGGTTGTAAGGACATCAGTAAAATAGTCCATGTGACATCAGTGGTTCAACCATGATTTTATGATGCCACAAGAATACCCAAACATGAACAAAGGTCTTATGGGTTTGGAACGACATGACAATGAGTAATTAATGACAGTATTTTCATTTTTGCCTGAACTATCCTTTTAATTCTGTCGTCACCTAACTAAAGAGTGTTCTTTAAAACAGAAAAAGGAAAGAATCACACTTACTGTCAGTGAATCCCCAAGGGCAGCAATCACTTTAATATCCGCTGGCTTTACCAGCTCAACTACAATAGAGATACACAGAATCAGAAAATCAGATACCAAAACATGATCTAAAGATGCTGCTGTAATGAAGTTTGCCTGTAGTACAAGAGCTAACATTCATCAACAATGATAAACATCAGCATCTATGTACAAATGACCAAGAAAATGTGAAAAATGTCATTAAAAACTGTAGTCTGTATTCATCACACATTGTGGGCAAAACACTGATCCTAGACCAGCCTACCTGAGGTGGGCACAGAAGAGGAGGGGCTCATGTCAGGACACATGAAAGGTGGGTGCTTGAAACTGATTGGCCTGGTCTTCTCGGGAAACTCCTGTAACGAAATAACAAGCTGGTTTCTGTGAAGACACAACTAAAACATCATTCAGGGAACGGACCACACCATAGACCAACCGGAGAACTAAAACGTTTTTAAAGATAAACCAGTCAAAAGCCTGTATTTATGGCCTTATATGACATCCAAAACACAACAACATCCTTGATGATGCTGATAAAAACATTTCTATCACAAAACACAAACGCACCTTTCTAAGCGCTTCCTCGCTGTAGTGACTGAGTCCTTCCTCATATTCCAGTCTCCACTCATCACCTTTGGGAAAACAGTAAGATCCATGAGCATTTTAGACTTAAAAGATCAAAATATGACAGTCCGGCCTCTATTGGCTAGCACCGAGGCCTTCAACACAGGTCCACACAAACATCTCGTTCTTTCATCCCAGATGAATCTCACACATGTAACGTGGACCCTACGCTCCAGCTCGTCTTCCCAGCTCTGGATGCTTCTAGCACTTACCTTTGACAGGACAGAGGGCTAGCAAGCAGGTTGCCACGGCAATGAAAAGCCACTCCATGGTGGAGCGTTTCCAAGCGGGTTAGCACAATGGATGTGCGTGCAGAGAGAACGGGGCCATTATATCAGCGCCCCTTTATCTCCCCCACCCAAAACAGCTGAGTGACGAAGTTCAGGCCCACCGACATAAAGCATGATCTGGGCGCACATGCAACTACCAGAGGACTGGTGACCATTCACAACTTTAGAGGGCTTTAATAGAAACCGTGTCGCATTGGGGCCTGGGAGAAACAGACTGGGAGCTCAATTCAGATCGGGACCAGGAATCTTTGTAGAGAGTGGATGTTTGTTTGGACTGAGTAGCATCTGTAGGTCTAATTATATTAAGATAGGAAATTACATTCAGTTGTGAACCCATTGATTTTTATTAGTTATTTAGAAACATTGCCATTTGAAAATGTAATCATTTCCTTTTTAAGACTCATCGGTTGTTATATCAGTATTTTGAGTGGTTTGATTGACATGGAACAAGGAAGAATCTGTTATATTACTTTCAAAGCTTCAAATCATTGCTGAATTGTGAGAACTCTGCAAAAACAAACTAATGCTCTGTGAATCTTCACAAGAAAACAGTTCTTTACATCCTATTCACATACATATGCTTTACATTACAGATCTTTTTTTTTTTTTTACACATCGAAAGTTGTGGTATTGCTACATTACCTGAAACGACAGACACCATCGCCAAATAATCAATAGATATTCTAGACATGCTCGCAATTTTATGATCTGAAATAGTTTTCCTCTAAAAAAAGAAGTTAAAACTGAGATTTAGCACACAAACAGCCATATCCCAAAACGAATCAACTTCCGAAGGTTGATGATAGATTTCACAAAGCTACAGATCTTGCACAAAAATCATCAAAAATATTTCTGTGAGCACTCAAAGTATTGATCTTGAAATAAAAAAAGGAAAATGTGTCTTGTAATGCCAAAAAGCGAGCATTATAGCAATACAGCAACCCATTCATCAATTTAAATAGTTTTTCTTGTATGCAGAGGAATATAAATCCCATTTTGGAAAGGTTGAACGAGTGAGAAGAATGAGCTTTGAGGTAACTACAGCTTCAACAATTTGAAACATACTGGACACCAGCCATAATTGCACTAAATCTTTATCATAAACACCCTACAGACATACTTTTGTAACAATGAAAGGAGGTCAAGGGCAGTAGTCATCTGAATGAATCAAGATTTGGCAAGGTGAGCGTTTATGGCAATTAAAAGCCTTATGAAAGACCGCTAACCTTAAATTACTTACCATGTAGGTTATTCATATATAACTGTGCACGTTTTAATCAAGACAGTAAAATCTACATCTGTGCTGGTGAAAACTACTTTTGTCCAAATACTGACTTTATAAATAATTTCTTGTCTGTGAAAAAAAGCCACTTAAATTAAAGCATGCTGAGAGTATGAACTTTTTACATATCGACTTCGCATCCCAAAGAGGCATGGTGTCCAAGTCCGAATTTGTACCAAAAAAAAATAATAATCTGAATGGGTTGCACAAAATAGGTTCGATCCTTGGCTTTTAGCACAGTGGCAAGCGGAAGCAGAAACAACTAATGGAGTTCATTCAGCAATGTTGTCTTTTTTTTCCCCCCACATAGTGAGCGTTGATTTGCACAAATGTTATTTCACCTGGCAAAACCCTGAGGCGCACAATTAAGATATTGTAGTTCATCTAGTTCTTCCCCATAAGCCACAGTTAAAAGACTAAAGAGGGGCTGGACAGGGCAACAAGAGTCTTGAAAGCTCCTTTGGGGCTTATAGGATTAAAGACCACAGCAGGGCGTAAGTGTCAGCGGCTGTATTAGGGAGAGAGAAACACTCAATTCGTTCTCCCGCAATCCTAGTCCTGTTCCTTCACCTCCACCCTGATTTCTGCTCTCTCTCATTGTTCTTCAGGCTCTCCGGCTGGCTGCTCAGCCTGGGCTGGAGGTCTAGGGGGCGCTGCAGGGGCTCTAGGTACGGCTTGGTGTTGTCTCTGCCGATATGCGATTACTGTGCCCAGGAGCAAAGCAATGACAGTCATGAGGTACAGATCCCACTCTGGACCTAATAGCTGGTCAAGATCAACCTGAGATACAAGCTCCTTCAGCTGAAGAAAAAAAAAAGAAAAGAATAAAGATTCATGTTATTCCTTGAGTTTAGACAAATCAGATTTCAGGTTGATCCTCACTGACATATTTAACTTACATTGAGATCCTGCAGGTACTGTAGTGCATAAATGAGGCCCAGCTTGCACAGGGCCAGGAACACAGGAACTTGGGCATCAGGACTGGCTTCTGCAGCCATGTCATAGAAACGTTTAGCCAGATGAATGTCCTGTGGAGGAACAATCCAAAAAATGAGTGCAATGTATACACTATACTTTAAGAAATTAATACTTTTATTCAGCAAGGATGCATTAAATTGACCAAAAGTGACAGTGGAGAGATTTATGAGGTTACAAAAGTTTTGCAATTCAAGTAAATGCTGTTCTGTTGAACTCTTTTTAACAAAGAATCCTGAAAAAAATCTGTTTCCACAGAAACGCTAAGCAGCATAACTGGTTTCAAACTGATAATTCAAAACTGATTAACACTGATTACGTTTATTGTGCACCAAATCAGCACACTAGAATGATTTCTGAAAGATCATGTAGAATGATCATGTGACACTGAAGACTGAAGACTTGCCATCACAGGAATAAATTACATTTTTAAATACACTACCAGTCACAAGTTTTTGAACAGTAAGATTTTTAATGTTTTTTTTAAGAAGTCTCTTCTGCTCACCAAGCCTGCATTTATTTGATCCAAACTATAGCAAAAACAGTGAAATTTTGAAATGTTTTTACTATTTAAAATAACGGTGTTCTATTTAAATACATTTTAAAATGTAATTTATTTCTGTGATTTCATCAGCATCATTACAAAAATTTACATTAAAAAATTCTACTCAGCTTTTTTCAACATAATAATAATTTAAAAAGTGCTTTTTGAGCAAATTAAAATATTAGAATGATTTTTGAAGGATCATCTACTTTGAAATGGAATGTAATCACTGGAATAAATTACATTTTAAAATATATTCAAATAGAAAACGTTAATAAAGTTATTTAAAATAGTAAAATAGTAAATAGTGAAATAGAAAATAGTAAAATAGAAAACAGCTATAGTAATTTGTCACAATTTTACTGTTTTGAATAAAAAAAAAGGCAGCTTTGGTGTACATAAGACTTTTTTCAAAAGCATTTCACAGACCCCAATCTTTTGAACGGTAGTGTACATGCTTGCTGTTGGGTAAAAATGCATGGCTATTTCACCTGTTTAATACCAAGGCCCTTCTCATGCATATAGCCTAAGTTGAACATGGCCTGTGCACTATGCTGTTGCTCAGATGCCAGACGATAATGAATGACTGCAGTCTCGTAGTCCACATCAGTGCCATAGCCGTAGAAATGATAGTCACCCAGCTTGATTCTAGCCACTGTGTAGCCTATTAACAAAACAAAAGATAGAACAGATCGTTTTACAGAGGTCCTAGTTGTTCAACAGCTTGACAGAGCAAATAAACACTTGCTATATATATATATATATATTTTTAAGTTTATTTTACAACAGTGATTATGTAGCTGCGTGTAGAAGATTAGCTGCCAGGAACAACAGAAAAATAAAGTTCTATCATGACAACGCTCTGAAGATTTTAACATGGTAATGCACTGAATTGCTGCTGCTGTTGGTTATTGCTGTTGTTGTAGATTATTGCTGCTGCTGATACATACACAGATACAGTGCTGTGAGTATTTAAGACATACTGCTGCTGCACAAATAGCATATATAATAACTCGTAGCAGATCTATAGACGTGGAGCTGGGGAAGTGGAGGGTTTCATAGTAACTTTGAAAGCGCACTGCAAAATGCTCTAGTGAATGCTAACCAGCCGTTTATATATAAAGCAGAAAGCTCATTGGCTGCGTATGCAACATGAACCAATCAGCTTGTACCAAGTAGTTTAACGCTGTGAATATCATCATTTTGTGGTCCCATCAGCCTACGCCATCTAGAGTTTCATGACAGACCTTGGCATTTTAGCAGTAATGATACTGAAATGTGAGACAGGAGGATGCTGTGAGTGACCAATCAGAATCAAGTATTTGAGAGAGCCATGTAGTAAGCGGTTATATTTGTCTCACTATAATGGTTGTAAGGTCATCAAAGCACTTTGGCATTTTACTAGAGTGAATGTGTGGGTTGAAGAGAACAGTCTAACCTTGAGCAGCTGCTCTGGTCCAGTGGAGCAAAGCCCGTGGGTACGTTTCATTCTCATTGAAAATCTGTGACCCCTCTGAAATATACAGACAGAGACACACAGTTAAATTTATCTTTGCAAAAGTGAAATGGCTTAATTTAACTGGGTTTTAATTTACCAAGGGACAATAAACAGAAAGGGAACATCTTTATAAGTAGCCTCTCAGGCTTTCTATGCAGACTGCTTTAGCTTCACAAAGATTCTGTGACCATGGCGTTTCTTTAATAATTAAGATTTTTAAAAATTAGTCATACATCCATGACTCCTCATGCTTTTTTTTTTAAAAATAAAATAAAATAAGTAAAAAAGTAAAATTGCCACCTTTTCACAAGTATGGGAAATCTGCTCTTTACTAAAAAATTTTTAAAAATTCAGACTATGGTCAGGGAAGATGGCAAGACATTTAAAGTATACATATACTGCATATACATATTAAGATGTTCTTGTTCTGTTTCATATATTTTTAAAATAAAAATATGGTTTAAAAACAATTCAAATTACATTAAAATATTCTCGGAGCTTCATAAAATTAAGGTTGAACCACTGATGTCACATGGACTATTTTAACAATGTCCTTACTACCTTTCTGGGCCTTGAACATGGTAGTTGCTGTCTATGTAGCGTCAGAGAGCGCACAAATTAAAAAAAAATCTTTAAAAAAAACATCAAAAATCAAAAATATCTTAATTTGTGTTCCGAAGATGACTGAAGGTCTTATGGGTTTGGAATGACATGACAGTGAGTAATTAATGACAGAATTATTGTTTTTTTAAAAACTATCCTTTTGATATGCATGTAGGTGTTGGGGGTCTAGCACCCTCTGGTGGTAGTGGCAGAGCACTGACTCACTTTGATCGAGGATGAAGGCCACATTGCTCTGGGCGACCTCGTAACCCTGTTCGGCCAGCAGTAGATACTGTACTAGAGCAGAGTCCATGTCGCCCTCCTTAAAGCTTCCGTATGCTGTCATGAGTCTCTCAGACCAGCGGCCACGTTCACACACGTTCTTGAAGAGCTGGTTTCACAAACATATATATACAGTCAACTATCAGAAAAGCTTTATGAAACATGGCTATATGCATGATGAAAATGTCTCACCTCCACTGCTGTGTGGCAGGAGCGCATGACCCCAGTCCCTGTGGCATGCATCTGGGCTAGATTATAGAAGGCTAGGATGTGACCCGCTTGAGATGCCAGGTTGAAGAATTTAAGAGCCTGCTTGTAATCACGTTTCACTCCGATTCCATCTAAAATATGAAGTAAGTGAAAATCATGAATTCACTTTTCATACTCTCAACACCCACCAGCTGACATGACTAACACACTTCTCAGTCCTCAATGTTTGTCAAGATCATGTCAAAGCAGAATGCAGGTGGGAGTTTGTCATAGCAACAATCACCTAGGCAACTAAACTAAAAGGAGTCAGCCGTGATTTAAGATAAAAATAAGATAAATCGCAGCTGAAGTGGCGGAACAGTTCACTAGACATGCAGGTAGAAAGAGGGAAAAGAAAAACGTTCTGAAGAAATATATATAGAGCAAAATTTCACAACATAAATTTTCATAGCTTTTCCAAATTTGTTTTAAATTTGAGTACATGAATATTAAACTTCTTAGGTTAACTAATGCATTACTGTATTTGTAAAAATATTTCTATATCAAATGTAACATTTAAGATGAAGGGAATGTTAAAAAAAAAAAAACCCTCATGAATTATGAATTCTGGTGTTTTTGTGGAATGATTCACATGCAATCTCTGTCCAACACACACTTACTGTAGTACATGGTTCCCAGCTGTAACTGTCCGTCCACCCAGCCTTGCTCTGCAGCCTTCTGAAAATACTTCAGTGCCAGGTCATAGTTCTGCAGCATTGAGAAGAAACAATGACTCGAATGTCTTTCAGTAATCACAAAATGTTCATCTCATCTAGGAAACTCACCACAGGAACACCCCTTCCATACAGGTAAGCCATACCAAGGCCACTCTGGCCAACTGGATTTCCCTAAAAGATGCCAACAAAATTACAGATTAGAGGTGAACAGTGAAAATATGCCGTTTCTGAATCTTGACAAGGAAAAAAGAAAAAAGAAAAAAGAAAAAAGATTCTCACCAAGTCTGCAGCCTTCTTGAAATAATGCAGGGCTGTGTCATTGTTCTGAGCCACATACTCACTGCCTTCAGAATACATCTGAGACAACAGAATGTGAGTCAGAGAAAGAAAGATGGACACACAGAGTTTGAAAAATTAAAACAAGAGTGAGATCACTCAATTACAGTCCAGGAAAGCTAAAAAATAACAAGGACTAAGTCTATACCTTTCCAAGGAAGGCCATTGCATGTGTGTTTCCTGCATTTGCTGCTTGGTTGAAGTACTCATATGCTCGCTGAAAATTAATGACAAATAGAAAGTAACTATAAAATCATTACTTCAAATCATTGGACAAAATGCAAATAAGATGGCAGAGCCCCTAAAAAAAAAAAAAAAAAAAAAAAAAAAAATTACCTGATGATTCTGTTCTACACCTCGTCCTCCATGTAAATGTAACTGGCCCAGACCCACCTAGACAAAAAATTAAAATGTCATGGTAATAATCAAAAACATTGTAGTAGATCAAAAGCTGTGTTCATTTTGACAGCAAATTTTGAATTAGTCTTAGTCACAGTCTCTTGACTAAAATGCCATTTAGTTTTAGTCATATTTTAGTCATCTGAATTGCTTTTGTCTAGTTTTAGTCGACTAAATCTACAGTTTAGTTAAAGGATTAGTTCACTTACAGGACGAAAATTTACAGATAATTTACTCACCCCCTTGTCATCCAAGATGTCCATGTCTTTCTTTCTTCAGTTGTGAAGAAATTATGTTTTTTGGTTTTTTTTAAGGAAAACATTTCAGGATTTTTCTCCATACAATGGACTTCTATGGTGCCCGCAAGTTTGAACTTCCAAAAAGCAGTTTAAATGCAGCCTCAAAGGGCTCTAAACAAACCCAGCCGAGAAAGAACCCAGCTGTCTTATCTAGTGAAATGGTTATTTTCTAATAAAAAACATGTACAATTTATATACTTGTTAAACCTTAAATGCTCGTCTTGTCTAGCTTTGCGATGTGCAGGTGTACTTATGTGCACTCCAGTTCAATATAGTTAGGGCAGTGGTTTTCAAACCGGTCCTAGAAGCACCCCTGCCCTCCACATTTTGTATGTCTCCCTTATCAGACACACTCAATTCATGTTGTGCAGTTTCTACTAACGAGCTGATGAGTTGAATCAGGTGTGTTAGATGAGGGAGACATACAAAATGTGCAGGGCAGGGGTTTGAAAACCACTGAGTTAGGGTATGTCGAAGGCCTTTACAAAAAAAGGTAAAACAAAGCAAAGTAGGACAATTTCGAAGTTGGAAGAGAAAATGAGACGGGGGGTTCTTCAACATACCCTAAATGTCTTAAACCAGAGTGCACAGAGTACACATGCGCATCGCGAGCTGGACAAGACAAACATTTGTAGTTAAAAAGTATATAAATTGTTAAAAAAAAAAAAAAAAGTAGAAAATAACCGGCTGTTTCACTAGATAAGACCTTTCTTCCTCAGCTGGGATCGATTAGAGCCCTTTAAAGCTGCTTTAAACTGCATTTTGGAATTTCACACTCACAGGCACCACAGAAGTCCACTATTTGGAGAAAATTCCTGAAATGTTTTCCTCAAAAAAACAATTTCTTATAACTGAAGAACGAAAGACATGAACATCTTGGATGACAAGGTCAGTAAATTATCTGTAATTTCTTGTTCTAGAAGTGCACTAATCCTTTAATGACTAGTTTGGATTCAGTCAATAGCAGTGATTTTCTGTCTCTTTTGTTGGTTGATTAACAACAATGGCAGACAATAGCAACTAAATTACGTTGCTGTCCCTTTAAAACCAAAAGCACAGATGCAATGTACTGATCCACATCTGAAATTTTCCCAAATGTTTACATTCACTTGAGATGTAACGTAAAGTGTGTTTGCGTTAATACTCATCAAAATGGACAATTCAACATCATTTTGTGTGTATTTCTCCATTAATGTGACACAAAAGACATTTTTAATGTTTTGAGACATGCAGCAAGTGTATCCTAGTTTATATCCCGCCGTATAGATAAATAGACTATGTTACAGTTCAAATGTGTGCATCTAACACCCTAACCACGCAGGAGATTGGTTCTGACTGGATCTCATTCTAAATTGTCCCTCCCTCAATTTCATCGCAATTTTATTTGTTGACAAAAATGTCAAAGGATTTTCATCATAGTTTTTGTCATTCAAAACAAGTTTTACTACATTATTGTCTGTAAAAAAAAAATAAAAATACGAAATTTGTCAACAAAATTAACACAGATCAAAAGGCCATTAATACATTAGCTGTAGTGACACAGTCCATGTTCAACTTCAAACAATGCCACAGGTTGAAATTCTTACAAACAAATCAAAATGGTTTTATTTTACCTGTGCCTGCACATCTCCTTTCTCAGCCAAAAACTGGTAGTACTGGATTAAATCCTCCTCAAGCATTCCACTGCTAGAACCAGGATTTTCCACTTCATCTAAGAGCCGGATCCGCTGTACTGCACTGCCCCCTGTCAGGGACACGTCGCTGGCCACTAATAAAAAAGAATAAAAGATGTCTTGGGTTACTTTGATATTACAAGACTTAATCATCACTGAGTTCAGATCTGGACTGAGTGAGAACAACTGAGTGATTATTGGTGAGCAGTATGTGATGAGAAAGTATAAGTGTATGTATGAGGACTGCATAGAAATGTGACAAGATTTACCATGATTGGCCACTAGTCTGTAGTGAGTGAGAGCAGATTCACAGCTCTGAGGAACCCCAACACCTCCCCAATATCTGTAGCCCTGAAAAAAATAAAAAACATTGTGGCATTTAGCAGACGGCACAGCCAGGAAATGTAGGCCAAACACAAGCAACAGCACTAATGCATTAAGAAAGTAGTCATGGATAAATTATGGTGCCACAGGATCTGAGGTTTCAACTTTGCTTCATGTAACTGAGCCAACGTGTCGGTCAGAATTTCAATAGGTTTGTTTAGACCCTCAACTTGATATATGCGAAGTCAAATGAAGACTTGACACATACGATAAGCAAGTCATCAAATCTAATTTCCTGGGTGGAACAAGATCCTCCCTTATTTAAAAGATAGAACAGAGAATCATTCTTCTTACCAGAATCATATGTGCTACTAGGTTTCCTCCCAAAGCTCCAAAAGTGTAGTACACCAATGCCTGCAATTAAATAAAATACAGCATTTTCATTAAGCATTCACAATTAAAATAAGCAAGCTGTGCTTTCTAAATAAATGTCATTAGAGCATACCTTTGCTTGACTTGAGTTCACCCCTAATCCTGCAGCATATAGGAAACCAAGTGCCTGTGTGAACACAAATTGAAAATTGGGTCCTCAATATTAAAAAAAGAAATAAAGTTTTCCTGATGCAATAGTACTGCAGTGATAAAACAACCCCACACACAGCTGCTATTCTTATGAAATGGCTTGAAATGAGTCACAGGACAAAAAAAGCATCAGTATTAAGATAGAAAGATGACATTTAGTTAATAAACAGATGCTATTACAGTCTGGGCTTTAGGGGAGCCCTCCAGTGCCAGTTTCTCAAAGATCTCCTTGGCCTGAGGAATGCTCTGGGGTAAGTAGTCTCCAAACAGCATGGCATATGCCACCTTCTCCATGGCCTTGGCATGACCCATCTCTGCAACTTTCAGAAGTCTGTCATACAACCTGAAATACAGAATACAGAACTCAACATAAATATTGTTATAGTTATCTTTGTAGTTAATTTCCTTGTTGCGAATGGGCGTTTAAGGTACAAATTTGCACACTTTAGGGGTAGGTAAGGTACAAAGGTGTATCTTTGAATTATTAGAAGACTTAAAGTACAGTTTTTTTGCAGGTTCAAGGAATAAAAATAACAGGAAAACTGTTGAAATACACTACCAGTCAAAGTTTTTAAAAAAGATTTTTAATGTTTTTTAAAGAAGTCTCTTCTGCTCACAAAGCCTGCGTTTATTTGATCCAATAAACTGATCATTTATTTATCATTTAAAATAACTGCTTTCTATTTGAATACATTTTAAAATGTAATTTATTCCTGTGCTCAAAGCTAAATTTTTAGCATCATTACGCCAGTCTTCAGTGTCATATGATCCTTCAGAAATCATTTTAATATGTTGATTTGCTGTTCAAGAAACATTTTTATTATTATCAATATTTAAAACAGTTGAGTAATTTTTTAAATCAGGATTCCTTGATGAATAGAAAGATCCAAAGATCAGCATTTATCTGAAATAAAAAGCTTTTGTTTCATTATTTATAAAAAAAACATTTATAATATTTTATTTCTATTTCTATTTCAGATAAATGCTGTTCTTCTAAACTTTCTATTCATCGAAGAAACCTGAAAAAAAATATAGTCAGCTGTTTTAATAATAAAAATAAAAATAAATGTTTTTTGAGCAGCAAATCAGAATATTAGAATGATTTCTGAAGGATCATGTGACTGGAGTAATGATGCTAAAAATTCAGCTTTGAAATCACAGGAATAAATGACATTTTAAAATATATTTGATATTTTAAAATATATTTTAAATAGTAAAAATATTTCAAAATATTATTGTTTTTGCTGTAATTTGGATCAAATAAATGCAGGCTTGGTAAGCAGAAGAGACTTCTTTAAAAAAAATGTAAAATCTTATTGTTCAAAAACTTTTGACTGGTAGTGTAGGACCACAAGAAAAAAAACGTAAGGCTCCACAGCACTCACTCTTTCTTCTGGCTCCTTCGGTTGGTGCTGTTAATCATCTTAATTGTGTCCTGGTACTGTTCTTCAGCCTCTTCCACCAACCTCCTCTGCTCTGCCTGCTCTTCCGCTGTGAGGACAGATGGACACATTACACATGCATTTAGTGTAACAACTGAAAGTGCTATAAAAAAAAAAAAAAAGCTGGTAAAAATAGCACTGATCCTTTCACATCTAGATTACTAAAGCAGAAGAGTAGCAAAAACACTTTTCGCGTCTAACATGCCAAAAACTCTTCTGCTTTTAACTAAAGTAGCATTATTATATTTCATGTAGACTGTAGAGTCAAACAGTATGATTCAGTTTTACAGTATAAAGTACACTGAGGTATGCAACCATTAACAGCTCACTCACTTTCACAGAAGCCCCATTTCTTATCGCTGTTGTAGTCATATGTTGTGGCACACCACAGCCTACCATCTCCCCTGCCTACAGTAGTGCACTCCGAGAACTCTTTATCTTGGAACAGAAAAGGAAAGACGCAGGGCTCCCCATGGGCCGTTCCACCAATCGCCACTGGAACTATGATAAACACCAATGAGAAAATGACACAATAACCAGACACTTTCACAGGAAGCCAACTACACACGTTAATGCATGGGTGAGCAGGTTTCTTTTCTCAACAAACAGGTGTAAGTTGGTAAACAACAAAGAAGAAATGATGCAGTAAAAACCTCAGTGACATATGACATAAACCGCATCAAACCCTTGAATTTGTGAGCAAAAGATTAGCTGAGTAGCAAAGGGAGATTAATAAAATGATACTGAATGTGCAGAGAAATCTACTGGCTAAGCCTGAACGCTACATCTTATTCAGGAAGCACCTGCAGACCCGATCTTGCATTTACTCACCTTCTTTATGACGCTCCTGTGGTGGAGGAGGTTGACTCGGAAGGTCTTCCTGTTCAACCCCCTCAACCTCACTCTCCGCTCCAGTGTCTGTTGTACCGTGGTCAGCCTGGGCATCTTTAGGGACATATGCATGTCCCGCCACAATTTTGGAACCATCATTATTATCTGTGCTCTGATTTTGACAAAACCATAGACAGAAAACATGAAATGATTAGTAGGGAAATAAAACTGTTTAAAATAAAAATAAATACGTACGTGCATATATTATATATATTTTTTAATTTAAGAACTGATTGAATTGAACACATATTTAAAGATACATACACAAACAGACATGCACATACACTGCTGTTCAAAAGTTTGGATTTTTTATGTTTTTTAAAGAAGTTCATCAAGGCTGTATTTATTTAATTAAAAATGCAGAAAAAACTGTAAAATACAGCTTTCTATTTTAACATACTTTAAAATGTAATTTATTTCGGTGATCAAAGCTGAATTTTCAGCATCATTACTCCAGTCTTCAGTGTCGCATCATCCTTCAAAAATCAGTGTTGGAAACAGTTGTGCTGCTCAATTTGAACCTGTGATGCCTTTTTCAAGATTCTTTGATGAATAAAAAGCATTTTTTTTAAAAATAGAAATCTTTTCTAATAACATAAGTCTTTATTATCACTTTTTAGCAATTTAACACATCCTTTCTGAATAAAAGTATTAATTTCTTACAAAAAGAAAGAAAGAATAAGAAAGAAAAAAGACCCCAAACCTTTGAACAGTAGTGTATATAATTACAAAATACTTATATTTTAAATAAATGCTGATTTTTTTAATTCAAAGAATCTTAAAAATGTATCACAAAAATAATAAATAAATAGATAGTAGAACTGTTTTCAACACTGATAATAAATTATCTTATTAGAATGAATTCTGAATGATAAAGACTGGAGTAATGATGCTGAAAATGCAGCTTTGATCACCGGAAGGTTATAATTTTAAAGTATATTAAAATACATAACTTATTTTAAATTGTAATAATATTTCACAATATTACGTTTTGTTCTGTATTTTTGTTCAAATAAATGCAGCCTTTTTGTGTGTATACAGTTATGTTTTACAGTGAGAACTTGGAATCTAATGTCTTTTTCTCAAGTGTCACATCACTATGTTTTAAGGCTGTATTACCTGAGAATCACCACCCTCTGCAACTCTTTCATCATCTGGAAGTACTTCTGCAATCAAGATGCCAAACAGTTACAGCTCATATACACTATATTAACGTGCTGTATATATTAAATGTAAATGTTAAACAGCTTAACGTTTTAGGTAACGCATAAATAAACACTTTTGTCCTAATAATTTAAGAAGAGCCTCTGACTCACCACCAGCTGTCACTTGCAAAGTCACAGCTAAAGCCACAATAAGGACCAGACATGACTTTTTAGTAGGATTCATGTTTCCAGAATGTGCAAAACGCAGTGGACGACTAAAATCTGACTTAATTAAATCTGCACCAACTATCTGTTGTCCTAGCTAGCCA
The DNA here is from genome assembly GCF_022985175.1 of Labeo rohita. Classification (NCBI taxonomy): domain Eukaryota; kingdom Metazoa; phylum Chordata; class Actinopteri; order Cypriniformes; family Cyprinidae; genus Labeo; species Labeo rohita. The sequence continues at coordinate 17,373,410 of NC_066888.1, read as the reverse complement.
TCTAGCTACATAAATCTGTCAGTGAACTGCACCTGACTGCATAACCCGACTAGCTACTTGACCAGCGAGCCAATCAACCAGAAACTTGTCCCAAGAGCAAAAATGTATCATAATAAAACAACCCATTCGCATAAACTGAACATTAACACCCTCACCAAAGCATTTTCAGCTAGCAGCTCAATGTAACTAACTCAGTGACAGCCTGTCTACACAGCTAGCACAGCTAAACAAACAACACTTCTCACAGACTAACGCCGTGTCGGTCGCGGAACATGAAAATATTCCAAGACGATTTCCGGAATGATGTTTCCAGGGCAACTGGAACGTTTAGCAAAATCGGCGACACAAGACAATAACAGAAGCTTTCGTTAAGGTTTCTCGTGCTTCAGCATATTCCTGTTCACTGACCGACCCCCTATTTCCTAATCCGCTGCGGCTTCGCCAATTAGGAGACGGGACCGTAGTTAATAGCCAATCGCCGCGCTCCTAGGATCAGTTGACCAATCAGATGTGCACACACAAGAGTATCACGGCTCCTGAGATACGCGAATGGAGCAGAACTGTACACGACAGTTTGCAGGATGTGGAAACGCCTTTGAACAGCTGACTCTCTCTCAGCCGGGTGTGAAGTAAACAGCACGGGAGATATCAACTATTACATTATTATTAGAAATAAATATTTTAAATAGCCTACAAATATTCTAATGGTTCGTGTGAATGTTCTGAGGCTCTTATAAGTTAAAACATTTATTTCTCGTTTTATTATTTTATTACAACTCAGACTTGACAATGTGTTTAAGAGGTATCATGATCATACAATCAATGCCACTTTCACTTCATCACAGGCAAACATATTTTCACATATAAAATATTTTAAATACTTCATTATCTATATCTGGAATGCCCAGATATAACATTCAAACATATATGTTACTTTCAAACATAACATAAGCTCTAATGCAATTGCAATAACAAATACAAAAAGAATCTAGGAGCCTGTTTTTCATTGTAAAGGCACAGATGTTTGTGGGTATTTAACTAGTGCAGGTAGGGTATACAACAAGTGGCACATGTTCACAGGTGTCCTTTCTTCTTTTTAAGTTATTTGTATTATGTCCCGAGTTTCTGGCATGGCATAACACTGGCTCAGCAGAGACGTGCTCCATAACCAAATGTCTGTTTAATGGCATCAAAATAGTATCTCTGCCAGCCCTCTTTCATTCTTTCCTCCTCATTGCTGGGGACTCCTCTGGCCTCCATAATAAGCTCTGTCTCACTGCCTTGATTGATGAAATTTAAAATGACGGTTGCTGCGTGTCCTGAAAGAGAGTTAGAAAGAAATCATAACTCAGATTAAAGCAAACAGATCCAACACTATGATGAACATTGGCTATAAACAATCGACAATGAGCAAAACATTCATAGGCTTTCCTTAGTATACATTGCTGTTCAAAAGTTTGGGATTTACTTGATCAAAAATACAGAAAATAAACAGTAATATTATTACAGTTTAACATAATGGTTTTCTACTTTAATATATTTTAAAATCTAATTTATTTCTGTGATGCAAAGCTGAATTTTCATCAGCCATTACTCCAGTCTTCAGTGTCACATGATCCTTCAGAAATCGTTCTAATATGATTTATTACTTTTATTTTCAAAGCTGTTTTTTTGGAACCTGTGACTTTTTTTTCCAGATTCTTTGATGAATAAAAAGTTAAAAAGAACAGCATTTATTAAAAATAGAATTCTTTTCTAACCATTTAAATCTTTGATATCACTTTTGATCATTTTTATCAATATATTTATTACTTTTTCAGTGACTTTTTATCAATGTAACAAGAGTAAAAGTATTAATTTTAATTAAAAAAGAAAGAATAAAAATTTACTGACCACAAACTTTTAAATTGTAGTTTATATTATTACATCTTTTTTTTTTATTATTTATGTAAGAATCCTGAACAAAAGTATAACAGGTTCCAACAAAATATTAAGCAGTGCAACTGTTTTCAACATTGATAATAAATCATCATATTAGAATGATTTCTGAAGAATCATGTGATACTGAAGACTGGACTAATGATGCTGAAAATTCAGCTTTAAAACACAGGAATAAATTACATTCTCAAATATATATTAACATAGAAAACAGTTATTTTACTTTTTATTTTTTTACTTTTTTCTGGATTTTTGACCAAATAAATGCAGTCTTGATGACCATAAGAAACAAAACAGTCTTACTGATCCCAAATTTTTAATGTATACTAAACAAGTAATATATATAAAAAAAATAATAATAATATAGAAGAATATTATGATTCCTAATATTAAACATGGTATGTGGGTTTATAAACAATTTTTAAGACTACACAAATATATTTCATAAATAAATAAACCATACCAGCTGGCCAACTTGAAAACCTCCATTTCATGACAATTTTCTGGTCTGGGATCTAAAGGGAAAAGGGCAATTTAAAAAAAATATATATATATATTTTAAAAATAATGCTTCATTACAGAAACTTATAAAAATCAAGCGAAATTCTCACCAGAGAAATTAATCAAACCAAATTAATTGATATAACCTTTTAAATCATTATAAGAAGTTAATTCTCACCAGTTCTGCAAACTGCCCAAGAACATTTCCTTCCAGCAGCCGGAATTTGCCACCCGAGCACCCATCCACAAAAGCAGCAAGGTGTGTAAATGCTTGTACCATCTACACACGTGGAAAGACAAGGAGCAAGTGAGTTTAACATCATATAATCTATGCATAAAAGAACATCAGGATACATCCACATTTACTGATTTGTTTGCATTTGTATGGACTGACAAGACAAGAGAGGAGTTTGATTCTGACCTCTTGGGTTAAGAAAACTCTGTACAGCTCTTCTGGTGAGGTAAGGAAGCTGTCTTTCATTGTTAAAGACACTGTTGAAATTTTAACTCCAGTGTTGGGAGCATTTTTTGTTGTGGAGGATCCAATCTGTGGGTGGGCCAAAACATAAATACTCAGTTTTGATACAGCAGGTGCACAAATATCACTTGATTCCAAATACAGGGTGGATGTACATCTAGCATGTATTTGTGCTACCAGAAAAATTTACAAGAACTTACTTGGGTTTTGTCTAGTTGGACCTTGGCTTGTGTCTCCTCGTTCTGTTTGTTGAGCGCTTTTTCTGTTGGTAAAATCATACCCTGAGAGAACTCTGTAAAACAAGTTAGAGAACGTGATGAACTGCACAAATAAAACAAAGCAGAAATTACTAATAGACAACGTTTTAGAGCCGTCACCTGTTTTGAGATGCTTGACATAGTTGCCCAGTGCCATTCTGATTTTCTTGACTCCCTCCTTTCTCATGAGATCAGTCAGCGGTGTGCTTGGCTGGTCTTTACAGAGCGAAACAGAAATCTGTACAAACAAACACAAGTTAGATTTTCATTCAACATGCTCTCTTGTATAGAAAGAGTCTTTATTCGGAAGAGAGGTTCACTTACATCTAAGTCATCCATGTCATTTTCATCCGAGAGATTTGGTATTTCCACAGTGCCTTTATATTTGATTCCCATTTTATTTGTACCTACAGTGAAGAAAACCATCTTTGATTTCAGCAGGACTTTCAGTTATTATGTCGCATGTACAAACAGAACTTTGACTCACCAGTCCACGAGGCTTTAACAACCCACTCATAGAAGTAGATGAGTTTCCCTTTGCGGTTGTTGATAGAGGCCTCGCCATCTATATTGGTTACGTCTGTGATCTCGCATGAGCCTGCTTCACCCTCTACACGAAGCCCAAGAAGGAGACCATTTATTGCATCTTGAGACCAGCTTGTGACATCTCTCTCTGTCCTGTAATAAGATTAAGAAAAATTAATATTTCTAAACAGTTTATTTGATAGAATTAGCATATAATTTAGTATCAAAAGAGAACTATGCAACTACTACTCATTGGAGTTTTTCCAAATTCTATAGGGGAGTAAATGTGTGTATATATAATGCTACTTATGTATACAGGTTATCTACACTGCCATTCAAAAGTTTGGGATCAGTAAGATTTTTAATGTTTTTTAAAGAAGTTTCTTATGCTCATCAAGAATCTTTTTATTTGATCAAAAATACAGAAATATTGTGAAATATTATTATGATGTAAAATAAAGTTTTTCTATGTTAATATACATTAAAATCTAATTTATTCCAGTGATTCAAAGCTGGATTTTCAGCATCATTCCTCCAGTCTTCAATGTCACATGATCCTTCAGAAATTATTTGAATATGCTGAATTATTATTAATGTTGAAAACGCTTGTGCTGCCTAATATTTTATTGGAACCCGTGATACTATTTTCAGGATTCTTTAATAAATTAAGAACAGCATTTATTCTTTATTCAAAATATAAATCTTTTTTTAAAATACAAACTACCATTTAAAAGGTTGTGATCAGTAAGTTTTATTCTTTCTTTTTTTGCAGAGAAATTAATACTTTTAAAATTAATAAAAAGTGATAGACTTACATTGTTAAAAAAGATTTATATTTTGAATAAATGCTGTTCTTTTGAACGTTTATTCATCAAAGAATCCTGAAAAAAGAATCACAGATTCCAAAAAAATATTAAGCAGCACAACTGTTTCCAACATTGATGAAGTAATAAATCAGCATATTAGAATGATTTCTGAAGGATCATGTGACACTGAAGACTGACAAAATTAATATTAATATTTCACAATATTACAGTTTTTTCTGTATTTTTGTGTAAATGCAAGTAATCAAGTAGATGCATGTTTGATGAGCAGAAGAGAATTTTTCACAAAAAAAGAAAAAAAAAAAGAAATATCTTACTGATCCCAAACTTTTGAAGGGCAGTGTAAATATAGATTGCTGATAACATTTTACACATGTCGAGACAGTTCAAAAGTTGTACTCTGTTTGCTTTTCCTCAGAACACCCTGAGTGTAATTCTGTCTCACATTCATGCATTTCCAAAAATAGACTGTGCCAACCCCTCACATTCAGCTACAGGACATTCCAGAGGCTTCTGCAAACACTGGAAAAACTAAACTAATGGCTGTAAAAATCAGAAGTAGGCACTATATGTAACATATAAAGCAGTCTTCTGTAACGTGACATGTCGTACTCGACTTAAACATTTTTTAATCTGTTTTTATATACAGTGTCTGGCCGCACATTGAGACTATTGGATAGATGTGCATTTGTCACAGGGCAGGACCATTTAAAATGATCAAGTGAAAGTATAGTACGATCATAATGCTTAAAATATGTATTCAGTAACATAATCTATATACTTCCATCCATACATTTATGCATTTTAACCCAACATCTAGATTAATAAATATTAAACGTCCATATGTTTGAAAATAGAATTTCATATTCTAAAGACACTTCATACAAGTCCTACAGCGATTTTAGGGGCACCATAATGTTACACAAAGGGCGAAAGAAACTTATGGCTTCCACAGTCGCCAACTGGAGGACATGCACGTGTTACGTACCAGTGCCAGTTATTGACATTTGTCGCATCTGCTCTTTCTTCCACAATCCAGCGCGGGTCTCCCTCTCCCCATTTGGCCATGACAGAATTTAGATTATTTCAAAAAACTGAGATGTTCCGATAAACCGCGGATGCGGGATACTAGCGCAGGGACTGACAGATGTAAATTCGTGAATTACAGAATAAACGTATGCAGGAGGAGCTCAGCTGATTTGCTGCGTCGATGAAGTAGCATAAATATTCATGAGAATATACGGGAACAGTATAGGACGTAAAGAGTAGGCTTATATAAAAAGCACAAAACAAAACTCTTAAATTTGGGGAAATCCGAAGGAGGCAGTGAGGAAATATGCAAGAAGTAGTCGAGAGGTTACTTGTCCGCTTAACCAGCCGGCAGCTGTCCCTCAAGACCTTTATAAAGCCCCTATAGAAAGTCCCAGAACCGGAACTGGGCGAAGAAGCTTCCTCTAGAAACGAGAAACTTGTGGACCTTCTTGGCTAGAGATCCTCATTACATCAGTAACGAAAAAAAAACTCCTTATTTCAACCAATCTTTCCACTACGAACTATCAATCTCATTTCTCAACTGGTTTGAGCACCTTTGTAAAAAAGAACAGTGCTTAGTTGTTTTAAATGTGCTTTTATAGTGTACTTTATATCTGAAACGTATGAATACATTAATAACAACAACAACTGTACTTTAAGTTAATATTAATGAAATAAAAGGCAATTTAATTACTGTTGTTTACACACTTAAGTAGACTTTTAAAAAATAATTTGTAATCATGTCAAGTGCATTTTAAATAATTATATTTCAATAATCTTTTGTCATGCTTTAAAGATGTAGGCTACACTTATTTAGTATAAAGGAGGTGTTTTATGTAAAGCCTCTACTTATTTTGATCTGTCGACTAACATACTAAAGCTCATGTATTTTATTATACTTATTTGATGTTACATTTGAAGTAAATATATTTTAAATGTAAGCCTACTAAATTGTAACTTCATTACAAATCTGTAATTACAAATATATTCCATATCAAGTTTTAATAGAAATTATATTAAAGAATATTTTAGTGAAAAAAACTATCTGCACCAGTTTATGGATTTCAGATGCTTAATCTGCTCATAAATAGTCATTCTTATTTAGCAACATTTTACAAGTTAACAATTGTTATGAAGAGCATTACAACGTTAAACTTGTTACTATGCACAAACTATGGTAACTTTTCCTAGGGAAATGAAACACGCAAACCCCATACACTACTGAAGCATCCATCAAAATGAATCTGTTTTTCTTTTTCTTTTTTTTTTTTTTCTTTTTTCTGGTATTAGATGATCCCAATACAAGTGTGAAAATGAATGAGATATGTGGAAAGAATATAGTCTGTGTGATACTGCAATTAAAAAAAAACAAAAAACAGATTGACTTTTAGTCGTATGTCCAGCAGGTGGAGCTGAGGTAAAGAACAATGACTGATCTTTGATCCTCTGGCCTTCAATAAGGCATGCTGTTGTTTAAGAAAATGCATTGATTTTATAACCCTAACAATCCTGTTCTGATACTTGAGGTGTATATGTAAAAGATCACTGAATGTCTTGACATATATATATTTTCAATGCATTGTCTTGGCAGGAAATGTACTGTGTAAATTAAAAGTACATAAAAAATCCTTAGAAAGTGTTTAAATGAGTATAAACAGAATACAAAGTCTAGCCTTGATTCCTTTCGAAACTTCTGGAGGTAAATAGCCAACATAAGAAATCAAATGAATTATTCAAAGCAAACTGACAGGTTAGCATCAGATCAGCTGAACAGGAAAAAAGTGTTTAGTTCCGCTATGTGTGTAACATTATGTAAAAAAAAGTGTAGTAAACATGAATCATGTTCATAATTGTTCAAATGAAATAATTTAGATATTCTTTAATCAAATATTGTTACCCAATACATTTGTTAGAGAGCCAACATTATATAATAAACTAGTCTAATTCAATAAGAAAACTATCAAATGTGCATCACATTTATCTGAAAACCACAATCTTCTTCCATACCACAAGAAGGAAGACTGTGAGAGCCACATTGGCGCTTTCCTGTGTCAGTCTAATTTGTAATTTGTCTCCCACGCTTATGCTGACTTTGTTGTTCTTGGCAGTGGCTATCAAGCACAGCAAAATGCAGTGATATCCCCGGAAGCGCAGCTCCGTACCCACTAAAAACAGACAGACGGAGGGGCACACAGTTGTGTATGAGGAAGAACCTGGCATTTGAAATACTTAAGCACTTCTAATTGGCCTGCGGTTAGAGAGAGAATTAAATAAGAAGAGAAAGATGGCTGAGACTCTCTATGGGGTCGAGAGCAGATTTCTTCATACATGTTGATGCATTATTAATGCATCTGTTTGTTGCAAGCAATTCGATCCAGGTGCAGACGGCCTCCAGATAGCCATCTTGGAGTTTGAATTCAAATGGTTTACAAATAGATCCACGGAAAGCAAATCATTTTTTAATTAGTTTTAATATGGGCCATTCTACAGAATGGGTCTAAAGTCAGAGTTGGAAAAATCTTGGGAAAAAATGTGTCTTTTTCCAAAAAAAAAAAAGAAAAAAAAAAAGTATATATGCAAATTGTATAATATCCAAGGTACACATTTCTAGGAATAGTACAATTAATTATTGTCTTTTCAGAATGTTTTGTAGCATAATATTTGTCCTCTCCACAAATTTGTCGCTAAGGAAACACCGTAATAATAATTTAATTAGAAGGGTTATATTGACCTATTCAGATTTTGCTTACTTCTACATAGTAATTTTTTTAATTAAAATCTTTTGAAAGGTAAATCAATAACATTTACATTTTTAACAATATTTCAAGTGTAATTCATGAGATTTGTTGTATTTTGAATCCAATTTTTCTTTGTAAAAGGCATAAAGTTGATCATATTGATTTCAAAGTTAAGGATTCATTAGTTTGAATATACATTGAACCAAAAACTATCATAACACCGTAGTTGACAATTCAGTATACAGTACACAGAAATTTACCTTCCATTAAAAACACTACTAAAACATACTAAAATACATGCAAAACTGTACTAAAATTTTGTTTATTTCTCTCAAATATGAGAATTATGTGTTCCCTTTTGTCACTACCGAAACAGTGATGACATGTTTTGGTCGTGACTATTAAGGTAGTGACAAATTTATGGAATAACAACCCAAAAAATAAATTATGTCACTATCGAAACTTCACCAAATGTTCCGGTAGTGACCGTTTTAGATATTACAAAATAACTCCTAAAAAAGTGTGCTTAATTGCAGAAAAAAAGGTGTTTAAAGTTACCCACAGATTTTTTACACTTTTGAACACATTTACCTCAAAATGATGGGGCCTATTTACTCACCATGTAGCTATGAGAGAGAGGGGAACATGAATATTTCCTGATGACAAATGTAGGAGTGTAAATCAGTCTCAGCCAATGGACTAAAACATACACTGTTTCGGTAGTGACATGAAAATGCGGGACACTATATATCTATATCTATATCTATCTATCTATCTATCTATCTATCTATATATATATATATATAATTTTCATAAGTTAAAATTTAGGGGTAAGGGTTCGGGAAAGCCACCTTCCAATTGAAAGTACCCAATAAATGGTGAATTTATATATAATAGCCTTACTGTTATTTTAAATATTATTGTAGGTTTGAATAGATAATAAAATGATCTTAGTAAGCATCTTAAGATTTGAATACCTAAATGCGTTTTTTTTGGTTGTGGGACAGCGTTTTGGACCAATTCTATAATGGCCCATAGAGTATGGTTTAAAATCTCATTTTTAATGCATAGCTTAAGTAATACACTTTGTATCACGATTTTATATACCATTTATGTTTGTGCAGCATCTAAAAGATATTTTACAGCATATTATTCTGAAAAAAATATATTTTAGTAAGTCGATATCTTCATATGCACTAATTGATTTTGCCTCTAGGGGGCAATGTATATCTATATTTTATATTTTTTTTAACTGCCTTGTTTACTCCATATTGACTCTCCGTTTTGTATCACTTATAAGGCGTGTTTGACTTCAAGTAGATTGAGTAAATACATAACACGTTTCCATTTCCATTTTTTATTTGACATACTGACCTGCTACAATGTATTGCATAGAATATGACAGCAAAAGAAAATGCTTTATTATTTACAAACCTCACAAAAATCTGCGGTCAAAACAGATCAAAGGACAGTTTCTAGGGAAGAAGCAAAAGTAGGGTGTAAAGTCATCATTAGAAAAAAAAAACAACATCTAGCCATTTATTCATTCAAAGATTTACAGGCCTACTACATGTGTCATTTGCAATTAGGCAAGACAGCGCTTTATGTTCATATTTTCATATTGCACTTGGGACAAAGTGACATTTTGAGGTTTCTGATATTACAATTTTATTAGGATACTTTAAAAAAAAAAAACTTGTTAAAAATAAATAATTGCCAAATTAACAAGATGAGGTGATGTTTAAAGCTTGCTTTTTTGTGCCTCACAACCAAGCAAATCTAAGAACCTCTTGCTGCTTTTTGTATTCTCTGTGCAACCGGTACATCAAACGTACCATACATTATTTGACTAAGCCGTTCACAAGTTTACAACACAGTGTAAACCACTTTTCACTGGTGCTCTGTGCATTACTGCAATACATGCTCCTAGACTAAAACATAACAAATATGAGTTTAAAAAAACAGAGGCTCCTGGGGCCGATTATTGTGAAACAAATGTCCTTCAAGAGACTGAAATTCAAGCAGCAGGAGACATTACATTTAAATGAACTCTCCTCATTAACCACTTTAGCATAAAAACTGTTAAAAAGCTGCCTAAATAACTGCCTGGTCCAAAGGGAAGTGAAGAAAATCCCGTCGTCGTTCAGTTCAGAGTCAGCACAGATCAAAACCTTTACAAATAATTTCAACAATAAACATCTCTCATAATTCCGCATTTTATATATACACATGAATTATTACTAAGAAGAGGAGGTGAAGTACAAATCACACTTCAAAAAACAAATAAAACCTCCTAAAGACCGAAGTCTACTGAGCATATTTCACTCTTAAATAAAAGCAATATATTATCTCATGATCTTCAGTCAACAAAGAAAATGTCAAAACACAAGTAAAATATATATAAATACAAATATATGTACACAACACAAACAAAAAAAAAAAAAAAAAAAAAAAAAGAGAAAAATAAACAAACTGATCAAGCTTACAAAGCTTAAAAAGCTACACACTCATTAGATCCACAGCTTTCAGCATTAAAAACAGGTCGCTGATGGTCTCACCGCACAGTCTGTCCATCGAGCATGTTTCCTAAAATCTGAGTGTAAACTTTGTGAATGTCAGGTTTTCTCTATGGCCGTGCATGTGTCTTGTGAGCGGGAAAGGCAGGGTGGGGCGTCTGCGAGCCTGAGTTTAAAGGGGGACGAACGCATCAGTTGCAACCAGCAACAAAACAAAAACCCCTTCTCTGCTGTCACCTCAAACTCCGTAATTAGTATACATGTATATATTTCATAAATTACATAAATATCTCATGTATTTTGAAATGGAATGTCTAAATTTAACTCAAATTCAGACTGTAAAGCCACTTAGGCAAGGGAAGACATTCCACCATGAGCTAAAAGACCAAACTGAACCGCTTCCACTTGTTATTCTATTCCACATAAAGCAGAGAGAGAACAAAGCTCCTCCCTTAAACAAAAACGATTGGTCGGGAGGAGATCAAAGCCCCTCGGGGCCTCACTAGGGGTGGAGTCTGGTGCAAGCGCACCAATGCGAGCACGAACATACCAGCTGTTGTCAAACTCTCAATGTAGCGTTCACCACTAGCACAGCTCTCCACGTGACGGGAGCTGTTTGCTTTAACTCCCCCCCCCTTAATCTCGCTCTCTGGTTCTTCCCCTCCCCCTGTTTCTGCCCAGCAGCTTGTGGCTCTTTCGCATTCGATTGCAGCAAGTTGAAGTTCAGAGGATGTCAAAAATGAAGGCCCTTGCCCTCTCGCACTCTTCCCGTTTGAGTAGTAACTGGTTTGTGATGAAGTGAAAAGTAAGCAGGTGAGACATCAGTTCAGATTAAATCTCAAATCTGGACATTCATTCAGAGAGGCATCCACAGACATCCACGATCAGCTTTTTGCAGTGTAGATCACAATGAAGGACAGCAGAGAGGAGATGTGGACCCACATTCGGGTAATGGCTTCTTTAGAGGACAGAGGATCGTGCTAAACGCTCTCGGAGAGCAGGAAACTCAGGCAAGTCTATGTGCGGGTCCACAGTGTGCAGTTCATCGTCGGCAGTCTTCATTCTCCGTTGTAGGCACTATGTTCATACGAGGGATTCGACGGTGGCTGTGTGTCTGACAATCATGTACGTGAGAAGTAGAAATAGCATTAAATTCCAAGCGGTTAGAAAATATAGATCACTTCTGACGCAAGCAACAGCTCGTTCTGAAACCAGAAAAGGAGGTTTTGAATAGAAAGATCTTTCTTCGACAGCTATAGCTTTGGACTGAATCCTAACGTTTGAGGAGAGGCCTTCCTGTGAACAGACAGCCATATATAAAACAATCAGCAGTTTGAAAGTTATTGGAAAGAAACCATCCATTAAAATACAGTTGTAACAAGTCTTTGTATAGAGAAAGAGCTCTTGGTATTTTGAGAGGTAGTGTGAGTGCTGCATGTGCATGACATGATCTGATAATCATAATTACTGACAGTAAATGTAATGCTTTAGAATACAGTGGAGATCACAAAAAAATAAAAGTCTTTTAGCTCTGCAAAAGCTACGGAGCATCCGCTTTTCTTCAATCTCCTCGTTTTAAATACAACTGAGTCCAATATAAATAAGCGTCAATGGTAATACTTTGTATTTGTTTCCGGAGTCCCTGCATATTCATATCTTAGTTTGCTTAAATATGAAGGATGGCGGCGTAAGCTCGACCATCAGAAGTGTCTTAAAATGTGCATTTATCCTACAGTGAGAGTGTGTCAGGCAGTTTCCTTTTATTATATATATATAAATATATCAGTCCTTTGTATAAAAATAGATAAAATATTTGTTTGTTGTTTTTTAAAAAAGAAAACACATTGTATTATTCATTCCCCATAGAAAACGTTGGGATGGCTGAACGGTGCGAGCCGTGATTCAGGAGCGCACCAGGATCTCCATGATGTGGTCCAGGTCGTTAATATCTGAGAGACAGAGCTGCAGGCTGTTGTTGGAGGTGCAGCTGGAAAGGTTCTTGAGGCCATCGTCCACCCCACTGCTTCTCTGCACAGGAAACGCCAGGACAGAAATGTCAGAGGAGTCGTACATCGACGTGTCGATGTCCTCGAAGATGTCATCCAACGGCAAGTCTGACAAGTAGCTGGTGGAATTAGTAATCTCGAACGAGCCGAAGAGCGAATCCGATGACCTTGCGTCGTCCTCACCAGCGAGGGATGGCAAAAGAGTTTCAGTGCCGCCCAATTGGACCTCGTCATCCTCAGCCATCGTGAGGGGGAATGAAGGGGACAGTGCTCCGGTTAGGGGTGGAGGACAGTCTAAGGGCACAGGTGGCAGGTCGGGGAAGTGACGTGGGGTGGAGGCGTGAGGGAGCGAGGGGCCTAGCGGGGCTGGTGGCAAGCAGGTTTCCCCCTCCTGTCTCATCTCCTGCTGAATCTGGCGGAGGGTGTTGGCCAGCAGGACCGATCGGTGCAGGCTGGGTTCAGCTCGCCGCTGGCAGCTTTGTAGCTTGTCTAGACACAAGTCCAGCACCAGCTGCCTCTGCTGAGGATATGGCAAGTCCTGGCCAGGGTCCTCGGATGTGCTCAGCTTACGTTTCACACCGCGGCCCAACATGTACCTAGAGACGAGAACAGAAAGGGAAGTTTAGAAAAACAGAACAGGAACATTTCTTTCGCTGACCTACCTTGCAGTAAAATGAAATATTACATAAGGGTGCATCATAATTACTTGCAATAATGTATTTTGCAAGAACACACAAGAGGGATGTCATTTACCAACAATGTTTGTGAGACACATGCACATCACCAAACAAATGCACAATCAATTCCATAGATGGGTCAGTGACAAATATAAGTGTCCTGTAAAGCCATTTGTGTCCTGAAAACATTTTAAAGACTAGTTTTTCCTCTTAATTTTTTACAGGAATGATAAAAAGGGTGTGAAAAAAAAAAAGAATAGAAGTGTGTTCAATGGATCCCTTTTTTGTTTAACAATACGCCAGTTGTCAGTAGACAGATTTAAATTTAAAAAATATTTATTAAAAAAAATACAAATATGGATAATTTGATAATATAAATATACATACACGCACTACCAGTCAAAAGGGTTTTTTTTTTAAGATTTTAAGATTTTTAATGTTTTTTTCTCTTCTGCTCACCAAGCCTGCATTTATTTGATCCAAAATACAGCAAAAACAGTACAATTTTGAAATATTTTTAATATTTAAAATAACTGTTTTCTATTTGAATACATTTAATTACATTTGAATACATTAAATTACATTTAAAATGTAATTTATTCCTGTGATTTCAAAGCTGCATGTTAGCATCATTACTCAAGTCACATGATCCTACTGAAATCATCCTAATATTCTGATTTGCTACTCAGAAAACATTATTATTATTATTATTATTATTATTAATATTATTGTTTTTGTTGTTGTTGAAAACAGCAGGTTTTGCTGTACTTTGGATCAAATAAATGCAGGCTTGGTGAGCAGAAGAGAATTCTTTTATAAAAAAAACAAAAAACAAACAAACAAAAAAAAAAAAAAAAAAAAAAAACACATTAAAACTCCTACTGTTCAAAAACCAGCCTCATTTCACACACGTAAAATTCAATATGCTGTATTTATTGTAATCACTAATTTCAAGAATTTTTCATTGCAACAAAGTCATTTTCATCATGAATTAATAATTTGTAAATATAATTTTTTAATATGCTGTTGAAACACAGCACCACACTTTACAACATGAACTAACCTTGCTTTGTCATAAAAAGGTTGAATTATTTGATATTTTAAGAACGTGTTAATACATGACATGTTTCTGCATGTTGGTTGGTTCACGTGAGAATGCATCCATGATCTACCAATTCGTGCAGAGTTCACTGTGCTGTTTGCTCCAGCTATTAACTTTGCATGCAATAAACCACTTGTGATTTTACAGCACCATGACCATGTCTGTGCACACAGACTACAGCTGAACTCTGTTCTTGACAAACACATTCGCCTTGAAATTTGACTGCTACCTGATACATGACTGATAACGTGAAGCTTTAACCTGACACAGCTCTTTCTCCTCCTCCTCCCAGAGCGGGACTTCCTGAGAGGTGGATGCATTAGCTCAAGCTCCTCCTGTCTGCGACTGCAGTACACTTGAGAATAAGCTCATGCTTCATTAGCACTCCTTTCTCACAGCGGAGGAGGATACGCAGCACAGGAGCGCAATGCTTACTGCTGCATCTCTGCAAAGCCTTCTATCGTGTGAACGAGATTCACAAGCAAAGGCTCCTTTAAGATACACTTTTAAAGGGATAGTTCGCCCACAGACTAAAATTCTGTCATTAATTACTCGCCCACATGAGGTTCCAAACATGTAAGACCTTCATTCATCTTCGGAAGACAAATTAAGATTTTTTTTTGATGAAAGCGCTTTCTGACCTTGCATAGACAGCAATGCAACTGACACGTTCAAGGCCCAAAAAGGTAGTAGGAACATCGTTAAAATAGTCCATATGACATCAGTGACTCAACTTTAATTTTATTAAGCTACAAGAATACTTCTTGTGCAAAAACAAATGAGTTTATTAAACCATTTCTTCTCTTCCGTGTCAGTTTTTGACATGTTCACATGTCTTACAGTTTTGGAAAGACATGCGGGCGGGTAATTAATAACAGAATTTTCATTTTTGGGTGAACTATCCCTTTAAAAATAAAGGTTCCAAACAGAAGTTTTCGCCTCTCAGTGAACAGTTCTTAAAAGAACCATTTTTTTTTTAGTGTGAAGAACATTTCAATAATCTAAAGAACCCTGTCCACTATAAAAGAACATTTTGTGCAACGGAACTACCCATGCCAATTATTTTTAAAAGTGTATTGTGACTACCATGACTTTTACCTCTCAAATCTACACTGTAGACGGAAGTAGCCATTTTTGAGCATTAAAAAAGAGGTTTCTAAAGTATGCAATTCAATATTCAAAACTACCAATCCAAGCCACAAATTTTGTTTGGCCAATACGTTTATGCACAAACAACAGTGAAATGTGGCTTGCGGGTGCACGATTTGAATCCCAACCATAATGCCTCTGTCAGATAGCCGCCTTGGATCTAGAGAGCTGGAGTTTGAGTGGAAAGGGCTGTAAATGTGAGAGACTGTCTATCCACCTCTGCGCTCTCTGTGGTGTAGGCGCCCCCCTCCCTACATCCATCACTCTGAACGAAGGCAGACATCCCCCGCAGGTCTGGTCACCGACTGCTCTTCTCTACTGCAGGGTGCACAGGAAGCTGCAGGAGCCAAGAAGAGCCTCTTGTGTTCAGAAGTGAGACGGATGCATTCGATTGCGTAGTTGCAATCCCGCCATGCAGTGTGATAAGTCTCAGATACCGCAACCAGAACCTCGATTAAAGCATGAAGTATATATTTAAGTAAAGAACAACTAACATCATTTGTGTCAAAACAAGTTTGATTAAACACTTTCAATGCCCGGAAACAGCCTGAATGCATGTGTGCGCGCACAAGCATGGGCTGCAGCGCTAAAGTGTGTCACGCCGGGGCTAGCGGTTATATAACCATGCACGCTAGCAGAGCACTCCGGGCTCATTCCTGCTCAGCCCTATAGGTGCCGTTCCCACAAAGCAGTCACAAGGCTTCAAAAGGGACATTTTGTATTCCTGCAGATTTCACAGCTGAATTCCGGCAGGAGCACACGTACGCTTGGAAGAGGGTCTGCAGCCTGTCTCTGTCAGCAACAGAAAGCTATAAATGGAATGCGAGCGAGCAAACCACCACGACTACGGAAAAACAATATAATCAAGAAGAATATGACGTGGAAGAATTCATATTACATATGGCTTATCACGCTTAGGTTCAGAAAAAGGTCACTGACTGATGCTTGCACATTGATGTGTGCTTTTTTTTTCCCCCAAGAAGGCAAGCTGAACAACTTGAAATTTGACTTGGTCACTATAAAGTCTCGCCGCTTTAAAGCAGCAAGGCATGATTTAAATTGGGCCCCTCTGGTTAGACTGGCCTCTGTGGTCTGCTTGCCATGGCAACAGCGGTGGATGAGAGGCTGGCGCTTGAGTGGCACACAGAGTCTGCAGCTCAAAGACAATAAGCACAAGTACGGAGACGACCATCAAAGTGGCTGAACACAATGGAATCCATAGAAGAGGCAGCATTGCAGTAGAGTATGCTGCGTTGCATCACTTCAGGTCTGCACATATACATGATGGCACTTCAGTTTGTTTTTTACCTAGTGGTGAATCAGAAGCGAGGCCGACCATGGAAAGTCCCACCATGGGAATACAATGATACTGAATTTTTCATAAGCAAAACGTGATCTAAACATGTCCAATAGTCAATGTGTAAAACTGATTTTTAATTATTGTCATATAACTGCTGTTCAACACAACAATAACGACTTAACTTAATGTTTAATTTGCCAAATGAAATCCAATACTTGTTTCTTACTCATTTTGGGGTGCTGACTTCAAAAATACTGCCCGTTTTGCTTTAGCATGTGTCACACTTTCTCACAAAATATGGTATGCATTTCACTGTAGATTGCATTCAAGGTAGACTGACAACATTAAGCCACAACATTAGATTTTAACGTTAGAATTATGAACCAGATGTTTTTTCCTACATCTGTGGGTATTTTACTGCATTCAGACAGAGACAGAAAATTACAGATTTTGTGGAAAGTTCTTTCACTTTAAAATGAGTATCTGAACATTTTTCCACTCCTTTGCAGGCTGCAAGTTCAATTTAGTTTTGAAAACTTACTTTATCATTAAACCTTTTAAATTTTTGACTTTTATCAAGTGCTTTAAAGCTGATACTAATTTGAAAATTCTTATTTTGTGAAAAAAAAAAAATGTACATGATGAAAAAGTTTTGCTGTCTATAACTATGAAAAAAAAAAAAAAAAAAAAATCATCCAGCCCTAATTTGAACATTTTTCCACTCCTCTGCAGACTGTGTGTTAAATTATACGTTTTGAATAATTACTTTTGTCATTAAACCTTTAGACAACTGATAGCTTTTGTTTTTTTAACAAGTGCTTTAAAGCTGATACCAATTTGAAAATTCTTATTTTGTATGAAACTGTACATGATGGAAAGTTTTGTTGATATTTTTGAACTCAGCATCATCAAAATAGGTAATATTAGACCTTTTTTTTTTGATAATCAGCAGACATTCTTCAAGATGCAGGGCTTTGTTACAATAGTAAAAATAAAACTAAATGTATTATTTAATGCATTTGATAATAAAATGTTATTATCATTACTACTTTCATCTCATTTTTTTATTAATATTAATTAATAATGTGTTAAGTGTAGTCTCAACAGACTTTGCTTTACCTCTATAATGAAGTAGGGCTGCACGATTATAACAAATATCATCATTGTCGCATGCCACATTTTTATATATAATTTCTTCTTTAAAATTTTTTCTGTAAAAATGAAAACAATGAGAAAAAAAAACCCTTAAGATAACCTGCAGGAAAAATACACACTCTCTCTCTCACACTCACACACATCTTAAGAAAGTAGAATAATGTAAGTGGATTTTTTTTTTTTTGGTAATTGTGCCATTTGTAATTGTAATAACAATTAGAAATTTAATTAATTGTGCAGCCCTAATCGAAACCGAAATTCAGAACCTCTAACCAACGTTATTTATTTTAGTTTATCCATGTTAGTACTTTTCCATTAAAAACATATTACCACGTTTTTTGCAGCACCTCGCATCAGTGGCGTGATTAAGAAGCCGTGTCAAGTTAACAGAACTTTAAAACTTTTACACGCAGTGCCACTCATGTCAGTTCCAAAACAGTGGACCAATCAGATGACCATGGAGGCGGGGCAAAAATAATGGAAAGTTTTGTTAATATATTTAAACTCATCATTAGACCTTTTATTAGACCTTTTCTGATAATCAGCAGACATTATTTAAGACTTGTAATAATAATAAATGTATTTTTTAATTCATTTGATAATTATTATCATTATTACTTTTATCATATTGTTATTAACAACGTGTAAAGTGTAGTCTCAACAGACTTTGCTA
This sequence comes from Labeo rohita, assembly GCF_022985175.1. Classification (NCBI taxonomy): domain Eukaryota; kingdom Metazoa; phylum Chordata; class Actinopteri; order Cypriniformes; family Cyprinidae; genus Labeo; species Labeo rohita. The sequence continues at coordinate 17,354,539 of NC_066888.1, read as the reverse complement.
CACCTCTATCCACTTTTTTCACATTAAAGTGGGCCTGGCCCTTTGTAAATTTTATGGTTTGGCTTCTGGTCTCATCTGCATCCAGCTATTTTTAGCTATACAAAGCAGCTCATTTTGTTGCTTGATATTGCAAATTGGTGTGTCTTACCAAATTATTTTAGTGTATTATCTTAATTATGAGCACAGTGGTTTGTAGTGCACACATTTTTACAGTGTACTACATGTTGTTATTGTTCTCGTAATTTCCCTGTTTTCGCATTGAAGAAAAAGGTGGATAATGCAACATGCATAAGAGGCTGAACAACAGCACAGCACTACATAAATGAATAGCAGCCTAGTTCCACACAAAGACATACATCAGTTTCAATAAAGGTAGAGAGATAAGGACCTCATTTCCATCACTGTGTGGTTAGTACATAAAAAAAAAAAAAAAAAAAGTGACAGACACCACTGAAATGCTCTTTAGTCAAACTCTGAGGACAAGATAAGAGTTGCATCAACTCAAAGGCCAGCTTAAGTTACGATACTTCCTGCACGGGAGCAAACCGAACGGACGTGGGTCATTTTTCCATCTTTTTTTCTCTTCCGGTTTCCCTCCCACCGCCCCAAAGGAGGCAGTCACGATATAGAGGACAACAGGAAATACTCTTAAAAAGAAAAGAAAAAAAGAGCAGGAAAGAAAGAGGGTGTACGTAAACCAGAGCAAGCAGGAGCGTCAAGAAAGCTTAGTCTGCGAGAGAAAGTGGAAGAAGAAAGAGAGATCGAGTTGAGGAGTGTAAGAAAGAGCACAGGGGATTGACTGTGAGTAGGAGGGAGGGAGTAGGTGGCAAATGCCATTGACAAGCCGACTAAGTCCTGAATAATGAACCACTGGGTAGACAGGCCGGATGTCTTAGTTTGGGCAGCTTTGGAACTGGGCGGCTCCAACAGACTGACGAAGTGACTCAGGGTGTTAGTCACGATGACAGACGTGAACACACGCTCATATGAAGCCCGATCGTCTTATCAGTGGTGTAAGTCTTTGAGTCAGTGGTGAAACCTTAGTCTAGTATGAGATTCAGATGGTTTCAATTTATTTATTCTGAATAGTTGCCTACTAAGAAATAATTAGCAAGCAATGACTGAGGGGCAACGGTCAAGTTGCTGACAACCCTGCTTTAACATTCGACTACATGCTTACTGTGAAGACCTTCTAAAAAGTCACTTGCTTTTGCAAGAAAGAAAACTAAAAAGAACAACTGATAACTTTTCTTGCAAGATAACCTGTTTGACAGCCACGAGAGAGCAGAATCTAGCTTAGGCACTGCTGATTTGCTGTTTACTGCAGAAACAAACAGTTAGGATCTGTAGAAATCAAATGCATAATACAAACAATGAATAAAACAAATAAAACAAAATGAATAATCCAACCTGTACATTTCTTTTTTTTATTTTTCAAGTCAATTATCCACAAAAATACCCAGAAGTAGCTATACTGTACACTTCAGCTATTACTATGTAAAATAACATTACAAGCAAACAAATGTATCATTTTTAAACTCCAAACTAGCTGCTTTCAATAATAACGGTCTTTCGCTTTCCAAAAAGTATCTGAAACTGAAACTGCATGTTTAAATCACTCCTCGAGTTCTTAGCATATGAAAACACATACTAAGAAACACATACTCATCAAGATTCATGTAAAATTACACATTATTCATTCGAATTATGAAACTTTAGTAAAACTGAAACCTGCTTTCAAGCACTCCTGGGGTTCGCTAGTGCTTTAGCTAGACATGTTTGTGAAAAGGTGTCTGAAATATCATAACGACACACCGTTTTATTGTTTACTAACAAGTTTGTTCCTGACAGTCCAGTCACATATCACGAGTGAACGTCAGTCGGGTCCAAACATCAGTGTGGCTAAATAGACCCCGTTACGCAACCGAGACCACGTACAACGTATAGAAGAAAACGCGAGGTAGAAAAGTTTCTGTGTTTATAGCCTCACACACAATGTTGTAGATACAAACAAGTATAAATTCGTTTTGGTTAGACTGCTGCAGTTGTAAATAAACTAGCGTAGAATGAGCTACACAAGCTCAAGTATCGTCAACATTAACTCGTGTTGTTACGTAAAGCGGGGCAGTGCTGAACAGTATTAATATATAAAACAATGTCCAAAAAACAGAACTACAACGTCTTCGACCAGGCTCAAATGGCATCCACATAACAGTTTACGACTAAAAGTCGTTACCTTGACGAGGAAAGGGCACCATCTCCTCCGCCGGGCTCAACTTCCTTCTTCACAACAGCGGACTCCACATCCAGTCGACACATAGAGACAGTGGGTATTCCGTTTTTTCTTTTCATGGACGCCTCGAACGCTGTGATGTCCCTTTGACCCATACCATTATGTTTGGCTCAACCAGTTGCTTCGTTGTTTAGCGTTTATTACAACCCAACTACTATCGCAAGACGTGAGCGCGCACCGTTAGCCTCCGCGGCTAAGCTCACAGTGATGCGCAATGAATTAGCCACTTAGCTAGTTCGTACTTGGTAAAGTGCGAGCTCTGTCTATATGGAACTACGAAATTAATTTACCCGAGATCCTCGGATGACCGCTACATTCTCTTGACCGGTAAAAGTAGGATGTACGGTTGTTTAAAACAGTCGCTGAACTTCGTCTAGAGCTTCTGGTCCAAAATCTGAACATTATTTTGCGCAGAACTACGCGACCGATCGCGTCCCTAAGCAGGCACGAGAAGCGAACTCTCGCTACACTGTAGAATCAACGGGAAAAGAACTCAGCTGATTGACGGTCGTCAGGTGGGATGGCTGTGATTGGTCGAACGCGATCTCAGACCCGCCTAGTAACTGCCTCTGATTGGTGGAACGTGTGTTTAGCCCCCACCTCTCAAGTCTATCACATTCGTCCCCCTAACATGCCCACAGACCGAAAACGTGACCGTTTGGAGCACCGGCTACCGGACTACAGCACACTGCATTGTAAATGGCACGTTTGTGGCTTTCCATTTCCTTCTTGCTTTTTTGCCAAGCATCACGTGTATTTTAAGAAAAAAAAAACATGTGTAACTACCGATGTTAGCAGTTATATTTGCTGTAGTTTTTTCTAAATGCTTTGCAAAGCTGATTTTTAATCGGGTTTGGTACACTAGGTAAGAAAAGGTCCTCACAGCTATGTGGGTTGGATAATACAACATATTCTGACATACAATCTAATAATATCTGGACGCAAGCAGAGGGATTTAAACATTGACGTTCATTTGAGTCACTTCTGCTGACGTCACTTGCGTGAGAATTGCTCCGTGCAGAATAAAACGTTTGACGCTGATTTGAGGAACGGAGGTCTTACTGTACGTTTACTCTATGGTAATATTTGACGTTTTGCGCATATCAGTATATACGTTTTGTGTTTCCCTAGCACTATTAATAATTCATGTTTTGTTGCTGTATCAGTTCTTCACTACATGGAAACAAAGCAGCATGATATCTTCAAACAAGTTCAGAAAAAATTATAACCAACTCAGTTACTGGGTAATCTTGCCACTTCACGTATCAAACTTTTCATCCAAACAAATGTGACCCTGGGCCACAAAACCAGTCATAAGGGTCAGTTTTGTGAGAATAAATAAGCTTTTTATTGATGTATGGTTTAGGATAGGACCGTATTTGGGTGATATGCCACTGTTTGAAAATCTGGAATCTGAGGCTGTAAAAAATCAAAATATTGAGAAATTCGCCTTTAAAGTTGTCTGATTGAAGTTCTTAGCAATGCACTAATCAAAATTTAAGTTTTGATATATTTACAGTAGAAAATGTACAAAATATCTTCATGGAACATGATTTTTACTTAATATCCTACTGATTTTTGGTATAAAAGAAAAGTAGATCATTTTGACCCATACAATGTATTGTTGGCTACTGCTACAAATAAACCCGTGCTACTTATGACTGGTTTTGTGGTCTAGGGTCACAAATATTCTTAATGCTCATTTATAGAAATTGATTCACCTTTAATAGTTGATTGCAGGAGAAAAAAAGCACAAAGTTGTTTTCATAAGTTGTACCTTTTATTAAAAAACGTTAAAAAAGCTACAATGCTCATATAAAATGTTTATACTCTATACTAGTTTAAGATCATACAATAAACAACATCCTCTTAAAATTTTAAGTGTGAGACAATGTAGAAGAAAACAATTATCAAAGTGTAATAACCTATAATTTGCACAAACATAGTTTATGCAAAACTTAACTTTAGACAAAACCAAATAATATATATGTAACAAGTGGGGGGAAATGCTGAGTAAAATAAAACCGTCTTTTGTTGACTGATTCTTAAGTATAAAAAGAATACTGTACTAAATGCATTTTGAACACTTCATTAAAGTGTGTTATGACACTCAATGCATAGAACTAGACAAATGCCTTCTCGTTATGAGGGGTCTAGAGGACTAATAGACAGATATGCTTAAAGCCATTCACCAATATTAAAACAGTTAACTTATTTTAAATCAATAAATGGTGCAAAACAACTTGCAAAGTGTAATTCTGTGAACGGTTTACTCTAAGCATAAGGCTTTTGTGAATCAGGCCTATTAAGTCCTCTAGAGTTAAAAAGCCACCCTGAGTTTGACCACAGCCAACACTCACCGTTTGCAGTAAATAAATTAAATAAATTAAGTCACAATATAAAATGGGTTGGCCCCATTATACTTCATTTGTTGATAAGACAAAATATAAGAACTTTGATGTCTAACAACAAACAAAACCTATGGCTGAGCTGATTGACAGCCAACTGCAATCAAACCTTGAGAAGAAAAAAAATACTTTGTGCAAACAAGCACATAAATGTAAAACATGCAACATTGTATACTTGGTGCCGGTAGTATTGAATTAAGTTCCTTCAGTTTATGGATTTTGATGAACAGAAAACTTGAAATGTTGCCCATAAGAATCTAATCTCTTCGGTTAAAATAAATTTGTAGAACATGTACATAATGTACAGTAACATATTACAAGAAGAATCTATTGTAAAAAATATATATTTATATACACATTTAGACAATCTTTTGTCTCCTTATGAAAATATCCCAAGCTTTACAACTTTTGTATACATCTTGTTCTGCTCTCCGTAGTGTCATGAGTATAACAAATAAATTAAATAAAAAACAGCATGTCTGGACAGACAAATACAGAAAAAAACTCATTAAAACATACAAAGGGTATGCAAATAAGATGACTATGGTCAGCTCATAAAATCAAGGCCATCCTTCGAAAGACATCAACTCGTTTCCCTGAAAGGATTCCAGACTTTACTTGCTTTCCATAAGGAACAGAAAAGCCAGTAACATTAAGACAAGCGTGTAAGTCTCAAAATAAGGTCGAACCTAAGAACCGACAATGATTTCCATGATGTGATCCAGTTCATTTAGATCAGAACGACAGTTCGGGGGTGAGACTATGGAAGGGGAGCTGTGTGAAGGTGCCAAACTGTCAAGGAGGTCATAAGGGCCCATCTTGGGTGCGCTCTGCATGCCGGTCAGCATGGTGTCCAGATCATAATAGGAGGTGTCCACATCTGAGAACAGCTCCTCTAGAGCAGAGTCTGGACCGGGAGAACCGTTTTTAATTTCAAAAGTCCCAAAAACTTGTCCGATGGTCTTTGGACCCTCTGTAGAAGCCCCATCCTCGGTGTCTATCTCCTCATCTTCTCCTGAGCCAAGTCTAGAGTCTTCAAGCGCCTCTTCGTCCCTCTCTACATCACTGAGCTCGCTCTTCTCCCAGCACTGGCCTATACGCCCTGCCAGGCACACATTAGAGACAGTCTCGCTAACCGAAACAGAGCACAGTGTCTCATCAGCTACCACCTCCTCTTCACGGCAACCTTCGTAGCTGATGACGGAAAAGAGCTTAGGCTCTGCATCCTGCTCTCGTGACCTGCAGAGAACCTCTGTGGCCACCAAGCGCTCAGAAGGACTCTGGCCTGTGCCGCAGAACGCTTCGGTGACCATATGCCAGCTGCCATCGTGGGTCATCTCCTCCTGAATCTGCCTGACCGTGTTGGCGATGAGAACCGAGCGGCAGAGGTTGGGCTCCACCAGCATGTGGCACAACTGGAGTTTAATGAGGGACATGTCCAGCAGCGACTGCCGTTGCAAGCTGTACGAAGATGCCACCCTGGCACCCACCAGGCTTTCGTCGGATAGCTCTTCATCACCATCGGAAAACTTACGCTTGGTGCCCTTGGAAAACATGTTTAGCCTAGAGAAAAGAAAAAAGGGAGAGTGATGGTCAGGTTACATCCACCCAATTGGCCAAATGGTCAATCCTGACCCTAAAAATGTCTTTTACATTAATTAAAAATGCTAAATAATTATTGCATTATCAGAACTAGAATACAAAACCAAGAATAAAGAAGAAATTCAAGGAAAATCATTCTATGAAAATGCATTTAAGTGCATTCAGCCTAACAAAAAACATACAACAAATGCAGAGTGCAAATAATTCAAATGCAAATTATTATCTTAGAACATTTAAACTGTATAAAAACATCTGTGCCATGAATATGTTTGTATACGTGTAAAATGTATAATTAACTATGATGATTACTATAACGATTTAAATACTATAATGGACCATGGTAAGAGTCTAAAAATGCTTTAGTCTAACTGAAAATTATTTCAGCAGGAACAATAAACTCCTATGCTTCCGAACATATGACTATTTTTGAGGCCTAAGATCACGTCTTACAGTCATGGTCAATCCACAACCACCTAAAGTATGCATTTTTAATGTAGATCTTTGCACATGATGGGAATGTAAAGATTATTAAAATAATCTACATTAATCATACTCTATCAAATGACTGATTTAGCTAATAAAATGTTGGAATTGTGCTTCAAGCCTTTGAATATGAATAAAAATGGAGGTGAAAGTAGATACCCCGAACAGAAAGTCTAATGTGGAGAGCCACAGTACTGAGACGAGGACTCCCTGTCTCCGTGGCCAGCCAACCAGGGTTACAGGAGCCTAAAAGTAACAAACATGCATCCAGTATAGGAAAAACACATGACACCAACCAGCATGACAAAGCACATTATCTGTCATCACACTAGCTCTTGACCGACTGAGTGTTTGTGAGTGTGTATATGACTGTGTGTGTGTGTGTATATATGTATGTTGGGAGGAGTAGGGAGGGGGCACAGGGACCTCTGATCAGCTACAAATACTGGTGGGTAGGTGAAAGGTGGGGAAGACATAAGACGATAGCTAAACAATGGTAATGAGTTACATTTTACACATCAAACTCTATGCAAAACAAGCAAACCAACAAATCCATTGAGTGCAAGCACACAAAAAAAACCACCACATATATTGCAAAGTCATTTCATGTTAAGAGGGATGACTTAACATAATGGAGATGATTTGCTTGACAGTTAACCAAGATCACACACAAGAACTTTAAACCCATAACCACACTGTTAACCAGATAAATTAAGGGCATGGTGGTGTGCCTACCTGAAGCATGGGTGACATCCCAGCACTGTTGAAAAAGAGACCAGAGTGCAAGCTGACACACATCCACTGCAACTAAAACTACAACCAACATTTCGTACACCAGCACTGCATTCAGTTAATAATAGAGTGCCGCAGGAACGAGTCCTAAAACCCGGAAACGAGATTTTCATCGTTGCGAAATCAGTGTTTAATTAAAAACCTGAAATAAAAAACAAGCTCAAGATATTTCACATTTTATTTCGCAACATAGGTTTTGGTGTATCTTAAAAAAAAGATCTAAAAGGAACTTCAGAGGCTTCCAGGAACATTAAACACCATCAGGGCAAATATCTACTCACAAGTCTGCGTTTACAGCCTTGCTGTGTTTATACTTGTGTTTTTTTCCAACTCAAACTTTCCAAATTGTTGCCCTTAAAGATTAAAAGATTTGGTGGAAACTGTGGTGACAGTGAAGTCATGCGGCCGTGGTGTAGTTTGTTTACACATTTTTGTTTATTTAGCCCAATTGCATTCAGGATTTGTGATTATTATTAAAGATTATTGTGATGAGCAAAACGTGAAAATCATTAACTAGTTTACAAAGCTTATTTTTTGTAATTATCCAAAAGTTGGTGAAAAATCCTATAGTGTTTTCACGACGCGTCACTGATCGGCCATATTGGCGGCACTGAACGTAAACAATGCTACTGAACGGAACGGAACGTGCAAATTCAACCGAATATTGCTCTTGAAAATGGTCAATTTTTATCTTGTTTTGGGCTGCACTAATCTGTCGGACAAGGAAAAACATTTTGAGTATTATAAACTGTCGGAGGAACAAAAGGCGTTTGTGGTTGGCCAAGCTGAACCAGGATTTCCATGGCAAGAATCTTGACCACATTCAAGTTTGTTCTTACTATTTCCAATCAGACAGGTGAAATATTAGTGTAATATCTTAATTAATACTGCTCGTACGTATCTTTACCACATTTTAACTTGAGTTTGTCAAAATATTTCACCCTTCCCTGCTTACTAAGTCCGTCTCTCTATGATTTAGCAACTTCCACATGTTTTTCTGTGGTTTCGACAGCATAAATTAGTACATCAACCGTGCAATCAATGCTGTTGTTTACATCCGAGTATCTCCAATATGGCCGCGCATCAGGGTAACTGACCAAGCCGTGGTCAAGGCAACCGGTTTTGATGCTAACTTCTGGAGTGTTCTATAAAAATACGTCATTCCTGCAACACTCTATATCGAGCAAGATTTTCAGGAGATCTCCATGTGCCCTTAAGTGTAACAGTTAGGAATTTGAGGAAAGTGGAATTCTACATTGCAAGCTGTGACACAAAACTAATCAAAAGAAATGAATGAAAAAGGTCAGTAAACAATTCTTCCAGTAGCTGGAGTCTAAACTAAAGCAGACTTACAGCGAAACGGGGAAATGGATAATTCATCCACAGTGAACGTATCATACAGGCTCCACCCAGACAGACTCACTTCCCCTCCCCCACCGCACTGACGTGGTCAAAAAGTGCGCTACTGGGTAAGTAACAAAATAAATAAAAACCAGTGAAATAAACACCCAAACTCTTAATACTCTTAATTCGGTGGACGATTATAGTCCACTAGATAAATATAAAAAGGAGGTTACTCACAGACTCCCTGACATGCGAGACGGGGAAACAAAGGTATAAACCTCTCTGCTGAGACGACAAAGATGGAAGCCATTTTGATTTTTCAAACGGGTCCGCTGGCTAGTCAACTTCGCCTCGTTTACGGCCAACCCAAACAGCATCTTCAACTTTTCCATACGCTTACCGTGTCGACAAAATGCACGTGAGAGTGAAATATATTTTGGAAACACACACATGACATGTAAAGGCAAATAACAGGGGCGGCTAAACATGGACCGCACGATCACTTCCGCAAACATGCCGCTTTTCGAAATCGACCGCGCATTTAACCATCGCGGATCGAGATCATCTGAAGCGGTGCGATTACATAAAATAGATTGTATTTAAATGACTCGTCTCGGTACGCTTAGACTTACCTCGTGTTATTTGTGTTCTTTGGTGGCGAGCGTCATAAGCGTTTGTAGGCCGGCTTTAATACTGAAGCAGCAGCTCCTTCGGCCTCTCCAGCACAGATTGCAGTGAGCATACGGTAAGCAGCGAGAGGCAGCCAGCTGCAGCAGTGAAAGGGCCGATGGGGGCGGACGCTTGCGTCTTGATCGACAGCAGGCCATCGCAGGAACGGGGAGCCCGAACAAAAGCGTCTGTGATTCAACCCTGGGCCCCAACTTCAACAATGCACATCTTGTTTTTGAGGCATCTTAAAAATCAAATGGACACGCAAGAGTTTATGATTTCACAAACCACACACTGTACAAACTGCCATTCCCACAGCCCAAAAAACAGTTTATTGAAATAGATAACTTTCAGAAAATCATTTACATTTGCAAAATTCACATTTTATTTAAAGTGAGTTATATTGAAGGCAGTGTCAGATATTAGCTTTGTTATTAAGGGGCAATATTTGCAACCTATACACGAATATCTGGGGCATTTATGACTTTTCTTGTTAATATAAGTATGTTAATTAAATGTAATCAGTTAAATAAACCTTAAAATGTGTTTTTTGTATGCTGGGGTATACAGACGGAAAGTGATGTTGGAAGAGATACAAACTGTAAAACAAAATAAAAAAGTAAACAAAAAATGTGTTGGAAAATAGCTGATTTTTTTCTGAGGTATTTTTAATATGTAAGTGAACAATTTTAAGTAAAGCAAATCAGATTTATTACACTAAAAATGCTGGCTTAAATATGGATAAACTCACCGATTGGGTTGTTTTGACCCAGCAGTTGAGTTAAATGTTTAACCCAACCTTCTGGGTAGTTTTATTTAACTCAGCTCTTGTTTAAAATTACTACATGGCTGGCTTAAAATGAACTCAAAATTGTAAAATAAAAATCATTTACATTTGAAAGATTCACAGTTTATTCAAAGTGAGTTATATTAAAGGCGGTGTCAGATATTAGCTTTGTTATTAAGGGGCAATATTTGCAACCTATACACGATTATCTGGGGCATTTATGACTTTTCTTTTTAATGTAACTAATATAAGTATGTTATTTAAATTATGTCAGTTAAATAAACCTTTAAATGTTTTTGTATGCTCGGGTATACAGACGTAAAGTGATGTTGGAAGGGATAAAAACTGTAAAATTGAAAATAAAAAAGTAAACTAAATTGTAGGCCTATTATTTGATTCCTGATGTGTTGGAAAATAGCTGATTTTTTTCGGAGGTATTTTTATGTAAGTGTCCTAAGTGAACAATTTTAAGTAAAGCAAATCAGATTTATTGCACTAAAAATGCTGGCTTAAATATGGATAAACTCACCGATTGCGTTGTTTTGACCCAGCAGTTGGGTTAAATGTTTAACTCAACCATCTGGGTAGTTTTATTTAACTCAGCTCTTGTTTAAAATTACTACATGGCTGGCTTAAAATGAACTCAAAATAGGTTGTAAATTAAAATCATTTACAATTGAAAGATTCACAGTTTATTAAAAATGAGTTATATTAAAGGTGGTGTCAGATTTTAACTTTGTTATTAAGTGGCAATATTTGCACTACATGATTTTCTGGGGCACTTTTATGTTTATGACTTCTTTTTAATGCAACTAATGTAAGTATGTTAATTAAATGTAATCTTTTAAATGGTATCTGTATGCTGGGGTATACAGACATTTTAAAAGCTGGAGGTGGTGTCAAAAACTAAATTGTAGGCCTATTATTTGATTCCTGAAAAATTTCTGGGGTAATTTTATGTCAGCGTCCTTTGTCATTTTGAACAATTTCAAGTAAATCAAATTAGATTTATTATTATTTTTAATATTTATTAAAATGCTGGGTTAAAAACAACCCAGCGCTGGGTTAAATATGGACATACCCATGGATTAGGTTGTTTTGTTTTGAAACGCTGGATGTGGTGTCAGAAACAAAATTGTAGACCTATTATTTCATTCCTAATGTGTTGGAAAATGGCAGAAAATTTTCTGGGGTATGTTTATGTCAGTGTCTTTTGTCATTTTGAACAATTTTAAGTAAAGCAAATCGGATTTATACACTAAAAAATGCTGGTTTAAATATGGATAAACTCACCAATTGGGTTGTTTTGACCAAGCAGTTGGGTTAAATGTTTAACCCAACCTTTGGGTAGTTTTATTCAACTCAACTGTTGTTTAAAAATGACTGTATGTCTATCTTAAAATGAACTCAAAATAGGTCGTAATTAAAAATCTGACACGTAATTGCTTAGAAGCATCAGCAACGATCAAAAGGTGAACATTTATTAATATACAATTGAAAAAAAGTTTATTATTTAATTATTTATTTAACTTGTCAATAAAAGTCCATCTAATGAACACATTAATACATATTTTTAACATATTTTTAACACATTAATACGTATGTTTAACAGATTTAACATATTCAGCGGTTGGGTTAATTTTACCATTAACCCAACCGCTGGGTTTGTCCATATTTCACCCAGTGCTGGGCTGTTTTTAACAATTAGTATATATTATAATATCAAGTTAATTTTTTGACCACACATTCAGCACTCACCTTTACAATTCAGCTACTAGGACTGTAGCAAATGTTATTTTTTTTTTTTTTTTTTTTTTTTTCTGGAAAAAAAAAACATCCCAATTGTGACTTAAAGATACAGAAATGGCAAGTATTATTTTATAGTATAAATAAATGTTTAGTTAATTTGGCAGGAACTGTCTGCCTTCAGCTTTAGTGATTCTGAGGAAGTGAGCTATGGTAGCTACTTCTCCCTTAAATCGGTTCAAGTCTTATCAGTTTGTTTCTCCTCTGGCTTTAAACTGTGGTGTCCCACAGGGCCCCATTTTGCTGACAACACACAAAAGAACAGTCACTCCAATCAGATGACATTCACTTCATTTTCTCACTTAGGTCCTACAAAACATTCAATGATGGTGGGAGAGAATTCTCCTCCAGATCAGTGCTAAAATGAAATGAGATTGTCAATGAATCTGTTATATCCTGTGAAAGAGTAAGAATGTTAATCTGTTATGTGGTCCGAAAGAGTAAAATTGGTTCATCGTCACATGAAACTGAATAAAGATTTATTATACTTTATTCAGTGTCCCCATCTAGTGGCTATACTGAAAAACACAACTGAAAAGGACACTCGATCACATATTCACGTGTCCTCAGTAGCTCCGAATTTCATTTAATGCTTTTAACAGAACTGGGTGTTTGTCTTTCTTCCTTTAAATGTCCGCACTTAAAACTAATACTTAATATTTATTACGCAATTAAATGCACTTTGGACAAAAAAAAAGTTTCAAACCGCGGATCAAAGGTCGAAATTCGTCAAACGCTTCCTGCCACCTCATTTTGACGCACACAACGAACTGTCATCAGGTAAATACAAAAATGTGCTTCAGTTTTGTATTTAAACTGTATTTCTGTGTTGTTTTTGTATTTCAGAAGTATTGTTAGCCTTATATTATTATTTTTATTCATAGGGTTACACAAATTCTTTACTTTCACTTTCACTCTCTCATTTTAGATTACACGACGCATAACTTTTCTAACCAGAGCGATTTTTTTGGTAAACACGTTTTTGTGAAACGACAACATCAGGACAAATCTTTTGTAGTGTCTTAGAACGTGTTAGCAGCGAAATGGCAGAGGCTATACTCGGAGATCACGACCAGTACAGTTGCTCGATATGTTTGGAGTTGTTGAGGGATCCTGTGACAATTCCGTGCGGACACAGTTACTGCATGAGCTGCATCAGTGAGTGCTGGAATACGAATGATCAGAACGCGATCTATAGATGTCCGCAATGCAGACATGCTTTCGATTCGAAGCCGCCGCTCAACAGAAGTACAATACTTGCTGAAATCATGGAGAAACTGAGGAGCACAGAGCTGCAAGTGTCAGAGTCAAATCTTGCTGGACCTGGAGAGGTTGCGTGTGATTTCTGTGCTGGAGAAATGATCAAAGCTGTCAAGTCTTGTCTGGAGTGTCGAGCCTCTTATTGTGAAACACATGTACAACCCCACTATAATGTTCCTGCCCTGAGGAAACACAAGCTGGTCAAAGCTGCAGTCATCCCAGTGTGCCCCAAACATGACAAGCTCCTTGAGGTTTACTGTAGAACCGACCAGAAATGTGTCTGCATGCACTGCTTACTGGATGACCACAAGGGCCATGACACAGTGCCATCTACAACAGAGCGCAAGGAGAAACAGGTAAAGATGTCAATCTTTTTTTTTTCTTTAATGACTTGTAAAGGCTGTCAATAGATTAAAATTTTAATCACGATTAATCGCCATTAATCGCACTCTTATCAAAAATAAGCAAAGGCCATTTGTTTAACACATTCATTTTGTCATCAAAAGCCAACTGCATTGAACTGACCGAATATACCTACTACTGTACACTGATCCATTCAGAACGACTAAACACAGCAATTATATCCATGACAAATCAAAACATTATCCTGAATGTGTGTGGAAACAATGTAAATGTACTCACATGTGTCTGTGTATAAATACTATCCCTGCTGATGAAACCATCACAAAAATTCTAGTGGTTTCCACTACAAATACCATCACAAATATTACAAACCATCAACTATTAACCATCGAAACCATATAAAATGTTTTCCTGTTGTGTGTTTTGGGACATATTCTATTACGATTTAGTGGTTTCAACAAGCCACCAATAAAAAGCGACAAAATAGGGACCATTACAGTTTCCATTAAAACCAATACAATTCTCATTTTAACCAGTATCACAAATTCTGTGATGGTTTCTATTGTTTTTTTCTTTTTTAGCAGGGATGTGCATCCAGAGCACACATATGTTTTTTTGTGCCAAGTGTGAAATGATGTAATTTTATGTGCTTTAGTAAATTATTTGTGTTTCATTATTTTAAGCATTTTGAATTAACCACATAAGTCGCTTTATTAATCACATTGCAGAACACATTAACTTTGGCAGCCCTACTTATAACATAATGTAATTACAAAATGCTACTGACAAATGTTTCAGTAAAATTTAGCAGACTGTCACTTGTGATTCGCCCTTAGATAAAACTCACACACTCTCAGACAAAAGTCAAGCAGACAATTCAGACAAAAGAAAAAGAGCTGCAGAAGATGAAAATGGACATCACGTCCCATTCGGTAAGTTCTGATGTAAAACTAATAACTTGGACACTTACACAGAATGATTCTGCATTTATCAGCTGATGCAAGGTTAATCACTGCCATGTTGGATCTTGTAATTGTAAACAACAGTTTGTTTTTGTTTGGTTCTCCTCAGGATGCTGCAAAGAAGGCAGTGGACAACAGTAAGAAAGTCTTCAGTGAATTAGTCAAACTTATTGAGAAAAAAAGCCTTGAGGTAATTGAAGAAATAAAAGCTCAAGAAAAGGCTGATCTGGATCAAGGCAAAATGCTACAAAAGAAGCTGGAGGAGGAAATTACTGGGCTGAAGAAGAGGGAAGGAGTTCTAGAGGATCTTATACAGACAGATGACAACATCCAATTTCTTCAGGTACAAGCAATATAAATTATATGATTACATATTAGACATAAAGGACTGTTAAAACATTGCTAGTCATTCTGAAAGTTAGTCCTTGAATATTTTCTCTTTATCAGAATTATGAGTCTGTATCCTCTTCATCTGGATCTGATGAGTTGCCCAGTTTCTCATTTCATCCATACTGCTCTTTTGAGGATGTAAGTAAACTTATATGCGATCTTACTGGGAGACTGGAGACTACTTGCACGCAGGAAATAAGCAAAACAGTTAATAAAGGTACAGTAACAATGATTTCCATTTCTGTTCTTGAGATCTTGCATTTAATTGTGTTTGTGAGTGATGAAATGGTTTAATATAATCTTTTACTTTTAGTTTTAGATTTGTCAGCAAAGAGGCCTTCATCTGACATTGTAGTTGGAGACAGAGTCCGCGTGAAGCAGTCTGTTGTTACTCCAACACACAAATGGGGATCGGTTACTCATTCGAGCATTGGTGTTGTTAAAAGTGAGAACACAGACTGATATTGATTTGTATTTATATTATACATGGCAATTTATATTTATTCACCCTCCAGGTATCCTAAGTGTATATGACTTCCTTCATTCAGACGAATACAATCGGAGTTATTGTAAAAATTATCATGGCACTTCCAAGCTTTAGAATGGCATGGGTGGGTGTTTTTCTTAATCAGTCCAAAACAAGTCCAATAAAGTGTATCCATCTATAATAAAAAAGTGCTCCACACAACTCCAGTGGGGTGAATAAAGGCCTCCTGTAGCGAAACGATGCAGTTTTGTAAGAAAAATATCCCTATTAAAAGTGTAGAAATCACTTTAAACCACCTTGCGCCAACTGATCGTACACAGAAGCATTTCGGAGCGGATGAAATAGGATGTTTGCGTTGCACATGCACCAGTGAGTCTCGCTATATTTTTCTTACAAAAATGCAGCGATTTGCTTCAGCAGGCCTTTATTCACCCCGGACACATGTGAGGCACTTTTTATTATAAATGGATGCACTTTACTGGACTTGTTTTGGACTGATGAAGAGAAACCTGTGCCCATGCCATTCTAAAGCTTGGAAGTGTCAGGATAATTTTTAAGGTAACTCCAACTGGATTTGTCTAAAAGAAGGAAGTCATATACACCTAGAATGCCTCAGGGGTGAGTAAATAATTGGCTAATTTTCATTATTGGGTGAACAATCCCTTTAACGTCTATAGTACCACAGAGTGAGGAACTGTGATAGTTTACATTATTGATTTTTTGTTTATACTAATGCAGAAATTCAGAATGATTTGTTGACTGTGGATTTCCCTGAACAAAGAAACTGGACTGGAGTAATTTCAGAAATGGAGCGTGTGACCAGTGGTGGTTCAGGTAATCTACCATATTCATCAAACAATGTAATGCTGTAATATATAGAACATTTAACTTTTACAATATTACACATTGCATCTGAGCAGTTTTGTAATATTTTAGTTGTTGCAGACTTGTCAACCAAAAATGGTCTAATGAACATCAAGGTTGGAGACAGAGTCAGAGTGAAGCCATCCATTACGACCCCAAAACATAACTGGGGTAGAAACGTCAGTCATAAGAGTGTGGGCGTGGTAAAAGGCAAGATCTGTTTTTTTTCCCCCTCATATACTCTAAATAATTTATCAAGCTATTTCTCACTAAAGTACAAGTGTTATAATATGAACTTGTTCTGTTTAGACATTAAAGATGATGACAGTGTGGTTGTTGACTTCCCTGGACATGCAAACTGGAAAGGAATTCTCACTGAAATGGAGCTAGTAACTAAGGATGAAGAGACTGGTAAATAAAAGTTTAAGCACTTAAGTATTTAAGTAAATATTTTAAGTTCAGCAGAAACACTTTTAAAAAATAAAAGGCTACAAAGGGTTCCGCAGTGAAGATTCCATTAAGGTTCTTTATGGAATCATCAATGCCAATAAAAGAACCTTTATTTTTAAGAGTGAATATGACTCCAAGCAGCACATACACTTGAAGTCAAAAGTTTGCATACACCTTGCAGAATCTACAAAAAGTTAATTATTATATCAAAATAAGAGGTATCATACAAAATGCATGTTATAGGTGAATTGATAAAAAATGACATTCAAAAGTTTACATACACTTGATTCTTAATACTGTCTTGTTACCTGAATGATGCACAGCTGTGCTTTCTGTGCTTTAACACTTTTTGAATTTGAAGATCAGGGTAAATTTAACTTATTTTGTCTTCTGGTGAACATGTAATTATCTTCTGTAGCTTCTGAAGGACAGTACAAATGAAAAAAATATGATATTTAGGCAAAATAAGAAAAGTGTACACATCATTCTGTCCAGAAGTTTACACCCCTGGCTCTTACTGCATCGTTTTTCATTCTAGAGAGGTTATTTTAACAAAACAGTTGTCTGTCTGTAGAATGAGGTGCAAAATGTTTAAAACAACCACATTTGATCCATGAGAGAATAATTTATGAGAGTCTTCCATCAAAAACTCATCTTGTACCTTCATGTGACATTTCAGGACCTTCAAATCTGGACTCCACTATTAAGGTTGGAGACAAAGTTCGTGTGAAGCCATCTGTTGTTACTCCAACACACAAATGGGGAGCAGTCACTCACAAAAGCATTGGTGTTGTTAAAAGTAAGAGAGTTTTGTAACATATTAGTCATTCAAAATAATGAATATTTAGAGTGATAATTACAAGCATACTTTATATTAATGATTTTTTTTTTTTTTTTTTACATTTGCAGAAATTCAGAGTGACTCTTTGACCGCAGATTTCCCTGAGCAAAAAAACTGGACTGGTATCATTTCAGAAATGGAGATTGTGGCAGGCGCTGGTTCAGGTTGTTGACTGTATTTAAAGTGAATGTGCTTGCTGTAATATTTTACTTGTTTCAAATTTGTCAACAATAAATGCTCCAGTTCACATCTGAGAATCTTGTTGTCTGTTTAGACATTAAATGTGATGATCGTCAGTTTGTTGCCTTTCCAGAACATGTAAATTGGAAGGGAATTCTCTCTGAAATGGAGCTAGAGACTAATCATGATGAATTTCATAATTACACATAGTATCACAGTATTTCCATGACATTTAAGTAGCAGCTATTCAACAGAAATCTCCTCTCAGACATTCATGACGGTCCTTGCATTTCTGGATATTCAGGTCCGGAGTCCGTTTTTAAGATTGGAGACCAAGTTCGCGTGAAGCCGTCTGTTGTTACTCCAACACACAAATGGGGAGCAGTCACTCACAAAAGCATTGGTGTTGTTCAAAGTGAGAACACTGTCTGACCATGATTTCTTTACTATGCATTCCTTATGCATGTGTTTTGTTTTGTTTTTTTGATTAAATACAATGATGAATTTTTTGTAGGCTCAGTCTACACCACAGAGTGAGAAAAAAGGACACATATATGATAAGTAATGATTATTATGTGATTATGATATTTTTGTTTTTATTCTGCAGAAATTCATAGTTCTCTTGAGTCACTGATTGTAGATTTTCCTGAGCATAAAAAATGGACTGGCTTAATTACAGAAATGGAGCTTGTAACCGGGGCTGGTTTAGGTAATCTTCCCATGTATTTTTTTTGTATCTATTTATACTTGGTCGTGAAAATGCTTTCTATGTTGTCTTAATTTTCATATTTTTTGACAAAAAACATTTCAGATGACATTAAGGTTGGAGACAGAGTCAGAGTGAAATCTTCCGTAATTACTCCAAAACATAACTGGGGTGGACATGTCACACACAAGAGTGTTGGTGTGGTAAAAGGCAAGACCTGTGTATTTTTCTTAAAGAACAGACTTAAGGCGAAATAAACTAGTTTCATATATTTATCATATACTCTAGCATCCAAAAGTAAAGAAAAATCTCTTATGCTCACCAAGTTGCATTTATTTGATCAAAAATACAGCAATATTGTGAAATATTTGTACAAGTGTTTTCTATTCGAATGTATTTTAATGTACACACAGTGTCACATTTACATTTAGCATACATAGTTGCTCTTGGAAATGACCTATTTTAAGTGGTTGTTCTCTCATCTAGATATCAAATCTGAGGATGTGATTGTGGATTTCCCAAGTCACAAAGGCTGGAAAGGCATTCTCTCTGAGATGGAGTTGGTAAACAATTCAGGTCAGTTACTTAGAGTTTTTTTTTTTTTCCCTGAATTAGTTTTTGTTTTCCACCAACATGTAACCAAATTATTAAGCCTATCTGTTTATCTACAGATGCTGATGTTTTAGGATCCTCCTAGATTGTGAGGATGTGACTGTGGACGTTTCTCCTTACCTTTTGCTTTTGTGAATGAGTTTTGATCACTGACACTTGCCCATGTCTTTATTTGTAAGTTTGTTGTCATGTGAACATGAAAAATGAGATACACTTTTGGTTTCAGTCTTACGGTTTTCATACTGGTTTTCTTCACAGCACAGCAGAGATATTTTATTAGACAGAAGCTTGTGTAAATGGTTCTTTTCATTCAGGTGTTTCAAATCCATTTGCAATAGCAAACCATATTTTGTCTTCAATTTGACTCGTACAATTGCATCAGAATTTATTAGCTACAGCATGGGTGCTGCAGTTACAATATTTCTACATATATAGACACTGAATTTTATCAACTGAAATCTGTTTCAGCTCTGGGAATGAGTGCATGTTCAATCTCAGTTATGAATCTAAAATGATTAATTTCAATTTAATAACAATGTCCTGTCAAAATGAGGCACAAATGCAAATGCTGCTAAACTAGTCTCTTTGTCTTTTAGATTAATTAAATAAACTTCAGCCATTGTGGCTAAAGCTTAGGCATTTTTGTCTTTTCATATATTGGTCTACATACATCTGTGGTCCTGGTTTTGTTATTGTTTTGTATATTTTTTTCCTAGCTGAGGTTGTGTTATAATTAAAGAATCATAACAAGCTAATTAGTATAGTATAGTGTTGACCATACAGTTTAGTTTGTATGCATTACTAAGTTTCATGCTCGACAAAACTACATTTCCCACTAGGCCGTGTGTGCGCTCGACTAAAATGCTTCCTGTTTCTGCCAGTATGTGTCTCCATCTAATGGTTACACTGAAAACCGAAAAAACTAAAAAAAAAAAAAATATACAACCTTAATTTAAAGCACACCGATCTCTGTTATGAGGAAAATAGGAAAACAATTTTTTTTTTTTTTTTTTTTTTTTTTTTTTAACCCTGCCGACCTCACATAAGCGCTTGGAGTTTTACAGCTAGATTTGTGTGTATTATGACGAATCGTTTCTTGCTTTCACTTTCACTCTACCGTCACTTACGTTCGTGGTTGTTTAATAACACAAGAAACTTAAGATAAAGACATGGCAGAGGCTATACTCGGAGATCATAACCAGTACAGCTGCTCAATATGTTTGGAGTTGTTGAGGGATCCCGTGACAATTCCGTGCGGACACAGTTACTGCAAGAACTGTATCAGTGAATGCTGGAATAAGAATGTACAGAAAGGGGTCTATAGATGTCCACAATGCAGACAGACGTTTAATTCAAAGCCACCGCTCAACAAAAGTACAGTACTTGCTGAAATCATGGAGAAACTGCGGAGCACAGAGCTGCAAGTGTCAGAGTCAAATCTTGCTGGACCTGGAGAGGTTGCGTGTGATTTCTGTGCTGGAGAAATGATCAAAGCTGTCAAGTCTTGTCTGGAGTGTCGAGCCTCTTACTGTGAAACACATGTACAACCGCACTATAATGTTGTTGCACTGAAGAAACACAAGCTGGTCAAAGCTGCAGTCATCCCAGTGTGCCCCAAACATGACAAGCTCCTTGAGGTTTACTGTAGAACCGACCAGAAATGTGTCTGCATGCACTGCTTACTGGATGACCACAAGGGCCATGACACAGTGCCATCTACAACAGAGCGCAACGAGAAACAGGTGAAGATGTTCATGATATGTTTGTTTTTGATGACCTGTAACTTAACAAAATGCTATTGACAGATGTTTTCAGTAAGATTAAATGGACTGTGACTGATTTACCCTTAGATAAAACTCACAGACACTCAGACAAATGTCAAGCAGACAATCCAGGCAAAAGAAAAAGAGCTGCAGAAGATGAAACTGGACATTGCGTCCAATTCAGTAAGTTCTGATGTAAAACTAATAACTTTCACACTTATACAGAACAGCTGTGCATTTATCAGCTGACACAAGGTTAATCATGCCATGTTGGATCTTGTAATTGTAAACAACTTTTTGTTTTGCTTTGGTTCTCCTTAGGATTCTGCAAAGAAGACGGTGGAGAACAGTAAGAAAGTCTTAAGTGACTTCATCAAATTTATTGAGAAAAGAAGCGATGAGGTGATTGAAAAGATTAAAGCTCAAGAAAAGGCTGATCTGGATCAAGGCAAAATGCTACAAAAGAAGCTGGAGGAGGAAATTACTGAGCTGAAGAAGAGGGAAGGAGTTCTAGAGGATCTTATACAGACAGATGACAACATTCAATTTCTTCAGGTACACTTTAAGTTGTTATGATTACTTACATTATTAGATGGCTTCTTGATTTGGAGTGGTCTACACTGTAAAAAACAATTTGCTGAGTCAACTTAAAATAATTTGTAACCTGGCTGCCTTAAAATTTTAAGTTCAGTCAACTCAACAAAAAAGTTTATTCAACTTAAAATTTTAAGTTGATTCAATTTAACATTTCAAGGCAGCTGGGTTACTTACCCATCTGTTAAGTTTAGCAAACACAAATATCTGAGTTGTTACTTAGTACAACTTAACATTTCAAGTTGACTAAACTTATTTTAGTTGACTGAACTTAAAATTTTAAGGCAGCAGGGTAACAAATTATTTTAAGCTGACTCAACGAATTGTTTTTTTTATTTTTTACAGTGTATGGTGGTTCATATTTCCTAATATTTGCTGTCAATTATGCCAGTGCTGTATATCAGTCTGCTCGTCCGGGTAACTGAAACAGGTGTTACTTTCATGTCTTTCATATCACACCATAAGCTCTCTTTTTTCAGACAAACACAACTGCCATCTTTTTGTCTCAGTTATGAATTGTAGTGAAAATGACTATGGAAGGCTTCATTATTATTACTTTAATATTAATGTTGAATGCTTTTTTTCAGAGTTATGAGTCTGTGTCATCTTCCTCTGGGTCTGATGGCTTCCCCAGTCGCTGTTTTAAGCCTTGCTGCTCTTATCCCGATGTAAACAAACTTGTTTGTGAACTTAAAGAGCAGCTAGAGACTATATTCAGCCAGGAAATAAATAAAACTGTTCAAAAAGGTAAACTTGCTAAGGGTTATTTTTTTAACGGTTGTGTTTGATTGTATCTCAGTCTGAGGGATGATATAGGTCTGTATGTTTTACCAGTTTCAGATCTGGCTGTAAAAAACAATCCAGTCGGCATTAAGTTTGGAGACAGAGTCAGGGTGAAACCTTCTGTTAAAACCCCAAAATATAACTGGGGTGGAGGTATCACCCATAAGAGTGTGGGAGTGGTAAAAGGCATGTATTATTCTCATAAACACAGATGATACATTGTGCTGCAACGCATCCCAAATGAGCATGTGCAGCACGCTCATTTACATGTTCTTCTTTCAGATATTAAAAGTGATGAGATTTTGGTCATTGACTTTCCTGGATTCGCAGGCTGGAAAGGACTTCTTTCTGAAATGGAGCTGGTAACAGATGATGGTGAGTGTGGTAAATATACAGAACAGAACACATTTTTTTCTCATCTAATTAGTAGCTACCCATCAAAAATAAAATGAGGAGAACATTTTTGCTACAGAAATTTGATGCTATACTGTTTTAACCCATCTACAGTGAGTGAGGCATATGAGAGTGCCGCATCAGTAAATCATGACATTCTGTTCTACTCACTGTATTTCAGGATCTTCAGCTCTCAGCTGTAATATTAAAATAGGAGACAAGGTCTGTGTGAAGCCGTCTGTAGAAACGCCAAAGTATCTATGGGGTTCAGTCAGCCACAAAAGCATTGGCAGTGTTATAAGTAAGGACATCATCTGCTGTATTGATCTGACAGTTTGATACAAAACTTTCAGCTATTATTTACAATGAATCATATATGTGATTAGGTATAAACAATATTTTTTAAAATAATAAAAGATTTTCTTCTTTCTAGGTGTGCAGGGTGAGACCGTGACAGTAGATTTCCCCGAGCAGGAAGGTTGGATTGGTGAAGTTTCTGAAATGGAGCTTGTAGTCAGTGCTGATTTAGGTATTATAACTCAATAATAAATCAAAATAATTAAATCAATAGTGAAGTTTATATTACATACATATTTAGATATATACACTACCGGTCAAAAGATTTTGAACAGTAAAATTTTTAATGTTATTCAAAGAATAACATCTCTCTTCTGCTTCTGCTTCATTTATTTGTTCTAAAATACAACAAAAACAGTACAATTTTCGAAATATTTTTACTATTTAAATGAACTGTTTTGTATTTTAAATATATTTTAAAATGTAATTTATTCCTGTGATTTCAAAGCTAAATTTTTAGCATCATTACTCCAGTCACATGATCCTTCAGAAATCATTCTAATATTCTGATTTGCTGCTCAAAAAAACATTTTTTATTATTATTATGTTGAAAACAGCTGAGTAGATTCTTTTCAGATTTTTCAAAAGAGCAGCATTTATCTAAAATAGAAATCTTTTGTAATATTATAAATGACTTTATCATCACTTTCGACCAATTTAAAGCGTCCTTGCTAAATAAAAGTACTAATATCTATATAAAAAAAAAAGTTTTACTGTTTTTGCTTAAGCATAAGCATAAGAGTGAGCAGAAGAGACTTCTTTAAAAAACTGGTAGTGTACTTTTATACAGACATATACTTTTTCTTTTTTTATCTATTAAACACATTTCTTCACGTTTTTTACATTTGAATGTATTAATTTAGGTTTGCTTAATCTAGGTGTAATGTAATAGCCTAAATCAATGTCTAACACCACTTTAGGGTCCCCCAGTCATGCCTGCTTCAAAATAGGAAACAGAGTCAGTGTGAAATCTTCAGTGAAAGATCCAAGACATGGATGGGGATCAGTCGCTCACAGCAGCATCGGTGTCATTAAAAGTAAACACACTCAGCATCTGTCGCTGATTTTATTAAATTCCATTTTATATATTGTGAGTTACCTGAAAATGAAATTAAACGCAGTCCTTCACACATCAAATGATTTTGGGGTTATTAATGACTTTCTGTTTTTTGTCAGGAATCCAGGGTGAGTCTTTGACAGTTGATTTTCCTGAACAGACAGATTGGACTGGTGTCGCTTCAGAAATGGAACTCATAAACAGTAATGTTTCAGGTAATATGATGGATATTAGGATATAATTGAAGAAAAACCTGCAAAATCAAATATGCTGGTTGCAAATGTAAATGTTTCCTTCCATATAAAATGCCACAGATACAGGTTAAATACTTTATTAGCCTGATATGGTTGATTATCTCCATTGACCTTACTAATGTTCCTTTATAATTCAGAAGTGCTGAGTTTAAGACCTGGAGTGAGGGTCCATATTAAACCCACCATCAACACTCCAACACATGGCTGGGGAAATATCACCAAGCACAGCACTGGAGTGGTCGTAGGCAAGTGTTGATAGTCAGTGAGAATGAGCTGAAGAAATACAGTATTTAAGTCACAACTAGCATTTTCTGTTTCATATGTGCTAGTGGTGCTTTCTTGGAACATCTCCAAGGGTAATCGTAACAATGTCTTTCTTCCCAATGTCTTTAACAGCTATAGATGGAACCAAAGTGACTGTAAACTTCCCTGAGCAGTCTGATTGGACTGGCATTGTCTCTGAGATGGAAGCTGTAACTTAATGATGATGCACAGCATCCAGAGGCTGTTCACTACATTTACAGTGTGCAAGAGTTTAAAATATATAGATTTTTGGGAATAATGAGTCTGCTGTTATGGCTGTAATGTCCTGACCCTTAACATAATCATAGTTATTTCATAAAGATGAAAGGCATATTGCCGTTAGCATAATATAAATGAATGTGTTAACAATATACACTAATATGTGCTAATATTAGCGTTTAGATTCTTTTTGTTTTGAGTAGCTGCTCACAGGTAGGGCTTGGTTTCTTGTGTTGATTTAAAATTCTTGATTCTTTTATGACTTTTAATTATTATATGTATGTCAGTCTATGTCAACTCCAGTCATCAAACTCCCAGAATGTTTAAGATGATTCATCTGATTCAGCTTGTTGACATAGACACATCTAAGGTAGTAAAAAAAAAAAACATTCCAGTAACTGATCTGGAATTATTTGTGAACACACAAAAAACAAATGCAAATTGTCTGATTTTTTTATTTATTTATTAAAACCTTCTGAGAAAAATGCTTTTCCTTATTTTGATGTTTTTGAAAAAGACACTGATATCCGTCCATATGCCCATTTTGTCTCTGCTGGTCCAGTCAAGCAACTTGTCAAGGGTCAGCTCGCTCTCCAGATGTCAAACGCATACATGCTGAAAAATAACATACACAGCACCAAACTATTCTATGGGATCAAAACCTACCCATCATTTTCTAATCATGGCAGTTTTACTGACCTTCAGAAGACAGTCAGAGACATCCCGAGGGATGGATTTCATTAGGAAGAAGGATCAACATGCTTAGCTCCTCCTATTTATATGGTAACTCCAGCACCTGCAGTTCATACTCTAGGATGCATCTATAGGGGAACGATTTTGATTTGGTACATCATTTCCACAGGCCGGCTCTCATTCTGATAGTAGACAAATGGCATCAAATGTAGAAATGAATAGTAGTGTCACAAATCCTGTCCTTGGTCTTTGGTCTGCACACCACCAGAGGTCGCCTTGCTATTTCAGTGACTCACACACTACACTGACTGTTGACTGTTATGTCACCCTGGACTACATTTCCCATGCTACACTTCTCTGTTTGCACACACAGCAACAGCCAATCACACATAGTATAAATACAAAGTCCCAACCATCATTTAGGGCAGAGTATTGTCATTGTCTCCTTTGGTCCAGTCAAGCAGCTTGTCAACCGTCAACTCGCTCTCCAGCTATCAAACAAACACACATGCTGAAACATAACATAGCGTCAAACTATTCTATTTTTCTGACCATAGCACTTTTGCTGATCTTCATAAAAGGGTCAGAACCATTCTGAGGTTTGTTTGGAAGAAGGATTAACATGCTGAGCTTTTCCTGTTTGTATGGTCTATATGATGTATCTTTTTCTCATGGTACATCATTTGCACAGGCCGGCGCTCACTGTGATTGAAGACAAATGCCGTTACATGTAGAAATACTAGTACATACAAAAAGGCTTTCAAAACTCAACACGAACTTTATATTCATTTTTCATATACACCCCTGAAATAAAATGCAGATCACACCTGGTTTTAAATGGCATTTTTTAGTGGTTCTTGTTTCAAATCTGTGCATCCAGGTCCCTTTGAAGTAGATGGCATTAACCAGAACTAGTTGGGCCAACCCATTTACAACACCAGGCTTAAGAAGATCTTTAATTTTATCTGCAGAGAGATAAAGTAATTTATACTCTGCCACACATAAAGCAAATATATATCCAAACACACCAGCCTGTAATTTTCAAGTAATTCTTTGAACTTGTATTAAATTGTTTATGTGTGTATGATTAGGGTTAGAACTAAAAATATTAACATCTCACTCTGTCTGCTTTTCCACCCATTTGTTAATGAGCTGTTGTGACTCTTCAGATGCTTCAGTGAAGTCCACAGCTTGGCATGGTACAGCTTCACAGTGGAGTCCAAATACTCTTGCAGCACAAAATAAAAACAGTTTCTCAAAACACACAAAGTGCATCGAAATGTATCATTGTTTGAGGCAGAATAAATCTCACAGGTAAGAAGTTGAAGGTTTTCTCTCCATAGAGGCGGTTGGCCAGTTTGAGGATGTAGGAGGGTAACATGCATGTCAGGTAACATGCATGTCAGTTCTTCATACCTTTGCCATTTCTTTGGCAGTGTCTCCTCGGGCACGAGGACTGATGTGACACTACAAGTAATAAAAACCAAAACATCAGAACTGTGAGTACTGTGGTTCATGCAATGTTTTTTTTTTGTTTTGTTTTGTTTTGTTTTTATCACTTTATATTTCTTAGCAATGTCCTTTTACTGTAATTCAGTTATGCAAAGGTTGTACAGTTTATTAAACAATCAAATATACAGGAACACCACCAGTCAAAAGTTGTCGAACAGTACGATTTTTAATGTTTTTTAAAGAAGTCTCTTCTGCTCACCAAACTTGCATTTATTTGATCCAAAATACAGCACAGCAAAAGCAGAGCAGTAATATTGTGGAATATTTTTACTATTTAAAATAACTGCTTCCTATTGAATATATTCTAAAATGTAGTTTATTCCTTCAGCATCATTAGTCCAGTCTTTAGTGTTACATGTTCCTTAAGAAATCATTCTAATATGCTGATCTGCTGTTAAAAAAAAAAAAAAAAACATGTATTATTATTATTTTTTCAGGATCCTTTGATGAATAGAAATATCCAAAGATCAGCAGCATTTATCTGAATATAAAAAAAAGAACTTTTGTAACATTATACACTCTGTCTCTCTCTCTCTCTCTCTCTATACTTTTTTTTTTAGCTTTTTTAATGATACTTTTACTTTTTATAATGATACAAAAAGACACAAATTGCCACATGCTATAATACCTAATGATGTAGCCATTGATATCATATATCATCAAAACAAGCAAATCAAACTTAAACAGATAAATTTACATACAATGTAACTAAACTACCCTTTCCCCCAATTCATACAACTGAGTCTGACTCTAAATCAATACTGATAAAAAAATAAATAAATAAATATAAAAAATAAAGGTAAAAATTTTTTTTAAAAAAACACGAAATGCCACAAACTAGAATCGGCGAACCTCTTGAGCATGTTCAGTTATAGTTGTCGTCCGAATGAACAGAGTCAGCAGAAGAAATGAAGTGTGTATTTACTTAAACGCACTCTGCAGAGATGTTGAATGCTTGCGCAATAAATTTGACAGCTGTGGTCTTTTGGTTGCGCTGCACCGCTAATCACTGAGAAACGGTTTTAAGTTACCGGAATATGTTTTTTTTTTAAACATATTCTTCATTTTTGAGGTTGGAGTGGTTTTATGTTAAGCAAGCCACGCGCTTGAGATAGTTTCATTTTCTTGTTTTCATGTAGGCTCGGATCAGTGCCGCACGTATCCAACTTTTTCTTCCCATATACAGTGAGCGCGACTATTTGTAAATGTTATGGCTCTGGCATCTATGTCCATCTATTTTTTTTGCTGCTTGATATTGCAAATTGGTGTGTCTTAACATATTATTTTAATGTATTATCTTAATACGAGCGCACTGGTTTGTAGTGCAAACTGTTTTACCGTTTACCTCACGTTGTTATTGTTCTCGTTATTATGCGGTTATCTCGAACCGCAAATCTTGCCCATAGGCTTAAGAGCGCGGGACACAACCTAATACTTTTTGAACTTCTCAGTTTGTGTAAATCCATAAAAATAGTGAAAATTGCATGGCTAATGTAGAATAGCATAGTATAATATAGCGGGGCAGATTGTAATGCAGTGTTACAACGTCTTCCATCAGCGCGACTGGAATATAAAAGTGGGTAGTGTCTTCTGCTGGCTTGCCAAGCATTAATAAACTAAATAAACTGATAAATAACAAATTGGCGATTAAAATAATAGCACATTTGTCTCATTTTAAATGAATACTAAAAACTGAGATGATGATTAGTTAAATGGATGCGCATCCATGTTGTCGATACTCGGATGTAAACAACAGCATGGATTGCAAGGTTAATGTACTACTGAATTTGTTTTTTTGATAATTAATGCTTTCTAAACCACAGTTGAAACGTGTGGAAGCTGCTAAATTATATAGAGAAAGGTTTAGTGAGCAGGAAAGGGTGCAATATTTTAAATAATAGGTGGGAAAAATATGGACGAGCAGTATTAAGATATTAGCCTAATATTTCACCTACCTGACCAGAAATGATAAGAACAAACACAAATGTTGTCAAGGTTCTTGCCCTGGAAATCCTGGTTCAGTTTGGCCAGCCACAAACGGCTTTTGTTCCTCAGACAGTCTATAGTACTCCAAATGTTTTCCCGGTCCGACCGCTTAGTACAGCCAAAACCATGACAAAAATTGACCATTTTCAGCAGCAATAATCAGCAAATATGTAAGTTTTGTTTGGTTCAGTGGCATTGTTTACATTCAGCGCTGCTAATATGGCCGAATGATGACGTGTTGTGAAAACACTCTATACACTTTCAAAAATGCTGGGTTATTTTTTCAACCCAGCCACTGGGTTGAGATTGTTGGGTTGTTTTGGGGGGGGTTTTCCAGCGTGGGTTAGGTTTTTTTTTTGTATGTGTCACCCAGATGTTGGTTTAGTGGCTGGATCAGTCTCACTGACAGCTGAAACTATACACCCCTCCTCCTCTCACAGGTTTGCAGTTTCCTCGCCAAACAGCAGCTCATCACTGGCTCAGATTTCGGCAACACATTTGACACGAGAAAGCAATATTTTGATGAAAACACATAACAGAATACACTTGAATTAAAATGTTACTTTTAATGTTACATTTTGTATTTCTGAGATGCTTGTCAAACAAGTTTAAATTTATATTGTTAACTGTGGAGTATGAAAACATTTGACCAGTTGTTTCAATTTTATGAAATACGAAAATAAACTTTACAGAACTCTTTTTTTGTGCTTGTGTTTTGAGACAGCTTCAGTTGCACCAAGTGAATAAAAGACTCCTTGTAAAAGACAACACCCAGCCTTTATTTTGCCAGTTTTCCCTAAAACTATTTGAGACGAACATACAATTGAAAGAGTCATGCTCAAAACCAAAATGTATGACTCTAAAAAGACAATACTAGAAATGATCTGAAATGATTTCATTTGTGAACACAAAAACAAATAGAAATGGTGCAAATTATTTTTGTTTGCTAAAATATTAAAACAAAAACATAATTTCTTCTTCATTAAAACCAGGAAAAAAAAACATTTTAGGATGGGCCTCTGAATTTGCCAAGGAAGAGGATGCTGTTAGTGGGGTTGTGCCTGATGAAGAACATGAAGGGGTGATCTGCTGTGAAACTTTCTGATATGCGGGCACTTAAAAATGTAAAGCCTGCAGTGGCTGCTGCTGCCTCAGTGCCTTCCTCATTCACCTCAACAAAAGCCTTGTGTACCACCTCTGAAAGGAAGAGACCACCTTTACTGCTCATGCCTGTCAGATCAGCCTTTGCTTCCTGGAACAAAGAGCTCATCCCCATCTTTTGCAGTATTGCTGATAGGGAGCTGTCAACCTCCAACTTGAACTTTGGCAAATGGACTCTGATATCCATCCATGTGGCCATTTGTTCTTTTCTGGTCCAGTCAAGCAGCTTGTCAAGGGTCAGTGCGCTCTCCAGCTGTCAAACACATAGACATGCATGCTGAAAAATAACATACACAGAACCAAACTATTCCATAGGATTAAAACTATGCTTTTTTTTTTTTGCCTCACGGCACTTTTGCTGACCTTCAGAAGAGGGTCTGAGCCATCTTGAGATTCATTTGGAAGAAGGATCAACATGCTAAGCTGTTCATTTTTATATGGTAACTCCAGCACCTTCAGATTATCCTCCGGGATGGACCTGAAGGGGAATGACTCTTCCTGGTACATCATTTGCACAGGCCGGGTCTCATTCTGATTGAAGACAAATGTCATTAAATGAAAGAATGCATAATATATACAAAAATGAAAAAGACTTCAACACATCAACTTTATATAAGTTTTTCATATGCTGTTGCACCCCTGACACAAAATGCAGACTGCACCTGGTTTATTTTAAATGCCATTTCTTTAGTGCCTTTTTCTTCAAACATATGCTTCCAGTTCCCTTTAAAGTAGATGGCATTAACCAGAACTAGTCGGGTCAACCCATCTATCACACCAGGCTTAAGAAGATCTTTAATTTTATCTGAAAAAAAAAAAAACAGCATTTCATTATTTATAGTGTTCTGATCATTTGCATTAATATATACAGTTACTTCCCATCCACATAATTTTACATTCTGATTTTATGTTATTCTTTTCTCACTCTCTGTCTGCTCTTCCACCCATTTGTTAATGAGCTGCCGTGACTCTTCAGATGCTCCAGTGAAGTCCACAGCCTGAAGTTCAGCGTGGTACAGCTTCAGAGAGGAGTCCAAATACTCCTACAGAACAAAATAAAGAAAGTTTCTCAAATCACACAGAGAGCATCAAAAAGTCTCATTGTTGCAGAATAATTGTGGTAGAATAAACGCACAGATAAGAAGCTGAAGGTTTTTTCTCCATAGAGGCGGTTGGCCAGTTTGAGGATGTAGGAGGCTGATGGACTGTTGATAGTTGAGGTGAGGGTCTCAAAATGAGAGTGAACATCACAGACAGAACTGAAGGATAAAACCTGCAAAAAGAAAAACAGATGGGCAAATTTCACAAAATCTATGTAGAACATGTACATTTTACACTTCACCCCAAATCCAAAGAAAAACTCTTATTTTACACACACACGTTTGTTTTTATGAATTGTGGGGACTTTCCATAGACTTCTATAGATTTTATACTGACCAAACAATATTGTCTATCCCCTAACCCGACCCTAACCCTAAACCTAGCCCTCACAGAAAACATGTTTGTATCATTACACTTTCAGATAAACATCATTTACTATTTTTAACAATTTTTTAACATTGTGGGGACCGCAGGAAAATTTCAGGTTTTACTGTCCTTGTGGGGACATTTGGTCCCCACAATGTAGCAAAAACAAGTACACACACACACACACACACACACACACACACACACACACACATATATGAATATATGTATTATTCTGCTTGCTAAAAATGTTGCCTATTATGCAATCGTTATCGGGCGGAAATCTCATTTGTTTCAAAACCCCTACTTTTCAGGAA
The DNA here is from genome assembly GCF_022985175.1 of Labeo rohita. NCBI lineage: Eukaryota > Metazoa > Chordata > Actinopteri > Cypriniformes > Cyprinidae > Labeo > Labeo rohita. Next base: position 17,322,381 of record NC_066888.1, on the reverse strand, counting down.
ATGAAAACATTTTTTGGTTTGTTTGTTTTTTTGTATTAAACACTGTGTTGTCAACGTGTTATGGCTTATAAATATGGTCAGACACTTGCATATGCCATTATGTTGTAAACATTTGACCAGAAATCAATCTCAAGTGGATTTTAACTAGCAAATGACAGAGATTTGTGTTTTGTCCGTCATTAGAATGGCCACATCTGTGGCAATAATAAGACACTCCGCTCCTCAGCCTTGTAGAGTTAAGTGCGTAAAAAATGCTGTATATAATCAAACAGCAATTTCTTTATTTAGCCATACCCTTGACTTGCAAACAAGCAAAGACTGTCCAAAATGGGTGCGGCACATAATTAAAGCTTGAGGTAACTTTAGTTTTTTTTTTTTTTTCATTAGTTAAATATTAGCAAAACCGCAAATATTGGCCGCCTCTGAAATAGGCCTACCATATTACCAAAAAAGATCAAGAAAATAAGCTCGCAATCCGAACTCTTTCAGGCTATTTCTGAAATGGGTGTGCACCTTCACGCTGAATGATAAGGTTTAGGCTACTCTCGGTTTGTCCATTAGATGCGCGTTAAAGTTGCCTTTATTACTGTAGCAATCACAAACTCTCCTCCAGAGGGCCTTGCATCTCAACTTCGCACAGGGCGTCGCACCCCCCTTTGCGACTGTCCTGCTCTTACCTTTGCAATTTCGTTGGCAGTTTCTCCTCGGGCCCCCAAGTAAACCATGCTGAGCGCTGCGCTAATGCTTAGTGGAGAAAAGAACATGTTTTTCTCAGCGTTGTTTGCGCTCAGAGCCTGATAGAGATCCAGAGCGAAGAGACTGTTAGCACGAGAGAGATCCTCCATGACTGATGACAACTCGATCGAGAATGCCTGAATGCGCAGTACAAAACTGTGGCAGCTGTGGTCGTTTGGTTGCACAGCACCGTTAACAAAGTTGCTTGTCAACAGGAACTTTTTTTTGCTGTCACTGTGCTTCTATGCATTTTCGATAAAAATCACTCCACCCACTGACGGTTGCACTTCCTTGTTATTTTATTCTGCATTTCGTCTGTTTTAATGAATAATTATGTAGCTTGCTATATAGAGAGCTCCAAAACTACGCAGTTGATTTAGATTATATACTTTTAATCTCGCATGTATGTCTCTTTTACAGGTTGCAAATAAAGAACCAAAGTTACTAGTAACATTTTTGCTATTAATTTCAGACATCATCTGAAGAGTTCAGATGCAAAAGCAGCTAAAAGCCATCTCGGTCAAAAATAAGATACTGAGTGAATGCTCCTGACACATAGTGTACGTCCATCAAATACTTTTACCTCAAACTCGCTAAATTCCAGCCTCAGCCCAATCAGAAGTACCAGTTCTTACATAGAAACCTATACAAAGTAGCCAGAAAGAAATGCTAATTTTATAGAAAAATTAGCATATCTGAGCTCTTCAACTATTCCCCTGATGGCACATGTACATCTCGTAGACCTCTATTTGAAGTCTGCATTTACATCTGAAAACAAGATGTATTTTTTAGATTGTTTGCTCATCTGCAATACATCTATAGGACATTTCCTATCAGATGTCAAATAGACGTCTATTAGATGTCTTTAAGATGTTTTTGATTTAGAATAACTACTAAGTATTCCAGTTGCGACTACTAGTATTTTTGGTAACACTTTAGATTAGGGAACACAAATGCACTTAACTACTTTGCTGCTTGATAATAAGCAAGGTAGCTGTTGTAATAGTTATGTTAATGTATCCACCTTTTTCTGTAAGAACGGACGTGGAATTTGAAAATTGTATGGGTCAGGCTTCAGGTCTCATTCGCATCCAGCTATTTTTAGCTGTACAAGACATTTTGCCGCTTGATATTTTAAACAGCGTGTCTTTCCATGTTATTTTAACGTAATATCTTAATTAGGTTTGTAGTGCAAACAGTTTTACCATTTACTGCATGTTATTCTTTTCATTATTTCCCTGCAGCAGATAATGAACCCGAAGTCTCACCATAGGTTTACTTATGCGCTGAAGAATAAGGTGGATAGGGTAGGGTTAAAGAATCTAGAATATGGTCATGCAGAATAAGGCTTTATAAGTTCTAATAAGAACCCAGTGTACTAGTAATAAATGGATAGTTAATAGTGAATTGTAGTAGTAGCATGAAAATACTGTACATACTAGTATATTTTAAGTATTAAATGTTAAAATTGCTTGCTTTAGTTCTCTGGTGCAAGTCGGGCAACGCATGGTGTTGCTATAGGTAAAACAGACTTAAATAAACACTGCTGTATTACAACCCATCTTATCACTGACAGGATGCAGTAGGCTAAAAGCAGATTCAAAATGTACATTTCTGTAAGTGATCTGCAATAACGTAATTTGAGAAGACATGAATGTATACAGTGTGATATATTTATTTGATAAAACATTCAAAGAAACACTATTTTCTTCATTTGAGTGTAACAGAAAAAAAAATACATTTCTATAATGGACCTCTGAATCTGCCAAGGAAGAGGATGCTGTTAGTGGGGTTGTGTCTGATGAAGAACATGAAGGGGTGATCTGCTATGAAACTTTGACACGGGAAAGCACAGTCCAACTCCACCATGACTGCAGTGGCTGCTGCTGCCTCAGTGCCTTCTTCATTGACCTCAATAAAAGCCTTATGGGCCACTGCTGAAATGAGGAGCCTGCGCTGGGTGCTCATGCCTGTCAGATCAGCCTTTGTTTCTTGGAACACAGAGCTCATACCCATCTCTTGCAGTATTTCTGATAGGGAGCTGTCAACCTCCAGCTTGAACTTTGGCAAATGGACACTGATATCCATTGACGTGCCCATTTTTTCTCTTTCAGTCCAGTCAAGCAGCTTGTCAAGGGTCAGCTCGCTCTCCAGCTGTCAAACACATAAACATACATGCTGAAAAATAACATTCAAAGCGCCAAACGATTATATTTTTCTGCCTATTGCACTTTTGCTGACCTTCAGAAGAGGGTCAGAGCCATCCTGAGTTTCATTTGGAAGAAGGATCAACATGCTGAGCTCCTCCTGTTTATATGGTAACTCCAGCACCTGTAGTTCATGCTCTGGGATGTATCTGAAGGGAAACATTTCTTTCTGGTACATCATTTGCACAGGACGGCGCTCATTCTGATGGAAGACAATTGCAGTTGATTGTGGAAATGCATAGTACATACAAAATGACTTCTAAAATTCAACACAATGAACTTTGTATTCATTTTGTATATGCTGTTGCACAACTAAAGCAAAATGTAGATCACACCTGGTTTATTTTAAATGGCATTTCTTCAGTGTCTCTTGTTTCAAATCTGTGCATCCAGGTCCCTTTGAAGTAGATGGCATTAACCAGAACTAGTCGGGTCAGGTCAGTTACTATACCGCGCTTAAGAAGATCTTTAATTTTATCTGAAACAAAAACAAACAAAAAACAATATTTGATTATTTACAGCATTCTGATCATTGGCATTAAATCATATACATTTTATACAGATCTTTTTCACAGATCACAAATAGCCTATCAACATATCAATTTAATAATACAGTCAAATTAAAAATGATTCAGACACCATTTTTTTACTAGTGGGTGCAAGACACTATAGTTCATTTATGTAAAATACAGTAAACTGTGATATTATATCCAAAGATTCTTCATACAGTGGACTAGCAATAAAACTGCTTAAAATTTGGGACCAAAAATTATTCAGACACTTTGACCTGACCAAGTGTTTTTTCTTTAATTGCTAATGCGACCTTTTTACACCACAGCCTGAACAAAATTAAGCATTGCTTGGTAATTGGTCAACATAGTATTGATAGTTGTGTAAATGTTGTTATACTAACAGATGTCTAAATTTTTGGTTGAATGTAATTCATTACCGTTCTATCAAAGTTACCTGACATTTTGACTCAGTTTAACTCTGAGTTCTTGTCATATTTTATTACCATTTTCTAAACTATAATAAACTGTGATAATGTGAGAAATGTTGATGTAATGTGTCTCAATAAAGTTTGGTTTGACTGTATATAATGCATCAAAATTATTCAACCCCCTTGATTCTAAAAAACATAGATGAAAGAAAATCTAATTTGCTCTAAAAAAAAATCATGAACACAATTATTCAACCCCCAGAAGTCAAATTTTGCAGATTTTTTTATTCTTTATAACCTCCAATAAACTCTTTTTGTAATCGCTTAGAAAATAATCCTATAAATATTACCCTGATAGCACACATACATCACGGAGACAACTATTTGATGCCTAACCCTAATCATTTTTAGAGTGTTTGCTCATCATCGCAATATGTCTATAGGATGTTTCCTATCAGATGTCAAATAGACGTCCACTAGATGTCAGGTGTTTTGAACAAGAGATAAACAAGAGATTGCTCATCCATGCTTTTAAACATTTCAACCACAAAATTTCACCTTCAGATTCTGATATGATATTAACTTCTCACTCTCTGTCTGCTCCTCCACCCATTTGTTAATGAGCTTTCGTGACTCTTCAGATGCTCCAATGAAGTCTACAGTCTGCAGGTCAGCATGGTACAGCTTCAGAGTGGAGTTCAAATACTCCTGCAGGACAAAATAGAGGCAAAATAATAATAATAATAATAATAATAATAATAATTCACATACACCCAGTGCATTTGCATGTTAGTTATACATGTGTTCTTCTCACAAAGCATGGATTTAGCAAAGCTCATGATGAGTATCAAAAAGTTCAGTTTTTAAAGGCAGAATGGACTCACTGGTAAGAAGCTGAAGGTTTTCTCTCCATAGAGGCGATTTGCCAGTTTAAGGATGTAGGTGGCTGATGGTCTGTTGATAGTTGAGGTGAGGGTCTTAAAATGAGAGTGAACATCAGAAATAGAACTAATTGACAAAACCTGCAAAGAGAAAAACAGATGGGTAAAAACCTCTTAAAACCACAAAAATTTTACCCATTCACAACTGACCCAACTTGACAGGCAAGTGAGTTTGCTCAGGGCTAAAACTGAACTCTTTAGGTAGGTAGATTTCCAGGAACAGGATTGGGCACCCCTGGCATGAAGAATCACCATTACTACATTTAATGCACCATTTTATTATTAGTTTTTGCATCATCATTGCTAAATAACAGTAAACACAGAAACTTGAGACTTTAAAATGATTAGTACAAATGATGTCAGTGGCAGAACATGTCATTTCTTCATACCTTTGCCATTTCTGTGGCAGTGTCTCCTCGGGCTCCCAAGTAGACCATGCTGAGCGCTGTGCTGATACTCAGCGGGGAAAAGAACATGTTTTTCTCAGCGTTGCTCGCACTCAGAGCCCGATAGAGATCCAGAGCGAAGAGACTGTTAGCACGAGAGAGATCCTCCATGACTGATGACAGACACTGCTGCAAAAAAAACGCAAACACCAGCTGTTAATGCAACTGTTATCCTATTAGCCTTGACCGTGTACGAATATATTATTTTACGTTTGTTAATTATGCCTTTTCACTGCGGTTCGCTTTTCCTTCCTTTTGTTCGGTAGCTCAGTTTGTGCTACAGCTGTGGTGGGTAATTTTTATGGAGTGTATAAAAACAGCTGCCTTATAAAAGCCCTTTCGTTATATGATATCTTGCCTGGTCTGGACACACCCACACGATAGTTTATTCAGCAGAAAGAGGAAGTCCCCCGAAAAATGTGTGTAATTACTTAAAGTCGCCAACAGAGGTCACAAAACATTTATAAATGGAACCAAAACAAACCTATTCTGGTGAAAGGCGTAACACTTTTAACCCTTTTAGCTGCATGTTAGTTTCACAGCTGTCACATCTTGGTTTATATTGTCCCATTCAGTCTTTGTAGGTCAAGTAGAAGTAAATGGTAAAGTAGTGTTTTTCTAACTGAGAACACATCATATTGGCGATACTCGGATGTAAAGAGCAGCATGCTAAAAAAAAAAGCTGCTAAATCATATGGAGAAGGACTTAATGAGCAGGAAAGGGCACAATATTTTGACAAACTAAACTTCATAAGTGGTAAAGATAAGTAGGCGCAGTATATTAAACTAATGTTTCACCTACCCGTTTAGAAATAAAAATAAACACGAATGTTGTCAGCATTCTTGACAATTCTGACCAATTAGTACAGCCCAGAACGGACTAATTACTGACCAATTTTAACAGCAGTTATGCTGCTTTATATGTTAATGAGCTTTGCTCGCCCCGCCCCTCTCTTCTCTCTGTGGAGTGACAAGCTTGTTTAATTTAGCCGTGAAATTTGCTAACTAGCATGTTATTAGGAAAGGTGTTTGCAGAGATTCATAAAAAAAAAAAAAACTTATCACTTCTGCTGTTAGTGAAGCTGGATCACGAATGATTTGCACAAACATAGAAGCATTTATGTAGATCGGGAGGCGCATTCTGTTCACAAACACACTTAATCCACTGCATCTTCAGCGGCTCAGATGTAGGGAGTAAATGACGACCACTATGTTCATTATTACATCCAGCAACACAACACCTCAGTCTCTCAATCTGAGATATTCTTGTCTAACTTACATCCCTGCTCCAGCATCGAAACAATGGAGGTTGGTTACAGCTGATCTGAGGTAAGATGCTCATGTCAGTCAACTATTGTGAAAGCGGCCTCTCACACTGACTGGCATCTGAGAACGGCTTGATTTGAAAAAGGGGATATTATTTTTACAGATTAATTAAAAACCACTGGATGGATTTTTATCATTATAGGGTAGTGGCATTCATATTAAATCTATTTGTCATATTAAATGATAAATCATATAAATCTCTTGATAACAACATAGGGTAACTCCACACTTTGCTCATTGGAAGCAGTGACATCAAACGCGTCCTGCTGAGGTCACAGTTCAGATATCTGACTTAAAGCGGTACTCCAGATGTCATTTCCAAGAAAGAGGTGGGAAAAATCCTAATTTCGAGTTGTCTGGAGCGCAGCATCACACTTCTCATTTTTAACCCAGTTACATGTTAGTTTCACAGCTGTCAAATCTTGGCCTATATTGCTCCATTTAGTCTTTGTAGGTCAAGTAGAAGTAAATGGTAAAGTAGTGTTTCATGTTTTTCTATCTGAGAACACATACATATGTTCAAATTGTTGGTGCGGTTAGAAGTCGATTTCCTGACTCAACATTAAATGTATAAATTATCTGGAATAATATCATTTGTGATGACATCAAAATGCATGTGGTGTGATTTTTTTTTATTTAATATAACATTCAGAGAAAAACTCTTGTTTATTTTCATGTAACAGAAAAAATGTCACATTTAGACTGGGCCTCTGAATCTGCCAAGGAAGAGAATGCTGTTAGTGGGGTTGTGTCTGATGAAGAACATGAAGGGGTGATCTGCTATGAAACTCTGGGGTTTAGGTGGAATGCCACAGAGAGGCATTAACAAACATGCAGTGGCTGCTGCTGCCTCAGTGCCTTCCTCATTGACCTCAATAAAAGCCTTATGAACCACTGCCGAAATGAAGAGACGACCATTACTGCTCATGCCTGTCAGATCAGCCTTTGTTTCCTGGAACACAGAGCTCATACCCATCTCTTGCAGTATTTCTGAAAGGGAGCTCTCAACCTCCAGCTTGAACTTTGGCAAATGGACTCTGATAGTCATCCATGTGGCCATTTTGTCTCTTCTGGTCCAGTCAAGCAGCTTGTCAAGGGTCAGCTCGCTCTCCAGCTGTCAAACACATAGACATGTATGCTGAAAAATGAAAAACACAGCACCAAACTATTACACAGGATCAAAACTATACATCTTTCATTGATCATGCCACTTTTGCTGACCTTCAGAAGAGGGTCAGAGCCATCCTGAGTTTCATTTGGAAGAAGGATCAACATGCTGAGCTCCTCGTTTACATATGGTAACTCCAGCACCTGCAGTTTATGCTCTTGTATGCATCTGAAGGGAAACTTTTTCTGCTCAAACATCATTTGCACAGGCCGGCTCTCATTCTGCTTGTAGACAAATACCAGAAAATACAAAATTAAACACATGAACTTCATATTTATTTTCATATACACTCCTGAAATAAAATGCAGACCACACCTGGTTTATTTTAAACGGCATCTCTTTAGTGTTTCTTGTTTCAAACTTGTGCATCCAGGTCCCTTTGAAGTAGATGGCATTAACCAGAGCTAGTCTGGTCAGCTCATTTACCACACCAGGCTTAAGAAGATCTTTAATTTTATCTGAAGTGAAAAACAAACAAACAAACAAAAAAAAAGTGACCGTTGACATCATATCATATACTATTTACAAACAGCCTACCAACCTAAGTTTTCTGTTACACATATAGCAAATACAATTCTGATTTCAGCTCAAACCTTAAATACACTAGACAATATATTTCAAGTGAACTTTTATTAGATGTTTTAGGGCGTTTGATTAGGGTTAAAACTAACATATGCAGGACAGTGGCCCACAAATAGCAGAATTATGCAACCCACTTTAAATTCTTGCCATCCACAAAATTTCTCTTTCACATTCTGATAGGTTAAACTAATATCTCACTCTCTGTCTGCTCTTCCACCCATTTGTTAATGAGCTGTCGTGACTCATCAAATGCTCTAATGAAGTCCACAGCCTGAAGTTCAGTGTGGTACAGTTTCAGAGTAGAGACCAAATACTCCTGCAGCACAAAAGAAAGGTGGTGTCTCATTTGAAAGTAAAAACAAAATATGGTGCAGGGCATTTGCATGTGAATAATACACATTCTTCTCCCAGACAAGGCAAAGCATGAATTTAGCAAAGCACACAGAGAGCATTAAAATGTCTCACTGAAGGAGAGAAAAATGCACTCACAGGTAAGAAGCTGAAGGTTTTCTCTCCATAGAGGCGGTTGGCCAGTTTGAGGTTGTAGGTGGCTGATGGTCTGTTGATATTTGAGGTGAGGGTCTCAAAATGAGAGTGAACATCAGAGACAGAACTGAAGAACAAAACCTGCGAAGATAAAGATGGGAGAATTATGAAAAAATTTTGATATGATGACAATTACGCTGTAATGCAATAATAAATAATTTTAGATGCAAATAAGTAGCCTATATTTATATATAATGTTAGCATTTATTGTGCTGTCTTTAATCAAGCAATGCATTAATGTACTTCTGTTGGAACACAATTAATTTCGGTAACACTTTACAATACGGGTGCACAAATAAGCATTAATTCATGCTTAACTAATGCAGAGATAACTCATGAAGAAATAAACTATTTATTAATAGTTACTTAATCAGCAACAAATGAACATTCTATATGATTCACAGATTAAGTAAACAATAAACTGTCATTAGTTAAATGTGTCAAAATGTATTAATTCCCTAATAACTTATTTTATTAACTAATAGTGTAAATTCACGTGTTAAATACCACAATGAGTTGAAGCCACAGATTTCATCTTCCAGTTGTCTGCTTTTATTAATCATTAGCTAATAATTTGCAAAGACATCATTATGTTATGACTTTACTTTTTGAGGCATAGAACTATTAAATAATTGTTAAGTAATATATCATTGTGGTTATGGATTTAGAATTAGTTAGTTGTGTACCTCAACAAGTGAAGTCATAACATTATGATATCTTTGCAAATCAATAAGTAATGATAAATTAAAGCAGACAACTGGAAGTTGAAATGCATGGCTTCAACCTATGAAAATGCATGGCTCCAACTCATTGAGGCACATGACTAACCAATTCTATATCCATAACCACAATGACATATTACTTAACAATTAGTTAATAGTTCTGTGCCTCAACAAGTAAAGTCACAACATAATAATACATTTGCAAATCATTAGCTAATGAGTATAAAATAAGTTATTAGGGAATTAATACATTATGATACATTTAACTAATAACGATTTATTGATTACTTAATCTATGAATCATATAGAATGTTCATTAGTTGCTGATGTAGTAATGATTAATAAATGGTTTAGTTCTTCATGAATTATACATTCATTCACAATTATCTGTGCATTAATTAAGCATGAATTAATGCATATTTGTGCACAGGTATTGTAAAGTGTTACCTTAATTTCTTCATCATCAGTGTTAAAATAGATCCAACAAAAGTGGTATGATTTACACTTGACAGACACAATCCGAAAGAGATTTAAAGTAATAGAACCAACAGTAACACGTCAGCTCTTCATACCTTTGCCATTTCTTTGGCAGTGTCTCCTCGGGCTCCCAAGTAGACCATGCTGAGCGCTGCGCTGATGCTCAGTGGGGAAAAGAACACGTTTTCCTCAGGGCTGCTCTCACTCAGAGCCCGGTAGAGATCCAGAGCGAAGAGACTGTTAGCACGAGAGAGATCCTCCATGACTGATGACACTGCGACAAATAAAAACATCAGCTGGGGTTACCGTAGTTTATCCTGCCATCTTGCAAATCATTATTTGGCTTGAACGAGTATTATTTTACGTTTGTTAATTATGGACTTACGCCGTAAATTAATTAGTGCTGCTTTGTTCGACAGCTTAGCGTGGCCTATTGCTGTGGCGTGTATATGCTTGGAAAAATGTATAGAAATGTGTGTTAAAAGTGTATGACCCGCCTATACAGCATTCATCAGAACGAGGAAGTACTTTTCCACCCCCAATTTCTTTTCAAATCTGTGACAATGGAACGACCGTCAGTTCAGAGAGTCGGGTTGGTAATACTTGACAGCATCTCATATATGACCCTGGACCACAAAACCTTAAGTCGCTGGGGTGTATTTGTAGCAATAACCAAAAATACATTGTATGGGTCAAAATTATTGATTTTTCTTTAATAGCAAAAAATCATTAGGAAATTAAGTAAAGATCATGTTCCATGAAGATATTTTGTAAAATTCCCACTGTAAATATATGAAAACTTAATTTTTGATTAGTAATATACATTGTTAAGAACTTTATTTGGACAACTTCAAAGGCAATTTTCTCAATATTTTGAATTATTTTTTTTTATTTTTTTTTTGTACCCTCATATTCCAGATTTTCAAATAGCTTTATCTCGACCAAATATTGTCCTATTCTATAACAAACCATACATCAATGGAAAGCTTATTTATTCAGCTTTCAGATGATGTACAAATCTCAGTTTTGAAAAACTGACCCTTATGACTGGGTTTTGTGATCCAGGGTCACATAAAAATATAGCCAGTTTATTATAAAACATCACACACGCTTTAAAAAATAATTTAGCAAATACATACAATCTACTAGAGCTACTGAAAGACTCGGACTCCAGCCTTTCGCACTCGGAAAATATCCCGAGTCCATCCGAGTCCAGAGACAGCTGACAGAAATGTCACTGAGTCGATGCATTATCACGAAACTGATATTTAGTATTTGCATGTGATTTTAAGTCTTGTCCAGTAGGCTACTTGACGGGTTTATGTGCGCACACACTCAAAGCGCGCTCACAAAGCGCGCCTCTCAGTCAGTGTGCAAATGCCGAGTTCTCTTTCGCTTTCTTTCTCTTTTGCTACACACATGCTCGTCTTGGAGACTGTTAATGTAAATGAAGCCGGTTTTGTCTTAAGTAAACCTGAACAGTTGGGAGAAATACTGGTGCGTCAAAATATTTGATCTGTGCGTCAGATCTTAAAGGGACAGCAGCATAAACCTGCAGCCGCAGACCGCGTCATAAATATTAAACAACAAAAGAAAAAGAGAAAATCACTCACTGTTCTTGACCGAATCACGTATTAACTGTAATAAGAATCATCTTTAATGTATACAGTTAAGATTTTGCAGTGTTTTATTTTAACTGTTATTACTTCATGAAATGTCTGTAGTCTATTTCTGTAATAGCCTTTATATAGACCTATAAAAAAACTTTTATAAAACCTTAAAAATTATATTTTTAAAAAGATTCTATTTTTTGTAATATTATTTCATTTGTACTTTTGAGTAATATATTTATTAATACTTTTGCTTGTAATACTTGGAGTGTTTACAGTAAGCTTGAGAATGTTTTACTTACATTAGTTGATTAGTTTTTTCTGTATTGAAATTATTATTTTTTTTTTATGGTGGCAGTTTCTAGCTTCAAAGATTTATTTATTTTTTTTTCATCTTTGCAGCAAGAGTTTTTATGGGTCCAAAACCACCTTGGGTGTGCATGATTTCCTAATAATTCAATGGCCTATCATCAGTTATTCCTTATGTAATTTATTGTAATTAATGTAACTATAGATGGATTCAAAAATAAAACAGGTGTGAGTTTGCTGTAGCTTATGGGAAGTATATGCAGGGCTTTAAACGCAGTGTGTGCCATCGTAAAGACTAGGTTTATCCCTCACAATCTCATTTTCATTCAAGAAAAAAAGTCATATAAAACCCAAAACACACACAGCCACAATCAGAAATAAAAGAGGTGCATTTTCTGCTCTTAAGGTCCCATTCACCAAGATACCTACACCTTTACCCCACCCTTGAATTTATACATTTACTATAACAATGAATAAAGTCAAGTCCCGCCCTATAATTTTTCACATTCTAAAACCTGTTTCACTCTGAAATATGTCACAAGACATAAGTCAGCCATAACTTCTGTTAGATGACTTTAAGTTCGCTAAGCAGAGCATGTGCTTGTCGCTGTGGTGTCACACCAACAAAGGCCGTTTCCACGATAGTTGATTGACATGAGCGTCTTACCTCAGATCAGCTGTAACAGTCTTACCTCCATTGTTTTGATGCCGGAGCAGGGATATAAGTTAGACAAGAATATCTGATCACAAAACACAGCTATACAGTATAGTTCAAAACAATGTGCGCAAATACATGAAACACATTTCGAAAAACACTCCCCTCCCTCCAAACACTGCTCTCATGGAGCACGAGACACATAAATGAGCCAAAATGATGTACATTTCTTAAAATAATAACATTAAACATTGATTGTCAGTCTTTATTTACCAGTTTCTTGTGGTTTCTTTTTAAGATCCATGAAAGTAAATAGTGAAAATTACATGGCTAATGTCATAGAATAGCATAGTTTAATATAGATTGTAACGCAGTGATACAACTTTCCCCATCAGCGCGACTGGAATATAAAAGTGGGTAGTGTCTTCTGCTGGCTTGCCAAGCATTAATAAACTATCTAAACTGATAAGTAACAGATTGGCGATTAACATAATAGCATATTTGTCTCATTTTAAATTAATACTAAAAACTGACATGAAAAATTTACTTCAGCAGAAATAGTGCAGACACTGGACAAGGATAAGCCTTGCACTTAGGGCTTAAACAGAGAAAAACACACTTCTAGGATGGACCTCTGAATCTGCCAAGGAAGAGGATGCTGTCAGTGGGGTTGTGCCTGATGAAAAACATGAAGGGGTGATCTGCTATGAAACTTTGACATTCTAGTACATGGAGACAGTTGCAGGCTGCAGTGGCTCCTGCTGCCTCAGTGCCTTCCTCATTCACCTCAATAAAAGCCTTATGAACCACTGCCGAAATGAAGAGACGACCATTACTGCTCATGCCTGTCAGATCAGCCTTTGTTTCCCGGAACAAAGAGCTCATACCCATCTCTTGCAGTATTTCTGATAGGGGGCTCTCAATGTCCAGCTTGAACTTTGGCAAATGGACTTTGACTTCAGTCCATGGGACCATTTTGTCTCTTTTGGTCCAGTCAAGCAGCTTGTCAATAGTCAACTCACTCTCCAGCTGTCAAACACAAACACACACATGGTGAAAAATAACAAACACAGCACAAAACTACTCCACAGGTTCAAAACTATTAAGCTTTTATTTATCATGTCACTTTTGCTGACCTTTAGAAGAGAGTCAGAGTCATCCTGAGTTTTCTTTGGAAGAAGGATCAACATGCTGAGTTCGAACTTTTTATATGGTAACTCCAGCACCTGCAGTTCATACTCTGGGATGTATCTGAAGGGGAACATTTTCTTCTGGTACATCATTTTTACAGGCCGGCTCTCATTCTGATTAAAGACAAATTAAAAAATGCATATAGTACATACAGAATGCAGTTATTATTACATTTTAAGCTGGGTAAGCACATCATTTGTAAAAGCTTATGGACAGTGAACTTCAGTTTGCATATACTTTTGTACTACTAAAACAAAATGCAGAAAATACCTGGTTTATTTTAAATGGCATTTCATGTGTGTCTTTTGGGTCAAATGTGTCCATCCAGGTCCCTTTAAAGTAGATGGCATTAACCAGAACTAGTTGGGTCGTTTCATTTACCGCACCACGCTTAAGAAGATCTTTAATTTTATCTGGAATAAAAAACATTTTGTTATTTCATTATTCATACTGTTCTGAACATTGGCATAAAATGATGAGCTTTTGTGTTTGGTGCAGTTGAAGGTGCAGTATGTAATATTGACAGCTAGAGGTTAAAATGGGTACTGCAGATCACATTCAAAAAAATTGAAAAAAATGTTTTTTTCCACACCTTCTTCCTCAAACTCCAAGCTCATGGGGGTTGCCAGAAGGTAACAAGCATTACACTTTTTTAAGTTGATTAATTGATTTATCTGTGTTTTAATATCCCTCTAGAGCTTTTCTGATGGATGCTGAGGCTTTATTTAGGTTAGGTAGAATCTGTAATCTCTGACCGAGTTCATTTTTGGCCTTTCATGGCTGCAATTCACTGTGATTTCCACCAGCTGGCAACCCAGGGTGTCGAAATACTATTGGGTAAATTGGAAGCTGGTGGAATCAGACAGACCAACAAAAACAGACACTTTAACATGGAGTGCACATTTCAAAATTGAATAACTGGCTGTAGCATTGTTTTTCAGAGAAACAAGTATATGAACTTCATGTGTTTCCTAAGCATCTGTGAAATATAATACTTTTAAACTTTATTACAGTAAAAAAAACTGCACTGTTTCTTCATTGAAGCCATGACTTTCATGAAAAAGTTCATATATTAGATGTAGAGTACCTAAATGAATTCTTTCTCACAGCTAGTAAACAATAAAGGTAATGCTAATCCTAAACATTTCCATTCGCATTCTGATATGATGAGGTTTCATGTTATTAATTTCTCACTCTCTGTCTGCTCTTCCACCCATTTGTTAATGAGCTGTCGTGACATCTCTGATGCTCCAATGAAGTCCACAGCCTGAAGTTCAGTGTGGTACAGCTTCAGAATGGAGTCCAAATACTCCTGCAGCACAAAATGTCTTAAGAGGTAATGTCTTAAATCTCACAGACAGCCAATATATCTTATTGTTAAAAGCAGAATAAACGTACAGGTAAGAAGTTAAAAGTTTTCTCTCCATAGAGGCGGTTGGCCAGTTTGAGGATGTAGGTGGCTGATGGTCTGTTGATAGTTGAGGTGAGGGTCTTAAAATGAGAGTGAACGTCAGACACAGAACTGAAAGACAAAACCTGCAAAAAGAAAAACAGATGGGTGAATTTCACAAAATCCACCCAGAACACATGTGTCATTTATATAGCCTTTTACCCTGCACAAAAAAACCCTCATTATTGTAATGTGAAAAATACACTATCATATACACTCAGAAAAAAAGGTGCAAAGCTTGTCAGCACCCAGCAAGTGTTATTCATGTGTCAAAGTTGTGCAGGATTGAAGGAAGAATCCTCAAAGACCAGAAGTGCCAGAAGGATGCTGGAAAGCTAAAGTCTTCAAAATGTGCCACATTAATCAAACATTGTGGTGTCAATAATTAAGTTACAGCGCAAATCAGAAATGTAAAAAATAATTCCTTTACTGGTCATTTTAAAATGTCAAACTTTGTCCGCAATTGTTAACCACCTCAATCTGTATTATATTTTAGGGTTTAAAAAAATTCCCTCATGTCCAAATTGAACATTAAGGGGGTGGACCACTACAGAAGGATGCATTTGAAAAGACTGCACTGTTCTCGGTCATTAGAGGTATGTATATACAACACACAACATTTACCACAGAGCTTCTCTCTTTTTACACACTGAATGGTGATGCACAATATATACCTCGTTTTTGTTTTTAGTGTGCATCCAAGTAAATAAGAATGACTCTCTGTGTCACAATTAGTGAAATTAAAGTAAAACATTGTGTCAAAAAAAGCTGTTCTTATGCTTTTTTTCTTATTTGGCACATACAGTGATGACCAACTTCCCTGCAGCAACAGAGTTGTACTTGAGGAATGCAGTTGGGAAGCATTTTATACAAAGAAAAAAAAAACCCATAATGAATAATTTCCTTTGAGTTCACTGTTGATTGTTTTATTTGTTAAAATAAGTAAGCCAACAAAGTGATTCATCTTTTTTTTTTTTTTTTACATTGTCATTTATCCGCAGTGTTTTAATGTTAAGTGTGATAACATGATCTTGATTTGTATTTTTTTAAATATATTTCATTTTTTATATTTTTTATTATCGTAAGTTGTTACATTCCATATTTTTATATTTATATTTGAGTGTAATGTATTTATAATATTTTATTTTGTCATTCATTCTTTTGCATTTTTATAATTTTGTATTGTCTTAAGTTGTTAATGTTATTTTTCTTAATAAAAGCTGTATATATAGTTTGTTTGGATGGATGGCCATTTTGTTGTGTTTTAGATGTATATATGTAGGCATTCATTAGCTGTCTATTTGATGACTAGTCTATTATTGGGCTATGGTTAGACGTCTAATAAATTTTCACTGACAGCCCAAATTCAGTCTAGTTTTAGCCTAGACCCATATTCACTGTCTATTAGACGTATATATGTAGTCGTTCAATAGTGGTCTAACTGATGTCTAGTCTATTCTTGGGCTATGGTTAGACGTCTATCGGGTATAGCTGGAAATCTGATTTAAATTGTTCGGTTATAGACACACTCAAAATGAAAGTGAAAACAGTAACATGTCAGTTCTTCATACCTTTGCCATTTCTTTGGCAGTGTCTCCTCGGGCTCCCAAGTAAACCATGCTGAGCGCTGCGCTGATGCTCAGTGGGGAAAAGAACACGTTTTCCTCGGCGTTGTTTGCGCTCAGAGCCCGATAGAGATCCAGAGCGAAGAGACTGTTAGCACGAGAGAGATCCTCCATGACTGATGACACTGCTGTGAATAAAAACCCAAACACCAGCAGCGATTAAAGGAGTTTGGACTTTCTAAAAGACGTTGCTATCATGAAAACGTTTAATAAGAATAGCCCTATGTTTAATGTAGTTATGAAACTCTTGAGCCCCGCCCTGTTAGTGTATCCGCTGTGTCAGGTTCTCTGGTGCCAGCTGCTCAGTGTCCGGTGTTCTAACAAGCTGTGGTGGCCAACAACAGCCTTAAATAAACACACACTTTTATCATAACCCACCTTATCATTGACTCAGAAAGCTATAGGCTATATTATAGATCTGCGTCATAAACGTTTAACATCGTAGGTGAAAGCCACACAGAATTTCTTTGGAAGGAATATGAGCTCGCCTGTGTGTTTTAGTCTTTTCGTTTAAAACTGAAAACGGTAACTATGCTTTTATTTAAAAATTAAACAGGAAAAATACAAAGCATTTTTGCGCATTTCTGTGCTATCTCTTGCTTTTTTAAAAAAATCTTTTTTAAATCTTAAAACTACCTGTGACAAACTTTTTAATTTTTAAAATGCAGTATTTCTGATAGACATCTCTCAACTTCCAGTTTGAACTATGGAAAAAAGACTGATATCCATCCATGTGTCCATTGTGTCTCTTTCGTTCCAGTCAAGCAGTTTGTCAAGGGTCTATTCACTCTCCAGCTGTCAAACACATACATGCTGAAAAATGACACACACAGCACCAAACTGTCACAGGACCGAAACTATCTCAAAAACACACCCTGTTAGTTGTGCAAGTTGGTCACACTCACACTTGTGAAATCCTGGTTTGGTGTTGTTCAGTCTTTTTGGGTTCAGAAGTAGGCTAAATGGTGAAGTCGTGTTACATGATGGACTGTCATCTAGCATGCATTAACATATTGGCAAATCATACAACCTTTAAGTGAAATGTTGATTTTAGACTATAAAACACTCCCTCCAACAAAAATGAACAATTTAGTTTAACTATAAAGCCAAGTACAATAGAAAGCAATAGCAAATTAATAAGAGGTATAAGGATGAGTACCACCATATGTGCCTTGTCACTCGGTGGCGATGATAGCAAAAAAGTGAAAACAAGAATAAAAAGATCTGTATTTTATAAAACTGCATACATAAATATTAAAAAAATTACAGCTCTTCTAACTTTTTTTGCTTTATCATCGCCACCTAGTCTCTTGCTTCAAATATGTATCCAGTTCCATTTGAAGTAAATGGCTCTAACCAGAACTAGTCGGGTGATTTTAGTCACCTCTCCCGACTTGAGAAGATCTTTGATTTTATCAGAAAAACCTGAAGGTTTTCTCTCCAAAGAGGCGGTTTGCCAGTTTAAGGATGTAGGAGGCTGATGGTCTGTTGATAGTTGAGGTGAGGGTCTTAAAATGAGAGTGAACATCAGAGACAGAACTGAAGGATAAAACCTGCAAAAAGAAAAACAGATGGGTGACAATCCATCTAGAACACGTACATATGTGACTTTAAATAATGTTTATGAAAATAATGTTTCATCTCACTCCAACTTCTAAAAAAAAAGCCTCATTACTGTAATGCCAAAATAATAATAATAATAATAATAATAATAATAAATACAAATAAATAAATAAATAAAACAATTATATACACTGAAAAAAAGGTACAAAAGATGTCAAGGATGATACCCCTTTAAAAAGTATTAATATAGAAACTAATATGCACCTTTTAGGAGTAATGATTGCACTGTTAGATTAGATGTTTTACACAGCAAAGAGATTTATAATTGAGAAAAATGGGAAATACAAAATTTTTATTCATTCCATGCAATATTTACTAGTCTGTGCATCTTTATAGTGCTAAATCAGACATCAGCAGCAGTTTACTCATTGCGTAAGGCAATTCAGTGTAGTTGGAAATCTGATGTACTACTAAGACACAGCTGAAATGAAACAAACTACTCGTACTAAAAGTAACGTATCAGTCCCACATACCTTTGCCATTTCTGTGGCAGTGTCTCCACGGGCTCCCAAGTGAGCGCTGATGCTTAGTGGGGAAAAGAACGTATTTCTCTCAACGTTGTTTGCGCTCAGAGACTTATTTATTTGAAAAAACATTCAGAGAAAAGCACATTTCTTAATTTGGGTGTAACAGAGAAAACACATTTGACCAGTTTGAGAATATAAGAGCCTGATGGTTTATTAATAGTTGACAAAAGGGTCTTAAAATAAGAGTGAACATCAGAGACAGAACTGAAGTATAAAATCTGCAAAGAAAACAACAGGTAGTGTATTTCTTTTAATTTACCCCCACCCCAAACATCTTTATGGTAGGCTCTATAAATGTACCTATACACATATTGAATGCTGCAACAAACAGGCTCGTAAAATGTAAATAACAAATCCATAAATAAATCCATGTGAATCTCCATATGAAGTGATCAGGGGCTTAGGACAGAGGTGTCAAAACTTAGTCCTGAAGAGTTTAGCTTCAACTTGCCTCAACACACCTGTTGGGAAGTTTCTAGTATGCCTAGTAAAAGTTGATTAGCTGGTACAGGCATGTTTAATTTGGACTGGAACTAAACTCTACAGGACAGTGACCCTCCAGGAGCAGGACTGGAGATCTATGAATTAGTGGGTTCAGGTGTGTTTGATCAGGGGTGGGGCCGAGCTTTGGAGAACAGTAAATCTACAGAAACAGGATTGGGCACAGCTGGTTTACATTAGGTTAAATACACCGCATGGGTTCATAACTCGTCTTCAATGGACTATAACTTATAATGTCGTGTTTTTTAACTCCAAAATAAAAATGAAAATAAAATGCATTAAAAAAAAAAAAACATTTTTTTAAGTACGATAAACATGTTTGGCATTATGACAAAATTAAAGGGGTGCTATTATGCTTTTTCACTTTTTGAATTTTAGTCAGCGTGTGGTGTGTATTTTGGGCATAAAAAAGATCTGAACAGTTACAAATCTCAAAGTCCACTCCAAAGGGAGAAATCTCTTTTCAAGAACTACAACGAACGGCTCCTTTGGACAACAGCGTTTGTTTTCCGCATGCAATGATGTCACAACGCGGTCTATTAGAATATCATTAAATTAAATCCCGTCCACGGAAATTCTAATTGTTGGGGGGTGGTTAGGGACGAGGTGGGGGATTAAACTAAAGCGATGCAGCGCGAAGAGCTGCTTCAACGAGCCGCAGTGCGACTGGTATAAACACAAGGATTGACTACAGTGGTCACTTCAGAGCATTAACGTGCTGCAGACGTGTGCAGTACAGGGGGTCGAAACACAGAAGCCGCGATATACTCCGGTTGCCGCGTCCGAGCCGCAACGCGTCGCAGACATGTGCAGTATGTGGTAAGATATTTATTCATCATACAGTGTAGATAGCTTCACTTTATACACAAATGTATAAACTTGCACTAGAAAAGGCTAGGCTAGGCTATTAATCTAGCTTGCGCTAACTGCTTTGACAAGGGGCGTGGCAGTACCGAAACACCATCTAGCTGTTCGCCAATCGCAACGCACTGGATATCTTACCAATCGTAACACATTTCCCTTTTTTCGGAAGGCTGGCCTTCATTAAACCCGAAACTAATCGAGCCGTTTGTGACAGACTGGGAGAAAGGTATTGTAATAATGTAAATTATGAGAAAAATAATGTGTTTTTCGAACCACCAAGCATGAGAGCATGTTCTAGTACACCCCCAAACCAAAATCAAGACTTTGAAAAGGAGTATATATAGGACCCCTTTAACATTTTTATAGCTAAGTTCTAAGTTCTAAGAAGTGAACTTCAAAGGAACAATAGAAATGAGATTGAAATTATTAGCACAAATGGTAACATGTCAGTTTCTCACACCTTTGCCATTTCTTTGGCAGTGTCTCCTCGGGCTCCCAAGTAGATCATGCTGAGTGCTGCGCTGATGCTCAAGAACATGTTTTTCTCAGCGTTGCTCGCACTCAGAGCCCGATAGAGATCCAGAGCGAAGAGACCGTTGGCACAAAATAGACCCTCCATGACCGATGACACTGCTGCAAGCAAAACCCAAAACACTAGCTGTGAATACAATAGTTTACGCAACTATCTTACGAATCACTATTAGTGTAATTCGGTTTTCGCTATCATTTGTTCGACAGCTCAGCCAAGGCAATTGCTGTGTGAAATGAAAACAAACACCTCCTTCATGCCTTACCTGAGTTTGACTCGCCCATACAACATTCACCATAATAGGGAAGTCCTACGAAAAACTACTACAGAGAGTCGGGTTTGTTAATTGATTTGCAGCAATGTCAAATAAAACAATCGTATTTTACACTACAACATTTTACACAACTTCTTTGACGGGACCCAATGACCAGGCAGACGAGAAGAACTGTGATTATGCATTGTGTTTATTCATGTGATACAAAAAAGCCTACATTCTACTGATGGATAGAATGAAGGCTTCACAGATAAAGGTGAACGACCCAATAATGACGTAAGTAAAGTCACCAACAGAGGTCACCCAACCGTCATTTCATGAGTTCACACTTACATGTAATAAACTGAGTAAAGGTTATGCAGTTATACTCCCCCCTGACTGGGGAAAGGGGTCCGAGGCCAAGAGGTGGCGGGGGGATGCTGAAAGACTAGAGATAGTGTAGGTAAGACTGCTTTAAAGACCCACAACAACAATTTACAAATAATATACTCACCCCCTTGTCATCCACAGTGTTCATATCTTTCTTTCTTCAGTCGTAAAGAAATTATGTTTTTTGAGGAAATTTTTTCCCCATATAATGGACTGCTATGGTGCCCCAATTTTGAAGCGTTTAGAAGTAACAATGACTGCTGTACAAAGAGTAAAAAAATAATAACATTACCTAATGCAGAGAATAGGCTTGCTGCTATAGTCGGTGTTCTGCAACATTGGATACGTCACTTGCCCACTGCAGCACCGACCACCACCATTGTTTTTATTTTTTTATAGTAATAAAATATTCTTTAGTTCAATTGGAGAACAGACACTACAAATAAAACTGAACGCGGCTGCTCAATGCAGAGTTCCGAACGACAGTTGCATCACAGATTTTATTATCACCGAGCTGAGTGACGAGCTGAAGAAGAGAGAGGTCAGGGGAGACAGACAAGATGATGGTGGAAGTTTGGCAATGTTTTTTATTTTGACTTTTGCTGTTTATCTATGGTGGTTTTCGATTTTTTATTTTATTTTATTTTTTTTTGAACATTAATTTCTTATTTATTTAGTTCTACAGTGTTTGCTGATTTTTACTTTGTGCAATTTCTTTCTTATTCATTTCGCTATAAACGTTCTACATTTCTTATATTTATTTAGTTCCACAGTGTTTACCGATTTTCAGTTTTGTATACTAGGCTATTTAAAATTTATGTAGTTATTTGTTATTTTATATTAGGCATATAGCATGGTGTAAGCTATCTTTATTTGTTTTGTTAATAAAAGTTCCATGATTAATTTATAGGCTGAGTTTAACCTTTTTTTAACATATTTTTTGTTGTTGTTGTTGCTTGAATGGGATTCAAGCAAATTGACGCCGAATTGACGCTGATTTGAAAGTGAAAGTAAAATGTGCACTGCGCATTTGCAAGCTATTTAAAAGCAAAGGCAAGCGAGTGAAATGAGGGAAATTGAAGATATGTGCCATTGAATTTCGGAGCCAGTCTCCTACTTTCCTCATAACTGAGAAACCTGTTTCTGATGTAGCCGAACAATTAACTTGCAAAAGCGGGAAAATAACGAAAAGAGAGTCCTCTCTATCAAGACAAGTTGAGAATCATGAGTCAAAGGAAAGCGAGTGGGGCTTAAATTTAAATTAATTTACCCAAAACATACTTATTCTATCTACTAAAATAATAAGATAATATCAATAAAATGAAAAATTATAAATTCTTTGATTTATCATAGCTCAGACAAAATCATGATTGGCAGTGTCCCCCAGACGACCCCAGCCCCCTAAACTCCGCCTATGTGAATTGGCCATGTTAATATCTGCGCGTGCTCCTTACAAAGTTTGTTAATAAAACATCACTAATTGAACAAATTGGTCACTTTCACAGTTGTCAAATCCTGGTTTGGTTTTTTCAGTCTTTGTGGGTTCAGAAGTAAATGGTTAAGAAGTGTTACATGACAGACTGTCATTTAGCATGGATTAACATATTGGTAAATCACAACCTAGTTAAATGTTGATTTTAGATACTATAAAACACTTCCTCTAAATATAACTTACAAAAACAAAGGTAGACAAGGGGAAGTAGCCTACCGCCGAATGTGTATTTATTTATTTATATTACAAAATACTCTTCTTTACTATTTCTTTACTGTTTTTGCTTTATCATCACAGATACATTTGCATACAGCAGATGAAATTTAACTCTGTAGCTAATTCTGGTGCAGTTTTTTTTTTTTTTTGACTGTCTTTGTCCCTTTCATATAATGAATTAATAATTGCCACCTTGAGACAAGGCACATAGGCTGCTCATCCTTATCTACCTCATTAATTTCCAATCGCTTTCCATTGGACTAACTTTATGCCCTCAGATGCTCAGAGCAAAAACATACTTTCTTTTTCATTTACTATAAATCCCAAAGTACACCTCTTCTTTAATGCGTAGCTATGCTAGAATATGAATTCCGTCTTCAAAACAGTATGCGGCCATTGTGTGTAGCCTGTGTTTCTCACTGCAGGTATGTATACAATGTATGTTCTATTTTATAGGCACTAAGTAGTTTGTCCACAAGGTGGCAATACTGGTACATGCCGCTGAGGGGATTGCCTGCAACTTCATTTAAAAAAAGTGCAGACACTGGACAAGGATAAGCCTTGCAATTTGCCTATACTTAGGGCTTAAACAGAGAAAAACACACTTCTAGGATGGACCTCTGAATCTGCCAAGGAAGAGGATGCTGTCAGTGGGGTTGTGCCTGATGAAAAACATGAAGGGGTGATCAGCTATGAAACTCTGACTTTCTATTTTATTGGGACCGTCACAGACTCTACTGCCTCCTGCTGCCTCAGTGCCTTCCTCATTCACCTCAATAAAAGCCTTGTGGACCACTGATAAATTGAAGTGACAATCCTGACTGCTCATGCCTGTCAGATCAGCCTTTGTTTCCTGGAACAAAGAGCTCATACCCATCTCTTGCAGTATTTTTAGTAGGTAGCTCTCAAACTCCAGCTTGAACTTTGGCAAATGGACTTTGACTTCCATCCGTGGGACCATATTGTCTCTTTTGGTCCAGTCAAGCAGCTTGTCAATAGTCAACTCACTCTCCAGCTGTCAAACACAAACACACATATACGCATGGTAAAAAATAACAAACACAGCACCAAACTACTCCACAGGTTCAAAACTATTAATTTTTTATTGATCATGTCACATTTGCTGACCTTTAGAAGAGAGTCAGAGTCATCCTGAGTTTTCTTTGGAAGAAGGATCAACATGCTGAGCTTGAACTTTTTATATGGTAACTCCAGCACCTGCAGTTCATACTCTGGGATGTATCTGAAGGGGAAAATGTCCTTCTGGTACATCATTTTTACAGGCCGGCTCTCATTCTGATTAAAGACAAATTAAGAAATGCATATAGTACATACAGAATGCAGTTATTATTACATTTTAGTGCTGGGTATTTTAAGCTGGGTAAGCACATCATGTAAAAGCTTATGGACAGTGAACTTCAGTTTGCATATACTTTTACACTACTAAAACAAAATGCAGAAAATACCTGGTTTATTTTAAATGGCATTTCTTGTGTGTCTCTTGTGTCAAATGTTTGGATCCAGCACCCTTTGAAGTAAATGGCATTAACCAGAACTAGTTGGGTCGTTTCATTTACCGCACCACGCTTAAGAAGATCTTTAATTTTATCTGGAATAAAAAACATTTTGTTGTTTCATTATTCATATTGTTCTGAACATTGGCATAAAATGATGAGCTTTTGTGTTTCATGCAGTTGAAGGTGCAGTATGTAATATTGACAGCTAGAGGTTAAAATGGGTACTGCAGATCACATTAAAAAAAACTGAAGAAAATGTTTTCTTCAGTCCCCTCTTCTTCAGACTCCAAGCTCATGGGGGTTGCCAGATTGAGGACACACAACAGGAACAAGCGCAATTAACCACAGAGGGTGACAAGCCTTACACTAATTGATTTGTCTGTGTTTTAATATGCCTCTGAGGCTTTATTTAGGTTAGGTAGAATCTCCAATCTCTGATCGAGTTCATTTTTGACCTTTCATGGCTGCAATTCACTGTGATTTCCACCAGCTGGCAACCCAGGGTGTCGAAATGCTATTGGGTAAATTGGCAGCTGGTGGAATCAGACAGACCAAAAACAAAAACAGACATTTTAACATGGAGTGCACATTTCAAAGTTGAATAACTGGCTGTAGCATTGATTTTCAGAGAAACAAGTATATGAACTTAATGTGTTTTCTAAACATCTGTGAAATATAGTATTTTTAAACTTTATTACAGTAAAAAACTGCACTGTTTCTGCATCCATCCACATAATTTTCCATTCGCATTCTGATATGATGAGGTTTCATTGTTATTAATTTCTCACTCTCTGTCTGCTCTTCCACCCATTTGTTAATGAGCTGTCGTGACATCTCTGGTGCTCCAATAAAGTCCAGGGCCTGAAGTTCAGTGTGGTACAGCTTCAGAATGGAGTGCAAATACTCCTGCAGCACAAAACAGAAGTAATGTCTTAAATCTCACAGACAGCCAATATATCTTATTGTTAAAAGCAGAATAAACGTACAGGTAAGAAGTTTAAAGTTTTCTCTCCAAAGAGGCGGTTGGCCAGTCTGAGGATGTAGGAGGTTGATGGTCTGTTGATAGTTGAGGTGAGGGTCTTAAAATGAGAGTGAACATCAGACACAGAACTCAAAGACAAAACCTGCAAAAAGAAAAACGGATGGGTGAATCTCACAAAATCCATCCAGAACACGTGTCATGAAGTAATGTGCATCTTTAGTGCTAAATCAAACATCAGTACCAGTTCTGTAGTGCAAAGAGAATCCGGTGTAGCTGGAAATCTGATTTAATTTGTTCGTTTATAGACACATTAAAAATTAAAGTGAAAACAGTAACGTTACAGTATCAGTTCTTCAAACCTTTGCCATTTCTTTGGCAGTGTCTCCTCGGACTCCCAAGTAGACCATGCTGAGCGCTGTGCTGATGCTCAGTGGGGAAAAGAACACGTTTTCCTCGGCGTTGCTTGCGCTCAGACGCCGATAGAGATCCAGAGCGAAGAGACTGTTAGCACGAGAGAGATCCTCCATGACTGATGACACTGCTGCGAATAAAAACCCAAACACCGTCAGCGATTAAAGTAGTTTGTGCAACTATCTTGCAAAACACGGTTAGGCGCCAACGAGTGTAAATGTAGCATTTTACGTTTCTTAACGATATCCTCTCGCAGTGATTCTGTTGTCCTCCTCTTTGAGTCGACAGCTCAAGCCCGTTCACTGCTGTGCCCAAATGCAAACGTTTATAAAGTATTGTAACGTGTTCAAAATGTTCACTGACTTTATAAAAGATGCTGCTATCATGAAAACGTTTAATAAGAATAGCCCTTTGTTTAATGTTGTTATGAAACTCTTGAGATAGACCCGCCCTGTTAGTGTATCCGCTGTGTTAGGGGGTGCTTCTCATTTCTTATTTGTGCATTCTCTTTTCCTTTTTTTTTTTGCGGAGAAAGGACAGAGGAATTAAAGGATAAACATTGGAATATTCTTTACCACTCAAGCGTCACTTCAAAGCGCCATCAGCTGCGCTAAAGGGATCTGCCCATATGTTGTTAAAGTTCGTTATTTAAGGCATTCATAATAATTTTGAATAAAGCAAGGCGCCCATTTGACATTATTTAAACTGCAAAGGTAAAATATAAATGTAAATTATTGCGACAGATGTGAAGGGGGAGGAGAATTTATATGTGCGCCACGTTCAGTAAAACACTTCCCCAAAAGGATACACCTGTGTATCCTGGCTCATGACTCCTTAGGAAGGGTTGTGGCTAGAAGAAATGTTCCAAGCCTGGTTTTACGGGGGAAAAAAAATTACATAACATCTTGTTTTTACGGGAAAAGATCATCATCTCGTTATAACAAGAAAATTTGATGGAAAAAATACGTGTGTTATAGCAAGGCCTCACCGTACGAAAGAGACTGCCAGCATTTAAAAGGGTTATGGAAAAATGACTATATAAATGTGTTAAAAAAGAAAGAAAGAAAGAAATCAATGAGAATAAATGTAAGGTTTAATGTGCTGATTTAACAGCTATCAGAACACTGATATGAATATTGCTTCACAATAAATGACACAGAATGCAACACAAAACAGAACGTTTGTTACACAGCCATCGCAGCTGGTCAAGCTGGTTTAAGTTGGTCTCACAGCCTGGTTGTAGCTGGTTTATCAAGCTGGTTTTAAAGGGGTTTTTAGGGGTTTTAATTTTTTTTTAGCTGGTTTTAGCTGGTCAGCCTGGGGTGCGTTTCCCAAAAGCATCGTTAGCTAACTATGGTGGTTAGGTCCACTGAACTCTATTGGTAACGACAGAACTTGCGACCATAGTTGGTTTTGGGAAACGCACCCCTGGTTGGTCTTAGCTGGTTTTAGCTGGTCAGCCAGGCTGGTCTTAGCTGGTTTAAACTGGTCAGGCTGGTCTTAGCTGGTTTACAAATAATATAAATAATTCCAAGTGTACTTTTAATAATCTGCAGGACCACAAGGAACCATTAAAACAATTTTTATTTATTCTTACAGATCCTTTAAAAAATATATATTCTAACAAATATTTACAAAATAATTGGAATGGTTACAATTCTGAAACCAAAACTATTAACAATTAACGGTGAATATGAACAATAACAGAATTCTAAACATATGCATTTATATTTTACACTTTTGATGTAAATGGGTGGTTTGGGGTCAGAGATATTGGTAACGTTACAGGTTATTAACTAACGTTATTTAGGCGGAAGACCAGTTCTGTAGCATCGGGATTGATAAAAATATTTATGATAATAAAAATATGATTAGTGGACAATTACTTTTATCAGTTACTAATGATCTAGTAGTCAAAGAAAAGTAAAATGCATCCCAAAATCTTCAGCAATGTCAAGCATAATATGTGTATTTTTACTCTGATGTAGTGTTGGAGTGTATGAAATACACATGTATAGGCAATAGTCTATATGACTTTAGCCTATACATGGTCAACAAGTAGGCTAACACATTATTTAGTCAAATTTATTTGATTTCTTGCAGCTCTACAGTGTGGTCCACTTGTCTTTGCACCCTGGGAAGGGCAATGCTGTCACAAGGCAGTTTTTTTGTAAGTATTATTTAAATTTATTTAATTTTTATTTACAGTCTAAGTCAAAAGTTTACATACACCTTGCAGAATCTGTGAAATGTTAATTATCTTACCAAACTAAGAGGGCTTATCATACAAAGTGCATACTATTTTTATTTAGTACTGACCTGAATAAGATATTTCAAATAAAAGATTTTTACATATAGTCCACAAGAGAAAATATAAAATGACCACATTCAAAAGTTTTCATACACTTGATTCTTAATACTGTGCTGTTACCTGAATGATCCAGAGCTGTTTTTTTTGGTTTAGTGATAGTTGTTCATGAGTCCCTTGTTTGTTCTGAACCATTAACCTGCCTGCTGAAATCTTGCAGGTTCCACAAATTCTTTTTTTTAGTTGCAGGCATTTTTGTGTATTTGAACCCTTTTCAACAATGACTGTATGATTTTGAGATCCATCTTTTCACACTGAGAACAACTGAGGGACTCATATGCAACTATTACAGAAGGTTCAAACGCTCACTGATGCTCCAGAAGGAAAAATGATCCAATAAGAGCCAGGGGTGAAAACTTTTGAAGATATGTACATTTTTCTTATTTTGCCTGAATATCATATTTTTAAGTCAGAACTGCCCTTCAGAAGATACTGTACTTACATGTTTGGCAGAAGACAAAATAAGTTAAATTTACCCAGATCTTTTCTGGAGCATCAGTGAGCATTTGAACCTTCTGTAGTAGTTGTATGAGTCCCTCAGTTGTCCTCAGTGTGAAAAGATGGTTCTCAAAATCATACAGTCATTGTTGAAAAGGGTTCAAATACACAAAAATGCTGAATAACCAAAGAATTTGTGGGACCTGAAGGATTTTTTTTTTTTTTTTGAAGAACAGCAGGCAGTTTATCTGTTTCATCTATGCTACAGAATTTTTACTCACTATTTTCCCCATGCTGTCCGTTCATTTTTCTTGGTGCATTGAATAACAGGTCTTGTGTGTGTTTTGTCTGTGTTTCAGTTTCACCACTGATGGGAATAAATATACTGCCAGACAGGAAGTGAGCAGAAGATTAGGACGGTGTTGCAGAATGATGGCCATCATTCGTGCATGTCAACAGCTTCATTCAGTCAAAAATAATGTTTAAATGGAGGACTTCACAGGGTCAGTGGCTTGTTTGCCACCACCCACATGCTCTGCGTTTAGGGGGAGATGGTTATGAGACACTTGTTGTTTTTGCTAATTTTAAGATTTAATTTTTAGATATTTTTAAGATAAATCAAGTTTCCTCTTAGGACATTGATTCCCAATCCAGCCCTCAAAATGAATCTGTTTTTTTTTTTTTTTTCATTTATATTCTTGCATGCTTAAAATGCTTTCATGGGTGTAAATTGTTGATGCACTTTACTCTGGGTAGTAAACACCATACTAAAATGCAGTGTTGGGGAAAGTTACTTTTAAAAGTAATGCATTACAATATTGAGGTACTCACTAAAAAAAGTAACTAATTACGCTACTTTTTATGGCGTTTAATTTTGCATTACTTTTTATATCTGAGCAGGGGTACACAATAATAATTACACAATAATCAAAGTAGAAACAAAATTACAAAGTACTGTAAAAATACAGTACAATACTGTTTTGACAGTATACAGTACATTGTTCTAGATACTGTGAAGATGCATTACAGTACATTGCTGTAAAACAAATTACAGTAACTTGCTGGCAACCTTGCTGCCACTAACTTACTGTAAAAATACAGGAAAATCCTGTAGAAAGAAAATCCACAGGAAGTGAAGTTACATTACCTCTCCACAAATAGAAAACAGAAAATAAAAATCTTATTTAACAATAGAAGTCTACAATCAGTAAACAGTAAACTATTCAGTTTAACACATACTTGTTGGACAAAAGTAAAACACACACACACACACATTTTTTTCCATGAAAGAATCCTGAAAAAAGTATCACAGGTTCCAAAATAAATAAATAAATAGATAAATTAGGAAATAGAGGAAAAAACTATATTTTAAATTGCAATAATATTTCACAACATTACATTTTTTTATTTCCTTTTTTAGTTTATCAGTTATTTTCTGTATCTTTGATCAAATAAATGCAGATTTGATGAACAGAAGAGACATATAAAAAAAACATAAAAAATCTTACTAATCCCAAACTATTAAACGGCAGTGTAGATAAAAGAAAAAAAGGAGATCTTGGTATGTGTGTATGTCTTACATTTCAGAAATTCCACTGAAAATCCTTCACTTTGCAAAGAGTGGCAACTTGGGTTCACTTCAACCAGTTTCTTCTGTGCCATTTGCCTTGTTGTTTTAGATGGCACTTTTCCTTTCAACTTCTTTGTTCCTCTTAAATATCTACAAATCAGTCAGGAAACAGACAATATGTAATTCACATTAATTTTAGCTTTTGAGACATCTGAATCATTCTCCCTTAAAAATCGTCTCTCTTCTGGAGTTGAGAAACATGCAGGTACTCAAATTCTTAGAATGCAACCATTTATACTTATAGTATACTCAGCATAAAATAAATGTATTTCAAACACATTTATTTTTCACTAGTGAATTTATTTTTCACTAATGAAAATAATGTTTTTAACTGAGTGTTTAGCATTTATGAACAATGTATTACATTGTTGTTTTACACTGTAATGAGATTTATAGTTGAGAAAAATGAGAATTACAAAGGAAAAGGCCATTATGTCCAGGTAAAATACGTTTATTTCATGCAATATTTACTAGTCTGTGCATCTTTAGTGCTCAATCAGACATTGCTTTGGCAGTGTCTCCACGGGCTCCCAAGTAGACCATGCTGATGCTCAGTGGAAAAAAAAAAACATGTTTCGCATCGTTGTGTGCACTTATAGCCCGATAGATATTCAGAGCGAAGGGACTGTTAGCACGAGAGAGATCCTCCATGAGTAAAGATACTGCTGCGAATAAAAACCCAAACACCAGCAGTAGTGGTCTGTTGACATCTCCGTGTGGTCATGTTTGGTATTGCATGTTGAATAATAGAACATTTTCTGAAGTTAAACAAATGTAACTGTTTTTACCCTCACAATTGTGGCTGTTGCACTCTATAGATAAATTGTGAATTGTTACAATTAAAAATGTATCTTGAAGAATCATCATCAGTCTTGAACTTGGTAAAACAATTATCTTGATTTAATATGTTTAAAATCTTAATACTTTTTCCTTTTGTTATACTTGGATAAGTCATTATATATATATATATATACATACTATATGTATGCTATAGCAGTTTATGTGTCTGACTGATGTCCATGGCCCTTCTCTGGCTTCCTATTGGTTTTAGAGTGATTTTTAAAATTTTGGTTATTACTTCTAGAGCTCTTCATGGTCAGGAACCCACTTACATCCAGGATCTACTAAATACACACTCCCCTGGCTGGTCTTTGAGGTCTTCTGACCAAAACCTCTTAACTATTCCTAGAACATGTCTCAAAACAAGAGGCGACCGTGCTTTTTGTGTTGTTATATACACGACTGAGAACTATGGGTTCTGTAGAATCTTTTAAAAAACACTTAAAGACATCTTTTTGGACAAGCTTTTAATTAACAATATGGTTTAGCTGTTGTTGAATTCTTGTGATATTTGTATAGTTTGTTTCATTTTGTTTTGGTCATACTTTATTGTAAAGCCCTGACTCCTCCTTTTCTGTAAAAGGTGATATATATAAATAAATTTTACTTACTTTGGTTCAACAGCTCAGGTCGATTCACTGCTGTGCCCAGCTGCAAACGTTTAAAAAATATTGTAATGTGTTCAAAATGTTCACTGGGTTTTCTAAAAGATGTTGTTATCATGAAACCGTTTAATAAGAATAGCCCTATGAGACAAAAACAAGTGCATATTGTGTAATTGATTTATTTGATAAAACATTCTGAGAAAAACACATTTCTTAATTTGGGTTTAAAAGACAGAAAACACCACATTTCTAGGATGGAGCTCTGAATCTGCCAGCAAAGAGAATGCTGTTAGTGGGGTTGTGCCTGATGAAGAACATGAAGGGATGATCTGCTTTGAAACTCTGAAATTCTCGCTCACGGGCACGGGCACGGCCAAGCAAACAGATTGCAGTGGCTGCTGCTGCCTCAGTGCCTTCCTCATTCACCTCAACAAATGCTTTGTGGATCACTGCTGAAATGGAGAGACCAGCCTGAGTGCTCATGCCTGTCAGATCAGCCTTTGTTTCCTGGAACACAGAGCTCATCCCCATCTCTTGCAGTATTTCTGATAGGGAGCTGTCAACCTCCAGCTTGAACTTTGGCAAATGGACTCTGATAGTCATCGAAGTGGCCATTTTGTCTCTTTCAGTCCAGTCAAGCAGCTTGTCAAGGGTCAACTCGCTCTCCAGCTGTCAAACACATAGACATACATGCTGAAAAATGACATACACAGCACCAAACTACTCCACAGGATCAAAACTATTCATCTTTGTCTGATCAAGGCAATTTTGCTCACTTTCAGAAGAGGGTCAGAGCCATCCTGAGTTTCATTTGGAAGAAGGATCAACATGCTGAGCTCCTCTTGTTTATAAGGCAGTTCTAGCACCTGCAGTTCATACTCTGGGATGCCACGGAAGGGGAACTTTTTACTCTGGTACATCATTTGCACAGGCCGGCTCTCATTCTTAAAAACAAATGCAATTAAATTAAGATATGCATAATATATACAAAATTAAGTTATTATTTATGGTTAGTGCATGTGTTGGTGTTGGAAGAGCTACTTACAAGTAACTCTTGCAACAGTGGGTAAGCACAATCACTTGCAAAAGGTTTTAAAAGTGATTTCCAGTTTGCCTATTCTGTTCCATTCCTTAAAATAAAAAATGGAAAGTACCTGGTTTATTTTAAATGGCATTTCTTTAGTTTCTCTTGCTTTAAATATATGCATCCAGTTCCCTTTAAAGTAGATGGCATTAACCAGAACTAGTCGAGTCATTCGAGTCACCGTTCCCGGCTTGAGAAGATCTTTAATTTTATCTGGAAAAACACAAGGGTTGTTGCTTCATATGTGTGTGTTTTTTTTTTAGATAAAATACATGAAATGTAATTGTTTTTATTTGTAGCAGAGCTATGTGGAGCTGATCTTCTCACTCTCTGTTTGCTCTTCCACCCATTTGTTAATGAGTTGTCTTGACTTGTCAGATGCTCCAATAAAGTTCAAAGCCTGAAGTTCAGCGTGGTACAGCTTCAGAGTGGAGTCCAAATACTCCTGCAGCACAAAAGAAAGACGGTTTCTCAAAACACACAGAGAATCAAAATATCTCAATACTAAAGGCAGAATGGACTCACAGGTAAGAAGTTACAGGTTTCCTCTCCATAGAGACGGTTGGCAAGTTTGAGGCTGTAGGAGGCTGATGGACTGTTGATAGTTGAGGTGAGGGTCTCAAAATGAGAGTGAACATCAGAAATAGAACTAAAGGACAAAACCTCCAAAAAGAAGAAAAGTAATTAGATAAAAAAAAAATGTAAAAAAACTGGAACTGAAACTAGACTAAAATTACTGGCACCAATGCTAACGTATTTATTGCTCATACCTTTGCCATTTCTTCAGATGTCTCTCCTCGGGCTCCCAAATAAACCATGCTGAGCGCTGCGCTAATGCTTAGTGGAGAAAAGAACATGTTTCCCTCAGCGTTTCTTGCGCTCAGAGCCCGATAGAGATCCAGAGCGAAGAGACTGTTAGCACGAGAGAGATCCTCCATGACTGATGACACTGCGAAAAATACTAAAACAACAATTGTGAGTATAATACTTTATGCAACCATCTTTCAAAAGTAGAAAAAGTGTAGTATTTTACTTTTATTAACGATGTCTTTCGGCGTAATTCAGTTGTTCTCTTCGTTGGTTCGACACCGTCACTGCATTCGTTTGTAAAGTGTTGTAGTAGGCTGCGTGTTGAAAATATTTCTGGATGTTCTAAAATCAGCTGCACTGATTTAAGGGTGTTGTTGCTTTATTTCGGGGTGGGTGCTGACTAGAGGGGGCTCTGCCCCGTGTTGTAATATGGCAGGCCGTTTTAGCTTAAAACGTTCCCAGCGTTACTCGTCATAATAGAATGTTTTCACGTTACCTCATCAATCCGGAAGTCAATGCCAATGAACAGAACGGAACTCGTGAATGGGCTTGGCGAAAAAACGAAAGTATCTCACTATGTCAGAATAAAAAATAGAAGGAAGAACTGTCGGGTCATCAGTCCGCGATAAAGGACGCAGATCGTATAGATGTTTACCACCTATTACAGGGCTAGACAATATGAACTGCCCTGTGGCCGGTGCAAGTCGTACACTGCATTCATGTTCCAAAATGTCACTTGCTTGGAAATATTATGTTTTTATTATATTTAGTCTGCAAAAAGCCGTTAACAGCTGAAGACGGACATAAAGAGGAAAAAATACTGTAGCAGGCAAATCAATCTCACTGTTCACGATGCATGAAATATTGAAAGAAACTCCTAAACAATGAATTAGGAGTAGGAGTTTATATGACTGTGTCTCTGAGGGTTACTGTCTGTTTTCAAAAAAGTTTACATGGAGTTTTCTTTTCATCTAGCATCTGTATAACGCATTATAAAGCGTAGCGCGTCTTTGTGTACAGCAGTAACAAAGAAAACACTATGGCTGCTTACGTTAAGCCCCGTATAACTTTAGTTTGTCAAAATAAAATGACCTCTCCTGCTTACTAAGTCCTTTTCTATATGATTTAGCAGCTCCCACACATTTTCCGTGGTTTAGTCAGCAGAACAACATATTCAGTGGTACACTAACCGTGCAATCAATGCTTCTGTTTACATATGAGTATTGCCGCAATGGCCACGCATCCGGGTAATTTACCAGAATATGATGTTGGTGCAAACCCTCTATTGGATTTTTACCAGTAAGAATTAAATCACAGAGCTCTACAATTCAGTCTTTACTACTGCCAATGCATATTAGAGAGCTTTCCAGTACTTACTAGTAACTTTTATGATTAAAAAGCTCTTTCTTAAGTCTTTACTCTGGTGAAAAAACCAGCATATGCTGGTAGGTATGTTTTGATGCTGGAATGCTGGTTAGGTAGGTTTTGATGCTGGTTTAAGCTGGTCCTGTGCTGGTTTTTGCTGGTCATGTTGCTGGTCAAGGACCAGCATGAACCAGCAAAGGACCAGCTTAAACCAGCTAAGGACCAGCATAAACCAGCAAAGGACCAGCTTAAACCAGCATCAAAACCTACCTAACCAGCATCCCAGCATCAGAACATACCTACCAGCATATGCTGGTTTTTTCACCAGGGTACTGTGCTGTAAATTATATTATTTTACAAAACGCAACATACAACAATGAGATGTCAGTCACCTTGTGTAATATAAATTGATTTTATTCATTATAATACTGAATTTAATTTAACTTGATGTTAAAATATGTTCTTTAATCTCAGTACTGTTTGTTTGTGGGCAGGCATCTTAGTGAAATGCGAGGCAGTGGTCTGAGGTTCATAGATCCCACGGCGAACAGCAGCCCATCACCGGCTTAGATTTTGTTAAATGAGTTTAAATGTATGTAATATTGTAAACTATGCTGTATTCACCCAAATAAATTCAATTTGTCTTATATTTTTGTCCATGGGTGTTCTTGCTTAATTTGTTGCCTCTATAATTCTGTGTGTGATTTTTAATTTCCAGAATATTTTAAGACAGCAATATAATAATTTTTAAACAATAGTTGACTTAAATAAAACAAACCAGTATGTTGGCTAAAATATTCAACCCAACCAGCTGAGTCAAAATAACCCAGCATGTGTTCTGTCCAGCCCAGAGCTGGGTTGCCAAATAACCCAAGTTAGGTTGTTTTTAACCCAGCATGTTTTAGTGTGTAGTAAGAATTACAATTTGAAAGCTGTACAATTGAATTCTTAGCTCTCTAAGTAAAATTTTACTGGAAAGAATTCCAATTAGAGAGCCCTTTCATTTAATTTCTGCTAAATTCAATTAAAGAGTTCTATGATTCTTTTTTACATTAAATAGGCTATGTTTAATTGCAGAGCTCTGTAATTGAATTGGAGAGCTCTAATCGTCCACCGCTAAAACTAGCCAAAACACCTCAATGGTTGTAGAAGCATTCTACAGAGATATACAGCCTGTCTTAAAAACCACACTTGCAAGGTCTATGCATCAAACAAGAAACAGATACATAAAAGACAGAACAAATAGGACCTCTACAAGAAAAAAAAAATCCCATCACACCTTGTAAAGTTTCACAAACAAACTGTATTTCAAAAATCTGTTACTTTTCTTGTTTTTTTTTATGAACCTAAGAGATTTAACAAACGCGTCAATTTAAATTAAAAAATGTGGAAAAGAAGACTGTGAATTTGACCATTTTTGCTTATGAATAAAATAATTCACTGACATAGTTTTACCTTTATAGTAACAAATTATATCTAACTGAAAGGAACCAGAAGAATCAATGTGCTTATCTATATGATGATATAAACTATTCCAACTGTTTAGATTTTTTACACATTGAAAAAGTAATGTCAGCCTGACTCTGGATTTTGATTTACTGTGTTGTCCCAGCTAGTGAATTTGCAAGAGAATTCTTGTGCTAGTCAATAAAAGCATTATCAAAAATGTGTTGCATTGTATGCCATCATTTTCCAGCTAAATTTCAACTTTAAATTAGTGTTTTCATCTCAATCCAAATTCAAAACTTTATCTTTGTGTTGTGGTGCTCTTAAAAAACACAAAAAAATAATACAAAATGTGAATTATTGACATCTAAATACTAGTATTTATTGTTTATTTTGGTGTTAGACACAAACATCACATATTTAAGATGGGCCTCTGAATCTGCCGAAGAAGAGGATGCTGTTGGTGGGATTATGCCTAATGAAGAACAAGAAGGGGTGATCTGCCATGAAGTGCTCCTCTCGTAACATACAGAATGCTATAATGCCTGCCGTAGCGGCTGCCGCCTCTGTGCCTTCTTCATTTACATCCACAAAGGCCTTGTGGGCCACTGCCGAAAGGAAAAGACCACCCTGACTGCTCATGCCTGTCAGATCAGCCTTTGGACCCTGAAACACAGAGGTCATTCCCATCCCCATCAATATTTCAGCTAAGGAGCTCTCAACCTCCAGCTTGAACTTTGGCAAGTGGACTATGATCTCTGTATGGATGTCCATATTGTTTCTGTTGGTCCATTCATGCAGCTTATCAAGGGTCAGCTCGCTCTCCAGCTGTCAAACACACATGCGCAAATTTTTTAAATCTCTGAATATATACACGATAACAATATCATCAAGTCAAGCAGATCTATACAAAAACGTTTTGCTGACCTTCAGAAGAGGGTCAGAGCCGTCCTGTCTTTCCTCAGGAAGAAGGATCAGCATGCTGAGCTCTTCCTTTACGTATGGCAACTCCAGCACTTGCAAGCGGTGGTCATAGACATAGTTGAAGGGGAACTTTTTCTTCTGGTACATCATTTGCACTGGCCGGTGCTCATTCTGATGGAAGACAGATGCACATACTGATGAAAAACACAAAAAACACATACATCTGTAATTGTACTATATTTTGCAAACAGACCTGGTTTATTTTAAATGGCATTTCTTTAGTGTCTTGAGCATTAAATTTCTGCAGCCAGTCCCCTTTGAAGTAGATGGCATTAACCAGAGCTAGTCGGGTCATTCCGGTCACCATTCCCGGCTTGATAAGATCTTTGATTTTATCTAAAAAGCACAAGTTTGCATTTT
Source organism: Labeo rohita (assembly GCF_022985175.1). Taxonomy (NCBI): domain Eukaryota; kingdom Metazoa; phylum Chordata; class Actinopteri; order Cypriniformes; family Cyprinidae; genus Labeo; species Labeo rohita. The sequence continues at coordinate 17,284,216 of NC_066888.1, read as the reverse complement.
ATCAACAGGCCCAAACTGATTCTTTAATCTGAAATAGGACTGTATATAGAACTGATCTTCTCACTCTCTGTCTGCTCTTCCACCCATAAATTAATGAGTTGTCGTGACTCTTCAGATGCTCCAATGAAGTCCACAGCCTGAAGGTCAGCATGGTACAGCTTTAGAGTGGAGTCCAAATACTCCTGCAGGACAAAAAACAACAATCAACAAAAAAAGTCCACAAGATGGTGGAAAAAAGAACATAAATCTAAGGCCTAGCTTTGAAATGTCCTATTTTTAAAGGCAGAATGAACACACAGGTAGGAAGCTGTAGGTTTTCTCTCCATAGAGACGGTTGGCCAGTCTGAGGATGTATGAAGCTGATGGACTGTTGATTGCTGAGGTGAGGCTCTCAAATTGAGAGTGAACATCAGAGACAGAACTGAAGGACAAAACCTGCAAGAGAAAGAGAAGTTCGCACATAAATGCCTATGGTATGTTTTACAGAATAAGGGTGTTCACCGAAGAGCCTGTTCTGAGTACATTTATTACGAGAAGTAAACTAAATCAAGGTTTTTATCTAATTGTTTTTGGAGTTTGAAGTCTGTTGTCAAGCCAAGCCATTTACATTCATTATCTAGATGAGCCTGTACCTAAAAACAAATGATGGCAGCAACATCAGGACAGACACAAATTAGCTGTGTGGCTAAAATCTGGAATATGTTCTAGCTCTATTTCAGCTGTGTTTTCTTTCAGATCTGGATGCAATATTCTGTCTGTAGCTCCTTCTAAAAGCGTGCGAGAGAGGTATGTGCAGATGTGATCATGTGTTTACATTTGTTTACACTACTCCAGCTCTCCCTCTCTCCGTTGAGTCAGTAGCTCACTGGTTGTATCACAGTTTGCATGTGCTTTTAGACTAATGAAATGTTCCGCTATGTCTAGTTCATCAATACATGTCAAATGCTTTGCATTTGGTTTCAGTCTGAGCATGTAAATATGTGACCCTGGACCACAAAACCAGTCTTAAGTCGCTGGGGTATATTTGTAGCAAAAATAGCCAAAAGTACATTGTATGGGTCAAAATTATTGATTTTTCTTTTATGGCAAAAATCATTAGGAAATTAAGTAAGGATCATGTTCCATGAAGATATTTTGTAAAATTCCTACTGTAAATGTATGAAAACTTAATTTTTGATTAGTCATATACATTGTTAAGAACACTATTTGAAGAACTTTAAAGGCAATTTTCTCAGTATTTAGATTTTTTTGCACGCTCAGATTCCGGATTTTTAAATACTTCCTAAAAATAGTATCTCGGCCATTATATTATTGTCCTATCCTAACGAACCATACATCAGTGGAAAGCTTATTTATTCAGCTTTCATATGATGTATAAATCTCAATTTTGAAAAAATTACCCTTATGACTGGTTTTGTGATCCAGGGTCACATATACTTACTTACAGATTGATGTTGTATGCTAGAAGTCTGAAGTCTGTTGCAACTTGGAACATTTTCATTACTTCTATATGCAGTTAATATGTAACAGCAGTGGCTATACCTACCCAGTACTGTAACCAATAGCTTTGCAGCAGTCAGAGTCAAGCCATAAATAACTGCAAAATTCATTTTTAGTTACATCTATATATTCTCAAACCTAAAATTTATTAGGCCTAATTTAAATTTTTGTATTTTGTATTTTTTTTTTTTTAAATAAAAGCAAGTTTTGTTTTGTTTTTCACCAAATCTGCCTTATACTGGGTAACAAACTGTGCTATTGTCTGAATTTGATAAATGCATCTTTGGGCTAAGCTCACACAGAGTCACACTATGAGCAAATATTTACCTTTTTGACATCTGGGCCTCACCCCATTTTTTTCTGTCAAACAGGGTTATGTTTTCTCCTTCTTGTTTTGGGTTGTGGTTTTGTTTTCGACCAGAATTTCCCAATCACGGTTTGTACTGTATGTGTGCAGAATGGAACCTATTTGTAGATTCACAACTGACAATAAAAAAACCTCCCTCACAGACCTTTGCTTGTTCTCGACATGCTTACACTTCATACCTTTGCCATTTCTGTGGCAGTATCTCCTCGGGCTCCCAAGTAGACCATGCTGAGGGCTGCGCTGATGCTCAGTGGGGAAAAGAACATGTTTCCCTCAGCGTTTTTCGCGCTCAGAGCCCGATAGAGATCCAGAGCGAAGAGACTGTTAGCACGAGAGAGGTCCTCCATGACTGATGACACTACGAAAAAAAAAAGAGTCCCATAATTTATGCACCCATCGTTAAAACTCACATAGCGCAATATTTTGACAAAAAACAGAAAAGGGTATTGAGCAGATTTAGAGAGTATAAAAAACTGATATGGTTTATGAATGTCCCGCGTTAGTAAACATAACTTTAGACTGCTGTCCATTCTAATAATATAATGTCCTTTTGTTTTAACATGTTTAATAATGCGCCTAACAGCTTAAATATCTTTCTTGCGCGCAGAGGTTTGATTACACGTCAGAGAACAGCTGTCAAACGCGGAAGTCGAAATTACATACATTAGCGTTTATTCCAATGGGAAACGACACTCCAGTTCCGAGCATCTGTTTTTGAGTATTGTATGTGTACTGATTAAGTATTACCTACCTTTTTAAAAAGATGCTTGTCCCAAACGTACGTCTGTGTGAAAGAGAAACCTGCCCTAGAGTCATGCGATATAAATGGACCAGCAACGCCCATAAAGCGCAGAACAAGCTAGACGGGCAAACTGCAGAAGTTAGACATATCACAGGTGAGTCAGTCTCACACTCCCCCACCCTTTTATTACCTTTTCATGTGCCCCCTTATTTTACTGAATAATGTGCAACTTTTTAAGCAGCCAAGTTAAAAAATGAATGAAGTATTTGTTGGAATGTTTGAGTGTGTTTTCATGGAGAGACAGAGAGAGAGAGAGTGGACAATAGGAAATACACTTGTTTTGTCAGCAACACACGGCAGATGCATTCAATGAATGTGACAGCTCTGGACTAATCAGTTGGACTTTGTGCATAAAGGGTGAGTCACTGTTGGATCAGAGGTTCTGCGCAATAAAACCTTGTCAAAGGCCTTTCACAATAGGGGCTTTGTTTGTGGAGGAAGTGTTTTTCTGAAATGCTTCTTCAGTTCAGTGTTTAAATGTGCCAAAATGGTTATTTTTTTCCTGATTGATATATTATGCATATAGAGTATTGATTTCTTCAGTTTACCTGAGGCTGCTACCTTAAGAGATAACACCAATCAATTGTTTCAGGACTTATAATTGGCATGATAAGGAAGTATACATTTATAATTATATAATTATAAACTTGACTACCTCACTATCAATGTCAGTATCATATAATTGCATAGTAAGTAGTACAGATTACAGATTGAGAAAACTGGACACTGTTTTGATAACTTAAAGTTAGCCCTACACACACTCAGAACATTTATTATTATTATCAATGATGAAAACAGTTATGCTGCTTAATTTTTTCTATAATATTTCATCCTGATACTTTGTAAAATAGAAAGGTAAAAAAACCTCGCAATTCTGCTAAATAAAGTCAGTTCATTTGCAAGAAAAAGTCTCAATTTTGAGATATAAACTCACAGTTGTGAGAAACAAAGTGTTACGGCAACAGCATTTAGCGTGAATCTGGAGCGCCGTGTCAATGCACCATTTTAGGGAATCTGAAAATAGACACAACAGGATTTTACAGTAATATCTTTTTTTTAGATGCACAATTTAGGAGCACATTTTAAGAGCCCCTGCATAATGACATCTGTGAGCCACTAGATGGCAGAATTTTAGCATGCAAGTGCATGTACTGAAAAGGCATTTAAAAAATGCTGTTCAAAACATTTTCTCCTTTCATTTTGAATTTGTCTCATAGGATCTTGCTTGTACAGCAGTTTATTGCATAAGCACATATTTAATAAAACAGTATGTCCATAACATTTGAAATGGCAGTTATTGGTTCTATATGCAGGATACTGTGTGGATATATTATGTACACACAGACAGACAATCACTCACAAACATATACACACACACACATTCAAACACACAGCATTGCTGCTCTTGAATTACACACATACAGCAGCACAGATTGAGGTTTAAATAAAACTCTTCATGTCAGCACCATGGTTTGCTGTTTCCACACCTCACAGTCAATGCATACTTCTACCAGTGTGTGTGTGTTTACTGTTAATTAGCTCGAGTAGGTCCCCAGAAGTTTGCTAAATTTGACCTCCCTTTGGGGACATATGGGGACATCCCCAATTCAGAAATTGATTGATAAATATAGCAAATACTGCATTTGACTAATAATGCAAAATGCAAATGTTTTCTGTTAGAGTTAGGGTTTGGAAAATGATTCATGTGTAACAATTAGCTTCATATAAAGCAATAGATATCTATGCTATGTCCTCATTTAGATACCTAACTAAATGGGTAAGTATGTGTATCTAAGAGGACCGAGAAGTGCTCTGTGGAAGTAAGGGGGGAATGGTTGGCTATGAACATACTGTGTGTAACATTGCTCTGTGGCTGACAGACAGGCGGGCACACACGCAGCTTCCAAGGCATACCAAACATCTGCAAATGTCCTGAAACACTTACCCTACCAACACACAGAGGTACACAGAGAGACACATGCACTTTCCTTGACCTCATTCCCAAAACAACCAAAGAAGTGATGTTGCAAGCTTGATGAATATGTAATATAAATAAAACAACAACAACATTAATAATAATAATAAATATTATAGATTAAACATTTTAAAAGTAGACTTGCGACTCTTTTAAATGTATTACATGCTCATACAAGTTTATGAAAAGACAAGAGCAGCTGCAGTTTGGCTTTGATCCTGCTATTTTCAATGAGAACACAATCCATCATATATACAGCACAAGTGCCAGCCCATAGCATAGCTAACCTATATTTCCACACAATAATGGAATCTTTATAGCTTTAACTATAGGGACAGAGTGAGAAGAGATCATCACCTGTTGAACTGTCTCAAATTTGACCTGGTTCCTCTGTCTGGTGCTCTGTCTCACTAGATTTGCCATTCTCAAAGGCACTAGTAGATGAATTGTTGTTTATCTGTAGATGTGGATTTGCCATTTTGCCTACATTTGACCTCTACCTCGAACAGCATTATTGACACAGCACTGTTGCAAAAATAGTGCACATTTAAGTCTTAAAGACTTAGTCCATGGGGTGGTTTCTCATTGACGGTTCAATCACAGCTGAAGGCTATAAATACTGCGAGTGACAAGACAAAGGTTTATTAGACTTCAAAAGTCAGAGAGCGGGTGCTTCAGACTGAATTATTGGCATTTGTATTATAGGAAAATATTTCTTCCATTAAACATTTCAACGAATACTTAAAGCAATTGTAAAAAAAAAATGTCTGTACGTATATATGAAAAGATTGTTTTATGGCAACAATACGTGTACAGCTATTTACTGTAATAACGATAGAGAAATAGTTATAACAATGAGTTTCACTTACTTAACTGTGCAAGCCCATTTCCGCCACTTGATAAAAAATAAAAAAAAGCAACTTTGCGACTTTTTTCTTACAGTTGTGTGATGCAAACTTGCAATTCTGACTTTTTTTCTCAGAATTGTGAGATATTAACTCGCAATTGTGAGTTATAAAGTCAGAATTGCGAGTTATAATGTCCGAATTGCAAGATATAAACTTGCAACTGTGAGAAATAAAGTCAGAATCGCAATTCTGTCACAACTCTTGCGAGTTTTGTATCTCGCAATTCTGGCTTTTTATCTCAGAATTGTGAGATACAAAGTTATTGCGAGTTATAAAGTCCAATTTTGAAGGAAAAAAGACTGATATGGTCTCAGAATTGCAACTGCATGTTATAAAGTCAGAATTGCAAGATATAAACTTCTGAGCAGTTCTGAGAAAAAAGTCACAATTGCGAGAGTCAGAATTGCAAGTTTGTATCATGGAATTCCGAGACAAAAAGTCAGAATTGTGAGATTTCGCAATTTTTTCGCAATTTTATTTTATTTTTTATTCAGTGGCGGAAACAGGCTTCCATACTTAACTGTAGAGGGCTCCAAAATTGCAAAAATACACAAAACTACATACAGTTGCTTTAAAGATGTATATTAATTCACCTAACTTACCAAACCTAAAGGGTTAGTTCACCCAAAAATGATGTCATTACTCACCCTCATGTCGTTTTTATGTGCAAAGAAAACCAAAATAAAGACTTTATTCATGCATACATGGTACTGTGCGTTTAAGACTGACATGGAAGAGAAGAAATTGTTGAATAAAGTCGTTATTTGCTGTTGTTGTTGTTTTTTGCGCACAACAAGTATTCTCATAGATTCGTAAAATAACGGATGAACCACTGATGTCACATGCACTATCCTTACTACCTTTCTGGGCCTTAAATGTATGTTGCATGCTGTCTATACAGGGTCAGAAAGGTCTTGGACTTCATCAATTTGTGTTCTGAAGATGAACAAAAGTCTTACAGGTTTGTGAAATGACATGGTGAGTAATTAATGGCAGAATTTTCATTTCTGGGTGAACTATCCCTTTAAGTTGACTTCTGGTCAGTAAATTCCTCCCCAACCATCCTCATGCTATTCAGTTAATCAAAAATTAAGTATTAATGGGATATTTAAAAAAAAAAAGAAGAAGAAGAAGACATCCTTTTAAATATGTTTTATAGTAGATACTGAATTTCCTTCTTTTTGTTCTTTGGTTGGTTTGTTGGCATTTACAGTTGTGAAATTCTCCTTACTCTCCACACAAACACATACATATACACAGGAAAGGGAAACACATGGCACTGAAATTCCACACCCTCCACAATAACATGTTTAACCCCCTTCCCACTCCCTGCGCTTCTCTTATCCCCTACATCCCTCCACCCCCACCTCACATTTACACTTGACTCGTCTCTGACTTTGCTGATCCATTCCCACATCCCACAGACTCTCTCTCTCCTTGCTTATTTGACCGTGTGCCACTTACACAGTGTGTACTATGTGGACAGGACACTATGTCTGAGGCTGATCGCAGATTTATGGCTAAACATCCTTGATACAGATTGTGTTATTGCAAGAAAAGGAAGAGAAAAGAGAAAACCTCCGGAGCGACTTGACGACCTTTCTAATAAAATGTAAGTGGAAACCAAAAGATGAATCACAGTATGATATTATACAGTAAGTATGCTACAATAGTAAGATGTACTGCAATCATATATGCTTTTACTGAACGTAACAGCTGCTGTGGTGTTGCATTAACAAGCCTGTACATGCAAACACATGTATAGCATGCCTAATGAATAAAATGCTTAAACGTGATCAAAATGCATGTGTATTGGTAAATGTTCGTGTTGAATTTATTGGTATAAGTGGAAAGTGCATTGGAGGATGTGTAATTTTACACTGTACTGCTATGTCCATTTGGCAGCTGCAAAAGTGATGGTGTTGATATAAGATCAGAGATTAATCGTTCCTTGCTGTGTCAATGTAAAATGGCTCTGCAAGCTTTAGTCACTGTATTTATTTTCATTTTACAACAGACTTGTCCTCGTTCATCAAGACATAGATTTAAACTCTCATAAAATATTCTTTCTTTGGGCAGAGTTGTAAGGCAATCTGGTTTAGCTTCAAAACTCAAATATTTCCCCTACCATATGTTAAAGTAAAAACTGTCAGTCAAAAATAATTAAGAAGAAGTGACGTCAAAGAAGTTATGTTCCAAGAAACATGCTGCCAAAATCTCACTGAGTTCTTGGCTAGGGGGCTAACGTAATGATATATTCCCTTAGGGCCCTATCAAAGGAATATCCTAACCCCAGAATCAATTATATAATCTGTTTAGTTACCATGTTGTTGTTTTTTTTTTTGTCTTTTCTTTTTATTACTGTTTAGAGAGACTAGGGCTGATACAAAGATTGGTGTGAGATTGGTCTCAGAATAGTTACCAAAACAGTGTTCTTCCAAGACGCTTGCACTTTTACTTACTGACAGCTAGAGGGCCAAAGGTTCGCTCAGGGGCAGAGTTGCCAGGTTTTCACAACAAAACCCGCCTAATTGCGACTCAAACCTAGCCCAGTCGCATTTCGGTGGGGTTCCCCTAGTAAAATTCACATTCCAGTGGATACATATCACGCTAAACCCCCTGACATGAAAAACAACCCGCCGCAACAGTTTTAAAGTAGCTCAATTCCACGGTAAAACTGTGGACTTGGCAACACTGAACAGGGGTTCTTAACTCTGGCCCTCGAGGTCCACTTTCCTGCAGAGTTTAGCTCCAATCATAATCAGCATTCATTCTTTAGCTCAATCTCATATTCACAATAACACATTAGTTTGAATGTCTGTTGAGGAACTCTGTTATATCTTTGTTGTACTGTCCTTTCATATGTTAAGAGTGATTTCTGATGGCTGCACTGTTCAGTGCATTTGTTGGCTGCAAGGTGTTGTTGAAAAAAAACACTTCTGTGTTTACAACCGTTTCAGTGTCTTTTAATATAAAAGTCCGTACGTCTCTTGTTGCCATTTAATGGCAGAATAATGTAACTAAACACAGACCGCTTCTCAATGCCAAATACTATTATTAAATACTACAATTTTTTATATAAAATATTATTTATTGAAAAATATTTAGTGAACACCAACATCCATCATAAAAGTTACTAAGCAATTTAGTCAAAAGTACAAAGGCAGTGCTCTGATATACAGCATTAAAGTTATATAAAATATAAAGTTATGAGATCCTGAGCCACAACTGTTTGCTCTGGAACAAATAATAGATTAATGAGACCAAAGACCGCCTGTTAGATTTACCCAAAATTTTATTATATCTCATATTTAACTATTATAGAGCCAGCAGCAAATTCCAGAAGATCTGGTGGAGGTAAGGCTGCTCTCTGCAGGTTCATGAGTGCTGAATGGCCACTGACGCCCTGTAGCTCACATCACCGGAAATGATAAAGCAAAGTTTCAAACAGGCATTATCTTTATTAACAAACTGTATATTTTAAGTCTAAACAACTACATTCTGTGGCAGCTATATTATAGTGGACTTGGGCATCCGCCCTGACACTCGCTGTGAGAAATGCTGCAAGAAGAATGATACAAATGGTAAAACGGTTCCCGTTTGGGTGTATATCACATGCTTGAAAAGACCTCTCAGCCAATCAAACTTGAGAATCAGAAAGAACTTATGTATATTTATATTATAAATGCCGGCACTGATAATACTGCTACAAACCTATTCTGTTTGGTAACTGAGAGTATCTCGGGATGTGCTGACAGAGAGTCAAAGAGTTTGCCTTTCATCACTGGAGCATAAGCCATTCAAAGCCTTTTAATTGAGACTCTGTAACACAGCACCAGAGAATACAACAGCAAGGCCACAATTACGGTACATAGTCACGCAACCATTGCACCATACCGGAAAAAATGGCAACGTTTCATGGGATTTGTTCACGTCTATATCAAAATAATAGTGTTTGGCATTATTGAAAAAGACCTAAAGTGAACCTAAAATATCAAACTAATAGAGAAGAACCAACATTCTTATGTCATTCTAGGGGATAATGCTTCGCCACAGGCGCCAGAGCTGATTGAGGCTTGTGTCTGGTTTGAAAATAGAGCGTTGTTCTTGTTGCTGGGGTGTCCCAGCACCAGGGGGATCACTTCACTCTAGGACTTACTGTTACCCCAGGGCATGCAGATGGATCAACATGCTATGAGCAGAATGGCATCTCAACTGATCCTTTGGAAAGAGAACAACACGCTTAGTTCTTATCAGAGTATGTTGAGGTAGAGCTGATGTCTAAATGCAGCCTAGATCATTGGTGACAGATTTGGTGCACAAATTGTAAGATGATTTATGTGAAACAACAATAGCTTTTGGATTACAAATTACATAATTTTTATTACTATCATATTGCATTCTGTATCTTTTTGAATCCCAGTGCTTTTTTTTAGCACATTCATGACTCATCCATCTTTCACAGTCACATTGTAGAAGTCCATACCTTTAAACAAGACATAATAATTATTTTCTCTGTGTATAAAGAATTCTTTCAAAATGAGGGTCACCACCTGGCATGAGTGTTTAAAGTTAAAAGCACAAAATGACCATCTGACCCCCATAAAGCTGCTTATAGCTGCTAACCTCAACCATTACCCACCCCAGACGTCAGCACTGACCTCCATCTGCTCACTGACCCAACACTATGCTTGCACTCATACTCATACCATGCACTCATCTAGAAAAAAACAAAATAATTACCATAATATCTAAAGAGAGATGTTACAGACTAGATGGATATAGACTATTAGATGTGGATTATTATCCATGCTCCTGGAAGTGACATTAAAATAATGGTAAGAACCAATAAACTTGTCACGTTCAAAAAACTATGTCAGTGTTTTCTGTCAGTCTGTGCATTAAGCCTGGCTCACACTACAGGAATTTTAATTAATTTATTTTTTAGGATTTTTAAAATCCTAACCGATTATGAAATCTGGTTGCAGCCCACACATAAAGAGAATCTTTGCAGATTTTCTTCCCTGAAATCTTAAAGATGCACACCCTACAAGATCTGAAAATTGTGGCCAGGTTGCGAATCGTAAACATTCAACATGGATTATCACGTGAAAGGAAACAATATCCATTCAAAAGGCGAAATGACAGAAGACGGACGGCAAAAGGAGCAACTAGATCAATTTCAGATTTAAATTTGACCAAATAACATTTTGCTGGGTAACTTTAAGTCCTGTGCATAATTTTGAATGATACTTCCTTAACCTTGTTTGTAATTACAGAAAGTATTGATTAGGTATTAACCAAACCTTTTTCCAAACAATATTGTCTGTCAGTTGATTCCAGTATAAGTACATAAGGCATACATAAGGCAACAAAACTGTCTCGTTGAAATAAATCTCTTAGAGAACTGTTGTGTGATGTTTATTCTCAAGTCTCCAGAGATTTTGCGAGATTTTCCATATTCACAGCCGGGACTCCGGTTGAAAATCTGTTGGTGTGTGGTGTGCTGTCTTCGTCACATCGTAGCACACCACACACTATAACAGCAAAACGGTTAAATCTAGGGTTTTTGGTCCTTATGTTTGCGGCCTCTTACATTTTGAAGATCTTATAAGATTTGTAAAATCTTTTAGTGTGAACCCAGCCTTAAATCGTCTGTGTGAATAGTTTAAACCTTATATTTTTGTTGGTGTAGTGACATGGCAAAGTCATGGCAATATTGTATCTTAAATGTAAGTTTCTCGTCATTAACCTGTTGTTTATTGAAGTGTTGTATCCAGTTTATTTTTAACATAAGAGATTTGAAGCTTGAATGACATAGCTTCTGGTGTCATCCGCTGTTATGCTGCTTGATATTGCAAACTGGTATTTGTAATCATTATTATAATTCTAATTTATAATATACTATACTATAATATACTGACTTCTAGTCATTCATATAATTTACCTACTTAAGCCTATGAGCGAGACTTTCGGTTCATTAGCCAACGTGCAATAAACGGTAAAACTGTTTGCACTACAAACCAGTGTGTTTATAATTAAGATAATACATCAATATACATGGTAAGACACACCAATTTGCAATATCAAGCAGAAAAACTAGCTTTTTTGTACAAAAAAAAATAGCTGGAAATGGGTGAAACCGGAAGCCAGACCCATGAAATGTACAAATGCCCACTCTTACGTGAAAAATAGGGTGGATAGTTGGAAATCTCACACATTCACAGAACTTCAGGGTGAAAATGCTTGCATATCAGCCTTTCTGGATTAGCTGGACCATAAAGGCTTTGAGGCCTTTGATTTTTCAGACAGAGTGATTGATTGATCTCTTTCTTCTGTTTTCAGCTCATAAGATAATACCAAGTTTACTGCAGACAAGAAGAGGACGTGTTCCAAGTCTTATAAAACAGCTGCTGCCCATCCATGTCCTGCATTTCTTAATAACAGAACCATGGAGGGAGAGGAAGCACGTGTCAGGGAGCTTGGCATGGGTGGACTTGCATTTTTTGGCCACCTTGAACGAGTAGAAAGAATGCGCTGCTACTGGGAGCTCAAACACGTCCAGCTGAAGACTCTGGAGCAGGTTAGTCTCTGACACTCTAAATGGTTATCCACATTGCCTTTTGGTGGTTAATTTGAATAAAGCCAATATTTTGGTCTGTTGAAACCAAGACTTTGTTGTACGTATGTATACACTACTGTTCAAAAGGTTGGGGTCAGAAAGATTTTTTATTAATATGAAATAAATAAATACTTTTATTCAGCAAGACATTAAAATGCTGTTCTTTTGAACTTTTTATTAATCAAAGAATCTTGATAAAATGTATTACTGTTTCCATAAACACATTACATTGCACAAAATCAGCATATTAGATTGATTTCTGAAGCATCATGTGACACCGAAGACTGGAGTAATAGCTGCTGAAAATTCAGCTTCACTGTCACAGGAATAAATTAAAAATTGTAACATATTCGAATACAAAATGGTTATTTTCATGAATTTTTGATTAAATAGATGCAGCCCTGAAGAGACTTCTTTCAAAAATATTAGAAATCTACCAACCCTAAAAGTTTAAACAGTAGTGTATATGGTAGAGTAAAAGAGATCAGTTTTTTGTATATTATTTTAAGCTAGTTATGTTGTACTGTTTTACATATGCCCACAGAGGGCACTGTATTACCATGAATCGCTCCAGATTATAACTGTGAAGAAACTTCCAGTTTGTTTTTGCAAATTGAGGTCATTATTGTCTGTGATATTTGACAGCATACCACAGTTAATTTAAAAATAACTTGAAAACAAGTTTAACTTTCTGTTGAAATGTTTATACTTTCTTCACTTACAGCCTATGCCATACTTCTGGTTATTTTTATAGAGATTGCACATGCACACTTTAACACACAGTCCAACATACACATACCAGCACACCCAAAAACGTTTATCAACTTCAAAAAAGAAGCAAGGTCATGTATACCATAAACATGCTGTGGCACTGTGTATGTTTACTGAATGTCCAGGAGGGGGCGCCATTTCGTGTAATATTTTATTGCATTGCTTGCTGACTCAATAGGGTTTACAAAACTAACATGTCTTATGATTACACTTATAACATTTCTCATGTTATATCAGTAATGTTTTAGACAAAAAAGTTTAGAATTAATTTTTTGAGTAAGAATATCTCTTTATGCATATATCTTTTGTTCCATTTATTTGATCAAAAATACAGAAATAAGTAATATTACGAAATATTATTGCAGTTTAAAATGACAGTTTTCTATTTTAATGTACTTTAAAATGTAATTTATTCCTGTGATTCAGAGCTGAATTTTTAGCATCATTACTCCAGTCTTCAGTGTCACACAATCCTTCAGAAATCATTTATGCTGATTTATTATCAGTGTTATAAGTTAACTACAACTACTTAATATTTTTTTTTAATCTGTGATTCTTTTTTCAGAATTCTTTGATGAGTAAATTGTTAAAAAGAACATTATTTATTTCAAATATAAATCTTTTAATAATAAATCAGCATATTAAAATGATTTCTAAAGCATATGACACTGAAAACTGGAGTTATGATGAGTTTTTTAAGTAATTTTTGTCAAATAAATCCAGCCTTGATGCGCAGAAAGGGCTTTAAAAAAAAAACATCTTACTGATCCCAAACTTTAGAACTTTATTATATTATTAATTATTATTTATTATATTACTAATATAATAAATTAGTATATTTATTATATTACTAATATTATTAATCGATATTACTGTTATTATTAAATTGATATCTCCTGCTTATGTTGCTCTGATTTCCATGCATATTTTCTGTTTTTTATTTTTTTATTTTATTAAAGCGCAGAGAGATTAAATTACTGTGAAACAGTGTTTTAGTAATAATGTTCCTGCTAAAATGTTCAGAATATACAGTGCAACCACAAAATGTCACAAACATCACAAACACAAACTTCTGTTATATAATTATCTGTTATATAATATAAACTCTTTCTCATAAATACTTGTCATTTTGTATTACTGTATATTTTATATTACAGTGTATTGTGACTGTGCCAGATGATCTATAGGGTGCAAAGCAAACTCAGAAAGAAGTAACCCAAGAACTGCAGTCTATTTAAATCAGATCGCTACTGTTACGGTATTGAATCCACCCCCCAACATATTTCTTATCGCATTGTGAGTGTGATTACGCAGCCTTGGTGTTTTGAATAGCTGTTACTGTGTGTTTGAATGTCAGTGTGCACGTGCACATATCTCCAGTCTGATTATAGTAGTCACACATGTGGAGAATCTATGACAAGTTGCCATTTCTCTTTAAAATGTTCTAGAGTATCAGTGTACCTGAGATATGCTGAGTATGCTGCTCGCATATGGATGTGTCAGATTATACAGACCATGTGCCATTCACCCCATTGTGTGTGTGTGTGAGTGTAAGTGAGTGAGCACTTTAAGTGCTGTGTCTAACGTTAAAGGATACATCGAGTTCTGCTAACTGCCCTCCGTTTGCCGTGGAGCCAGAGTTCCACCTGTCCACCTCTTGTCTCGCTGACTGACAGATGTTTTGCTCCTTATATGGAAGAGTGGGAGCGTTCTCTCCCCGTTACCCACGTTTCTCCTTTGCTGTGACTGCCCACTTTTCGCAACCCGTAGCTCGCCTCTACGGCTCATGTCAACAACCGGACTGGCGTTAAAAGAAAGAGAGGTAGACAGTCTGCTAAAGCAAAGTTTAAGAAAGTTAAAAAGAAAAGGCAGCGGTTGTAAGGAGCTGGATAAGTGTGAATGTAGTTGCCATGGAGAACTTTTTGCAGGATAAGGACCTTTGGATTGTGGGAAGTGTGTGTTTGGTTGCATCCATCCTATGGAGACGATTTTGGAATTTATTTACATACAAGAGGAAAAGAGACAGCTCACCAGAAAGTGCATCTATTAACATTCAGGTACAAATTTAAGACTATATTTAAATTTGACTTTTTTTTTTTTTTTTGACTTTTTTATTTTATTTTATTTTGCGTGAATCCACACAATTGTATTTACATGAAAATGTGATTTGAATGGCTAAGCAATGTCTTACAGTACATACACTACCAGTCAAAAGTTTTTGAACAGCAGATTCTCTTCTGCTCACCAAGCCTGCATTTATTTGATCCAAGTACAGCAAAAACAATGCAATTTTGTACAATTTTAAGTAACTGTTTTCTATTTGAATATATTTTAAAATGTAATTTATTGTGATTAAAGCAAAATTTTCAGCATCGTTACTTCAGTATTCAGTGTCACATGATCCTTCAGAAATCATTCTAATATGCTGATTTGCTGCTCAAGAAATATTTCTTATTATTCCAAATATTATTGTCAATATTTAAAACAGTTGAGTCAAATTTTTCAGGATTCTTTGATTAATAGAAAGATCCAAAGATCAGCATTTATCTGAAATAAAAAGCTTTTTTAACATTATACACTATACCATTCAAAAGCTTGGAGTCAGTGTATATGTATATACATATAGGGGGGGAAAGAAATATAAAAATGAATACTTTTATTTAGCAAGGATGCTTTAAATTGATCAAAAGTGACGATAAAGACATTTATAATGTTACGAAAGACTTCTATTTCAGATAAATGCTGTTCTTCTGAACTTTCTATTCATCAAAGAAACCTGAGAAAATTCTGTTTTCACCATAATACTAATAAATGTTGTTTTGAGCAGCAAATCAGAATCACAGGAATAAATTACATTGCAAAATATATTCAAATAGAAAACAATTATTTTAAATAGTATTTTTTCTATAATAATAATAATAATAATATTATATATATATATATATATATATATATAACATAGCTAGACAAAGTCTTTTTTTAGATTGGGGTGGTAGTCTGGTTGAAAACACCTGCAATGAATGGCTGAACTTATAGTGACGCACAGAAGAAATAGATTTTAAAGCTAAATATAATGATGTGATTGAGGGTTGTGTCCATTTTAAACACTCCTCTGGGATATGGAGAATCAAAAGTGTACATTTTGTTTTGATTTGAAATGGATTATCTAGCATTTTTTCACAAAGCAGACAGTTTTGATGGTACTGATTACATTTAACATGGGATTAAACTGAGTGATCTATAGAACCCATATGCGTAAGTGTGTATGTACTTAATATCACAGAATATTTACTTAATTTAATTCATAAATCTTTTTTTCTATGACATGAAAAGTAAATAAGATAGACTTCTTGTAGAACAAGTGATGTAATGTGACATAACACAATTAGCACATATTCTGAACATAAGAATCACAGAAAGACTTGTTACTAGAACACTTGACTCATGTTTTTCAGTATATAGCTATGCTTAATAAATCAATTAATTTCTAAATTGTCACAACATTTTGAAAATCAAATGACCAAACTGCACTGTTAATATCTACTTATAGAAACTTACAGACAAGACATGTAAAAAGAGTGATACTGTAATTCACTGTCTTCTTTTCCTCATGATAGTTTTGACACTATTGTAATTTCAGTGATCTGCCCTCCTACCCAAGTGGCATTCAGAACAACATGTGGCTCAACCACAGGCACTAGTGTTGCTTATATAGTGCATGAGGTAATTATAACTGTGACTTATTATTGGTAGTCATAGTTAGGCTAGTAACAATATTTGTTTGACTTCCCATCATGCTCTTGAAAGGGTACAAAGGAGGTTATGTCTTAGATGTCACAATTTTAAAGGCATAGTTCACGCAAAAAGAAAATCTGTTATCATTTACTCACCCTCAAGTTGTTCCAAACCTACAGACCAATTAATTGTTTGTAAACATCCGGGATGTGCACGTATCATGGTTTCAAAAAACCTGGGAGAGATAGCCTTTATGGCTAGAGAATTACATGGATACGGTATAAAATAGTTAGATGTAAAAAGATTCTAGATTATATTGATTAGATGTCATTTTCAAAATGTTCTCCGCATATTACAAGAGCTTGTCATCCAGCGATAAGCACTGTTATTCAACGAAATTGACGTTAATTAGTGGGATAGTCTTACAAATCCGAAACAGGGATGTTTTGTGGGCGGTTCAAGTAGCAGTCTATGGGGCCATGGAATAAATGAATAAAAAAAGGTACATTTGATTTTATATTTCAAAATTCTGACTTTATTTTCACAATTCTGAGATTATATCTCACAGTTCTAATAAGTAAAAAAAACAACTTGTCATTCTCTTTTCCCCTCAGCTCAGAATAGGAGTTTACACTTCTGACTTTTTTCCCTCAGTTAAATAGAGTTATAAAGTCTGAATTAGGAGATATAAACTTGCATTTGCGAGAAAAAAGTCAGAATTGTGAGATAAAATAAATGTTATGTAAAAATGTTAATAGTAATAGGTTTAAATAATATTTCATGCTGTAGCTGTAGGGATAATACAATACGTCCCCTATGAACAGCATATGTAACTGTTATGTAGACCTGTTGTTTAAATCCAATTTATGCTTTAAAAGTAGAGTAATCATAGCAGTTTTCATCCAAAGTACGCCCGTTTAAACACCTGTGTTTAGCTTCAAATGGCGTCTTTGATGGCAGTATTCTATAAAAATTATTTGCATTCTGATTTTGACATCAAAAGGCACAAAAATATATATTTTTCCTCTTATTCTGTGGATTTTACCCATTTACCTCCACTGGTTACCAGTGTTTTTCTGCAACCATTATGCGCGCACAGCTGCAAGTGATGTAACTGTGACGTATACACCAAATTGGAGTTTTTTTCTTCTGTTGAACAAAACAAATATATGGTTACCAACATTCTTCAGAATATCTTGTTTTGTGTTTAACAGAAGAAAGAAACTCCTACAGGTTTGGAACAACTTGAGGGTGAGTAAATGATGACCTTTGGGTGAACTCTAGAAACTTTATTTATTTATTTAGTGGAGAGGACAATCATGCAGTAACATGATTCTTGTTTTCATGCACAATATGAGATATATATAAATGTTTTATTTTAGTGTAATATTCACAATTATAGACATTTGATTTTTTTAAATCAGATTTTGCAATTAGATATTTTAAGATAAACAAATGTAACGTCTAATATCTAATCTATAGTGAAAAGTGGGATTTGTGGCTTAAAAGGGATAGTTTACCCAAAAATGAAAATTACCCCATCTTTTACTCACCCTCAAGCCATCCTACACTGTCAGAAAAAAAGGTACAGTGAAGTTGCTGGGGCGGTACCCTAAGGTAC
This sequence comes from Labeo rohita, assembly GCF_022985175.1. Lineage (NCBI taxonomy): Eukaryota > Metazoa > Chordata > Actinopteri > Cypriniformes > Cyprinidae > Labeo > Labeo rohita. The sequence continues at coordinate 17,265,915 of NC_066888.1, read as the reverse complement.
AAAGTGAAAAGGTGTATCACTTTTAAAGTACTAATATGTATCTTTAAAGTACCAATATGTATCTTTAAGGTACCAATATGTACTTTCAAAGTACTAAAATGTACCTTTAAGGTGCTAATATGTACTGTTTAGGGGTAGGTAAGGTACAAAGATGTACCTTTTCACTTTTGTACTTTAGGGTACCGCCCCAGCGACAGAACTGTACCTTTGAGATTTTGAAGCCCAAAAAAGTGTATCCATCCATCATAAAAAGTACTCCACATGGCTTCGGGGGGGTAATAAAGGCCTTCTAAAGCAAATCAATGTGTTTGTGTACGAAAAATATCTGTGCTTAAAACTTTATAAACCGTAATTTCTAGCTTCCACTAACTGTCATACTCGTGTTCACGAGGAAGTTTCGTTACTGGTGTTTTGTTTTGCTCTCTCCACTGCGTTTCCCTGTTCATCACTTCATATCATACACTGGAATCTCAACAGCCATTCACTGCCATTATAAAACTTGGAAGAGCCAGGACATTTTTTTAATATAACTCCAATTGTTTTTGTTTGAAAGAAAAAAGTCATACGCCTAGGATGGCTTGAGGGTGAGTAATTCATGGGGTCATTTTCTTTTTTGGGTGAACTATTCCTTTAATGCATAAAAAGTGGAATCTACTACTGTGATTATTTTACTGAAACCTAATGTCTAAAAATCTAAAGATAAGCGTTGACGTGTAAGGAAAAGCTCAGAAAATATACTGTTACTCCTGAAATAATCTGTCCCTTGGTTTAGAACAGCGTGTGCTAATTTGAAAATTCTGGCTTAACTCAAGTCTTCTTGTCCTCAAGTCTGATTTAGAGCTGTCTGAGGAGGTGAAGAGGGAGTTTCATATTGACAGCTCTGCATCATGAAGAACTGCAGACTTGTTAGTTAAGTCTCAGGTGTCGCCATGTGACCATATACAGAGACATCTGCCATCTTACAAAATTATGTAGGCCTAAGCTTAACCCTTTAACCGATATCTCTACCGTACGGTTAAGATAACTTTGATAGGGAATAAATCTATAAGGAAGAGATGAGAGAGCAATATTTCCAGTTTTCAAGTGAGAGCAGCAGTTTACAAACCTCAGTCACACAGAAGGGAGATTAGTGCTGGTCAGTCATTAGATAATAGGGTCAAACAAGCAATCAAGGAAGTAGGGATGAAACTATTAAATTGTTGGGAATAGGGTAGAGAGTAAAGAACAGAAATATAGCAAAATATATGAGAAATGCAGAAATTTTTATTTATAATAATTATCCAAATCATGCGTGACAGTATGGTTAATATGTCAGTAAAAGACATGGTATACCTAGCATATATAATGTCATGTGGTTATATATATTATACAGACATTTAAAAATATATATTTTTTAACTTTGTGGACCCTAAAGGTTATGAGATGTATCCAAGATACTAATAAAGTTAAAGGAATGTTTATTATTGCAAAATAACTCATGAAATAGTTCAAGATTTACCATGGACTGACATCTCAACCGTATGGTAGAGTTTTATAAAAAACAGAAATTAAAAAAAAAGTGCTTTAGGCTATTTATTAGATGTCTACTAATAAGAATTTAATTTAATTAAATAATTTTTTCATTAGCTCCTTTTAGGGATGAAAATTAAAGGGTTAACATTTGTGCATTTGAATTGCATATTATTGCATATATTCATTCATTTGGATTACACAGTTTTAACAATCTTTTAAAAATGTAATAAACAAAACCAAAAAAAAAAAAACAAAAAAAATATCTGAATAAATAAGCTTTCAATTGGTTTGTTAGGACAATATTTTTGGCTGAGATACAACTATTTGAAAATCTTAAATCTGAGGGTTCAAAAAATCTAAATATTAAGAAAATCACTTTTAAAGTTGTCCAAATTAAGTTCTTATCAGTGCATATTACTAATCAAAATTTTGATATATTTACGATAGGAAAATTACAAAATATCTTCATGGAACATGATCTTTACTTAATATCCTAATGATTTTATCCTAGTGATGATAATTCGATAAATCCGTGATTCTGGCCCATACAATGTATATACAAATATACCCGTGCAACTTATGACTAGTTTTTTGCTCCCTGGTCACATGCTATTTATATTAAAATGTTAAGTGAATGTGGTCACAAAAGCAAGCAAACAAGCAATTTTGCTTCTAAAAATTAAATGTAAAAGTAAATAAGCTCATTTTTACTTGTAAGTCTTAGGGATGTGTAGATATTTTACTAGAAAACAAGACAAAATTAAATGTGCATTCTCAGTGTATATTCTTATTTTATAACACAAACTATGAAAATTAGTTATGAAATGAAGTCAGGAGTGTCTGTTGGATCCTCTGTGAATGCACGTGGGCCAGCTGTTGTAGTGAGTTCATCAGTGTTTCCCTGGGACTCCCTCACGTCAACAAGTGCGCACACTCTCAGCCAGTGCCAACCACACTCTCACACACATACACTGAGGGAACAGGGGGAGGGGAACTGCTCAGTGACCTTCCTGGGATGGCAAGTTTAAAGAGAAATGGAGGGAGGGGAGGGAGGATGGAATCTATCAGGGGATGGGGGGCATTTTGTTACCTCCCACCCTGAAATAGCCTCCTGCGCATGCTCTTTCTATATATGCATACATTGACATTGAGATGCAGCAAACACACTCTTGTGGATGCATATGTGCACATTTCTAGTAAGGACTGCATTGGTGGTGTATGGTTACAAGCACACCTGTACATTTGTTCTCTTTCACACACGCAAATGAACATTCTCTGGCAGGTGCACACATTTCCATGTGCTTGTGCCAACATGACGCATCTAACACATTTATAAGGGGATTAGTTTTGAGGCATTAAAGAGGTGATTGACACTCAGTCTCTTCAGGTAGTTAAAGAGGTATTCAGCAGCAGTCTGATTTTATGGGCTGTCATCACCTTGAGACTGGTTGTTCTGGGGGCAGGGTTGTCATACAAGGGCAGAAAAACACTGTGGAGGTATTAAGTTGCATTTTTTTAAACCGCAAATTTCATGTGAGTCCTTGATGTTTCTATTAAGATCCCACAAAGTAGATTCCTGGGACACAGTTTATGTATGTAGTCTCTGCCCCCTTGTGGTGGATCACAGCAAATGTCAAACCTTAAAGGGATGGGTTACCCAAAAATTAAAAAGTTTTTCCAAATCTGTATTAGTTTCTTTCTTCTGCTGAACACAAAAGAAGGAATATACTTTATTATATTATTCTTTTGGCCAGATTTTTCACCGATTTACTGTCTGGACAGCAGTTGCTGAAAGTTAGAGATGGTCTGCAGATTTGAGTTGACACATAGAAAATAGAAAATTACATTATCGACACAGACTCACACTATAATTTTTTAACTTCACACCATGATTTCATTCAGTCAGAGAATATCATGTTTAATATTTTGAGCTGATTTTAGAACACCCCCATCTCATCCAAGATGTTCATATCTTTCCTTCTTCAGTCGAAAAGAAATTAAGGTTTTTGAGAAAAACATTCCAGGATTTTTCTCCATATAGTGGATTTTAATGGAGATCAACGGTCCAAATTGCAGTTTCAATGCCGCTTCAAAGGGCTCTACACAATCCCAGCTGAGGAATAAAGGTCTAATCTAGTAAAACTATCTGTCATTTTCTAAAAAAAAAAAAAAAGATGTACTTAACCACAAATGCTCGTCTTGCACTAGCTTGACTTCACACAATACATAGTAACGTTGGAAAGGTCACATGTAACGTAGACGGTAGTACCAACCCAGTGTTTGCAAAGTGAATGTGCAAAGAAAGTCAAACGCCCTTTACAAAAGAACGTAAATCAACAATGTTGGACAATTTTGAAGTTGGAGGAGAAAATGTGACTGAGTTTTTCACCAGTGTAGCTAGGTCCGTGGTTTTCCTGTGGAATTGGGCTACTTTAACACTGTTGCCGTGGGTTGTTTTTGATGTCCGCAGGTTGAAGCAACCATAGACATGTATGAAAGCAACCCCAATAACGTCACATTTAGCCCCTGGAATGTGAATTTACCAGGGGAAAAAACGTGTAGTTTATACCTCGGAATGCGATTTTTAACAGGGACCCACCTCGAAATGCGGTTGGACTAGTTTTGGGCTAGTTTTGGGCTAGTTTTGAGTAGCGGTTGGGCTGGTTTTGTTGTGAAAACCTCGCAACCCTGTTTTTCGCCCTACCTTTTTGAGCTGGAGTACACAGACAAGGAACTAACCGCACATGACTTTTACAACATGATTATGTAATGCGTGATGCTGTTGGTGTGTTTTGCAGAGCTAGTGCAAGATGAGCATTTGTGGTTAAAAAGTGTATATTTATTTATCTTCTTTGAAGAAAATGACCGATTGTTTTGCTAGAGAAGACCCTTATTCCTTGGCTCGGATCGTGTAGAAGCCGCAGTGAAACAATTTGAACCTTCAACCCGTTGGCCACCATTAAAGTCCACTATATGGAGAAAAATCCTGGAATGTTTTCCTTAAAAACCTTAACTTCTTTTTGACCGAAGTAAGACAGACATGAACATCTTGGATGACTTAGGATGTCTAAATTATCAGAAGAATTTTTATTCTGGAATGAAACAAATCCTTTAATTGCTTAGTGTATGATGCCCAGTTGATGCTAATTGACGCTGGTTAGAAACCTGTGCTAGGGATGCTAAAATGCAATTAAACCAAAATTACTGACAGAGGATTCTTTAAAAATTTGACCTCCTTGTATGTCATTTAATAAATCACATACTAATAGTAAAGTTTTTTACAGATACATTGCATGTATTTTGCTTTAAGTTTCGTTATACATGTAACAGCTGTTTAATGAATGTAAAGATTAAGTGTACAGTGGTTATAAGGCTCTAAACCTATTTTACCAAACTTAAAATCAGTGTAAAAAACTAAAGTGATTATCATATAATATAATAATGTGTTTTTAAGATCTGTTTGTTTAATACCATTTGTTGCAGCGCTGAAGTTATGTGACATCTGATGTGACTGTTGGACAGTTTATACAATCAGTCTGCAGCTGCTAAAGTACGAATTATGTCTCTGTGTGTGTCCTGTTTGTCATTCTACACATATTCTACACGCAATATAATCCCTAGCTCTTTGCCCATCTGTGATCATCTCTTCATGGCCATCATATCATGTTTCCCTATTATGTAACACATGCGATGCTATTACCTTCTATTACATCTTGTTACATTTCTGTTTGTTTATCAGCTTCTTTTCAAGACATTAAGGAAACATGAGTGCTATATATGCTGCTTGTCAAATAATTAAGATTTTTAAGTCTGCATATATTTGCAAAAATACAGTAAAAACATTAAATATTGTGATTAAAAATTAAAAAATCAGTTTAAATCCATTTTAAAATGTTACTTATTCTTGTGACGGCAAATATACATTTTCAGCAGTCGTTACTCCAGTCTTGAGTGTCACATGATCATTCAGAAATCATTCTAATATGCTGATTTGATTGTGTAGATTTATGTGAAATCTTTCCAATGAATAAAGGTCACGGCCTCTGACTTCACTGATCAAACCCATGCGTGTTATGCAACGAAATGCATTTCTATAGCAAGACACATTCCACATTCCATAATTATGTATCCATAAATGACACCTCATTCCATCTCCATTTGAGGCTTGTTGTTTTTGTAATCAGTAATTAAATCACAATTACACATAGTCCGGTATGTACGTACACAAACGCACTCCAACACACAAAGGAATGTGAGCACTTAGTCCCTTTTTATAAGCTCTTGTTGTCAGAACGGTGGAGCTCACTTCACATTATCAAGTTCCCATACCAAAGGCGCCAGCAATCCTCTCAAGATTACTGAATGTTCAGCGGCTAGCTATTAATACATCAGCCAATCAGAAAACAAACCATTACTCCTTTGAGCAATCAAGTGTGTGCTTGTAATGGGGTGGCCTATCACATACAGTGTGGCACACAACAAACTAGGCTAAAATAAGATTATTGTATGTTTAACTATGTTATCGGTCCCTCTGCTTAGCTGTTTTGTTAATATTTAGAAGCTATCGAGTTACAGTGTAGCGTGTGCAAAGGGCATTTAGCAGGACTATATCTATCTGTTTATGATACAAGTATACTGTAGAACTTGTTTGTGGATTGTATCAGTTTACTTGTAGTCTCTTTACTTGTGTGAATTTGTGAATTTAGTTGATTCTTTATTAAATTTATATTCCTTATGTGTGTTAATGTGGCAGAAAGAATGGGTGTTGGACGTCAGACTTCTTTATATGGCGAACAGGAAGATGATGTGAAAAGGTTAGCAACTATAGGCCAGTTTATTGCTGACAGGCTGAAAGATTAGTGTGTGGAAATTTAAGATCTCACATGTGTTACGTGAGCTAGAGGGGTGCTGGGATGATTTTAAAGGAAAATTCCTGGTTAAATACAAGTTAAGCTCTGTTGACAGCATCTGTGGCTTACTGTCAGTTGGCACAGAAAATGATTTCTTCTCAATCCTAATTTAAATCTTTAAACTCTAATGTTAATTAATGATACGTTATTGTAAATACACTACCAGTCAAAAGTTTTTAAACAGTAAGATTTTTATTTTTTAAAGAAGTCTCTTCTGCTCAGCAAGCCTGCATTTATTTGATCCAGCAAAAGCACCAATATTGTGAAATATTTTTACTATTTAAAATAACTGGTTTCTATTTTATATATATATATATATATATATATATATATATATTCATTATATGAATATATTTTAAAATGTAATTTATTCCTGTGATCAAAGCTGAATTTTTAGCATCATTACTCCAGTCTTCAGTGTCACATGATCCTTCAGAAATCATTCTAATATTTTGATTTGCTGTTCAAGAAACATTTATTATTATTATTATTATCAATATTTAAAACAGTAAATTTGTTTCAAGGTTTTTTGATGAATTAGAAGATCCAAAGATAAAAAGCTTTTGTAACATTATACACTATACTATATTCAAAAGTTTGGAGTCAGTATATTTTATTTATTTATTTTATTGTATTTTTTGGGGAAAAAAATAAATATAGAAATTAATACTTTTATTTTGCAAGGATGCTTTAAATTGATTAAATGTGATGATAAAGACATTTATAATGTTACAAAATACTTCTATTTTAGATAAATGCCGTTCTCCTGAACTTTCTATTTATTAAAGAAACCTGAAATAAATTCTACTCAGCTGTTTTCAACATAATAATAATAATAATAATAAATAATAATAAATGTTTTTTGAGCAGCAAATCAGAATATTAGAATGATTTCTGAGGGATCATGTGACTGGAGTAATAATAGTAACAATTCAGCTTTAAAATCACAGGATTAAATTACAATTTAAAATATATTTAAATGGAAAACAGTTATTTTAAATAATAAAAACATTTCAGAATTTTACTGTTTTTGCTGTATTTAGTATCAAATAAATGCAGGCTTGATGAGCAGAAGAGGCTTCTTTAAAAAAACACAAAAAATCTTACTGTTCAAAAACTTTTGACTGTTAGTGTATTTGATAATAAAAAAGGTCCCATTAGTTAATGCATTAATGAACAATAACTAAAAATGAGCAATACATTTGTTACAGTATTTATTAATCTTAATATAATTACAGTTGTTTATTGTTAGTTCATGTTACCCCAGGTCTATTAAATAATATTAACAGATATAGCTTTTTGTTTTAATAATGTTTTAGTAAATATTGGAATTAACCTTAAGATAAATAAGTGCTTTTTTTGAGTATTTTTTAATTTTAGTTTATGTTAACTCATGTAGTTATTGCATGTTAACAATTGGAACCTTATTGTAAAGTGTTGCAAAATATGTATATTGATTGTAGAAATTTCCCTGAGGTTTTTCAGGATTTTTCCAGTTATTCAACTTTTCCCATTATTGATGCTTTCTTAATAAAGACTAAAAAGCATTTTATAAATATTACATGTACAAATTTACAAAGTTGAACATGACTAAAATGTAGAATAAATATTAAATAATTTATTTATTCTAGAACAAATAATAAGTAACTGGAATAAATAGTCACTAGAATCTATAGACTGTTTAAATGTAATCATTTCTGATTTTTAAAATAATTGGAAATCACTGTTTCACTCAGAAACTGCTAGTAAACATCTCAATTCATTAAAAAGAAACAGAAAATAACACAATAAATTGATTAAACATGAAAAATTGTCTTTGCTTGTAAAACATACTCCAAAAGTCTTTGTTTTATTTGCAACTTCAAAAGTGTTTTTCTCATGCAGTTCAAATTCAAGCTCATACAGAGCTTCAAAGAACAACAAGACAGTTGAAAATAGAAGTCTGAGCCATTTCAATGTCTCAACAGCTATTCTGTCCCGGTTTTTCAGTCGGCTCAGCTGTGCACACCTGCTGTTGTTCAATCACACATTTGCACTTGGCTCATTGTGACTCATTGCGTTCTCTAGCCTGGAACAAAGGGATCACAATTACGTACAGTAACATGGAACACAGTCTCTTTAGCTGAGGTGTTGATCGTCAGTCGACCAGGAGAAATCTACAGTCGCTACATTTTAAAAAAATCTGTCAGTGCTGTTGATATGCCAATCTTTGAGTCCATTGAGCTCTTCTTCGCACCCACTCTGGTTTCAATATCTTCACACCTGGCTCTGGGATTCACACTCTAGTCGCACAACACAGCCCCTCCTCCAGAAGATAACAGCAACATTACACTGTCCACTCGCACACCGGCCAATAAGAGGAAGCATGCTGACCCCTATAAAAAGCATCGGTTTTGAAGCTGAATACACCAGACAGAGAGACAGCAAGTGAATGAGAAGAGGAACAAATGAACTGTATGTTCAAAAGGACGTAAAGAAACTAAACTTCTATTTGTTTTGACTCGTTTTAAAGTGTCATCATGAGCTCTAATCTTGTAAAGTCTCTTGCTCGGGTTTATGACCCCAAACCGCTTCACGCTCAGAAACGATCGAACGGCGGAAGAGCTACAGCAAGAAGAGCTTCGCTTTCTACCTCAAACAAACGTCCATCTTCACCACTTTCTAATCAGGCTTCCTCAAAATCCTCCTCACCTTCTGCGCTTGTACATATTGAAGGACAAGTCAGTGATCTGAGTGATAAGATGGACAAAGTCCTCGCCATGCAGGAAGCGTCTCTGAGACGACTGGATACCATCTGCCAAGATCAAGGCACAGGTGGACGCAGCGTGGAGCAGATGTTGTGTGACGTGCGAGTTGTTATAGAAACTGTTCGAGAGAAGGAGGAACAACAGGATCAGCGACTTGATGCTTTGGAGCGACTGGTCAGCGGCATTCAGCAGGTTGTCAGTTTTGTTGCTGAAGTGTTGAAACACTCAAGATTGGCCGATCTCTTGAAAAATAAACAGTCAAAATCCAGCAGCAGGGTGAGTTTAAATGTTTCATGCATCAAGTTCAGTGTTTGAAATGACTCCTTTGGATACATATTTCAAGTACAGATAAAACACTTACAAATAGCGAACAAATGAACCAAACAAATGAACAAAAACTAGTTTTTCAGTATACAAACACTGTGTGCGAACTTAATATTAGTTAGTAAAGTCCGTGAAGCAGCTGACCATGTGAATATAATAAAAAGAGGTTATTGTTACACAAAAGTGCACCTAGTTTTTTTTGTTTGCCTTTTTATTTTACCCATGAATTGTTCACATTCGCTTTTTATGTTGTGTGAAGTTTGTCTGTCATCTTTAATGTTGAAAACAAAAAAGTTGGATGCATTTATACATTAAGTGTTCTTAATTTCTTTATTCATTTTCCAAATTAGTTTTTTCCTCCAGGTTCTTTTCTAAAACATGGGTTGCCAGGTTCATTGTCCTTGTCATTGGCTTGAGCCATTTATAAAACAGATTGACTGATGACATGATGAATGATTCTCAGTAGCAGCTCAAGGACACAACTGTGCATTCAGCTCATAGCAGATGATTGTGTGTGATCAGAAATATCAGATTCATTGCGCATTAGCAGCTCAAAGCATTTGAATGAATGTATGTGTCATTGACTACATTAAAAGCAGGTGTTTTTATTTAAAGCACTGTCACAAATTATAATCTTGTTATTTGCAGTGGTTACACTGTATTATTATCAATGAAACGCTGAGGTTAAAAATAATACAGAATATTTTTCACTTACACTTTACACTTTTAAAAGATCCTTTGCCCAAACTATTTTGATCGTATTTTGTCATTTCTCTTTTTTTTTCTACTGTTGTTTCTTTTTCTCGATCTAGTTTAGAGAAAAGGATGGAAAGGAGAAATCTAAAGTGTACCAGAAGGGGTTGAAAACCCAGAAGAAAAAGAAACCACTGGATGCATCAGGTGAGGAAAAAAAATACCATACAGTAGAGTAGGGGTGTGTGATATACCAGTATACAGTATACACTATTAAACAGTAGAAATTTGTTAACAGGTAAAGATTTTGGACTATGGTCTCTATTGCAGTTACACTTTCACATGATGTTCCCACAGCCAGCATGGTCACAAACATGATTTTACGCATTGTGGGTTAAAAACAAGTGGTTTTAAGCCAATGAAACTCAATCAGCAGCAAAAGAGATGTGGATGTGAAGACGGTGCTTATAGAGCACGGGAGTATTGAGATATTTTTGCCACTTTATAGGCCTTGAACGGTTAAATACACACACTTGTATGTGTCAAAATGCCCGTCTTTGATATTATCCTTGTACACACAGTAATTTAGGTTTTATATGAAAGCAAACAGCTGAGAAAGAAAACACCTGTTTAACAGGATATTGGATCCGGGCAGCTCTTAAAGTGACAGCAGTCTTATATTCCTGGGTCAATATCACTGGGTTCCTTTTGGTGTCCTGTACATAAATAACTCATTTGCCATGATAACTTAATGACAGACTTTCAATTTTTGTCTACGAGCAAGTTTGTTTAGCAGAGCTTGTTTGTTTTGTTTTGTTTTTCTTGTACAACAGATTTTTTGTCTCTTCAGCGGCGGGAATTTCAACAAATTTTCTTTATATCAGTTTGATTACTTGCTTTTCCTAAGCGTAACATGTCCACCCTGTTAAATATATCAAATCCTCTTCAACAGCTAGACTAACTATTTAGCTAGTCACAGTTTGTTGTAAGCTAATATGCTTATTGAAGGTCAAAATGTCCACCCTGTCGTTGTTCCAAAATGTCCATCCTGTTGGCCACTTAGACTTGATAGAGTGGAAATACACATGACAGGGTGGACATCGCATTAATTTGTAGTTAATATTACTAAAAATTAAAATGAATGGGGAGAGGGGGTACATTAATGTGATTGAGAATGTAATTATATTATTTATTATTATTATATTATTTTTTTTGAAGTTGAATAAATGTTTCATTGTCATGTTTTGTCATGCTTTGTGTGTTCTGCTTTATGTGTCCACCCCGTCATGTGCTGGTCCATCCTGTCATCTTGATGATCTTGATTTTAAAATAATATTTAAAATAATAATTCAATCAGGTGCGGGGGCAATAACATGCAAACAAAAAACTGCATCCAAATATCACAGTTTTCTCCAAATAAAAAAAAATACATATGTGAATTGTATGAGTTTCTTTAAAAACACATCGTTTCCATAAAATCTTTTATGTATTTATAATTTAAAAGTAAACAAATAACTCTGTTTAGGAAAGGGACATTATACCTTTCAGAAAATATCATTTGCCTCTTAGTATTGCAATGAAAACATATTTCACAGTAATATATATATATGTCTATGACACTGGAAACAAGAATAATGAAATAGTATCAAAAAATGTTATATTATAAAGACTTTATTTAAAGCAAAAATAACTATATTGTGATATATATCATTACCGTGAAATAAAATAACTCATATTGTGATACAAGGTTTTCTGTTTCTACTATTTTCTTCTTTGCACTCATTTCTTTTTTCCTCCTTTTCAAGACTTAGTCCAGGCTAGTTTTGAAGAAGTGCAGAAGCTCAACGAACAGAACGATCAGCTTTCTCAGTGCACGGCAGATACAGCAGACAGCAAAGTTGTGCACCTGGATCTTATTGAAGAGGAGCAAGAAGGAGAGAAATATAGTGAAAGAAAAGATGACAATCAACAGGCAGCAGTGAAAGAAGAGGCAAGAGAGCAAGAAATTCCTGTTTGTGAGTTATTACAGATAGAAGAGGAGGATAAAAAAGAGGAAGAGGAAACGTTAAAGAGAGACGAGGCTTTATGGTTGTCTGAAGAAAGCCAACTAGCTGCTCTGAACACATCTGACCAGGCAGATGAAAGCATTACAGTCACACCAGAAAGGTACGTCTGGATATTTTGTTCAGCAAATGACTTTCAGATACAAAATGTAAAATGTCATGTATTCCTGTGATGGCAAAGCTGAATTTTCAGCAGGCATTACTCCAGTCTTCAGTGTCACATGATTCTTCAGAAACATTTCTTGTTAATGTTGAAAACAGTTGTGCTGCTTAATATTGTTGTTGAAACTGATACGTTTTTCAGGATTCTTTGATGAATAGAATGTTCAAAATAACAGCATTTATTTAAAACAAATTTTTTTACATTGTTTTTTACTTCACATTTTTGATCAATTTAATGTGTCCTTGTTAAAAAAATATTTAGAAATCTTACTCACCCCTAACTTTTAAAAGGTAATTAGATAGTGTAATTGATATACACATTCCATTTAAAAATGTAAAACTTCAAAAAATGATAAATGTATATAATTAATTATATTTTAAAATAAAACGTTTTATTTTAGTATCTTATTATATGTTTTATACCTCTCTATATTCATGTAGCTGTGAGGAGAATCTAGATATAACTCTCAGCACTAAGAGGCATGTTACTGACGAGAGTCTGACAGACGAACTTAAAAAAAGCCGAGTCGAGGAGGCGCCGGACGAGGAGGAGGAGGAGGAGGAGGAGGATAAGGAATTGAAGGAGGAAGAGGTGGTAGAACTTGAAGCAGCAGAGGCACTTGAAGCTGCAGAGGCGGGACCAGAGAGACCAGAGGAGGGGACAGAAGAAGAGAGGAAAGATGCAGAGCCAGTAACTGACGAATATATCATTGGTAAGAAAATAGTTGTAACGTCTAAGAATAACTTCCTTTTTTCCTTTCCCCTTTTTGTAGTTACATTTCCTATCTTTTCCACAGATTCATCTGCTCCTCCACCCGCACCATTTGAGCACCGTCTAGTGACAACCAAAACCCACCAGATTACAAGTTACTACACTATCAACAAAGAGGAAGTTCTTGGAGGGTGAATTAGTATTTATATTGCATCATATTACATTAGTTTTGTTTACATCAAAGGAATTTTTAAAGTAGGATGCCTGTGATATTAAACATATGCCATAAGATTGCTAAGCATTTTAAGAGCCTACAGGACACATGATACACAAGGGCATGAAAGTGACAGACAGGTGTGTGTGTGTGTGGGAAAGAAAGACGTTGAGAGAGTAGGACGTGGAATATTTTTAGCCCTCAGTGAAAGTAAATACCAAGAAACAAGATAAGACTACAGTAAATTTCCTTTGCAGTGTTAAACGGGATGTGGGATTGTGATTTAAATGTGTTATTTTTTTGTCTTGTTTTTATTTTAATAGTGGACGCTTTGGCATGGTGCACAAATGTGTAGAGAAATCTTCTGGCCTCATATTAGCAGCCAAGATCATCAAAGCCAGGAGTCAGAAAGAGAAGGTAAATTGCAGTGTCCATTTTAACACGTCATACCATGACTTTGTAGCCGTAGTTTTAAAAAAAAACTCAAATCTCAAAACACATGGCCGCCATTGGCCGACGACATTTGAGCACCTGTTACAAAAGGTTCCAGGGGCCGATTGGAACGAAACTCAATGGGCCTGTTCGACTCACAGCCCCGAAGGTCTGAGAGAAATTGTAAATGATTGTACGTTGTGCGATTTTTGAGACATATGTGCGATATTCATATCATACGATAGAACTCATCATTCCGGACAGCTTTGCCTCTAGAACCACTGCTTACAATCAAACTGTTTGTTAAATGATTGAGAAGATGTAAAAAACCTACTTCTGCGAAGTGGTCCTAGGTGTTTCGCTCAATCTGGAAAAAAACACTGCAGTACAATTCTCTGGACTCTCTAGGCCAATAATTATTTAAAAGATGTATTAAAAAATTACCCTTTGGAAAACTATAACGGGGTCATTTAGAAAAGGGGCCTGTCCAAATTTACCCAAAATCTTATAAATTCTAAAGGAAAACTCAAAACTTCATGAAACCTGCTGAGCACATGTGACACAAGCATGCAAAGGGGAACAGTCCACAGCTGGAGCTATAACAGTCATAAACATTAAAAAACATAATATTTCTTTGGTAAATTACCAGGTTTTGCCAAAAATGCTTTTGAAATCAATAATTTAGGTAGTTACAGGCTTGCTAAATAATGTCTTTTTTCATATGTGCTTAAAATGCCTTAAAGCACTTGACCCCCAGGTAATCGCTGCTTGCAGCTATACGTTTTTATTGTTTTTCCAGTTTTAATTTTAATTTATGTTTTAGTAATGTGGTTATGTGCTTTCAGTGAGCACATATTTCAGCTTTACTTTTATTAACAATTTTTTCATTGTTATAACAGTTTAGTTTGTTTTTAGTGAATAACAGCACTGGTTCACAAACCATTTCTGTAAGACAATAATATAGTAATGAATCTTTGATTTTTACACACTTTTGTCTTGTCAGGAGATAGTAAAGTGTGAAATTGAAGTGATGAACCAGTTGAATCATGCCAATCTGATCCAGCTCTACGCCGCCTTTGAATCTCGGCATGAAATGATTCTAGTGATGGAGTAGTAAGTTACATCGACAAACGCATGGAAGTTTTACACACAGACGTCTTCTCTCACTAATTAATCTAATCTGTGCATTGTTTCTATTTTGTGTACCCTGTGTACCCCCAAGTGTTGATGGTGGAGAGCTGTTTGACCGGATCATAGATGAGAACTACAAGCTGACCGAGTTGGACACAGTGTTGTTCATCAGACAGATCAGTGAAGGGCTTCAGTATATGCACAAGATGTACATATTACACCTTGATCTAAAGGTACCAAACATGCTCTTGAAAATAATATATATTTGAAGAGCTGCATAAAAAGAACAGGATGTTTGAAATACCTGTGTTTATGTGTCAACAGCCTGAAAACATTCTCTGCGTCAGTCGACAAACAAACAAGGTGAAGATAATTGACTTTGGGCTTGCAAGGAGGTTAGTATTTGTTTCTGTGTTTACAATGTGTCATGGATCTACTGCGTTTTATCACGCCAGTTTGTTCTTCATCTTGTTCTTCAGATATAAACCAAGGGAAAAGTTGAGGGTGAACTTTGGTACACCTGAGTTCCTGGCTCCTGAAGTCATCAACTATGAATTTGTCTCATTCCCAACTGATATGTGGAGTTTAGGAGTCATCACTTACATGCTGTGAGTCCATAGATATCAATTAACAATCATAATAATACCAAAAGGAGAGAATTTTATAAAACATACTTGTGATTGTAGGCTCAGTGGCTTGTCTCCGTTCCTGGGTGAGGATGATAATGAGACACTAAATAACATCCTGGCATGTCAGTGGAGTTTTGAAGAGGCAGAGTTTGCCGACATCTCTGAGGAGGCCAAAGACTTCATTTCACGCCTGCTTGTGAAGAGCAAAAGGTTTGTGTGTCTCCGGAAATTGCCTAAATCTAAAAAAAAAAATCACACTTTTAATTCTGAATTTCTTTTTTGTGCAGTTGGAGAATGAGTGCATCCCAGTCCCTGAAACACCCATGGCTTTCAGACCGAGCGCTGCACTACCGTCTGCACCATAAGGTTCATAAAACCTTTGAGTTTGTTGCTAAATAAGTGCAGTAGTGAATTAATGCAAGTTAAGAATTAATGAACCTGTTTGTCTCACAGAAAAACAAGTGTCACTCTTCACATGCTCCTCCCTCAGAGGAATAAACAGGTAAGATGCATAATATGAAATATGTTAAAGGGATAGTTCATCCAAAAATGAAAATTCTCATGTCGTTCCAAACCTGTATGTCTTTCTTCTTCTAAACACTAAAAAAGATATTTTCAAGAATGTTGGTAACTGTTTTGGCTCCGTACGATGGAAATCAATGGGAACTGAAACAGTTTGGTTTCCAACATTCTTTAAAATATCTTCTTTTTGTTCTGCAGAAGAAAGGAATTCATGAGGGAGGAGTAAACGATGAGATCATTTTCATTTTTTGGTGGACTATCCCTTAAAAGTATTAGTTCACTTCTGGAATAAATATTTCCTGATAATTTACTCATCCACATGTCATCCATGATGTTCATGTCTTTCTCTCATCAGTCGAAAAGAAATTAAGGTTTTTGAGGAAAACATTCCAGGATTTTTCTAGAGTTTTTCTAGAGTCTCTATAGTGGACTTCAATGGGAGCCAACGGGTTGAAGGTGTAAACTGCAGTTTCAATGCAGCTTCAAAGGGCTCTACATGACCCAGCCAAGGGATAAGGGTCTTATCTAGCAAAACGATTAGTCATTTTCTAAAAAAAAAAAATTAAAATTAATAAACTTTTTCTTGCTTGTCTTGCACTAGCTCGGCCTCATGCTTTACATAGTCAAGTTGGAAAGGTCACGTGTGACGTAGACAGAAGTACCAACCCAGTGTTTACAAAGCGAACAGACGAAGAACTAACCATGTGTGACCGTTTTAAAGGGGTCATCGGATGCAAAGTTCACTTTTACATGTTGTTTGATTATGTGTACACATCTACCCTATAATGATAAAATTAAAATTGTTTTTTAATTAATCTGTAAAAATAATATCCCTTTTTCAAATCGAGCCAGATGCCTGTCGGTGTGGCGTCACACCAGAGGCCGCTCCCACGATAGTTGATTGACGTGAGCGCCTTACCTCAGACCCTAAATCAGCTGTAACAGTCCAACCTCTATTGTTTCGATGCTGGAGCAGGGATGTAAGTTAGACAAGAATATCTCAGATTGAGCGATTGCTGGATACCTTAATTTCTTTTCGACTGAAGAAAGAAATTACATCTTGGATGACAGTGAGGTGAGTAAATGATCAGGATTTATTATTCTTGAATAATAGTTAAAAAAAGTGATTTTTTTTTAGTTCTCATAACTTTAATTTCATGTTTCCTACAGTGATCATTGGCTCTCCTAGTGCCTTGGTGACACACTGGACCAATACTGTTGTACCTGAACAACTACACAACATCTGTTTAATGTTACAGTCAAAAACTGAACTGTACAATGTCTATTACCTTTTTACCTCAATCTTAAGCTAAAACAACATACAACACTTTAAAAGTACAGCTCTCCACTTGTGGTACAAGAATATTTCACCATTTTGTTAAATAGTAACTATTTATGGCTCTGTGACGAATTTGCCCTGTGCTCCAGTCCTGGTTCAAGTGGGTTTTATCTGTCTAGTAGCGGTTGTCTTATGGCAAATTACTACATACAGTTAATACTACAGTGAGTTGAACTTGTATGTGCACTTTATTACAGGCCAGGACTGGAGGACGTATGTGAATGACTAAGAGTGCACCAGAAATCATCATTCATACTCTATACGCACAAATGTATTGAGTCTTATCATGGTAATATTCTGTACATCGCTGCCTGGTTCATGGTAACATTTCATTGACGTAATATTTATGAAGGCATTAGAATTCACACAGGAAACCGTACTGTATTATACACTTGAAACTCTAGCACCCTTAATGCCAAAATCTTGCAAATAATCTGTCATTTTTGAATGTTATGTCTTTTCAGGAAGTCTAAATATCAGAGTTCGGAGTTTGTCTGTGTGCATGTAGCTACTGTTACCTGATACAAATAGCCATGACCCAAATACAGCTCTCACTTACCACATTTTATTCTGTAATGTCATTTAGAGGGTTTCCTTTAGGGCAAATGTATTGTTCAAAATGAGATGTTTAGAATCCCATGAGCTCCACATGCTTGGCTAATGCTGCTGATCTCACACTTTATTGTATTTTTGTTTTCAATTTTTTAAAATGGAAATTTGAGACTGGGACACTAGCTTCAAGACTGTCTGTTTTAATTATACGGTCTTGCTCACTCCCTCTCTTTGTAGTAGACACCTCACCTTCCATGAAGGCAAATGAAGAAACAGCACACTACCTACAAATGTATTGTGTGTTTTTGTGTGGTTCTATATATAAAGATACTGTTTTGGTTTGATCACCTTCTCTGATGTTTACTTGAAATGCTTTCACAATATAGCAAATGGGGTGAAATTTACTGTACGTCAGGCTAACAAAGTAGTTTTTAGACACTAGGATTCTAAGTGAAAGCTGAAAAAAACAGGACTATTACTTTTTGATGTGTAAGCATTAATAAAAGATTTATTTATTTTTATGTTTTGATTTCAGTTTCTATTTATGCGATGACTGGATTGAGGAAAGCTGAAAAACAATAGCTCATAAACTAAAGTACTTTCGTATTTTAGTACTTGTACATTATTTCAAAGATATTTTGTTGTAAGTGCCTTATGTGGTGTATGTGCATTAGATCTTTAAATATTATCTAAATTAAAATATATTTTGAACAAACATTTGATTGTCCTGTTCATTCCCTTTAACTCTGCAACAGCATTTACGTTAAATACACTACCAGTCAAAAGTTTTTGAACTGTAAGTTGTTTTTTTTTTAAACTCTTCTGCTCACCAAGCCTGCATTTATTTTATTCAAAGTAAGCAAAAACAGTTTTCTATATTAATATATTTCAAAATTTCAGCATCATTACTTCAGCCTTTAGTGTCACATGATCGTTCAGAAATCATTCTGATATGCAGATTTGCTGTTCAAGAAACATTTTAATTATATTATAAATATTTTAAAAAGTAGAGTACATTTTTGTTCAGGATTCTTTGATGATATAAAGATCCAAAGAATATTTCTGAAAAATTGTGTGACTGGAGTAATGATGTTAAAAATTCAGCTTTGAAATCACATGAATAAATTACATTTTAAAATATATTCAAATAGAAAGCAGTTATTTTAAATAGTAAAAATGTTTAAAAAATGTACTGTTTTGCTGTACTTTGAATCAAATAAATGCAAGCTTGGTGAGCAGAAGAGACTTCTTTAAAAAAACATTTTAAAAACTAGTAATGTACATTTACACAATCCCAGTTGAAGCCGTTTTTTCAGCAGTAATTTAGGCGTAATAATATAATATACAAAATAAATGTAAATTATAAATATATAACTATTATTATTATTAGATTTGCAATAATAATAACAGAAATTATAAAATGGTATATTTAATTCCTCCTAAACTTCGTTTCCTTTAGTAGGCGCTGTGACACCCAAAGCCAACAGGATTTCTCTCATCTTTGTTCTGTGGTGCGTACGTCACTGGCGCTCTGCTCTGTGATTGGCTGCCGAGTGCAGGTTTCTGATGTGTCGCTCAAGCAGCTGGAGTTTCGGATGTTTGCATCCGTTTATAATAAACGACCGCGCACAGTGACACCAAACCACACAGACACACTCCGAGCCGAAACCAGCTCCAGACGATGGCTCAAAGTGCAGCGGCTGCGGCCAGTGGTGATGTGAACGGAGGCGGCAAGACGAAGAGAAAAGTAGCCATCATTACAGGCATAACCGGTCAGGTAACGTGAAGTATCACCTCAATATATACGACGCGATAGTATGTTCACCTAGAAATCAAAAGTCTGTCATATTTACTCACCTTTGTGCAGTTTCAAACGCGTATGACTTTCTATGTTATGTTGAAAACAAAGCAAAATGACAGCATCAGTCACCATTCAGTCTACGGGAAGCAAAGATGACGTGAATAGTGACCGAGGCTGTCAAACCTTAACATGTGGGTGTGTAAATGATGACAGAGTTTTATTATTCCATTTTTTAAAGATAGAAACTATCATCATTATCGCACATGGTCATTTTCGGACTTATAACTGACAACTGAGCTTAAAGTACAAGGTGCATATACTATGTGTAGTGCTAATGAACAGGATGCACGTTTGTCTAAATGTACTCCACTGTTTTGTTCCACTGTATACTCGAACATGTCTGGATTGTCAATGTGTTTGTGACCATTTGCATATGTCAAGCTAAATTTTCAGCTGTTGTGAACCAAAAGGAGCCTCATCCCAGCTTTTTAATTGTTGGCTGTAGCTTATGTAGCCCCACCCGGGCCCTTTTTATTGTGAATCACAATGAACTATGTAACAGGAGACAAATGTGATGTGACACATATTTGATCTTTAGAAGTTTACCGAGCATAATAAGCAGATTGGGTGTTGTTGTTTTCCAAATTTGCTGGTTAAAGAAAGTCCAGAATAGCTAGAAGATAAAAGGACTTAACTTTCTAGTCCGTTGTGAAATGTTTTATCAGTCATTTGCAGGTTTAGAGCACTTGTGCATGGGTGAATCTGGACATGCAGAGTGTGACACCTGGTGATCTGGTTCCTAGGTTTCACTTTGTACATTTATTTCGTCTATTCAAATAACGGGGTTGCCTTGCCTTTGTGCATCCTATATAGCTGAATGTTTGTCCCGTTTTGTCCCATTTTGTCCCAAACATACTATTTGGATCATAATAAAATAGTATATTCTCTAATTAAAGCGTTTTACACCACAATTTGACATTAAGATTTTTCCTCAAACTGAAAGAATGCATCACGTAAAAGTTTCTGTGACAAAGCACTTCAATATTTAATGAGGCAAGCAGTTAAGTTTATTGATTAAACTAATTATATTTTAACATTGTGTTTAACATTATTTATGCATATTAACTACTACAGTGTCTTGCATTATTATTATTATTATTATTTTCTTTTATATCTATATCTATCTATCTATATCTATATCTATATATATATATATATTACAAACACTCTAATGAAATAAAAATTATATATACAGTCTGAGGAAATGTCAGCTTGTGTAAATATCTGTTTAAAATCGTGTGTACAGAGGATCTTCCACAGTATAATGCCACAATGGCACTCTATTAGACATTATTATTCATGCAAATACACTCAGAAGTTTTCTAGATCCTTGTTAGGAAACTTGAAAGTGCCTTGCCTTTAATTTTGAGATGTTGTGATGTTGGCAGGTGTATAACTCACTGGATTTGAAACAAACTTTCCTTTAAATAATATTAATAATAATAATAATAATAAATTGTGTGTTGGTGTGCATAAGATGATACACATACACGTAAACCTGTGGGTCATTTTTAAAGAGGATTTTGTTACACTTTATCCGATTTATGTTGTCAGTGAGGTCAACGCAAAGTCAATATTTTTTATTTTCTAAAAATACATTCATTTTAGTCAGAACGTCATCGCTGACGTCGATTAATGTGCAATATTAAATGTCAGGTGCGGTATGCACGACGATAATAGTTATTTAACTCGTTTAATTAACTGGAAAGACCGGTTTGTAACGTTTACAGTCTTCTTGGAACGTTATTGAGAAACTTGAATGTTTAGCATTCTCAGACTGAAAGAGGAAGTTCCTGGTTGGTGTCATGATAAAAGCTTTAACGTGGCCAGAGCGCAAGCCTAATTCGACTACACTAAAGTGAAAAACCAAGATGCAGTTTGCTTGATGAACAGCAGAGGGCGGTCGAATTACAAAAATCGTCCAGACGATATTTACATGCACATTCTTGGCAGACGCTTACTATGCAACACATAGAAATAATATAAGTTGTTATTGTTAGTTTTTAGTCTGAACACAATTTAGACTGCGTTAAACATCAGATTATAAAACTTTCCCAGTTATTGTTGAAGTTTTATACATTTATCATGTTTGCAAATTGATCCTGTTTTTACCTGAGTGCTTTCACTAAGGGACCAATCAGCTGAAAACGTGATGACGTAAGCAACAGCAACGTCAAATACTTTTTTTAACGGAGGTGTAGAAATATATATTATATTATTACATTTGTTGTTGTTATTACCATGGCTATTCTTAATAAGCTCATTAGTATAGTAAGGTTGTAAACACTTCTAAAACTGCTTATATGTGTCTAGAAAGTGAAGGTTATTTAAATTAGTTGACTGAACATCACAAGCTGGCTCTTGAGGTAACGGTCAAAATTGATTTAAATGTATAACGAACAAAGTTAATGACAAAAAATATCACACATGTCATTTTTGGTGAGTAAAATCTTTTATTAACGACAGATATGAATGAAGTATTAATAAAAACACTGACGTAAAGTTATTCAGTGCATCCTCAGTTATATTGGAGCAGTTTAAAATTTTTAGATTTTAATTTGGCATATGTCTGTCACCAGAAAAACCCTTACTGGACACACTTTACCGTGTATTGCTTTATTTGCAGTTGACATAACCAGATTGAACAGTAAAAACGCTTTAATTGTGTCTTTTTGTTGATGTCCGCTGTTAATTATGTCAAAATTGTTGCGCCCACTTGTGGCTCATAAAGGAACACATAGCCGTTTGTTTGGATTTGTGCTTTGATGCGGTAAACAGAGAAAGACTGTTTTACTGTGGTCAGGGGCAAATGTATGGGTCCCATTTTCACACAGACAAATCGACACTCCCTACGTATACAAACAGAGATGATACGTCACAGACAGACAGAAAGAGACAGACACACGGACTGTTTTTGGTTGGGAAAGTTAAGTGGGCTTATTTGATTAGCTTTCATTCTTTCCTTCACCATTCTGGTTTTCTCAGCATAAATGCATCCACAGTTTGCCATTAGCAATCAGCCTGTGTCTCGTGCAGAGGTCTAAAGGCCTATAGATTTATCTTTATGTGGTGCGTAAGGGTAATGGTGATTGCAGTGGAAGGTTTTTCCAAATTAGCCAGCATTTCTGAGATGTTTCGCACATGTGGCTTGACTCAGAACAAGAAATGAGTAAGAATTAAAAAGTGATTTATTTGATTTCAAATTCAGACAGTAAGCGATCGGTGGCTTACAAGGTAGGCCGGTGTTTGCGTATGCACAGACTGGTTGGAATGTCATGTCCATCTAGGTTTCCTGTCTATGAACGTAATCTGCGGGAAACAGGCAACGTTTCCCAACAGTCTTGGCGTGACGATAAGCTGCTTTTTTATCAGGGTTATGAGTCCGCGCTGCAGTTGGCACTGGTTGTGTCACACACACACAGAGAGCCTCAGGTGGTCAGACGTTGAACGGTTTGTATGCAAATGGCCAGCGAACGGTGTGAAAAGGAAACGGAAATGTATCTTTAAGCACATCTTTTCCTCTGAGGACATATATACACTTGTATACAGGCGCATACGCGGCTGCTGGAGCTTCTCATTTTTTCCCAAAGGTCTTTGGGACTGTGCCTATATCACCCCAGCAGGAAGTAGGGGGCGGAATGCCATAGCCGGGGCGGAATGTTCCAAAGTTCTAGAATGTGCGGTCGGGAAGTATGAGAGGGGAAAAAGGGAGAACGAGAAGGAGATGAGAATAAGAATGAAAGAGACTCCAGTTACGTATGTTTTAGGTTAAAACGTGTCTTTAGGGTACGGCCGCGTCACTTTTTGACAGTCAGGTGGATTCAGCGGCTTAAACTGAGCTGCCAGACTTTCAGTGACTGACATGATGGCCTTGTTTGTACGATTAATACTCTTTTGTCTGTATGTGTGATGCATTCGGATGATTCAGTAAGCTTGTATTACACTGACTTACGTTGTGTGTTGTAGCCCGTAGGGACTCCATACTTATTTGCTGGCCATCTTGTCGACTGTTTTCTTTTTAGGCTATATGTGGAGCTCTTTTTAGTGAGAGGATTTTTAGTTCTCAGCCAAAAATGACAATTCTGTCATCTCACCCTCACCCTCAAAAAGATGATCTGTTTTTGTCCATACATTGAGGTTCATTGGGGTAAAAACAGTTGGGTTGTATGAAAGAAAGAAAGTCATACAGCTTTTAAAAGACACAAGGGTGAGTTTCGACACAAGCGCATGTGAGTACGTGTGCGAAAATGCGTATTTGTATAATGTAGGCGTGTATTCGCTGTGGTCTGGCTCATGAAATTCAGAAAGAAATGGTCATTGTGTTGCTTACTCTCTTGGGTAATGCTTGCCGTAAATGTGTGTGTGTGTTTCTCAAAACCCAAAATAATTCTGCCTCTGTGTGGTTTCAGGATGGGTCCTACCTGGCTGAGTTTCTGCTGGCTAAAGGCTATGAGGTGGGTAAGCCAATGTTACCCTAAAAGACTTCCTACAAA
Organism: Labeo rohita; assembly: GCF_022985175.1. Lineage (NCBI taxonomy): Eukaryota > Metazoa > Chordata > Actinopteri > Cypriniformes > Cyprinidae > Labeo > Labeo rohita. Next base: position 17,241,619 of record NC_066888.1, on the reverse strand, counting down.
GCCGTCAGAAATCATTCCCACATTTATCTGATGCAATTATCTGTCTGACTGTTAATAATCAAATATAAAACTCATATTTTCATAAGATTCAAATTTAAATGGGTTGCATCTCATTTAATGGTACTCTGTACACAAGTTTTTTTATGCTTTTTAAAGAAGTCTCTTCTGCTCACCAAGCCTGCATTTATTTGAGCAAAAGCAGTAATATTGTTAAATATTTTTTCTATTTAAAATAACTGCTTTTATTTTGAATATATTTAAAAATGTGTTTTATTCATGTGATCAAAGCTAAATTTTCAGCATCATTACTCCCGTCTTCAGTGTCACACGATCCTTCAGAAATCGTTCTAATATGCTGATTTGCTGTTTAAGAAACATTTATTATTATTATTTAAAACAGTTGAGTGCATTTATTTTCAGGATTCTTTAATGAATTGAAACATACAAAGATTAACATTTATCTGAAATAAAAAGCTTTTGTAACATTATACAACATTATAGTAACTGTTTTTTTGGAGGGGGAGGAAGAAATTATAGAAATGGATACTTTTAATTAGTAAGGATGCTTTAAATTGATCAAAAGTGATAAAGACATTTAGAATATTACAAAAGATTTCTATTTCAGATAAATGAAATAAACTTTCTATTCGTCAAAGAAACCTAAAAAAATTCTACTCAGATATTTTCCAAATAATAGTAATAATAAAGGAAGAGTTCAGATGCAAAACCAGCTAAAAGCCATCTCGGTCAAAAATGAGATAATGATACTGAGTGAATGCTCTCGACACATATTATACGTCCGTCAAATACTTTTTCTTCAAACTCGCTAAAATACCAGCCTCAGCCCAATCAGAAGTACCGGTACTTACATAGAAACCTATACATCCGAGCCTGATAAAAATCCATTTTTTAAAGAAAGACGTCAGATGGGTTTAGCTGGTTTTGCATCTGAACTCTTCAGAACATTAGAATGATTTCTGAAGGATCATGTGACTGGAGTAATGATGCTAAACATTCACAGGAATAAATTAAATTTTTAAGTTATTTTAAAAGGTAAAAATATTTCAAAATGTTACTGTTTTTTCTGTACTTGTGATCAAATAAATGCAGGCTTGGTGAGCAGAAGAGACTACTTTCTCATTAGTGTTTAAAAGTGCTTTTTTTAAAAGATTTTTTTAAAAGTATAAATATCAGTACTGTCACATTTGATATACTTTAATGTATGCTTGCTAAATAAAAGTATTAATCTATTAATAAAAGTCTTAATGACCCCAAAACTTTAAATGCTGCTGAACATAAAATCTGTTTAAAATCATGTATACTAAAAACTTGAACTGTTTGTGGCTTTGGACAGGTTCATGGTGTCCTCCGCAGGTCCAGTTCTTTTAACACGGGCCGGATTGAGCACCTTTATCATAACCCTCAAACACACACTGAAGGAAGTGAGTTTCACATTTACACACCTGACTACAATATGCATGTTTTATTACATTTGTAAATGCATAAATGTCTTCTAACCTGTGTAAAATATCACTAGGCATTGGATCCAATAAGTCTTGTAAGTTGTTCATTGAGTATTTTTATTTTACTTGTTTAAAGTATTTTCTCTTTATGGTTGCAGTCTAAACATTCTTAAGCACTATTTGGACGGTAATTATTTCATTTGGGTGAAGTCTGAGAAAATCATTGGTATGGCTCCTTTGCAATAAAACTCATGCGTTTGGACTGCAGTTAATCATGGGGGAGACAAAGAAGTTTCTATTTTTATTCATATAGGGAATGACACATACACAATGCAGCTAAATATGGTTGTCACTCGTCTTTTAAGAGTTTAATCCTGTTCTATACAAACAGAAGTTTGCCCATTTATGGGAGTGACAAAAGTGTGACAAAAAATGCCCTGCAATAGGAAAATGCACATGCAAAACATTTCACAGGTTCAGAGGTGACTGCTGTATTACATACACTATCAGTCAAAAGTTTTTGAACAGTAAGATTTTTAATGTTTTTTTTTTTTTTTTTTTAACGAAGTCTCTTCTGTTCACCAAGCCTGCATTTTATTTAATTCGAAGTACAACAAAAACAGTAAAATTCTAAAATATTTTTACTGTTTAAAATAACTGTTTACTATTTGAAAACATTTTAAAATGTAATTCATTCCTGTGATTTCAAAGCTGAATTTTTAGCATCATACTCCAGTCACATGATCCTTCAGAAATCATTCTAATATTCTGATTTGCTGCTCAAAACACATTTATTGTTATTATTATTATCCTGAAAACAGCTGAGTAGAATTTTTGAATTTTGATAAATAGAAAGTTCAGTAGAAAAGCATTTATCTGAAATAAAAATCTTTTGTAACATTATAAATGACTTTATCATCAATATCTTTTGATCAATAGCATCCTTGCTAAATAAAAGTATTAATTTCTATAATCCCCCCCCCCCCCAATTATACTGACTCCAAGTTTTTGAATGGTATAGTGTATAATGTTACAAAAGCTTATTATTTCAGATAAATGCTGATCTTTGGGTCTTTCTACTCATCAAAGATTGCTGAAAAAATAGACTCAACTGTTTTAAATATCGATAATAATAATAATAATAATAATAATAATAAATGTTTCTTGAACAGCAAATCACCATATTACAATAATTTCTGAAGAATCATGTGACACTAAAGACTGGAGTATTGATGCTGAAATTTCAGCTTTGATCACAGGAATAAATTACGTTTTAAAATATATTCAGATAGAAAACAGTTTTATTAGTAAAACTATTTTCAAATTTTACTGTTTATGGTGTAATTCAGATCAGATAAACTTGGTGCTTGGTGAGCAGAAGAGACGTACTTAAAAACAAACAAACATTAAAAATATTAAAAACTTTTGACTGGTAGTGTACAGTAAAGATAGTTTGTTTTTGGAATCAAGCTTCCTTTGTGCCTGATAATAAGCCAGTGTGATAGAAATTTTAGTCCCAATTCATCTATATAAACTGATTCATCCATATAAAATGACCAAATTTAATTTGACCAGGATTTTTGTCCTGCATGGTGGGAAAAGAAAATTGACACGTCATTGTTATAAAGTCCCTCTGTCTAAAACATTTGCCATCCAAATAGGTCTTTCAGTCTGTGTCTGGTTTTGAAAGCAAAATTAAATAATTCAAAGTCTTGCGCAAAAAACTAGAAACAGACTATAGCTTATTTCTCTACAGTCGATCTGGTGATGGGCAGCCTTTTTTATCCTCTGTAAACAATTTTCTAGAACTGGATATGACCTCTTTTTGTATTGGGTCTGGTTTCCTAACCAGATGTCCTAACCAGATGCAATGCGACACAGCGACATGCAATGAAAGGTATCTTTTCCATGTGAATCTGAGTTTTTGTTCAAACCAGCTGCGACAGGGGATTTTATTTTAGAAACATTTTCTATTTTCTGCGACGTCACGGATGGAACGACAACATAAAAACTAAATGAGAATAATAATCTCAGCTACTTTATTCAATGTTAAAAGTGTTTAATGTGAGTTTATAGTCATATGTGACCTTTATAGCCATACTGAAAGCAACAATAGATAGTTTACATCAGATTTTAAAAATAAATTGAACCAAACTTTTACCTTAAAACTGTAAAACAAAAAGTGTTTTCCATAACAAAGATGGTATAAGTTACTCACTATGTACTTTTAAAAATGTTAAAATCGCTTAATATTTGTGACCCCGGAACACAAAACGCAACGTAAGTCGCACAGCTATATTTGTAGCAATAGCTAACAATACATTGTATAGTCAACATTATCGGCAAAAATCATAAGGATATTAAGTAAAGATCATGTTCCATGAAGATATTTTGAAAATTTCCTACAGTAAATATATCAAAACACAATTCTTGATTAGTATTATGCATTGCTAAGAACTTCGTTTGGATAATTGTTAGAGGTCGACCGATGTATCGGTTTTGCCGATTAATCGGCACCGATAGTTGATTGGTGGAACTATCGGGTTATCAGCAAAAATCCATATCGATATTTTTTTTCCAGGTTGGGTCCATTGCTGGAGTGGCTGAGAAGGTCATCATTATACGGCAAAGTCCCTATAGACTTCTAAGCCGCTTTTCCACTATCGGGCCGAACCGTTCTCTTTGCTTAACCATTCCATTCCGTGCCGATCCAGGCCAGTCAGCACGGATATGGTTTCATTTTCCATTTTCCAGTAAATGTGGTATTTCTAAAAAATACCACATTTATTGACAGTATTAATGAATTGTGTGTACAGTATACTGTAGTGCATGTTTTCATGTCATTACTAAGCGATACTAAGTCAATTTGTTGACTAGATGCTGCATTAGTGGAGAAAAGACAGCAGTATACCTTTGCCCGTTTGATGATCAAATAAAGTCTTAAATTGAACGTGACACGACCAGTGTGTGTGATACCGGATGGCTTCGAGTTTTTGTAGATGCGTTTTTGCCCGTTGTGTGACTAACATATTTTTATATTTTGATTAGATAACGACAAATGTTCTAGAATTGAAGCAGTGAAATTGTGAAAGTACACAGTATCCATATGTATGCAATTTCGGTACTGTGGTCTTTGTGTAGATATTTAAAGATGGCCATATTTAGCTTGATTGTTGATGTAATGGTAGCACTTTACGATATGAGTCCATTTGTAACAATAAGATTGATAAAAGCTGTAGAAAAGAAGTATTGTTCCTTGTTAGAGTGTGTTCATTTCAGCATTTACTGATGTATTTAAAAAAAAAATTAGTTACTTTTGTTAACATTAATGAACAATGAACTAACTGTAATGGTCAATGTATAATTAATATTAATATTTTATTCATTTACAAAGTATGGTTCAGTAGGCTATTTATTTATTTATTTTTAAATAGTAGAGCAGTATTTATTTTTTGTTCAGTATCCATTTTAAAAGCTATTGGTCAGTTAATCGGTATCGGCCAGTGTGGTCCAACCTAGTTATCGGTATCTGTAAAATCCAATATCGGTCGACCTCTAATAATTTTAAAGGTGATTTTCTCAATATTTAGATTTCTTTGCACCCTCAGATTCCAGATTTTCAAATAGTCTCAGCCAAATATTGTCCTATCCCAACAAACCATACATCAATGGAAATCTTATTTATTCAGTGATTATATTATGATGTATACATCTCAATTTCCAAAAACAGACCCTTATGACTGGTTTAGTGGATCAGGGTCACAGTTGTGAATTAGATTATAAACGTACCTTTTTATTGGGAGCGTACACACACATTTCTGGGTCGGCTGTAATATTTGATCGATTTTGTCGCGCCTGGTGTGGACCGACAATTTGCTTGTTGCGCATCTGGTTAGGACACAGTGCAAGTGACAATCTTTAAACTTGAGCTATGTGGAGGACTTTTTTTTTTTTTTTCTAAAACTTTCCAGTAGACATTTCCAGTAGAGACATTTCTTTGTCAAATTTAAAAGGGAATGAAATTCAATCTTTTATTCTGTGCCTCAGACATGAAGTTGCACTATGGAGACTTGACTGACAGCACGTGCTTGGTAAAGATTATCAATGAAGTCAAACCCACTGAAATATACAACCTTGGAGCACAGAGTCATGTCAAGGTAAAACATTCTCATTTTCACATCATCTAGCTTTTACTTTCTCTATATTTCTCAATCACACAAATGCTCTTTGTCTGTTGACTCTCAAACTCTACTGCTGGACAGACACACACGCACACACACACACACGCAAACTGTTTCATAATGACTTTGGTTTCTTTCTCAGTGTCTGTGAGGTGAACAAATGACCCCATCCAAGTAATACTTTGGAAAAAAAAAAATCTTAACCAAATACAGAGGACTTTCTTTCACTCTCTGTTCCTTTACCCACACCCCTAATGTCTAGTCATCTGGGATGAGGTCAGGGGGATGTTAGTCAGAGAGTTGGCCATCATGGTGTGTGTGAACTTCTGTGTGGGTGCTCCACAGGGTAATTTATGGGAAGCGAGCACAAACGGCAGTTAAAGTGAGGGAGAGGAAGGGAGAGAGGAAGATGACGGAATAAAAAGATCAAAAGTAACATAGAGACGAGATAATCGGAGGGATAGGAATGAACCATTACCGTTGACATTATTTCCTTCAGCTACTCACGAGTTCAGTCACAGGAAAAACCAATTAAATGTGTTCTGTGTAAACTGGGTATCGGAGAGAAAAGGCAATGTCATGTTTCTGCAGTAGTTTTTAACAAGAAAACAACTAAAACACTATAAAAAACAAACGCTTAGGGACATTCATACTTAGCAGGAATTAAAAGATTTGTTCTTCCAAAAAATAAATTCTGTCATCGTTTACTCCGCATCTTCTGTAAAGTCATGCGGCTTTGGTACAACATGAGAGTGAAAAAATGATGAGTGAAGTTTCATTTTGTTGGGTAAACTTCTTTCGCAAACCATTTATCTTCCTTATGTGGTGTGCTTCCAAATGAAACAGAAGTTGGGATTTGATTGGATTCTAACAGACAGTCGATTATATTGTTGGTTAATATTATTTTACCCCACTCATGTGGCTTTCGTTACATAAGAAAAATGCAAGTAATTTTGGAGGCAGAAAAAGTTACTACATTTGATGAGAGATCATGGAAACTCTTATAGAACAACATGAACTGATGAATCATCCATAATAAGAGCAGGCACATTTTATTAAGAAAGTGAATAGAGTCAGAATTGATTTCCTGTTGTCAGGCTCAGTCAGAAAGTTTCACACAGAATGTGTTTTTGACTGACATGTTTTTGCTGGTGTATCGCACATGATACAGCACTCTTTTTGTTAGATCCTTCTTTTAACACAAATGTGCTTTTGTGTGAACAGCCCCTAAAGTTATTTTTACACAATCATTTTACACAAAAATTATTCTTACACAATAATACCGCTTGTGTTTGATAACTACAGTGGCTTTAGAGGTATTGGAATACTTTTAGACACTCAAGTCATAGGGATAGTTCAACCAAAAATGCAAATTCTGTCATTAATTACTCACCCTCATGTCATTCCAAACCCGTAAGACCTTCGTTCATCTTCGGAACACAAATTAAGATATTTTTGATGAAATCGGAGAGCTTTATGACCTGATAGCAACACAACTAACACGTTCAAGGCCCAGAAAGGTAGTAAGGACATCGTTAAAATAGTTCATGTGACATCAGTGGTTCAACCTTAATGTTTTGAAGCTATGAGAATATTTTTGTGCGCAAAGTAAAGGAAAATAATGACTTTATTTAACAATTTCTATTATGGGTAATTCCATGCAAATGTCAACCTTACCATGAAAAAATAAAGTTTTTACCAAAGGTTTTTACTATACTGATAGCACAGATGTCAACATTTGGTGGTTCAAATAGCCATGTGAGGTCTTAAAGTTTTTAAAGCATTTTATTTTTATTTTTAGTGCTTGATTTTTCCATAGTTTGGAAAGTGCTGTTTTCAGGCTTGTCACATCCATAACAGTACATATTCCTCATAAATAGATATTAAAAAAAGTGACAATTATATGTTCTGTGAAAAGTCATCGCTTCTGTTTTTTGGATATTATTGCCTCTGGTTTGCATTTTAATTGACAGAAATTCTACGAAGTACGTAGTCTCTCAAAAACAGTGTCCTTTTGGTCACATCCCTTTTTTAATATAGAAAACTCATGCATAGACTGATATTTTTCTGATGTTTAAACTCAACAAGGGTTTATTAAAATATAAATAGATGGTTCGCTATATTGTTAACACATACATTCTCTAAACATTTATATGTCACATCCGTAATGCAAAAAATGTAGGGCTGGCAAACGATTAATCGCGATTAATCGCATACAAAATAAACGTTTGAGTTTGCCTAATATGTGTGTGTGCTGTGTGTAATTATTATGTATATATAAAAATACAAGCACATTCATTTCTATATTTAAGAAATATTTACAAGTATATGTATTTATTATTATTTTTATAGAATTTATATTATATATAAATAAAAATATTTTGTACATAAATAACATATTTCTTAACCATATACATTCATTTGTGTGTATTTATATGAATAATTACACACAGTACACACACATATATTAGGCAAAGTCAAACTTTTATTTTGTATACGATTAATCGTTTGCCAGCCCTAGCAAAATGTCACATCCATAATGCTGGATTTGCCCTTATAACCATTTTAACAATGTCCTTAGTACATTTCTGAGCCTTGAACGTTTCAGTTGTGGGGTCTGAAAGCTCTCAGGTTTCATCAAAAATATCTTAAGTTGTGTTCTAAAGATGAAGGAAGGTCTTACGGGTTTGAAACAACATGAGGGTGAGTAATTAATGACAGAATTTTCATTTTTAGGTGAACTATCCCTTTAAAATGTCTGTCACATTTGCAAACAAATGGTGCTTTTCAAGTAATAACAGTTTTTTGGGTCTGTTTTCATGGATGAATTTACCATAAGTGTTTTTGTGCTATATTCCTTTAAAACAAATGTAACATGGTTTTATATGTTTTTGTGTAATGCAAATGCATTCATACATTTTTAAATATGGCTTAACTGTTCAAATACGTTTTTAGAGCTGCTGTTTGTCTAAAATGATTCATGAGCCTCAATGGTTGGTTTGTAAGTCAGTAGGATGGAAAGATCCAGACTGCACCTGCGGGCTGAAAAACGTGCAGTTAAATACAGCAGCTGCCGTAATATGGAACTAAATAATTCAGGTGGAAACTCACTGAGAAACACTGGCCAACAGACAGGCATCCATTATACTGAATGGGAGGTGTTCTGGGTGTCCCATCAGGAGGATCATCTGCTGTGCTGACAGATAACAGCAGGATGCTCGCTGTCACAATGAATTTTGTACCGCTGTGGCTCCTCAACATAAAGAATAAAAAGTACTTTAAGCACAGACATAAGACTGAGGGAGAGTAGTTCATATTTAAAGATTGCTGTCATACTACGACAACCGCAATCAGGATTGCTATGTGGAAAAATAAACAAGCTTGATTTAATTACACCATCAGTTTAGGCTTGTAAGCGTGCGCGCTAGCCGGGAGTGTTCATTAAAGATAGGCGTTTCAATCAGTGCCCGCAGTAATGAAATGGTAGATCACTGCTACTCTCTGATTGTAGTTTACATTTTTTACTCACCGCACTTTGTTTGGATATGGCGGAAAGAGTGGCAGAGAAAACACATACACACACGCGCGCTTGGTTTCCAGTTTTTACACACAGGGGTCAGCAAAGTGCTATTTTGCTTGAGAGTGCCGCTTGGCGGTTTCTGTAGGATATTCGTTTATGCTTAAAGGAATGTCTCAGGAAGAAAGTAATGTGCTTTTTTTCCTCCACGCACATTCTCTCTTTGTCTGTGAGTCTTTATAGTCTTGTTTATAGGTTTTTTTAAATCAGAAGGGTGGATGGCAGAAGGACAAAAAGCATAAAGACTGTAATGAACTGTGATTGAGTTAAAATAAAGGCACGGGGTATTCAGATATATACAAAAAAATTTAACAAAAAATTATTCAAACACCAGATATAGTTCATTTATGTAAATGAGGACAGCCAAATACAGTAAACTGACATATTATACCCAAAAAAAATTTCATACAGTGGACTACCAGTAAAACTGATTAAAACTTTGGGACCAAAAATTATTCAGACACTTTGACCTGACCATGTTTTGCTTAAGTGTTTTTCTTTAATTGCGAATGCGAACTTTTTACAGCACAGACTGAACAAAATTAAGCATTGCTTGGTAATTGGTCAACATAGTATTGATAGTTGTTAATGTTGTCATACTACCCATTACATACCTTTTTATCAAAGTTATCTGACATTATCAAGATGAATTAGTTCTGACACAGTTTAACTCTTGAGTCCTTGTCATATTTTATTACAATTTTCTAAACTATAGTTATCTGACATTATCAAGATGAATTAGTTCTGACACAGTTTAACTCTTGAGTCCTTGTCATATTTTATTACAATTTTCTAAACTATAGCAAAATAAACTGATAATGTGAGAATTGTAAAAGGTGTCTGAATAAATTTTGTTTTGTGTGTGTGTGTGTGTGTGTATATACACACACACATACATACATACATACACACACACATACATACAAAACAAAATTTATTCAGACACCTTTTACAATTCTCACATTATCACAGTATATATATATATATATATATATATATATATATATATATATATATATATATATATATATATATATATATATATATATATATATATATATATATATAAGTTTGGGTTTGCCTAATATGTGTGTACTGTGTGTAATTATTATTTATATATAAATACAGTCACATTCATGTATACATTTAAGAATTGTTTACAATTTACAATTATATGTATTTATTATGATTTTATATTATATATAAATAAAACTATTTTGTACATTAATAACATATTTTTCTTAAATATATACATTAATTTGTGTGTATTTAAATATACATAATAATTACCCACAGTACACACACACATATATTAGGCAAACTGAAACTTTTATTTAGTATGCGATTAATTGCAATTAATTCTTTGACAGCCCTAAAATAAATAAATAAATAAATAAATATATATATATATATATATATATTTATTTTATTTTTTTTTATTTTTATTTTTTTTGTATTTAATGTTGTAATAAAATTTGTGCAGAATGTATTATTTAAATGTAAAGAAAAATTATGGCGGTGTAGATGCACACAGTATTCAGTACAAACTTATAAAGTATGGTATATAATGTGTTAAGTAAAAGTTTAAGTATTATTTTCAATTAATAATAAAAAAAAAATTAAACAAGAATGCTTTAAAGTGACAAAGACATTTATAATGTAACAAAAAATATTTTAAATATATGCTGTTATTTGGGGTTTCTATTCAAAGATATTAATAACATCGTAACTGTTTTCATCATTGATGAAACATTATTATTATGAACATCAAATATTAAAAAATGATTTCCGAAGGATAATTTAACACTGAAGACTGGAGTAATGACTGCTGTTTCAGCTTTCCAACAGGAATAAATTACATTTTAAAATATATTCAGATAGAAAAGAGTTCTTTTAAATTGTAGTAATAATTCAGTTTTTACTGTATTTTTGATCGAATAAAAATAGCCTTGCCGAGTATGAGACTTCTTTCAAAAACATTAAAACAGTCTTACTGACCTCAAACCTTTGAGCAGTAGTGTATATCTACGCTAATGATTCTGTTTTATGTTCCTGATTAATAACTTTAAATCTAATAATTAATTTAAAAATGAATAATATTAAAATGGAAAACTTGCAGGGCAGCACCTGTTAGACATGCAGAACAGCATTAACTATAAGGTGATAACAATAATACAAACACTGAATTATTCAGGTGGGATATACCAGCTTCAGGAGGTCTGTGTGCAGACACAATGAAGAGATAAAGGCGTCTATTTACATGTGAATGCGCGCTGTTCCGACTGTCATGTCAGGACCTAGTCTTCAGCGTGAAAGAAAAGCTGTAAGCCATAATGTCGGTTCAATGTCAGCGTGCGATCAAGGCTTTACTACAAAAAGAGCACAGTGTACTTTACATGTTGATGTTTGTACAAGTTTAAACCTTGCGGTTATTATCAAATAACCACAAATGGAGCTGCCTTGTGGGATAGCACACTACAATTAGTCACGTTGGACCACATCAAACTTAGATCACATGATAAACTGAGTAGAAGTGCCACTTTTTTAGGCTGAGATTGAGAGCCAAGTAACACACTGACACACACAGGGTTGCAAAGTGAATGAAAATGTTTATAAATTAATGTACCCTATTTGATTAAAAGAGCTTGATGCTTAATTTAATTTCTTTCTGAATTTCTTTGACTTCTTTTTTTGTTTAATGTTAAAGTAGTTCAGATTTAATTAAGAAACTGAGAACACAAAGTAACATCTGTGGTATTTAGGCTAGTATTGTTCTGTGTTGACCTTACTGTCACCTCCAAGCCTTTTCTATTTTAACAAAGTCTGTTTGTGAATGTGTTTTTGTGTTTGCACAGCTATCTCTTAGCACCGGCAGAATCGGTTTGCTCATAGTGTGATGTACAGTAGGGTGTGATTGGCATAAGCTTTGTGTTTGCATTTGGATTAGCACAGATCTGTAGCTAATATACAGTTGCTGGACTGGAACGTTGCAGCCTGTATCATGTTTTGTGTTCGCTTGCGAACGTGTTTGATGTAATTTAAGTGTTGTCTTGGGAAGACTTTGGCATTGTGTGTATGTTTGTAGACGGATGTGACAAAGTAAACACGCAAATGCAGGATTGAGTGACATGTTGAAAGATAAGTCAACTTTCGTGAAGTGTAGCACAAAACTACTTTCCGCTAATGACGGCAGAATTTTTTAGTAAGGTTGTGGTGGCAATGTAGGAGACTTTGTGGAACACTGAGCCTTGTTAGCTAATTGGGTGTCTGGAAGACGCAGGCTCTCTCGCTTTCACACAGATACTTACAATTAATTGCTTGTGTAAATCATTCCAGTCTTGTCACCTGCAACGGCTGACGTCACCGCCAACAAACAGGCCTTTATTCAGTGGCGTTACATCACGTTAAAAACATGATTTTGATTTATCTAAATGACAGCACCTATGAAGCAAGAGATTAATTATGAGAGATAAAAATCTCTGCGCTGCCATCTCTGTCACTCATTTTAGGGTGGGAATGGAGATGCATTTTAAACATGTTTGCTTGTGTGGAAAACATGTTGTATAACATGCTCATTCAGACACTGGAAGTGGTTGAAAAGACGTATGATATTTAATCATTTTTGTTTGTTTTTTTTAAATGATTAAATTTTTAAACTAAAAACAATTTTAGAAAACTAAACAATTGTTAACACTTTACAATAAGGTTCTGTTAGTTAACGTTAATGTTTTAATTAACATGAACAAACAATTAACAATAAATTTATTACTGTATTTATTAATATTTGTTAATATTGGTTGATGAAAATACAGTAGTTCAATGTTAATGCTAGTTCACAGTGCATTAACTAATGTTAATAAGCACAACTTTTAATTTTAATATTGCAGTAGTGAATGTTGAAATTAACAGGATAATAAATGCTGTAGAAGTATTGTTCATTCTTAGTTCATGTTAACTAATGTTAACTAAGGAACCGTATTGTAAAGTATTACCAAAGTATTTAATTAATTCTTTAGTTTAAAAAAAATAAATAAATAAATTTATATAAATATTTAGATATTTACAATGTATTATATTTTATACTACATGGCTGTTGAATGCTTGAATCTGATTGACTGACGAATGTTCTAAGTTTGCATTGTATTCAGTTATTTCAAAGGTCCTTACAGCAAAAGAACCAAAACTGCTCCACTTCATGTCATGGCCACATCACCACCTAAAAATTCAATGGCCTGTTGTCAGTTTTTCCTTACATATTTAATTAATAATTTTATTATTATTATTATTATTATTATTATTATTATGCTAATTATAATATATTATAATTAATGGGACATCTTTCTTTTTTCCTTTCTTTCATCAGTAGAATAATAATAATTATTTATAGTTTATATTCTATTCTATTCTGTTCTATTATATTATAATGCTAGTGGCCCTCTTTCTTCCTTCCTTCCTTCATTTCTTTGCTTTTTATATTTCTTTATTTCATTTTTTTTTACTTTTTTGAATTCATTTTTATTTTAGTTTATTTATTTTTTTATTTATTTATTTATTTATTTATGCATTTTTATATTGTTATTTGTTCAGGGCTCAACGCTAAGGATTTTTCTACTTGCCAGGTCAAAATTTTCACTGGCCCTACCACAAAAACATTCAATATTTGCTGTTATCATTGTTTTTGACTTATGTTATATTTTATTTTAATAAATAAGCTTATATGACACCAAAAGTTTACATTTCGATACCACACCTAAACCTACTAGCCTAACTAAAGTCCAAACATTGTTCAAATTTTTTTTTAAATTATTATAAATATTTTATTAAAAATGAAAAGATGCTTTAGGGAGAAACAGCAGACAGACTAAATAACGCAAACTCAGTCTTATCCAGCAGGTGGCGCTTATGGAATAAGAGCGATATTACGTTTCTATGGTTACCGCTGTAAACAAAGCAGCACCGTGCTTATGAGCGCTACTTTAAATACATGGGCAAATAAAAAAAGAAAACGCCATGTACACTTTTCTTAAAATAGTCAGTTGCCCTCACAGATACATTCAGTATTTCCAGTATTTGGCGCATTGTGCACCGTGATCTTGGTCTGTCTGCTACAGTATTTTTTTTCTCTTTGCGTTTGTCGTTAGCGTGTCCGGCCTCTGTTAACGGATGTCTAAAGAGTTCGTAATATTTCCACACACATGCGTGCAGTTCGTTTGCAAGCCCGGAAAAAAAAGATCGGTTTAAATATGTTCGGTCGATCGGTGCATCTGTCTCCACTGTACAAATTAAATATGTATTGATCACTGTTAAAGCTACAAAGCTAATACTTTTGTATGCTATTTGTCTGTCAGATACGCGTCTCTCTGTGATCGCTTAAAATTTTAAATTATCAAGGTTAAAAACAGGTGAAAATGATACACTGTCGTGACGACGCGGCAGTGGCCCGATCGGGCCAGTGACATGTTCCTCAACTGTCCCGAGCGTCTTTTACGCTGGCCCCGGGCCATCGGGTACTCCTTATTGTCGAGCCCTGCTGTTTATTTTTATATTCAGTTATTTATTTGTTTGTATTCATTTTATATTATTTATGTTTAAAGCCCTCCTACTAGACTTTGAGCATGTGAAATATCTTTGTACACTGTGGTCGTAATATGAGGTCACGCTCTGCAGCTCTTTTTGAAAACTTAAAATTCAACAGGTAACAAATAATAATACATCAAAAATGCGCAAACATGCAATCTACTCCACTTTCCTGCACCGCTGCAGTTTTAAAGGAGACTTATTATGCCCCTTCTTTGCAATATGTAATAAGTCTCAGGTGTCCCCAGAATGTGTCTCTGAAATTTCAGCTCAAAATACCCCACAGATCATTTATCATATCATTTTGAAAATGCCTATTTTGAGTGAAAGCAAAAACAGGCTGTTTTCTTTAAATGCAAATGAGCTGCTGCTCCCCGCCCCCTTTTCCAGAATAGAGCTGTGCCTTTACAGCTCCTACCTCGGATACTCTGCCAAAAAAACACCTGTTTGATTTTGATTATCATGTCTGTCATGCTGAAATCATGCATTTTAAACTATATTAGTTTAAACCTCTGATACAGGCTGTCACACGGCATGCGAGTACTAAACTAAGTTCTCTTTCATGTCTTATTGTGCTTAAACTGTCAGATTTACACAAGTTTATGTTAATAACACACAGGAGTTACAAAAGCAGTCAGCTATGTTTGTGAAGGTAAACAGCTGGGAAAGAAATCACGTTTATATTAGATCTGTGTGGCAGAAGTGTAATATACAGTAAATAAATCAATAAATCCACTGCTCTCTTGTCTAATCTGAGGCTGGGACTCTAACTAGTGTTTTCACTGCTCGTCTGTGCAGCCAATGACAGAACAGTAAGCATGCTTTTCTTGAACTTTTGCCATGGCGTTGGAACTGGTACACCGGGGTCGCTTACGAAGACAAAATGACGGCACGGTGGGTGGAAATGTGCAGATTAAAGGTCGGCAATATTATATTAAGATCCCCTTACCGCGTCATCGTTTTTTTCACGTGCTTGCAGAGAAGGGCTTACCAAAACAAAGTTACTGGGTTGTCCTTTTTCATATTTCCTAGGTTGTTAGATGGACCGGGGACCTGATTATAGCACTTAAACAAAAAAGTCAGATTTTCATTATGTCACCTTTAAATTTATGTTCCTTTAATTTATCTGAGGTCATGCTGTGATGTATCAATCTGCAAATTCGCCAGTCAAATTTCGCTAAGTTTAAACTTTAGAACGTAGCAAAATGAAAAACAACTTTGCATGAGTTTGTGTTTCCGCTCTTCCGTGTTTGCATGCGTATGAATGAAGGTCAATGGCACAAAAAGTATAGTGTGACTGGCCCTTAATGAATTTCCCACTGATTATTAGTATGTCTGCATACTGAATTGGCCGGTTTTAACATGCAATAGACTGTGGTATGACACTTTGCATAGTTTGTGAATGGCAACACAATTGTGCTGATACTCTTACTTGGGTATGAATCACTCAATTTTGAAAAGAACCGACCTAAGAAAAATGCCATCTTTGCTTGACGCGCTTAATGTTGCCACTTGCCAGTGACGGCATTAATCCATGGATTTAAACAGCAATAAACTTGTCAAAAAAAAACGCTGCAGTTTTAACATCTCTAGCCTCACGTAAGCCTTGATTGCTCCACATTAGACAAAGTAGCACAAGGAAGATGTGTCGTTTGGTACACCTTGTCTCTGGGAGATTTGTGGGTTGACTTATCAACGCCGAACTTATTAAAATTTTTTGAAGGAATGGGACTGACATGATATGTCTGAATAATATGCACGTCTTTGTGAATTCACTAGCACAAGCACTCAACGCTTGATTGAGAGGTGGAAAATAGCCGTTTACAGAATAAAAGCAGGTATTGCAATGAACAATTCATCCTTTGTGCGGTGTAAACGGACACATTCCTGTCTCATGCCCTGCCCTAAGGGAGTTAACATTAGTCAAGAGAAACATTTAGTATATACTTGTGTATGATTATTATTACTATTATCATTTATATTGTTATTTATTAGTAGTAGTATTATTGCCATTACATCGGATAATGGTCTTGGCAAAGCTGTTGAACAGAAGTAAGGAATGAAAGAATAAAAATAAGTAGTTTGAATCATAGCATTACCAGAGATGTTGGCTCAAGTGACTGGGACTAGGATGAGGAAATATTCAGCAGTATCATACTGTGTGAGTCCAAAGTAAACTCTAAAAATGATTAATGATGTTTAAGATTATGATGAATGTAAAGTAGCATGCAAGAGAAAAGTTCAAAAACATACGCCGCCAGTTATCATCTTATACAGAGAAATGTTATTAAGCCTCAACGTTTGTATTTCCATCTTTTGTTTCTTGTAAATTGATGGAAAAATCTCCATGTTTGCTTTCTCATCTATAGCAGAAACTTCTCTGGTTCCTTTTTCGGTTGTGCAAATCATTGCAGTCTCTGTAGTCAACGCTGGTGCCACTTGTCTGCGTGACCTTTATATCTGTTCTCTGTAAGTCTGAGATATACAAGTAGGGCTCAACAATAAGTATATTTTTTCCTAGTCAGGCAAGCAGTTTCAATATGTGCTGCCCTGCCAATATTTTCACAGGCCCCACCACATTTTGCTTTTTATTTTATTTTATTTCTTATAACACATCTACACTCTTAAAAATAAAGGTGCTTCACAATGCAAAAAGGTTCTTTGTGGCGAAAGAAGGTTCTTCAGACTACAAAAAGGTAGGAAAGACACGGTGCTTTAAAGAACCTTTGACTGAATGGTTCTTTGTGGAACCAAAAATGGTTCTTCTATGGCATCGCTGTGAAGAACCTTTTAAAGAACTTAAATTTTTAAGAGTGTACTTGCCAAAATAAATGAACGTTAAATACAGATTAGAGTAGGAACTTTATTATTTTTGAGTGGAGAATAGCCGTTTGCAGAATAAAAGCAGGTTATTTTTAGAAACACTTGTCTCTGATACATTTTTATTTATTTCATTTTATTTTATTTTATTTTTTTTCTTTATTTTTATTTAATTTTACTGTATTTATTACACATCTACACTCTTAAAAATAAAGGTACTTCACAATGCAAAAAGGTTTTTTGTGGCGAAAGAAGGTTCTTCAGATTATAAAAAGGTAGGAAAGAGATGGTTCTTTAAAGAACCTTTGACTGAATGGTTGTTTGTGGAACCAAAAATGGTTCTTCTGTGGTATAAAGAACCTTTATTTTTAAGAGTGTACTTGCCAAAACAAATGAACATTAAATACAGATTTGAGTAGGAACTTTATTATTTTTGAGTGTTTTGTTATTCAGACTTTTACAGATATGTAGGAAATTGGATGCCTTGGACACCAGTCAGTTTTGTGATAATTATGCATAAATCAGACCAATCAGAATCAAGCATTTCAGAGTGCTTTGTAATCATTTTTATTTGCTGTTTCAAGACAAGTCATTATCCTCTTCTGTCGCTCATCTGTGTTAGCCAGCTAAATAAAATTACATATTAAATTCAGAATTTGCTTCAGCAATGTTCAGTATTACTCAAAGTCCAAATGAATGGCTGAGCAGTGTCGCCAATTGGACAAGTGACAGTCAGTCTGAGATTGTGAGCTGGATTGTTTTAGACAGGTTGGTATATAATGACAACACACATTTAGCAAAAAAAATTATATGGTAATGAATTTGGTCTGCAGAGAGACCTACTAGACACCAGAGTATATAATTACAGCTATTTATAGCTTGGAAGCATTCATCATCTTGTCTCAAAATAAACAAGCAGGTCAAGCACCCATATTTGATATTTTTGTGTTAATCTGAAACATATTGTACTCATTGCTTTTAACAAAACTGAGGCGGATGCTCAGTGATGCAGATCCTGGCATATCAGTTTGTGCATTGTCAGTGTTTCAGCAGTGTTTAGCATGTGTGTAGGCTTATTCGATGTTCAGATACAATAGCTCACCTCATTCTTTCGAGATCCTAAATGACAGCACCTGTCAACTGCAATGACACACGTGCTGTGTGTGTCAGAGAGTTGGTTGAGTCAGAGACCACTCACATGTGGTAGTTGTTGGTTGCTGTCAGCACAAGGTTAACTGTCAACTGTCAGGAGCTGAACAGAACCTTGTGTGTGACTGCGCTGTTCTCGAGCAAATGAAAAAGCATGATGAAAAACGTGTGGCCGGATTAGATGGATTGCACTATACTAGTCACTTTAGAAGTGTTTGCACAAAGCCCAGACCTGAACGCCTTTGGGATACATTTTGATGCCGACTGTTAGCCAGACCACATCACCCAACTTCAGCATCTGACCTCACTGAAGCTCTGCTGTCTGGACGGTAACAAATCCAACAGCTAGGTTCCAAAATAGTGCTGGCCGATATATGGTTCAAATGGTAAACCGTTCTAATTACTCGCACAGTATGGAATGTAGACACTGTAGTGAAGACACTGTAGCATACACTTTTGACTAATAGTTGGATCATTTTTAGAACTATTAACTTAATTCTTTAACTGGGCAAATAAACTGGCGGTTAAAACGGCAAAGCCAGAGATGCTGAAGATGAATGCAAAGAGGAGAAAATACTGCAGGAGGCCGAGAAAACTCACTTTTACCCTGCACAAAGTGTTGGAAGAAAATCTTAAATGCTCAATTGCGGGTGGGGATTTATATGAGTATATTACTGAGGGAAACTGACTGTCTTCAGAAAAATTTAGATGGTATTTTCTTTTCACTTTAAAAGGTTAGGTTACCCAAAAATGAAAATTAGCACATTATTTACTCATCCTCCAGGCATCCTAGGTGTATATGACTTCCTTCTTTCAAACAAATGCAATTGGAGTTATATTAAAAAATGTCCTGGCTCTTCCAAGCTTTAGCACGACATAGGCAGGTGTTTCTCTTCATCAGTCCAAAACAAGTCCAATAAAGTGCATCTATCCAAAATAAAAAGTGCCTCACATGGCTTGTGGGGGGGGTGAATAAATGCCTCCTATAGCAAATCAATGTGTTTTTGTGAGAAAGATATCCATATCTAAAACATAATAATCACTTTATCTAGCTTTCGCTAACAGTTGTACACGGAGGCAGCTCCAGGCGGATGATGTAAGATGTCGGTGTTGCGCATGCACCGTTCAGATGTGACGAATGTAAACGCATTGTGGAGAAACCAAAACAAAACAACGGTCACGAATTAGAAGTACAAAACAAGGATTTGTAAAGAAAATGTCAAAGGATTTCAATATATACCAAGAGGAGACTGGTTTTCCTTTGCTAAAGTAAGAACATTTCGCTTCCTTTGCTTCTGTAAACAAATGTTGGTTTTCACGAGACTCATCAACGCACACGCAACTCAAATGTCCTACATCGTCTGCCTGGAGCTGCTTCCATGAACAACTGTTAGCACAAGCTAGATTCAAGTGATTATTACATTTTAGATATGGATATTTTTCTTACAAAAACACATGGAGGCCTTTATTCACCCCCGGAGCCGTGTGAGGCACTTTTTTAATGGATGGATGCACTTTATTGGACTTGTTTTGGACTGATGAAGCGAAACACCCACCCATTGCCATGATAGAGCTTGGAAATTCCTGGATAATTTTTAATAGAACACCGATTGGATTCGTCTGAAAGAAGGAAGTCATATACACCTAGGATGCCTGTAGAGTGAGTAAATAACCCTTTAACTCCGTATAATGCATATTAATGTTGTATTAA
Source organism: Labeo rohita (assembly GCF_022985175.1). NCBI lineage: Eukaryota > Metazoa > Chordata > Actinopteri > Cypriniformes > Cyprinidae > Labeo > Labeo rohita. The sequence continues at coordinate 17,221,141 of NC_066888.1, read as the reverse complement.
AAGCACAGCGCTGCTTTGTTTACAGCGGTAACCAAGGAACCACTGTGTCGCTGCTGTTCCATAAGCACCACCTGCTGTCAGAAAGTGAATATGCGTGAATATGCATTTAGCCCGATTGTTGTTTTTGTTTCTTGCAGATGTTTTATGTAGCATAATTTCACAAAACTAAGGTCAGATCATTTTGTTTTTGCTTCAATTTTTTTCAAATCTAATTTACATCAAAAAACTGCTCATGCTACATGTAGCATGTTTGTTTGAATCGTGATTAAAATGCAGTGGTTTCATGCATTCTGATTTGTATAAAGGCACAGTCAGGGAAAAAACATGATAAACCATGAAACCCTCTAAATCCAGATTTTTGGTCAGACCAACCAGCTCTATTCCAAAATTTAATGGAAGACTATCGTGGCAGAGTTTTTTTTTCAGTGCTTTTGAAATTAAATGTTCAACAAGACAATAAGCATCAGTGAGGTCAGGCAGAAATGACTGGTGATGGGGTCTAGCCTGCTCTTCCAGTTCATCCCAGACATTTTTAAAAGGGGTTCAGGTCTAGACCAGGCCAGTCGAGCTACTCCACACCAAATCTCCACACCATATCATTTTTAAATTATTATTTTAAATTAGTCTTTTAGTTTTCTATGAATTATTCATTTAACCAAATTTATTTTTTTATTTTTTAATTAAGATGAATTCAGTGTATTAACTAAAATAAAGATCTCTAGTTTGGAGTCAGTAAAGGGGGTTCCTGAGCCCTACTGATGGAGCTGTGGGGCTATATGAGACGAAAAAGGTTGAGAAACGCTGTCTTCTGGAAACATAAGATGTGGTAAAAATAGAGCTTTGTTTTTACAAGGATGGAGACAGTTTAAGAACATCTGTAACAGGCTAAATGATTCCCTAATTATTCGCAGTCATGGTTTCTCCCCTCCCTCCCTCGCTCTCACACACTCAAGCTTGTTTGAGCTCTGCGATTGCTACAGACAAGTTACGCCTGGGGCAACCCCAACCGCAGCCCATAATGATCCAGGCTGTTGCCATGTTTACATGTGTGTTTATGTTTGAGGGAAGGAGTGAATGATGAGGTGAGCGTGTCTGGTTGAGCAGGCAGAAGAGCGAGGGAAGTTGGTGTCATCTCAAGCATAGATTTAATTAGCTGATGAATTCCAATCCTGACGTGCCGAAGCCGTGAGGAGTGTAGGAGTAGTATCGACAGAGGAGGCCAGCTCCATTAGGTAGAGCTGAGAGAGAAAGGGTGTTCGCATGTGCACGAGTCGCCCTGGGCCACGGGGACTTTCCCGATGTCAGACATAAATCCTGCCCCCCTGACAGTTCCAAGTTGCTGTGGAGACACGAAGAAATTGCTTCTGCAGCACAATTTTCGACGAGTCTCCCGCTCACATCGGATAACGTGTAAAATGTGGCCGCACTTACATAAACAACAAAATCCCTGTAATTTCCACGTCTTTTCTTAGCCTGCGAATGCATGGAGAGAGCGATTTGGAGTTTTTAGCGCACTTACGTGCATCAGCGCAATGGCTACTGCTACTAGTAACAGCTGGAACGAGCAAATTACGGTATCGCTGTTGCTCTAATAGCACTATTTTGGCATATTTATGACATTTGAAATCCGTGTCCTGGCTGTTTGTTTGGAGACAACAATGCCCGAGAAATGAAAATTGCTTGCGGCGTGGCAAGATGCCGTGAAAGCGCTCCGCACAATCTGAAGACATAAATCTACTTGTACCTGACAGAAACATGTCTCTCTTAGTTCTAACTGGTATGATTGAATGTTTTGGCTCGTATTTTAAGAGCATGTTTGCACAGTCCAAAAAACTTAAAGCTAATTATCCCAGCAACGGTAATGATAGCTATTGGATGAGCGCCAAGCAACACAACTAAAGTCAATCCGTTGCCGCATTATAAGGATTATTTTGAAAGTGATGCGAATTTGCGTTGTGAAGATGCTTAAATATCGTTTCAGTCTCACGATAATTAGCTGTCAGTCGCTTTTGTTTTCTCTTTGAGGTGTGGTTACAGATGCGCACTAGGGTTTTTTTGGGACTAGTTCAGAGCATGCCTGTTGCTGAGGGTTTGTCTCGATGGAAAAAACGTGTAGGTGCGATTCTGAGAAGCGCATGTCAAATTTGAGGAACAGGTTAGATGAGTTATACTCTCCCTCTCTTTCTCCTGCTCAGTTCCTGTCTGTCTTTCTGTTTCTTGCTTTCTCTCCCTATCTTTAACATCTCAGTTTCAGTCAGGGATTCCCCGGCTCGCTTGTGTTTGGGAATTGAGTATGTCTGAACTCGTTAAATTAAAGCAGATCTTTTCATTTAAAAACACGGTGCAATTATTTAGTCAGATGGTGTAGCACCTCAAACTATTTGCAATGTCAAAGTTCATGCAAAAATAAATGTTCATTTAACTAAATCACCTTCATTTCATACGAGTTTCTTTCTTTCATGGAGCACAAAAGAGAAATTTTGACGATCCACTAGTTGCTTCTCGGCATATAAATACTATTACTTTAAAGTTTTCAAAAGGATGCAAAGGCACAAAAGTATCATAGAAGATCATACAAGTCTGAGTGCTAAATTAATCTTCTAAAGTCATACATTGTGCCAGGAACAGGCTGAAATTAATATAATTTTTCACTGAAAATCTTGCTTGACATCAATGTTTGTTCTCTGTCCTGCATTCATGAGAGAAAACCGTGACTGATTTGTGATCAAATTGTTCTTTTAAAAGGTTAGTTCACCCAAAAATGAACATACTGTCATTTATTACTCACCTTGATGTTGTTCCAAACCTGTAAGAACTTCGTTAATCTTCAGAACAGAATTTCAGATAATTTTAATTAAATCAGAGAGCTTCTGACCCTGCATAGACCGCAACGTCACTACTATATGGCCCAGAAAGGTAGCAAGGACATTGTTAAAAATATACATACAACATGAGAAGTTAAAACGTAATGTTATGAAGCTACGAGAATACTTCTTGTGCACAAAGAAAACAAAAATACCAACTTTATTTAACAGTTTCTACTCGTCTCTACCTTTCTGGGTCTTGAACATGTCAGTTGCATTGCTGTCTATGCAGGGCCAGGAAGCTTATGTATTTCAACAAAAATATCTTCATTTGTGTTCTGAAGATGAATGAAGGTCTTACGGGTTTGGAACGACATGAGGATGAGTAATTAATGACAGAATTCTCATTTTTGGGTGAACTATCCCTTTAAGTCAAATCTTTTCAGTGATCAGCTAACAATATCCTTTAAGATTCTGATTTTCAGTTGATGGTCAGTTTTGTTTGTAAAATAGTTTGAAATACCCTGTAATATAAAACTAGAGAATTTTCTGGTCAACTAGTAGTCATTCATTTTAAGCATTAGTCGAATATTAGTCGCACATTTGTGAGTAAACCATATAAATCATAATAAGCTTTTAATTGCCTACATAGCCTAATAAGCGCTAAAGTGCATGCAAAAAAAAAGCTTGCCACAGCGCACTGGCAGATATAATAATTAAAAATGTGTCTGGGAAAAACAGCAAGGAGATTACTTTAATGTTTTAATAATTTATTGATTAACTAGCGTTTTCTTTGTTTTTGGCTTAAGAGTTGACGACACTGACTCTTCATCTCCGCAGTGGTGATATGCCTGTATGCACGTTTCATATGGATTATGTGATATGAGAATATTTGTTTTCTATTTGAATTGGTTCATTTGAAAGCAGACATTTCACTCTCTATAGATAAATTTTTCCTGCCTGCAAGGCAAGTATACACAGAGTTTCGACGTTTCATGCTCAAGTTCAGAGTCCAAGATGGCAGAAAGCGCGTTCTGTTTGCTTATTTATTTTACAAAAGCGCCATGTTTCATTGTAAACGTAGAGTCTACAGATTCAAAAGATGTATTACACTTATCTGTATAACGAAAAATGACAGAGTGTTTTAAGTGACTGCACTGGCGCCTATATCTGTCTTGCAGAGAGCGCACTACTGTTTAGCTTCCACACTCCACATAGACACTTGAATAGCGCACATTTTTCTAGTTTAACATTAGGGTTGAGCAGCCATTGTGACCAAGTTGATACTACATACATCTTTCAGATGAAAAGCCATATTTGAGGTCGATGGATGTCCTGCTCGATGTGTTATATTACCACATAGACCAGCCGTTAACAATCTGCCTGTCACGGATCGTGTGACTTCGCCACTTCCTGTTTTTCTGCGACTAAGCGACTAATAAATTTTGGTCGACCAAGACCTTTCTCGTCGACTAACGGTTAGTCGACTATTAGGGGGCAGCCCTAAAAAAACAGATAATGGTTTGTTTGATAATATTGTGGCGTTGTGTTTTTGATTGCTTCCATATTATATGCATATACAACATTTAGTTGTCTGACCCAGTTTACATGAGCTAGAAGACAAATGGTTTGATGCTCTGTGTGTTTTCCAGTAACAGCAGAGCATGCAGCTCTATGCAAACAAAGACACTTGATATCAACCAAAAAAAAATTTCCCTCTCTCAGCTTAGAGGGTTTTTGCACTGAGTTTTATTACCAGACAGTTACTTGTTTTCATATTTCCTTAAATTATGTTTATGTTGGCAACTTCTTGGCTTATGTTATTGAGTTATGTCATAAGACTGAATTGCATTTAGCCATTTACTTGTATACTTTTGCATTTAACTCTTACGCATAAATGCCTTGTGTTTGTCAGATCTCCTTTGACCTAGCTGAGTACACCGCAGATGTTGACGGGGTGGGGACCCTTCGGCTGCTGGATGCAGTGAAGACCTGCGGTTTAACTGAGACCGTCCGCTTCTACCAGGCCTCCACCAGCGAGCTCTACGGGAAAGTACAGGAAATTCCCCAGAAGGAGACCACACCATTTTACCCACGATCCCCTTATGGTCAGCACGCACTCATCTGAAAACATGCTGTGTCTTTGTTTTTACATTGTTGCGTTAATAATAAATGTGACCCTGGACCACAAAACCAGTCTTAAGTCGCTGGGATATATTTGTAGCAATAGCCAAAAATACATTATATGGGTCAAAATTTTTGATTTTTCTTTTATGGCAAAAATCATTAGGAAATTAAGTAAAAATCATGTTCCATGAAGATATTTTGTAAAATCACTACTGTAAATATATGAAAACTTAATTTTTGATTAGTAATATGCAATGTTAAGAACTTTATTTGGACAGCTTTAAATGCGATTTTCTCAATATTTAGATTTTTTTTTTTTTTTTTGCACCCTCAGATTCCAGATTTTCAAATTGTTGTATCTCAACCAAATATTGTCCTATCCTAACAGACCATACATCAATGGAAAGCTTATTTATTCGACTTTCATATGATGTATAAATCTCAATTTTGAAAAATTGACCCTTATGACTGGTTTTGTGATCCATGGTCACAAATAAATAAATCTTCTTTTTTTTTTTTTTTCCATAGGTGCTGCTAAGCTCTATGCATACTGGATTGTTGTAAACTTCAGGGAAGCCTATAACCTCTTTGCTGTGAATGGGATCTTGTTCAATCATGAGAGTCCTAGAAGAGGTCAGACACACTCCAAACACAAAATGAAAAAAACTTTTTTTTTTTTCTTGGTTTGTTTGGTTCTTCTAGTATAGGGATACTGAGATTACTTCGCTTGGGGGCCACTTTCTGGTAAAAGTACGCCTGATGTGGTTTCATTTTCATTTGGTTTTGAAAAATGTGCAGTAACCAACAGCCACTGCTATGTGTTAGACCTCATAGTTTCTATCACCCCATTCATCAAAACAGGCATAAGTTCTGGTCAGTTTTAACAACTCAGCCTGCTTTTTTAATTTCCATAACAAAATAAGAGTAATGTACAGTGGGAGTTTAAAAATATAAATCTTGCATACAGAGGTATTTATAAACCTTAAATGCTTCCAGTTTTTACAGGTTCACCCAAAAATCTAAGTTCTGTCATCATTTACTCACCCTCATGTTTAATGTATGACACCCAAATTTTATTTAAAAGGATTTTCATTTTTGGCTGAACTATTTCTTAAACCCTACCCCATTCAAAAGTTTAGGACCAGTAAGATTTTATGTGTTTTTGAAAGAAGTCTCTTATGCTTACCAAGGCTGCATTTGATCAAAAATACAGTAAAAACTTTAATATACTAAAATGTTTAAAATAACTGCTTTCAAATTTTAATATATTTTAAAATGTCATTTATTCCTGTGATGCTAAAGCTGAATTTACAGCAGCTGTTTACTCCAGTCTTCTCCTTCAGAAATCATTCTAATATGCTGATTTGGTGCTCAAGAAACATTTATTATTTTTATCAGTTGTGAGTCTTGTAGCAGTGTCTTTGCTGTCATGATAAAAGTATCAGTTTCTTTTGAAAGAAAATGTTACTGACCCCAAACTTTTCGGCATAATGCAAAACACTGTTTCAATGTAACGTAATGCTCGCTACACATACACTGCCGTTCAAAAGTCTTGTGCTCATCAAGGTTGCATTTACTTGATCTAAAATACAGAAAAAACAGAAAAAATATTACAGTTTAAAATAATGTTTTTCTATGTTACATGATCCTTCAGAAATCTTTCTAATATGCTGATTCATTACTTTTATTATCAATACTGGAAGCAGTTGTGCTGATTAATGTATTTTCTGAAACCTTTGATTGTTTTTTCAGTATTCTTTAATGAATAAAAAGTTAAAAACAACAGCATTTATTCAAAATAGAAATCTTTTCTAACAATGTAAGTTTTTTGCTATCACTTTTTATCAGTTTAACACATCCTTGCTAAATAAAATTATTAATATCTTTAAAAAAAAAAAGAATAAAAATTTACTGACCACAAAATTTAAAAGGTAGTTTACGTTTTTACAAAAGATTTCTGTTCTAAATAAATGCTGTTCTTTTGAACTTCTTATTTATTAAAGAATCTGTAAAAAGTATCACAGGTTCCAACAAAATGTTAAGCACAACATTGATAATAAATCAGCATAATTAAAAAGATTTCTGATGGATCATGTGACACTAAAGAATGGAGTAATGATGCTGAAAATTTAGCTTTACATCACAGGAATAAATTACATTTTAAAATCTTTTCACATAGAAAACAGTTATTTATATTGAAATAATATTTCACAATTTGACTTTTTTGATCAAATAAATGCAGCCTTGATGAGCATAAGAAACATTGTTTAAAAAAAACCTTTAAAAATTGTACTAATCCCAAAGCCTTTGAATGGCAGTGTATGTATTTTAAGGAAACAAATTTAAAATCCAAAGGAGCGTGAATATGCCACGAACAGACTGTCAGTGCCTTGATGGCAATCTTGGCACAACAGAAATGTTTACGTTGCAAGTGTGGCGTGACACAGTAACTAGATCGCTTCCATTATAAACGCTTGAAGTGTAGATATTTTCAGCGATTGTAATGGGAGTGACAGTTTTGTGATGTCACGTGATTAGAAATAGTTTAATTTAATTTCTCATTCCGACAGAATCCGACTTATCTAGACGTCAGGATGGCTCAGTAGTTTATACAACAACAGCACTGCAAAGGATGTGATGCAAGAGTCCAGGGAGAATGTTGTATTTGTGGCCAAAACCCATTGTGATTGGTTTACGGGGGAGTATCATGACACAACATTTGGTAAAGTGAGCAATCATGACATCTTCTGAACAACAAGAGTGTTATTCTGTGCCCCCACCCACAACCTCAGAGCACAGGAAGAGCGATGATGTTATCCGCTAGCAGTTTTGGCGTGGATTTTGAAACCGGTGACACAAACACATCCAACTAGACGGTCCAAGCGTGTACGTATATGTCGAAGAGGGAGTACAGGGCTGGAGGAGGGTTAGAGATATCTAGACAGGGAGAGGGCGATGGATAGGATAGTGTGAAAAAAAAGCCAACTTCATTTCCTGCCCGATCTCAGCGGTAGCCTCCCCTCATTGGGCGGGCCGGCGATGATGAGTTAATCTGGTTTGGAATTCACTTCGGAATTTTAGCCGGTGTCCACTTTCACCAATAAACAAACTCGCTCTGAAAGAGTTTACGAAATATGAGAAGAGTAAAATAATCTGTTACAAATCCGCCACAGAGACGTCTAGGGTGTGTGCGCATGTGAAAGCAGTTACACTTTGACACCTATTCAGGTCCGTATGTGTAATAACAGTGTGTGGTTGGATGAGAGAAACGGTCGTGCCAGTCAATCAGATGACATCTGAGGGCTCCTCCATTACACGCTCATCTCTCGTCTTTTTGTTCGCTCACGTTCCCTCTTTCCTGTTGAAAGACAAGCGTTTTAAGAAGTTAAACCTCTCCAGGTGAGAAGGGCTGCACCTGTATGAAGGTGTCGATGGACCTTTTACCTATCGCAGACACATACACGCACATGTACGCGCTGCTGGATGTGCCATGAGATGTTTTGCTCTTTCACTCCTCGTCTACCCGCCTCACACACCTGTGTTTGTGTTGTCATGTCGTCACGGCAACAAAGAATGGAAGTGAATGAGATGCTCCTTTAATGTCTCAAATTAAACATCACTCTTCACTTTGTATCTCTCTTGCTTTCTGCTTCTCACTCTTGATATCTCCGACTCACACTCCCACATGCGCTCCCAAAAGCTGACATGGTTGGTTACTTGAGGCTCAGCAATAAGGTTTTTTTTTTTTCCTGATGGTTGAGCCATTGCTACTTGATTTTCTCATTTTATACTATACATTTTATTTTATAAAAATATTTTAAGGCAAAACCCTTCTGCTCACTACTTAAGCATTTTATTGTACTTTTCATTACTTAAGCTTTATTTATTCTTTTTTAATAAAGTTTTAACAGTAACACTTTACAATAAGGTTCATTAGTTAACGTTTGTTAACTACATTAGTTAACATTAACAAAGATGAATAAATATTGTAATAAATGTATTGTTCATTGTTTGTTCATGTTAGTTAATACATTAACTAATTTTACCAAGACACCTTATTGTAAAGTGTTAACTTTTATTTTATCATATCTTATTTAACTACCTATGATTTGTCAGGTGTGTGAGGTTTAATGTGTTTTTTTATTAATATATAAAATATCTTCAATATATTATAAAAAATAATTGATATATTAAAGTAGAATATAGTTATATTATGTTATATAGAATAGAATTATATATTTTACATTCATAATTTTTGACGTTTCGGAATAGTATAAATTTTATATATATTTTTTTAAAAAATAGAATTATTTTTTCATTAGTAGTAATTGTTTAAACTTTATTATTTTTTAATAAAGTTTATATATATATATATATATATATATATATATATATATATATATATATATATATATTTTTTTTTTTTTTTAAATATAAATTTTTCAAAATTAAATTTCTTTTTGAATACTTTTAACATTTATTGTAATTTTTTTTGTCATGTAACTACTGATGATTTGTCAGGTATGTGAGGTTTAAGTTTTTTTTTTTTTTTTTTTTTTTTTTTTAAATGTATAAATAAAAATGTACGGTATGTTATAGAAAATAAGAATATTATAGAATAGTATATTATATATTATTATGTATTTTATATATATAATTTTTGACATTTCTAAATGTTATTATTTTTTAAATATGCATTTTTCAAAAATAGAAGTATTTTTTCATCAGTAGTAATTGTTTAAACTTTATTCTTTTTTAATAGTTTTAACATTTGTTTTATAATTTTTGTCTTATGTAACTAAACCTTACACACCTGACAAATTATAGGTAGTTTTTTTTATTATAAAAAATGTGTATAATATATTATAGAAAATAACTGTATTAGAATATAATATAATTATATATTATATTATATGTTAGAATAAAATTATATATTTTAAATTCATAGTTTTTTACTTTTCTTAATTTTTTTTTTTTTTTTTTTTTTTTTTTTTAATCAAGCGTACATTTTTTAAGCTTTATTTATTTTTCTATGACATTTGAGTCTTTCCAAAGAAAATTTGCAATAATAACGGTAAGATAAACAAAGTTTAAGCTTCCAAGGCATAATAATGCATATACGTGCTTACAAATAAAAAGTAAGATAGCACTGACCCAACAGGACAGTGACAGTTTAGTCAGCTGGTCCTAAACTCACAACGGCCTCCGGGTCAGCGGGCCAACCATATTATTGAGCGTTTTTACTGTTTTTTGGTTTGACACCGCAGCTTTGCCAGTTCTGAAAGAGAGCAGGGTGCTGCTGTGTGTTTTTGTCATTCGTTTAAATGGACGTGGCAATCCGAAAGTTGCGTGTACATCTGCATGAATGTGTGTTCAGACATGTGTCAAGAAACAGGAACGGGGCCTTGTACCGACATTCGTTTTTTTTTTTCACGTGCTGGAAATATCTGAGTGTCAGTGACTGATAGACCAGACATCTTGACTGCACTTTATTTCCACCTGGTTTGGCAGGGCGTCTTTCCATCCATTAGAAATTTTGCCTAGATACTCAGCGTTACCCTCGCTCATTACTCTCAAAATGTGCATTGACAGCGCCCGGGCACCTTCCTCTGCCAACACGCACACCTGCAGGTCTGCCGTCTGTTTCAAGGCTTTGCCGCGATCCCGTCCGCATAATCACGGTCTAAACCAGCCCTAAACTGGGTTGTTTTAGACTTGATGAGAGCGAGCTGCGGTTGACTCCCTGCGACTCTGCTCCTCGTCATGGCTTCCCACCGTGTGCTAAGAGACGGCCTAATTACACTCCGACTGGAAACAGGAGCCGGTGTGCGGAAATGGCCTGTCTTGGACTTTTAAACACACTTGCGCACAGACGCATAGCCGGCCCATTATTGTTGACCACGGTTTGGTCAATCGGCTTCGATTTACTGTTTTCCCCCTCTTTTTTTTTCAAAAGACTGAACAGAAATCAGATCCTCGGGTCCCCCCCTGTGGTTTGTCTGTGACGACGGATTGACCCGGCTGTTTACAGTGTGGTATTTTAAACCGTTCTTCTCGTGCCAAGCTCACGCACCTGGTCATGAGCTGCGTTTAGCACGGATTAGAAAGAGCCCTTTGTGATAGCAGCAAGCCTGCGCACGGGGGGCCCGTGACGGACATCCTGTAAGTGGAATGAGTCTGTCCACTTATGATTTTTTTAAATTTCAGGTTACATTGCAGATCAGGTCTCAGCAATAAAGATGACCTGCTGGCCCAGGGCCATTGTTTTGGATCAGCTACAGTATATCTTTCTTTTTTTATGTTTCGACATCTTCATTGCTGATTTTGGTAAAGACATCTTAACATTTGATTAAAATGGAATGCGTATGTGTGAAAGAGCATTAATAACTAATAATATTTTTAAAATGTACACTTTTATGCATTTGGCAAATCCAACACGACTTATATTTTATCCAAAGCGACTTGTATTGCGTTCAGTGTAGTTTTATTTAATCAGTTAATGCATTCTCTGAGAATCCAACCTTTGGTCTACTGTTTGAATGTTTTTAAAAAACATTTGTGCATTTGACAGGTGCTTTTATTCCAAAAATGGCTTGTACTGCATTTCAAGTATACATTTTATCAGTTCATGCATTTCCTGGAATCATTTGCAAATGTGTGTTTTGGGCATGATCTACTGTTTGAGTTATGGGAATGCTTATAAATGTGTTTAAATAATTTTCAAATAAATTTACTGTTATACATTTGGCAGACGGTTTTATTCAAAGTGACTTACAGACAAGTCATCAGTTCATGTATTTCTTGCGAATCGAACCCTTGACCATCTGTTTTAGCTATGGGAACTAAATATTAAACCTTACAGCAATTGTATATTCGATACATTTACTATGATAAATCTAAGCATGAAATTATAAATTCATTAAAGATGTGGAAAACAATAGCAGAAGAATAAGTAGAAATTTAGCCTAACTGTGCAAGCAAAAAAAAAACTTTTTTAGAAAGGTTTAAGACCGTCCCAATTTTGTAGTTGGCTTTTGTTTTGCAATTACAGGGCATGATCTTCCCGGCATTGCTGATTCTCTCCAGAAAGCTTTTACGGCCAAAATCACACACACATGCAGGCTTCAGCCCAAGTCAAGAGCGTAATAGTCGTCGTTCACTTATACACTTAAATTAAGTGTGTTCCTGCTCTGACCCGGGCCTGATATTATAGGCGGTGGAGGTTTTCGTCTAGAACTCCCACCTCTGTCTGATTCAAGCTATAGCGCAACCCAGCAGGACATGAGAGCGTCCAAGGTTTCCCACAGATGAAGCATGTGTGTGTGTGCGTGTGTGTCTGGCAGCTCAGTAGGACTTTGGACGGGCTTACACATTCTCTGGGGTGGTCCAGTGACTAGACAAGAGTCTGATTTTATCCCTGTGTGTAACTGTCAGTGTGTGTTTCTGCCTGTGTGTATGCGAAGGACAGATTGACGGCCATAGTTCTCAATTCGCTTTGGCCGAAACGTGCAAATTTGCACTGACATGTGTATTGGGGGGGTGGGATCAAAAATGAATGAAATGGACAGGTACAAGAAAAGAATAAAAGACAAAAAATGAGAGTGAAAAAAAGACTGACAGGGCAGAATGAATGCTTCGTACTAATCTGTGTATACATGTTTTTTCAGGTTCGAATTTTGTCACTAGGAAGATCAGTCGCTCTGTGGCGAAGATCCATCTTGGGCAGTTGAAGTGCTTCAGCCTGGGCAATCTGGACTCCAAGCGAGACTGGGGCCATGCCAAAGATTATGTGGAGGTACTTGAACGCACTCACACATTCGGTCTTCAGTTGTGTTGACGACATACATATTTCACATTATTTTCTTCCATGGTATGTTGTGTACCAAACCATTGCCACATTGTCTATATGAGTAGCCTGGTTTCCATTACAGATTTGTGCAAAACTTTTGTAGTATTTTATAAATGTCGAAAAACTATTGCAAAATGACTGTTTCCATTAAATGATGCTATGAGACTATAGCTTAATTGTTTGTACTCGCTATAAGTCATGGCGACGAATGTTGGTAGATTTACGCGTATTTCAACCACCACACTAGCCATTATTTTTAGAAGGAGAGGCAGGTTTGGAGAGCCGCTTCTGGGACGTTTTTGAAACATGCTGCGGCGTGGCTGGTATAAACACAAGCACTGACTAGAGTAGCCGTCCACGATCAGCTCCAGTGGATGTGTCAGAGCCGTAGTGTGCCGCAAACGTGTGCAGTGTAAATAAGGGGTTGTCCAAGCATTAATGATAAGGAAAGCCCCTTGTAATTGAGAGCGTTTATGTAGGTGTTTCTTGGAGGTTATAGTACATTAAAGAATGATTTTCATTGCAGTTTTGTGAAATACTGCTTTTTCAAATTGGCTGAAAAATTACCTCATGCAAGCTTAAGTGAAATTTACGTGTTTCCATTGGGCGTATTTTCAATTCGCCATTTCAATTTGTGCAGTTTGAAGGGTAATGGAAATGCAGCTATTGTCTGTATGAGTAGCCGGGTTACCATTACAGATTTGCACAAAGCGCTTGCGGTTATTTTATGAATGTTGATTAAAAAAAAGGATTATGAAATGACAGTGTTTCTATTAAACAATGTTGTGCGACTGAAATTTTTTATCCAACATTAAAGGCAAGGAAAAGCCCTTTATACTTGAGAGCAGCCACATGTAAGGAGTTTCTTGGAGGTTAAAGTACATTAAAGAATGATCATGGACTTTTATGTACACTATTTGACCTGTAAATGCGAAAAAATAGTTTCCTGCTGGTTTCATTTTCAGTTTTGCAAAAACTTCCTTTTTTGCAAAAAAACACCTCATGCAAGTGTAAAAACTGTGTTGCAATATATAGGAGTTTTTATTAGTTATTTAGTTTTAAAAAGTTTCCATTGGCCATATTTCCAATTCAGTTTGTGCAGTTTGAAGGGTAATGGGAAAGTGGCTTGTGTATGCGCTACATTGAAATTTGTATTTTGTTTTTGAAATGTCAGGCCCCCAACATCTGTCATCCATCTTTTAGTTTAATGTAATTAATTATTTTTACTTAATATTAATGATCAACATACTAATTCAAAATTAGTTGCAGATGAGGCCATCATTTAAATCAAGTTCATTTCCAGAACACACTTTACAGATAATGTATTCACCCCCTTGTCATCCAAGATGTTTATGTCTTTCTTTCTTCAGTCGTAAAAAAGTAATGATTTGAGGAAAACATTTCAGGATTTTTCTCCATAATATGGATTTCAATGGTGCCCCTGAGTTTGAACTTCCAAAATGCAGTTTAAATGCCACTTTAAAGGGCTCTAAACGAGCCCAGCCGAGGAAGAAGGGTCTTATCTAGCGAAACGATTGGTTATTTTCTAAAAAAAAAAAAAAAAAAAAAAAAAGAAGAAAATTACAATTTATATACTTTTTAACCTGCTCGTCTAGTCTAGGTCTGCCTAAACTCTGTTTTTTCCAGTTCAAGACAGTTAGGGCATGTCGAAAAACTCCCATCTCATTTTCTCCTCCAACTTCAAAATCATCCTACATCGCTGCAGAAGTACCAACCCAGTGTTTGCAAAGTGAACATGCAAAGAAGATCAAACACCCTTTACAAAAAAAGGTAAAACAGCAATGTAGGACGATTTTGAAGCTGGAGGAGAAAATGAGATGGTTTCAACATACCCTAACTGTCTTGATCCGGAAAAAACAGAGTTCAGGCAGACCTAGACTAGACAAGCGTTTGAGGTTAAAAAGTAGAAATATTTTTTTTATTTAAAAAAATAACCAATCGTTTCACTAGATAAGGTTGGCATTGTTTCGAGCCCTTTGAAGCTGCATTTAAACTGCATTTTGGATGTTCAAACTTGTGGGCACCATTGAAGTCCACATTAGAAAACTCCTGAAATGTTTTCCTCAAAACACATAATTTCTTAAGACTGAAGAAAGAAAGACATGAACATCTTGGATGACAACAGGGTGAGTAAAATATCTGTACTTTTTTGTTCTGGAAGTGAACTTCTCCTTAAAAAAAACCCACACAAACATATTTTATATATATACATTTTCACATCTTTATGTAGATGAATAAAACATCTTAGTACATATATTTAAATATTGGTTTAAATATATGCTAAATCCTTAAAATATCCATAAAATTCTCCAGACAGTGTGCATATTTTGTATTCACTGCAATAGTGCAACACAGCGATGATTCAGAATATGAGGTAGTGTTTTGTTTTGTTGACTTGCCCTACTTAAAAAAGCATAGTTTAGACAAGGCTTGCTTGTGAGAATTCATTGCATTGAGGCTGCTGGATTGCATAATTCCTTTCTTGGTCTCCGTTTATTTTGTTGTTACTGTTTATGCAATATGCATTCCTGTTTAATAGTGTGTCTGCATTCTTAGTTATTAGTTTTTACAAGCGTTACTATTTGTGGTAAGGACAGATACAAAGTGTACATCAATTCTGGTGTCTTCTGTTGCTATTCTTTAAGTAAGGGATGCATTGGTCACATGTTATAGCTCCATAAATGTCATGCTCATCAAATGTGTCAGTCAGCTGGCTCTGATGAAGATCCCAAAGTTCCTGATGAACTGAAATCCAGAATGAGAGTGACAGTGCATGAAATCATCAACAACCTAGTGACAAATGATTATTTCTCTCTAGTGGAGTAGCAGTTTGCAACTGCACTTCCGCTATTGCGGTCTGTTTATGCCGTTGTCATCTAAAATTAAGTTTGCATAATAAATCAAGCCCACCAAGGATCCCAAAGCAACTCCATCGTGGAAATAAATGTTTCTCAATCATATCAGAATGATTTCTGAAGGATGACACGACACTGAAGACTTGAGTAATGGCTGCTGAAAATTCATTGTAGCTATCACAGTAATAAATTACATTTAAATATATATTTAGTATGCACGGCTGGCAAAGACTTCCTGCTGTTTAAATACATTTGTTCATCAGTTTGCCTGAGTATGAAGTTCTGTTCTCATTTACAACTAATACAGCAACTATTTATAGCTATACGTTCAGTTTGGTCTGCCATATGTAATGTGTATTTTGACCTTGCACTTTCTTTTCAATTTGCTTGTAATTGCCCTCTGAGTGCACAGCCGTGCTGTCGTGTTTATCCTGGATTAGAGAGACCTGTGTTCCTTTAGGTTTTTGCCAGAGTGGGAGCTTTAGGTTTGTGTGTGTGTGTTGCTGCATGTGTGAGCTGCTCCAGGTTTCCTGTGGGAACGCTGGTATTCCAGGCGGCTGAATCATGCAGCCAGGTTTATGTGGCTCAGGACTGGGGCAGATTTCGGGAAATGGGACCAAAGCTGTGAGCGTGTGTATATTTGTGAGAGTCGTGCGTGTGTGTGGCGATGGAGTAGATCAGTGCGGTTCGCTACAGAAACAGTCTGTGAATTCTACTCCATGTATTTTACCTCCAGGCAAAGTACAAAAATGTAAAAATCCCTTTGTCAGATTCATAGGTTTACATTTTTCTAGACAGACAATATGTCAGTCATCTTTTGTTCGCACTGTTGATCTCAGTCCTGCACCTCTTGAAGGCCTCAAGTCGGCAATTCCTCCACACGCTATTCGAGTCTGTGTGAAATCCTTAGTGAGAGACGTGTTTGAAAGCAACAGTTTGTTGCAATACACGTTTGTTGAACATGTCAAGCGCCATCAGTCACTATAACTGTTTTAACTTGTGTATAGTTTTAACTTGTGTGTGCAGTACTGCTCAAAAATTTGGGTTCAGTATGATTTTTTTTAAATTAATAAATGGCTTTATTTAGCAATAATGCATTAAATTGAACAAAAGTGACAGTAAAGGCACCAATCAATGTTAGAATGCTTTCTGAAGGATCATGTGACATTGAAGACAGGAGTAATGGGTACTAAAAATTCAGGTTTGCTATCTAAAAGAGAATACAGTTATTTTAAATTGTAATATTATTTCTTTGTATTACTATTTTAGCTGTATTTTTGATCAAATAAATGTTTGCTGAGCATAAAAGACTTCTTTCAAAAACATTAATAACTCATTTTGAACAGTAGTTAATCTGAGATCAAAGACTTTTCTATGCATGTCTGTGCTTTTTAGTGTAAGCGTACAGATATGACTCCATGTCGAAGCAGTGGGAGATCTACACTGTATGTTTGTGTAAACTCTTGAACCCGTGCACAGTTTTAATTGGTTCGCTGTTTGTATGACTTAATAAGCTGTTTGAAACTTGAAGCTTTATAGTTTTATGGAATTCAGACTTTCAGGCCTCCACTAAAAACATACATAAAATCAGGGCGCAAATGAAGTGAAGTTCAAAGATTCCTGTCAAAACACACAGGCTGAGCTGATAGCGCGAAACTCTCGGCGGGGTCTTAGAGGTTGCTGGTGTTTTTGTTATTTTTTAGATGATTTCACCTCAGATCGCTTTGTTTCTCCAGCAACAAAATGATTTTGTCCTCGTTCTCACCTCACGCATCCATCCGCACCGCCGACCAATCGTGTACTAAAGAGAGCTTGGAGAGACTCATGTTGGTCTTTATGAGAACCCGCCGGCCAATTAAATCACTCATTAGCTCGTGACCAACTGTACCTGCAATGACCCATCACTCAGAGAGACTCTTATTTCATGGCTATAATGTTTTGTGTGAAGGCTACATAGGATTTTCCAAAAAGATTGTTTTCAGAAGAGACTGGGAAACCAGCTGGAACCTTTTGACCAATAGGATATTCTCATTTTGCAATACACACACTCTTCGGGTTTTCTTGTTTTATGGGGATTTTCCAACAGTAAATTCTATCCCCTATACCTACCCTGAAAGCTGAGGAAAACATGATTTTTTACATTTTCAAAAAATTATTTAGTGTGATTTTATAAGCTGTCTTCCTCATGGGAACCCAAAAAATGTGAACATTTGGTGCTCACAATGTAGGGTTTACCTAGACAACACCGTATACACATGCAAATATAAGGCTTACATTGACAAAAGTGACAGTGAAAACAGGTTTTTGTAAATTGTAGTACTATTTCACAGTAATACCATTTTACTGTATTTTTTATTCAAATAAATGCAGTTTTTTGAGCATAAGGCACTTACTAACTTCAAACTTTAAACTTTTTGTTATCAGATCAGATCAGTAAGATTTGTAATGTTTTTTAAAGAAGGCTTTTCGGCTCATCAAGGCTGCATTTATTTGATTAAAAATACAGAAAAAAACTGTAATATTGTGAAATATTATTGCAGTTTATAATAGTGGTTTTCTATTGTAATATACTTTAAATTAGCATTTATTTCTGTGATGCAAAGCTGAATTTTCAGCAGCATTACTTGTCTTCAATGTCACATGATCCTTCAGAAATCATTCTAATATGCTGATTTATAATCAGTGTTGGAAACAGTTGTGCTGCTTAATATTGTAATTATTTTTCTGGAACCTGTGAAACATTTTTCAGGATTCATTGAATAATATGTTAAAAAAAATAACATTTATTTAAAATAGAAATCTTTTCTAACAATATCGACTGCCTTTTAAAGTTTGGAGTCAGTAAATTTTTTCTTTCTTTTTTTTAATTTTTTGTTTGTTTGAAAGAAATTAATACTTTTATTCAGTAAGAATATGCTAACTTGATTAAAAAGTGATTGATAATAAAGACTTACGTTGTTAGAGAAGATGTCTGTTTTCAATAAATGCTGTTCTTTTGAACTTTTTATTCATCAAAGAATCCTGAAAAAAAGTTTTACAGGTTCCAAAAAAAATATTAAGCAGCACAACTGTGTCCAACATTCATAATAAATCAGCATATTAAAATGATTTCTGAAGGATTGTGTGACACTGAAGACTGGAGTAATAGCTGATGAAAATTTTAACGTATACTAAAATATAAAACTTATTTTAAATCACAATAATATTTTATATTACTTTTTTCTGTATTTTTGATTAAATAAATGAAACTTTGAGCATAAGGGTCTTCTTTTAAAAACATTAAAAAACGTACTTATCCTAAACTTGTGAATGGCAGTTCTTATGCATAATCTATAATTAGTATATGTAGTTACTACTCATATGAGTCAGAAAAAAATTCAACACAGGCGTCAGTCTTGTTTGAATTGATCGCTTTGTTTCCTCACTGAACCAGATCAATTATTCACTGGCTTTTTGACTAAAGAACTGTTATTCTCATAAGTTGTAATGTCTGAATCAACCATTACTATGTTGTTAAATAACTTAGTAATATAAGTCAAATTAAAACTGTCCAGTTACTATAAAAATGTGTAGTTATACATATCAGTTTTACTGTAATAATAAATGTTGAAAATATGTATACAGTACAATTAATAATAGTTTTTTCATATTATTTGTATTATTATCAGAATAAACATAGTTTAGTTTAATTATTAAAAAGTAGTAAAACCAAAATCCAATAGCAAATGCTGTCTATAGTTGGGTAGGTTTCGTGATAGGTGGCGGGTATTGTAGGGGTCAGTAGGATTTGGTGCTCTGAGGGGTGTTTGGTAAGAAGTGGCTGGTTTTGTGAGGTTTTTTTTTTTTTTTTTTTTTTTTTTTTTGGGGGGTGGGGGTAGGAGGTGGGGGCCTTAAACTCCAGTGGCCAGCATCCAGCAGAATAAATAAACACAGCTGCAAGCTGAGACCACCTTAATGTGTGTTTGTGTGTGTATGTGTGCGTGCGCGTTCATTCCCTCATTTCATGTGGGAGAACTTGGACTACAAGCTTTAAAACCTGCTAACACACAGATACACACACGCACACACACCCACAATATGTAAGGTGATCTAGGGAAAGGGCTGATTTTAAGGTTGATTTAGCAGAGCATTTAACACAGGGCATTCCTGAACTTGTGTAAAGCTCTCTGCGCTGAGACGAGGACATACGTGTTTGCGAGCGACTATTAGACTCCTCGATGTGTGTGAGACAGTGGGTTTGTGATGATAAATGTGGGTTTATTCCACTGTGAGACGTGCATGTGTGTGTTTGTGCATCTGTGCTTGTGTGTGTGTGTGGCAGCTGGCTGTCTGTGTGATTGACATGGCTGAGCTCTTCCCCGCTGTGTTGAGGATGAAAGCAGATGCTCTCATTTCATTCTCTCCCTTTTTTCTCCCCTCTCTTCACATGCCCTCTGTAACCAGAATCCTCAACTTTCAGCCTCTCGCCGAGCTGAAGATATGAAGGAGAGAGAGAGGGAGAGGGGAGATAAGAAAGGGAGGAAAAGAATTATTGAGTGGAGGAGAATCTTAGAAAGTGGATGAAAGAGATGAATTTTATCACATTGTTCTGTTATCATGCCTGCGCTTTGGCAGTGCAGTACAGAAAACGAACATGCCAATACAGCGAGTTAAGAAGCTTTTCTCTCTGGCTTTCTGCTGCTCATATGCATTCAGACTATCAGGGTGTTTTTATCTTTTTGTGGCTTTGTTCCAAACCCTGGTGAGCTGACTACGGAAGCAGCATTTTAAGGCATTTTAGGCATGTTCCTGACTCGAAGCCTGTTACAAAAGGTCGGATTCTTAAACCTGATTCCTCCTAAGATAATTCATTTTGCTCAAATTCTAAGCTGGTGCCAAACCCTTAAGACGTTTGTTTATCTTCGGAACACAAATAAAGGGTTTTTTAATGAAATTCAACAGATTTCTGACCCTGCATAAACAGCAACACAACTACTATGTCAGAAAAGTAGTAAGGACATCGTTAAAATAGTCCATGTGACATCAGTGGTTCAACCGTAATGTTATGAAGCTATGAGAATACTTTTTTGAAATTGAAGTTAATTAATTACAAAATTTTAAATATACCAGTTTAGTTTACTAAAAGTACACTTGCAGGATATTTTTCTTCAGTACAAATATGTAAATGTATTTGTAGAATGCTTAGCATAAAATAAATGTATTTAAAATACATTTTAGTATATTTATTTTTCACTAGGGTGGCTTTCATCTGTATTAGACTTTAGTGCTTTTTCCTTTAAACATTAATGTGAAAAACATAACTAAATTAACTTTTTTTTGGCATGAGCATGTCAGTATTTTTTTTTTTTTAATTGCGACTAGTTCAGTTAAAAAATAAATTAAACTTTGGGGTAAGTTTTTTTTTTTTTTTTTTTTTTTTTTTTTTTTTTAATGTTCACCAATACTGCATTTCTTTGATCAAAAATACATTTTAATTTATTTTAAAATGTACCTTAATGAAAAATAAATACTTGGTATAAAATAAATGCATTTTCTATTCTGTAATCTATCACATTTTACTAGGGTAATTTATTGCTGTGATGGCAAAGCTGAATTTGCTGAAAATTCAGCAGCCATTACTCCAGTCTTCAATGTCATATGATCCTTCAGAAATCATTCTAATATGCTGATTTAGTGCTTAAGAAATGTTTCTTATGCACAGATGAAAACTGTTGTGCTGCTTAATATCCCTAATAAAAAAGTAATAGATTTAAAATGCATTTATTTTATACTAAGTATAGTTGAAGTCTATTAACATATTTACTGACATATCACTCCAGACTTACAGATATAAAAATTCTTTAAACTTTATTTGGAGTACTACTTGTGCGCAATGCACATTTCTTAATTTTAAGTCTAAAATATGTTTTAATGTCACTATTGATAAGGATTATATGCTCATTAAATATTTTGCATTTTAAGACAGATATTATTTAAACTGTACCTAAAACCTACTTGCAATAGTTCCACTTTAGCACAATCAAATATACTTAAGTATAGCTTTAGTTGGAATTCAGCACTACTTCTGTTAAAGTGTATGAAGTACAAAATTAGTTGTTCCAATTTAGCAGACTTTAAGTATACCACAATTGCAGGGTGTTTTTATTAAGTACATAACATGTAAATGTATTTGTAGTATACTTGGGATTCATTTTTTTTTTTTTTTTTGTAATACATTTTGGTATATTTATGTTTCACTATGGATGTTTGTGGAGACCATAATGCATTATTTGTCAGTATTATTTTAATAGAAGGTTATCAGAACAGAATTTATTTGAAATAAAAATCTCTTGTAACAATTATAAATGTGTTTACTCACACTTTTTGATTAGCTAAATAAAATTTCTTTAAAAAAATGAAATCTTAATGACCCCAGACTGGTGAATATTAGTGTGTATACAATAAAAAAGGGTCAAATCTAAGTGAAATTTCAAATGCAATATTTGTATGTTGTTTATCATTATGCTTATCTATTTCACAATTAGCTTAGCAACATGCTAACAGTAAACTCTTAATTATAGTGTAGTGTCCCATATGGAGTGCTATTTGTGTACTACCCTTCTGCCTGTGCAGAGCGTTCCAAATCGGTCATTTCTGAGGTTCCATTACAGTTAGAATGCTGCCTACGTAGGCAGCGGGCAGAGAGACAGCTCACTAGGTTTTGGAACAAAACTCGCGTCTCTCTTTCTTCTTTTGCACACACGCACCGTTTCTGTTTGAATTAATGGCTCCAGGGATGAATCCAGCCTAATGGTCTGCGGTCTGTTCATTCTCTGGAATAGATATGAAGACTCACCACGTCCGTAATGCCGCTGTAATATCAGGCTCCCTCAGCTAACGTCTGTTTTCTCTTAGCGTGGAGTCACACCCACACGCTCTCGATCCCAGACCTGGCTGACCCCTCGGTCACCTCTCACCTTGTCTTTTCTCACTGAGTTACAGACCTCCTATGTCGCTCCATTTTGTGTCCATTTCATTCTTCTCTTGCGTAGTCAGCAGCCAAAGTCTGTCATTACAGTGGAGACACTCACAAACGTACACACATACACATGCATATTTATTCACACTCCATCATTCAGTGGAGTCACATATTTCCCCTGACAGCTTCTATATTAAGCGCCCGAGTTTTTGTCTTTTGCAACATCGAGACCAAATAAGTAAATCTAACCCTCTGTTGACTCACCACAGAAAGTAACGAGGGGTGTGTGCGTGTTGTGCCATTCATGACTGTGTGCCATGGTTTGCGACAGCCCACATTTTCCCACTTTCCTCCATGTTAGTACACCAGTTTTCCACACAGCCGGGTCTAACCGTAACACAACGTTACCGCAACGTTAATCTTCACAAAAAAGCTGTGTTAAAGTTTCTGTGTGTTTGCTTTCTGTTCACTGTTAAACAAAGTTACACAGTTGTCGGTATAAAGACAGATTTTAATAATAATACACACTACTGTGACTACAGGGCTGCTTTATCCAAAAATTAACATTGTCGTCATTTCAGACCTGTATGACCCTCTCTCTTCTGTGGAACACAGAAGAAGATATTTTTAAAAATGCCATGGTGTTTTTTTTTTTTTGTCCGTGCAGTGAATTTCAGTGGCGCCTAATGTTGTTGCTTTAGACTTTCACTGTATGAACAGAAACACAAAGTCATAGTGGTTTGGCATGAAAGATGGTGAGTAAATGACATTTTTTTATTTATTTTTTTTTTTATGTGTGTGAACTATCCTTTTAAAAAAAATTATTTCTTCATATTTATAAAGTAAGCAATTGTGGTTTTCTGGTTAGGGTAATTTCATTTTGTTTTTTTTGTTTTTTAATTTTTCTGGATTCTTACACAACTAACACAATTTAACAGCAAGTTATTTAAAATGTAACAAAAATTACATTTTTAAGGCCCTGTGAAATACGTTTTATTTTTTTTCCCTGAAATTCTTAAATTTTTTAAATAAAAAAAAATGTTAATCAAAAAGCATGACTAATGAATTGAAATCATAAAACTTACTCAATTTAACACCAATTTATTAAAAGTATATCAAAAAATATTTTTAAGGCCCTTTGAAATGTATTTTCTCCCCCCTGAAATGCAGGGGTTTTTTTTTTTCTTTTTTTTTCTGGATTCCATTGAAATTTTTCTAGACTCTGTTTTAATGGTTAAATTTAAAAAAAGGTAATCAAAAAGCATGAGTGATTAATTGAAATCATGAAACTTACACAATTTAACAGCATTTTATTAAGAGTTTAGCAAAAAATAAATTTTTAAGGCCCTTAAATGCATTAATTTCCAGAAATTCTTTTTCTTTTCTTTTCTTCTTCTTTTTTTTTTTTTAATTTCTCTGGATTCAATTTAAATTTTTCTAGACTTTGTTTTAATGGTTAAATCAAAACATTTTTAATCAAACATCTGATTAATTGAAATCATGAAATGTACACAATTGAACAACAATTTATTAAAAGTTTAACAAAAATTACATTAAGGCCCTATGAATTTATTATTTTTTTCTGTAATGTAGTTTTATTTTATTTATTAGTAACTTCTGTGTTTTTCATTTTAATGTTTTCATGAAATTTTCTCTAATTAACTGGTTTTATGATAAATTAATTTATTCTTTTCTTTCTTTCTTTCTTTCTTTTTTTTTTTTAGAAATGCTGTGTTGTGTTGTATTTTTCGGGTAAATAAATTCTGGTAAATACACCCTAAAAAATGTGTTTTAATAACAATTTTATTATTGATAGTAGTACAATTATTAGGCCTACATTAAGTAATATATTTGTCATATTTTCTTCAAGTTAAACCAAACAGCAATTCTAGAGATTGTTCATGTGTTCATTTACTCATATTTTGAGACGGCATGTGCGCTTTAGTATGTGTGTAGTAAACGAAACCACGCATCTGCACTATTCATTTACACAGAAACATGCAGAACATGCAGGATTCATATTTAAATAATTTTTTGCAGCTTAATTTTCAACTACACTAGTCCATATCGTGTTTTGATTGATTGTACTGACCTGCTTTTGATTTATTCATCCAAAATTTGGCAAATTCCTTGACATTCTGCGTTATACAGTAAATTCCATTTTTATGACTGGATTCCACGATTCCGTCTGCGTTTTCTGCATCACGGAAATCAGAGCCTACCATCATGTTCATACTATGTTCCTCTATCATTGTCAAGGAAATTAGATTTTAAAATGACAAAACATGTTTAAATAAATCGAGTCCCACAGCAGTGCAGGTGTGAGTGTGTGTTTGTGTGTGACTCTCGAGATTCGAGACTCGAGACTCAAGACAGACCTTGTTTGTCCATTAGAGCGTGAGAGGAAGTCCAGACCGCACCGTTTGAAGTGATGCAAAGTTCTGGTGTGTAAATGTGTGTGTGTTTGCGAGTT
The DNA here is from genome assembly GCF_022985175.1 of Labeo rohita. Taxonomy (NCBI): domain Eukaryota; kingdom Metazoa; phylum Chordata; class Actinopteri; order Cypriniformes; family Cyprinidae; genus Labeo; species Labeo rohita. The sequence continues at coordinate 17,196,054 of NC_066888.1, read as the reverse complement.
GCATTTACTTACTGGAAATGAAAATATCCCACATCTGTCACGTTATTCCACTCATAAATAATTCATATTTGCTTTCTCTCTCTCTCTCTCTCTCTCTCTCTCTCTCTCTCTCTCGCTTTCTGACTCTTTCTCTCTCTTTTTTTTTTTTGCTTCTGTCTTTGGTTTTGTCCTGTAAAGCTGACAGTTGTTTCTGTATCTGTCACACCTGTTTCATGATTTATTTATCCACTGTCACACATGCACACACACTCTTTTTTATATCTGTCATGAATTATTAATAAGCAGGAAAGACCATTTATGCCGTACATTATTGGGTGGAAAATTATAACTACGCACAGGCCCTTTTCTTTTGTAATGTTGGGGTTTGCCAGTAAAAACAACGGTTGTTAGGGCAGCATATGTCACATGGACACACATACACACAGTCACTCTTGCTGAATTTTGCTTTAAAAAGACTGGGGGAACAAGTGACACAGGAGAGAGATTCTGTGTGTGTCTGTGGTCAAGAGAAAGAGACTGTTTGGCATCTGTATGCAGAGAACAGTGTAGCACTGTAACACATCATTTCGGAAACACTGAAAAAACACACTGTGTGTGTCCTGAGCTCTTGACTTCTCTGTCTGTTGAGAATATATAGGCTCGTGAGTTTATATGTACTGTATACTACATACTACATTTTGAAAATAGTATGTGAAATTAGTAGGTGAAGTCTTAATATTTTAAGTCTGCAAGGATGCATTAAATTGTTCAAAAGTGATAGTAATAACATTTATACTGTTTTTAAATATTCAAAATGTTTTCTCTTTCAGATAAATCCTCTTCTATTGAACTGTCTAATTATCAAAGTATCCTGAAAAAAATGCATTATGGTTTTCATAAAGATATTAATATCAATAATATTAGAATGATAAAAGATCATGTGGCACTGAAGACTGTAATGGCTGCTAAAAATTCAGCTTTGTCATCACATCAATAAATTACATTTTATCATATATGAAAATATTAAACCATTGTTTTAAATTGTAAAAATACTTCACAAAGTTACTTATTATGTTTACTTAAATCTAATGCAGTTTTGCCAGTATATATATTAGTTGTATTATTACGTTATTATTACATTGTATTTTTCATGTCTTTATTCATTTATATCTTTTATATATTATATTATATTATATTATATTATAATTTCATATATATGTGTGTATCTGTGTGTGTGTGTGTATATATATGTATATATGTGTATATATATATATATATATATATATATATATATATATATATAATCATAATACATAATACAATATAAGATATAAAATTATATATTACAAATTATATATAAGAAATATTTATTATGACATTATTTACAGTATATAATAATACAATAATCATGTGTATATAATATAACAATATATTGTATATAAAATATATTACATTATTACATATTATATATTATATAATTGACTATTGTAATAAAATAAATATATTATATTATATAAATAAAATCATTTACATAATACAATATATAATACATTACATATTATATATAAAATATATATTATATGACATTATATACAGTATATAATAATATAATAAATAAATAAATATAATTATGTAATATAATTATAATTATATATATACACACACACGTGTTAAATTATTATATACTGTATATAATATCATATATATAAAAATTTATATATAAAATATGTATTTATTGTATTATTATTATACACTGTATATAATGTTGTATATGTGTATATATATATATATATATATATATATACACATACACATATATATATATAATAAGAAAGGAAATACCAAAACAAGCATGTATGTGTGTTCGCCAGAGCTGTGTGCATGTGTGTATGTGTGTGATTTCTATAATCTGGTGAACAAATGTAGAATGTAATAAATCCTGTAGTAGCTCCCGCCGATCAGCCCACACTCACCGAAACAGGAGAGCTCAACTTTCTCCGTTGAGAGTATGTGTGTGCTGTCCACATTTACACAGTCTGCTGTTGGGTCATCAGTCAGCTGTGGTAATCTGTGTGATGACAGGCGCCGGTTTTAGCGAAGAATAGAGTTTCCATAGCAATACGTGACCACGGTAGCTATTTATCCAAAAATCTGATGGTGTGACGGACACAGGCGGCCATCAAACTATAGTGTCATGTAGGAGGAGGGAGACTTGTGGAGTCTCGGCATGCTGTGCCGTGTGTATTTGCGTTTGTGTGTGCGTGTAAACGTGTTTGTGCGCAAATGTATTTAGACATGTGGGTAATATCATGCTCTGCTATATGTCTGTCAGTGTGCCCGCCTCGAGAATTCAAAAGCATCCTTTCGGTGATCACAGGCTAATGTAACTGGCCATCGTTTGAGTGCCCGTGTGTGTATGTAAGGAGGTGATAAGTGACTTAATGAGTTTTCTTACCTTCTCACCTTCTGTATCTAATGGAGCATCTCACACACTCAACTGACATGTTTTAAATGATGCTTTCAGGACCCTGTCATCTTTCGTCACCTTTGTGTGTGCGTGTAGATTGTTGGGAGTTTGTTGCACGTCTGGGTTCAATAGTCCTTGTGGAGTTGCTTGGGAAGTGAACACGATAGTCTGACTATATGTGCATACACACAAACACACATTCACACACATACGTCCTTATCCAACCCGATCTGACCTGGCCGATCCAGTCACCTCCTCATCTGGTTCTGCTTTGCCCCTCCCTTAGGGCCAGGAAATAGTTGAAGAGCCATGTGTTTCCCTGGGGCCACATTTCACAGGTGCACCACTGTTTGTCTCTTGCCTTTTACATTTGTCTTAAATAATAGAAATAACAAATACGGCCCTACCCGGAGAAACACGACCCACTCTGAGCTCCACACAGACTCCTGAACCTCCACACTCTAAACATCTGTCTGTCTGTCTGTCTGTCTGTCTGTCTGTCTGTCTGTCTATCGCTCTACCCTAGCTGTTTGAAAGATAGACGAATGGACAATGGACGAGTGGATGAACTGTCTATTTCTCTATGAATTCCTCTTTGTTCATTTGTCTGTTTTTCTATCAGGTTGTCTATACTTTTGTCTGTCTGTCTGTCTCTCTATCTATCTATCTGTCTGTCTTTCCGTCCGTCTGTCTGTCTGTCTCTCTATCTATATGTCTGTCTATAGATCTTTCTGTTTGTCTATCAGTCTGTCTGTCTATTTGTCTATCTTTCTATCTGTCTGTATAAATATCCTTGTATCTCTATCTTTTTATCTATCTATCTGTGTATCTATATGTATGTCTTTCTGCCTATCTATCTGTCTGTCTATCTATCTATCTGTCTGTCTATAGATCTCTGTCTGTCTGTCTGTCTGGCCATGTGTTTATCTTGCTATCTGTCTGTCTGTATAACTAGCCTTTTGTCTCTATCTTTTTGTCTTTCTGTCTGTCTGCCTATCTATCTATCTATCTATCTATCTATCTATCTATCTATCTGTCTGTCTGTCTGTCTGTCTGTCTGTCTGTCTGTGTCTATAGATCTGTGTCTGTCTGTCTGTCCAGCTGTCCATGTGTTTATCTTGCTGTCTGTCTGTCTGTCTGTCTGTATAACTATCCTTTTGTCTCTATCTTTTTGTCTGTCTGTCTGTCTGCCTATCTATCTATCTGTCTGTCTGTCTGTCTGTCTGTCTGTGTCTATAGATCTGTCTGTCTGTCTGTCTGTCCATATGTTTATCTTGCTATCTGTCTGTCTGTATAACTATCCTTTTGTCTCTATCTTTTTGTCTGTCTGTCTGTCTGTCTGTCTGCCTATCTATCTGTCTGTCTGTCTGTCTGTCTGTCTGTGTCTATAGATCTGTGTCTGTCTGTCTGTCTGTCCATGTGTTTATCTTGCTATCTGTCTGTCTGTATAACTATCCTTTTGTCTCTATCTTTTTGTCTGTCTGTCTGTCTGTCTGTGTCTATAGATCTGTGTCTGTCTGTCTGTCTGTCTATCTGTCTGTCTGTCTGTCTATCTATCTATCGGTCTGTCTGTCTGTCTGTCTGTCTGTCTACAGATCTGTGTCTATCTGTCTGTCTGTCTGCCTATCTATCTATCGATCTGTCTATCTGTCTGTCTGTCTATAGATCTGTGTCTGTCTGCATGTCTGTCTCTGTCCATGCGTTTATCTTGCTATCTGCATAACCATCCTTTTGTCTCTATCTATTTGTCTGTCTGTGTATCTGTCTGTCTGTCTGTCTGTCTGTAGATCTCTGTCTATAGATCTTTCTGTTTGTCTGTCTGTCTATCTGTCTATTCATCTGTCTTTTTATCTGTCTGTCTGTCTGTATAACTATCCTTTTGTCTCTATCTTTTTGTCGATCTATCTGTCTGTCTGTCTGTCTGTCTGTCTGTCTGTATAACTATCCTTTTGTCTCTGTCTTTTTGTATCTATCTGTCTGTTTGTCTGTTTATCTGTCTGTTTGTCCATGTGTTTATCTTGCTATCTGTCTGTCTGTATAACTATCCTTTTCTCTATCTTTTTGTCTGTCTGTCTGTCTGTCTATAGATCTGTCAGTCTGTCTGTCTATAGACATGTCTGTCTATAGATCTTTCTGTCTGCATGTCTGTCTCTGTCCATGCGTTTATCTTGCTATCTGCCTGTCTGTATAACTATCCTTTTGTCTCTATCTATTTGTCTGTCTGTGTATCTATCAATCTATCTATCTGTCTGTCTATCTGTAGATCTCTGTCTATAGATCTTTCTGTTTGTCTGTTTGTCTGTCCATTTATCTGTCTTTTTATCTGTCTGTCTGTATAACTATCCTTTTGTCTCTATCTTTTTGTCTGTCTGTCTGTCTGTCTGTCTATATAACTATCCTTTTGTCTCTATCTTTTTGTCTGTCTGTCTATAGATCTGTCTGTTTGTTTATAGATCTGTCTGTTTGTCTATAAACCTTCCTGTTTATCTGTCATCCATCTGTCTGTCTGTCTGTCTGTCTGTCTGTCTATCCATTCATCTTATCTTTCTATCCGTCTGTCTATATAACTCTCCTTTTATCTTTCTGTCTATGTGCCTGACTCTATTGTCTGTCTGTCCATTTGTCATTGTTCTATCTGTCTGTATAACTATTGCTATTCTTTCATCTATCATCTATCTAGCTATCTGTCTATATCAGTCTGTCGTTTTATCTTTCTGCCTGTCTGACCGTCTGTCTTTTTGTCAGTTTTTTTTTTTTTTTTCCCTTGTATAATTGGATAATTTCATATATTTTTCTCTTTTTTTTTTTATATTCACCAGTGCAAGCGTGCGCACGCAGACACTGAATGGAAAAACAGTTGAACCACACACTGGCTGTGATGCACAGTGGTTTGAGGGGTCTGGTCGAGCTAGTGAAACTAAAGCACTTTTTTATGTCACGTTTAAACATCTTAATGACACTGCAGTCTGCCATGCACCCCCTGCATTAATCATCTCTACACTCTTATGTTACACACTCGCGCACACACACACACACACACACACTCATGCAGTATCCAGATGTGCGCGCTGATGCGTTTGATTGGATAATAGGCTTGGAGGGACTGTTTAATGGTCAAAGTTTCTGCTTTAGGGTTTAGGGGTGAAAGGTCAAACACTGCTCTGCCCATTAAACCTGACCGGTGGGTGTGGGGGCGTGGGTGTGCATTTCGGTGGGTGGCAGGATCCTCAATTACTTGTAAATTCACCCACAGAGCAGGTTAAAGAACCCCTGTTTTATTTCACAATTAAACATTTTGATAGTTTGTAGCTTTACAGTCAACCACACTCTGTATTTCTTTCTCATAATCTTTGCCACATTGATTTAACGTCATATCATATTATATTTGAACTGCCAAAAAAATAGGTTCATGCGATATGAATGCTCTCATACACATACGTAATCTGGACATTATCAGATATGACATGAGGGAAATAGAATGTTGTTTTTTTGTGGGTTTGTTGGGATGTTGACTAATGTGTCCCTCTTCAGGATGAAGATAAAGTTGTTATTGAATCACTATTTGACAGGAGTTTTGTCACGCCAATACACTTCATTATTGTATAAAATTGTGTGTGATAGAGAGAAGGACCGAGGGAGTGAGAGAATGCTAACATTTGTGTAAATGGCCTGAATGGTTCCTCTGTTTAAATCTCAGGAAATCAGTAGAGACTGGCTGCTTGACTGAGTGAGTGCTTCCTGTCTCTACAGGAAGTGCTGGCTTTTAAAAGGAGGAGAGGTAATTTAGAACAAGAGTGTGAGTGTTTGTGTGAATGTGTTATCTAGATATCTATGCTGTGTGTGTGTGTGTGTGTGTGTGTATATGAGCTATGGGGGAGTGGGGTAAGGTAAGCCACATTTCACTTAAGTTGTTCTCTCGACAAGAAGAAGGAAGAGGCAAAACTTGCATACCTAATCATAGTTCAGGATGTCTGCTCTCGACTTAAATTTGAAGAAAGCTTATAACATGTTTTTGATATATTGAAACCTTTTAACAGTTTGTAATAATGTTTATTATTAGTAATAGTATTTTTAATAGTATTTCCTGCGTTTGGAGTCAAAGCTCAGTAGAAATATTACTTGAGCCACTGCATCTGACACACTTTACCCCACAGCTCCCATTTTGGGGGAAAAAAGTCATGGCTAATCTTTAGTTAAAACATTTATATGATGTATATGGTATACATTTTTAGACCTGATTACATTTGTATTGAGAGAAAATTATTTTTACCTGCCATGTAGAATATTTATTGTGCAACAGGCACAGGCAGCTGTATATGATGGCCACTTTTTAAATATGTATCATATGACACAAAATATGCATAGTTTTCTAGATGAAGAGGGCGATAACCCCCCGATTTTTCCCCACTCTCCCCTACTATCCATTTTTGTCTTGTGATCTTTGAGAAAATTTGCAAATATTTTATTTGTTATTTAATTGTCAACATTGTTTGCAAATATACAATTTGGACTTTTTATTGCAGAAAATCCACATGTTTTGTGGATTTATTGCATCCCAACTTCATGTTTGTTATCATTATCATCATAAGTTTCTCTATAACGGCTCTGTTCATTATGTTCTATGGCCTTTTTTTTTTTTTCAGTGTTTAATCAAAAAGTCATTTGCCTCATTTCAGGCTCACACAGCCAAACACAATCAAATCCTGATCACACAAACCATGTGGGGTGTGCAGGAAGCCTGAACACGCTATATACACACATACACACACACACACAGCTGGGTCTTGTTATAATCTTTACAGTAGCTGACTCTCGCTCCATGTTATTAGAATTGTGTTGTACTGCTGCCGTAGCTTAGAATTTATGCAGTACAGGTGTTGAAGAATCACACACACCATCACGCTTGTGATCTATAGCTTCTACTATGCGTACCGTCTGGTATTTCTCCTCCTACCCTCCACACACACACACACACTCACACACACACACTGTCTGACTACTGACTCACACACACCTCCCTACAGGTTGAACATATCACGGTCTGTCTCGCTGAAATTGCAACATATGATTCTGATTTCAGGGCCTTCAAATCCAATATGAAAAAAATGTATTTCATTATAACTTCATATATTTCTAACTGAAGCCTGTGTGCTTTTGCGCGCACGTATGTCGCCGTACGTTCACGAGGTTGGATGTTTCATTGAATGTGCTTGTTGACGTCTCACTAGGTGACTAGAGAGTGGTGTGTGTTTGTGTTGGTAGATATGGTATTTCCTTTCTGTGTGTTCAGATTGTTGGGATGGAGGTTTGCCTAGGCAGGAATGTGAGTTTTAAATGACTTCACAATGTCAGAACATTTCGGCAACAAACTTTCAGCCCTGACCAAACTTCCTCTCTTTAGGAATTTTAATGGTTATTTGGCATTAGCAACTATTTTCGAATCAGTTTTTCAAACCAAAGCTGAACATTTCTTGTAGTTTGTACTTTTCTGGCAGCCTTTTTAAATAAACATGTGTCTTGTGGTATTACCTGTTGACTTTAGAAATGTTTTCAACAAAAGCGAAGATAAAATCATTTCTTTTACATTGCGAATGAATATTGAGTTTTATTAGCTATACATGAGCTTCTGAGATACACATCCACATATGCACGCACAGGGAATATAGAATAACTGAATCCCAGCTTTCCATGACCAACAGCAATATAAAAGTGGAGAGTCAAATTTTACCCAGCATTCCTGAAACACAAGCTCATAGTTCACATACATTCACATTCTCACAAACGGGTGTTCATTAAGGGTCCACACTATATCCGTATCTAGTTTCAATCATTATTATTATTAGCATCACAGTTTTACTATTATTATTACGTCCGAAACAGTAAAAGTTTTATATTTACCTTATTTTAAAATTATAAGGTTTTGATGCCTGATTTCATTTTAAAGCATGATTTTACACGGTCCGACTGGCAAAATTAATATCCTTTTAGTTTTTGACCATAATACAAAAAGCAAATCATCTACTGCATTTAAAAAAAATTCTGTATCACTAAACACTTTTTCATATTTCTAGTTTATTCTCTACACACACACACATTTTGAGGAATAACCTTGAGGTGTTTTGTAAAACTGTGTGTTTGACACTGATTATCATCCGTGGTAATGGTTAACAGGCGATTCTCTTTGATGATGTCCATTTTGTCTAAATGGTTAGATGCCATCAAACCCACACAAATGCACACGTTTCATTAATGTCTGTCAAAATTTAAGACTTTTTAAAAATGCTGAATCTGACACAATTATAAATTAGAGTGAACTATGTTTTTGTGGTGCCCAAACACACATGCACTAAGCCGCTACATTCACATAAACACACCACGAATTTCACTGTCGCTCTTAAACACTTTTTAATACACACATGACGATCTCAGAGGTGGTCTGGGTGACCCTGGGAATTGTCAGCATATTTTACGAAAACACCTCCAGAGAAGAGCTCTTTCTTACGGTTTGTTTTGTTTCTTTTTAGTTCTCCAATTTCATTGGAGTCTGCAGGAGTCCAGAGGAGCAGCCGTACTTATGCGCGCACACCTTATTTTAGTTGCACCGTTTTTTCCCAGACTAATAAGGTTTTAATTAGGTTTTAAGCTGTATATTTGAAAAAGACTGACAAGAGGTTAAACCATCCCAGATCAGGTGTCTAACTCCACCCATCCTGCTCAAATGAAATCAGATCTAGTATAGAACCGCTGAAGATATTAAAGCCGAATTAAACAAACAGGTTTCCGAGGGTTCAGGCAGCACTGATCTTTAACAGTTATCAAAACAGCACATTCTGTACATACCTCCACCGCTGCCAGCACCTCGGGCCAAGCGCAAACCACTGACGAGGCTTTTGTCCTCTCTTCCTTATTCTTCAGACAAGGAATTTGACAGTTTATTGGTTGGTGACGTGTTTTGGCCTCTCTTACGAGTCGGTTTCAAACATTCGTCAGGAACTGGCTTCCTCTCTACCTGCATAAACACCTGAAACCAACACCTTTCATTCTCTCCTCCTCTTGTTTCCCTTAGAGGGCTTCCTTTGTGTTGTGAATATCGCTGCTAATCTGCAGATTAGAGGTTCGGACTTGTGGATGTGTGCCGATGTTTGTTTAAGCCTGATTGTTGGCGAAGTAAGATGATTATACTGTCTGTACGTGTATGTTTAGGTGAACAGTTTAATTGTGCCTTTTAAAAAGATTACAGAGTTTAATGGCCACACACTCATTGCCGCACATTCATTTAACCTGGTAAAGACACGCGTCAGCTTGCAAATTCACCGATTCATTATACAAACTCCCACGTTATAATAATCATCAGATCAGTTGGATTGAATCTAGCTTCACTGATAGCACTAGATAGGAGGACGTTTTATCTTGTAAGGCAAAAATTACAAAAATGTAAGGAAAATGTGCAAATAGATGATGCATTACGATCTTTTTTATCTTTGTTATTGTTTACTTTTTTCCCTTAGTGAATGTTACGTCTAAAAGAAAGCTTAATGATTCATAATATCAACATTTGGTAACTCTTTCTATGATGAAGATAAAGATATTCTTGGTATATGCTTGTAAATAACTACCCAACAATATAATGTATTATAGTACTTATATATTCCTGGTTATACTTTTTCTATTAGGTTTATGTATTATAATACATGACCGTGGTCAGGTTTGTGGCATGTTTTGTGACATGTTAAAATACACTATACTGTTTAATCAATGTAAGGTGTAACCATGAATGAGAAAATATTATAGTGTATTAAAACTGGTCACAAAAATTTAAGAAATCCATAATATAGCCTTTATAGAAAAAAACCCCCACAAAGAGTCTAAGTCTTTTTCTGTCACGGCATAAAAGAATTAAAAAAGGTAACTCTGATTTTTTTTTTTTTCAGAATTGAGATGTTTACTCACAATTGCGACTTTTTCTTGCAAATGCGAGTTTGTATCTCACAATTCTGACTTTCTTCTCGCAATTTTATTATTCAAATTTATTTCTCAGAATTGCGAGTTTATTTCTCGCTATTGTGAATTTCAATTTTATATCTTGCAATTCTGACTTAATTTCTCATAATTAAATGGTATAAACAAGTTATAAAGTCAGAAGTGTGAGATGTAAACTAGCAATTCTGATTTTTACTCGCAATTGTTTCATTTTTCTTGCAAATTTATTTCTCAGAATTACGAATGTATTTCTCGCTATTGTGAGTTTATATCATGCCATACTGACTTGTACCTGCAAATTTATATTATGCAATTCTGAGAAAAATATCTGAATTTCAATTTTATATCTTGCCATTCTGACTTAATTTCTCAAAATTATGATATAAACACGCAATTGCACGTTATAAAATCAGATATAAACTTGCAATTCTGACTTTTCGTGTCTCACAATTCTGACTTTTTCTGAGTTTGTTTCTCGCTATTGCAAGTTTATATTACACCATACTGACTTATTTGAAATTTATATCACTCAATTCTGAGGAAAAAAAAAGTCAATTTCAATTTTATATTCTGACACGCAATTGCAAATTATAAAGTCAGAATTGCAAGATTATAAACTTGCAATTCAGACATTTTTCTCGCAAGTGCGAATTTGTATCTCACAATTCTGACTTTTTTTCTTGCAAATGTGAGTTTATATCTAACAATTCTAACTTTCTCAGAATTGCGAATCTCGCAATTCTAAGGTTTTTCGCAATTACGGGTTTACATCACGCAATACTGACTTTATAACTTGAAACTGCAAGTTTGTATCGTGCATTTTTGAGAAAAAAGTCAGAACTGCAAGTTTATATCTTGCAAATCTGACTTCATTTTTTAGAATTGTGAGTTTGTATCACGCAGTTCCAAGAAAAAAAGTCAGAATTGTGAGAAAATGACCTTTTTCTTTTTTATTCAGTGGCGGAAACGGGCTTCTATAGCATTCTGACCAGATGAGCAAAATAAAAATTTAATCTGACAATAATTATCATGAAATTTGATGTTGAAGGTGGTAAATTAGTAATTTTTGAACGGTTTCAGTACGATAACATTTTCTATGAGATGCATCTCTAAATTCCCATTTTAAGCAGTTTAAAGAAATTTTACATTTTAGAAATCTTTGATTAATTGACTAGTTACTTAATGGACAGCTAGTTAATCTAGTTGATCCTAACCTACCTGTTATTCTGACTTTTTGTTCTTTTCCTCTCTGATGTGAAATTTGTTTTTTTGTTCATATTAGATTTTACATCTTTTGCTTTACTGCTTTTTTTAATCCACATTTACAGAGACCTTCTGCACCTCTGACCGAGTGAAGGCAAATCCTTCTGTCTGTCTTTGTGACGGTGCTAAGACAGGCAAGAAAAGAACTGATGCACACACACACACCTCTCTTTGTTCATTGTACTCCAGGCAGTAAAAACTCACCTGGGGAAAGCATCAGCAGTAAGATTCGCCAACACGGCATGCCTCCACAAATACAACTGTCATCACTCTGTCTCACACACATTCTCACACACGCAGCGTTCATTGGGCAGAAGTCTTGGCCACATAAATGTTCATTCTATCTGTCTCGCACACACACAACTACAATTAAAAGAGTCTTAATGTGTGAGAAAATTCCCGACAGTGTTACAGCTTGACCTTTCACTTTTATATGACCACACAAAATGAAGCCACCTGTGAAACAGACAGCAGAAGAACAGAGAGAGGTGTGTGTGTGTGTGAGTGAGTGAGTGTGTGTGTGTGTGTGTGTGTGTGTGTGTGTGTGCGTGACGTCGCATCTGTGTTTATTGCGAACATTTATAGAAGGCAATGTTGAACTCCTCTGCTTTCCCGCTTGCAGAATTTCTGTGGTCACAGAAGTTGTGTGCACTGCTAATAGATGTGTATGGGAGTGTGTGTCCCCGCTCACACACCTGTTCCTCATTTTCCAATTTGTAACCAATCTGCTCTCAACGAGGGGCTAAACGGCCCTGATAACCATCTTGACTGCTCTCTCTTTCTCTTTCTCTCTCACACAAACACACGCGCACACACGCACACACGTTTCTCTGTCTGGATGCATATGAGTTCCAGTCAATAAACTGCATCTGTAACCGTTTTTTATCTTCGATCAGATTAAATTATAGTTTCTTCCTGTCTCTACTGGTCAGTCATTTTCATGATCGATATGACGATCTACAGTCTGGCTCTTCAGCTTCAATGGTAATGAAAAGAGTACCACTCAAATCTACTATAGAACAGGGATTCCCAACATGCATCTCAAGACATACTTAAGCACGTACTTGGAAGGATGACAAATATAAAGTAGAATTTATAGAAATGATTTTTACTATAAAAAGGTTCATTTTTAATTAAATAGTAAGCATTTATTTGAAAAGATGTCCAATAGAAAAATAAAAAGATCTAAAATGTTTATTATAAAATATAATAATAATGTTAATTAAAATAGAAAAAAATAATATTTTAAATAATTAAAAAAAAATGTTTAATATAAAATAGACCGTTTTCAACAATGAAAAAATGTTATAATAATTATTAATAATTAAAAAGTAAGCAGATATTTGGGAAATGCCATTTTAGGAGACGTTCTAATACGGACCATCAAACCGTGCATCAGCTCAGATGGTCTGACTCGAACCATGCCATGTTTTTTGACATGTGTAATGGTGAACTCAGTGCATCAGTGTTGTGCATTTGTATTGGCCGGCACTAGTAATGTGAGCTGTGTGGAAAAGTCCATTTAAAATAGCATTAATGAAGTAACCAGGTGATCCGCGGTCAAAAACACACTCTCGTTGTCTCTCTCACTCAGTCATTTAGTGGTCAGTGCTAACTCACTCTCTTTGTCTGCTCTTTCACACTCTCACTCTCTTTCTCCTTCAGTGTATGTATGTGTGTGTGTGTGAGCAAGTGTCACCATATGACAGCCTGTCTCTGCCTAATTCAAACCACCTGCCTTAAACAGAGTACTTCTGTGCTCCATACAAAAAAAAGACTGTGTCTGTGTGTGTTGTGGTGGGTAGAGGGGAGTATTTAAACTTTCAGCAGCTCCAAAAATAAAAATAGGCTTTTAAAAACAGGCACCCTTCTAAACCAATGACTCCTGGAGCTATAGAGTCAGTTCCAGGCTATGTGTGTGTGTGTGTGTGTGTATCCTTCCCGGTGAATAGTTATGAATAGTTGTATTATTACAGGGCAAGATCTACCTGAAAGACTTGTACAGTTCTAATGTGAGGAATTCTTTGCATGGCATGAAGTGAACTAGAGTGTGTGGGCACTTTTTTTTTTTGTACTTTTTTGTGTTGTAATCGTAAATGCGTGTTTGGTTGAATTGGATTCAGTGTTGCAGGGAGAACTGCAGGTTTGTTTATCGCAGAGTAACAAACTTAAAACAAATGTAAATAGCCAAAAGGTTACGTCATATATGAAGGAAATTTGTGTTTTTTGTTTGTTTGTTTTTTAAGATACATTAAAATTTTTTCCTGTGAATAATATAACAAGGTTAATAAAACTAAAGTTTTATGAACTTTGTATTAAATGTTGTTTAATGTTTTTAGTTCATTATTTTACTTTACAGCTCTACTTTGTATTTAACGTATTAGTTTACCTTTCACTTAACCTCGTATTGTACATTTTTTGTAACACTTTACAAAAAGGCGTCATTTGTTAAAATTAATGTATTAACTAACATGAACAATGAACAATACATTTATTACACTATTCATATATTAGTTACTAAAAATACAGTCATCATTGTTAATGTTAGTTCACAGTGTATTTACTGATGTTAACAAACACAACTTGTGATTTTAATAATGCATTAGTAAAGTAGTTTTACCTTTTTTTTCAGCTTAATTATGACTATTAAAAGCATGTATACATTTTTATACACTAACAGTCCAATGTACACACTTCTAAGCAGTCTAAAGGCTTAGTTTTCATTTTAACAATTGCCTATGTTGATTTCCTGTACAAAACACATTTTTTAAATGCATGACATTTACAGACAGGATAGCTACTTTGAAGAAGATGAAAATTATAATTGGTTTTACTACATAATTGCCATACTTCAGTTAGTGCTGTATCATAGTTTCCATCTTTTTTTTTTTTTTTTTGTTCTGAAGTATGAAAAAACGCTAATAATGAAGACTGTGTAGGCGTGTGCAGACTTTTGACTGTTAGTGTAATTATATAAACGTTCATCACATTTCCTCTTGGAAAAATCAGCCACCCAGGTAATGTAAATTTGTTAGATAATTGTGATTGGACGCGTACAGTCACATGACCAGTGATTGCATTTGTCATAATTTACCATTCCAAAACTTAAGATGATTTGAATATTTCAAGATACTTCATTCAAAAGCGCCTGCGGGGAAATATAGTCCCACACGCCCAGATGCATAAAAACAAAAGAGCCATTGAAGCCGAGACGAGGATGTCATCACAATTAATCCTTTGTTTTCTCTTTTCACCTTCTCTCTCATCCAAGTTTATGTTTGCTTGCATGGACGGATGGCTGGAGGAACACTGACACAGATTCAAAACAAACTGGCGTACATGTCATTTTTGGAAGGCTCAGAGACACCTTGATCCACTAGAGAACGAAACTGCCCTTGAACCTCACATTTTGCTCTACCTCTGTGACCCTTCCACTGAGCTTTAAAGTGATGAGTTAGACAGATGTATTCATGTGTTTACCGATCTACGCGCAGGTCTTGGATCAGATGGTAATTTATGTGTTAGACCAGCGTTGAAGGGAAGTGACCTAAGCCCTGGCGGTGGACTGAACAAGCGTGCATGACCTTCTTTCTTCTGTGGAACACAAAAAACAGATATTTTTTGGGGGGGAGTCTCTCTGTAAAAGTCAGTTGAGTTGTTTTGGACCTCATTGACTTTCATTGTATGGGCAAAAGCTTCAAGCTTCTTTAAAATATCTTTTTTACGTTCCACAGGTTTGGAATGACATGCCGACAAAAAAAGACATTTAGGGTGAACTGTTCCTTTAAAGCAGACTTATAATTTAAAAAATGCATGCAAAAGTGTGGGAACCCCTTGCAGAATTTGAGAAAATGTGAATAGTTTTAACAAAATAAGAGGGATCATACAAAATGCATGTTGTAGTTTTTTTATTTAGTACTGTCCTGATAAGATATTTTACATAAAAGATATAGTCCACAATACACGATCATGATGGTGGATGATCTATGATAGTTTTTTTTGTTTTGTGATGGTTGTTCATGAGTCTTTTGTTTCTCTGAACAGTTAGCAGAGCACTGTTTTTCAGAAAAATCCTCCAGGTCCTGCAGATTCGTCAGTTTTCCAGCATCTTTTGCATATTTGAACCTTTTCCAGCAGTGACTGTATGATTTTGAGATCCATCTTTTCACACTGAGGACAACTGAGGCACTCAAACACAACTATTAAATAAGGTTCAAACATTCACACTGATGCTCCAGAAGGAAACACGGTGCATTAAAAGCCGGGGGTGAAAACTTTTGAAAGGATGAAGATGTCCAAATTTTTCTTTTGTTGAAATATTATTTTTTCCATTTAGTACTGCCCTGGAAGCAGCAGAAGATACTTGCATGTTTCCCGAAAGACAAATTAAGTACAATTCACCTTGATCTTCAAATTCAAAAAGTTTTCACCCCCCAGCTCTTAATACACAGTGTTTTCTTCTGGACCATCAGTGTATGTTTGAACCTTTTTTTTAATAGTTGTGTTTGAGTCCCTCAATTGTCCTCAGTGTGAAAAGATGGATCTCAAAATCATACAGTCACTGCTGGAAAGGGTTCAAATATGCAAAAGATGCTGGAAAATTGAAGAATCTGCAGGACCTGAAGGATTTTTTATGAAGAACAGTGCTCAGTTTAACTGTTTAGAACAAACAATGGACTTATAAACAACTATCAAAAAAAAAAAAGTCATAATCATCCAGGTAACCACACACAGTATTAAGAACCAAGGGTTCCAAAACTTTTGAAGGGGATTGTTCTAATAATTTCAGCTTTTTTTGTCTTGTGGGCTATATGTAAATATCTTTTATTAAAAATATCTTACTCAGGACAGTACTAAATAAAAAAAAAAAAAATAACATGCATTTTGTATGATCTCTCTTATTTTGTTAAAATTATTCACATTTTCACAGATTCTGCAAGGGGTTCCTGAACTTTTTGCGTGCCACTGTATTAATAAATTACCTGAATTTTTTACTTTTGCTAGTCAGGTAAAATCACATTTATTAATAAAGCTATTAATATTATTGACCTAACTTATTAAGCAGATCAGTTTTTGTTTTTATTGGTAATATAAGTAACTACTGAAAATATTTCAATTGTGTAAACTGTTCCTTTAAGATGGGATTTAAAAACATCTGTAGAAAGAAAGGATCTAATATGGGGCGGCAAGCTATTCCGTGGCAAGCTACAAGGCGTGGGCCGCAACAGAGGCACGATCGTCTAGGAAGCAAGTTATTTAGGCTCTAGACTTAGAGGCCTAGGAGTATGATATTGTGGACAGAAGTACATGTAATGAGGTACCGAACCGTATCCACAAATAATGAAAGCATCTTGCTTGTTCTTTTTTTTATACACAAAGCTTGTACATTTGCTGCTGAAATACCCAGAGAGCCTCAGAGCGTTCAGACCCCTCCCATAACGCCAGGAGAGAGTGTGTGTGAACAGGAAGGAAGGGGAAGGGAGTTGTGCTGCAGGCCTCTCAGCTGTCTCTCACAGTGCTAATGATCCTTGGAGAGAGGCGTGAGGGAGGAATGGAGAGAAACGGACGGAAAGCAAGGGATGTTAAGACCGATACAGTACGAGCCGGGTTTCAGTTCAGAATATTTTTCCTGTTGAATACATTTGCTACCTCACATTTCACAAAAGTCCTTGCTGACAAATCCAAAAAGTTGCTGAAGAAGCATGGCTGTTAAGGCAAACCAGACACAATGGTGAAGAATTCAGGAATGAATCTGTTACAGTGCTTCACTTTGCCATTAGTGTGTATATTCGTGAGAAAGAGAGAAATAAAAGACTGAAAAATCCAAGAATGCTGTGACTAAAATAAGATCAGAGAATGTTGCAGACCATTTCCTCCCTTCACTTGACCTCTGTTTCATATGTCTGTCCTTCTTGTTTTCTCTTCAGCCTTTCTCTCTCACACATAGACACACTGTCACCTCTTTCACCATTTCGAAGCTGTATTGGCAAAGATAGAAAGCTTTGTCTTGACCTTTGACCTTTCTTGATTGTGACAGTCCTCTTACTAGCCTAATCATGGTCATTATTAGATATTTTATATGTATATGTGTGTGTGTGTGTACTCCCGAATTAGCATTGACAGAACACCAAGTGCCTGTAAAATCTTTGTATAAATAAAGTGACTTGTGAATTAGCTGGTAATTTTATTAGGAATTGCAACATTGCATGGTTTATGTCAAACTGTAAGCAGTCTGACCCCAGCTTGATGTCAGTGACTTGCGTCTTCTAAAGAAAACATCTGACGCGACTAACAACTTTTACCTCAGGGGAAAATGAACTGTCAGACATTCATCTTCTCCAGAGCTCTGTGACAACACATATGCGGAATATTCCTCAACAAAAATATGAGGAACAACACCGCAGTGCGTTGTTTACATGTTTTTGTGACAGACTCTGAAAGCTGTAAATGACACGTGACTTGTTAGCTGTTTGTCACAAGTATGTTCAATAAATCAACTGTCATTGGGACAAAAATAAATATATGTTTATAATTATTAAAAAAAACAAAAACGAAGAAGCAAAGACAGAATCCTTCTTGCAGTATGGATTAAATCCGGAGCATTTCTACATTACTTTTTAAGGTGTCCGATGCACTTGCCTGCAACCATTCAGGTCTTTAAATTTAAACAATGTATTTTATTTAAACAATTATACACTACCAGTCAAAAGTTTTTGATTTGTAGCAGTAAGATTTTTAGATGTTTTTTTTTTTTTTTTTTTTTTTTTTTTTTAATTCTCGTCTGCTCACCAAGCCTGTGTTTATTTGATCCAAAATACAGTGAAAGCAGTAATATTTTGAAATGTTTTTGCTATTTAAATTAACTGCTTTCCATTTTAAATGATTTTAAAATGTAATTTATTCCTGTGTTCAAGGCCAAATTTGAGCATTATTACTCTGGTCTTCACTCTGGTTACATAATCCTTTAGAAATCATTCTAATATGCTGATTTGCTGTTCGAGAAACAGTTTTTATTATTATTATCAATATTTAAAACAGTTTATAAGTGTATGTTTGTTAGGATTCTTTGGATAGAAAGATTCAAAGATCAGCATTTATCTAAAATAAAAAGCTTTTGTAATATTATACATTTATACCGTTCAATTGCTTGGAGTCAGTATAATTTTTTTATTTTATTTTTTTGGAAAAGAAATTATAGAAATTATTACTTTTATTTTGCAAGGGTGCTTTAAATTGATCGAAAGTGATGATGAAGACATTTATAATGTTACAAAAGATTTCTAATTCAGATAAATGCTGTTTTGCCAAATTTTTTATTCATCAAAGAAACCTGATAAAATTCTGCTCGAACATCTTCAAAATAATAATAACAATAATAAATGTTTTGAGCAGCAAATCAGAATACTAGAATGATTTCTGAAGGATCATGTGACTGGAGTAATGATGCTAAAACTTCAGCTTTGAAATCACAGGCTGATTCATGAACTCATCCAGTTTTTTGAGGAGACGCAGCCTCACTTGCCTCCTCGTAGAAAACACCCCTGGTTTAATAGTTTATGTATTGTTCTTAATAAAATAATGCAAAAATCAGTTTATTGGTTTGTAAAAAAATATATATATCTAAATGTTCTCACATGTTCTCAACATTAATTTTGGATGTCTGCGTGTGTGTGTTGTGGGAATTTCTACATTTCAGACTAGACTAAATCAAACAGAACAGCTCTGAACACGATCTTTATCCTTCACAGTGGGTGTTTAGTGGTTTGTGATGTAGAACAGTCATTTTTAATTAACCTACAGATGTTTAAAATACGTTTTGATTGTTTCGACTTGGTGCCGTGATAAAATCCAAAACTGTATCCATCACAGTGCTGTGTGAGTTCCCTCAGTGTTTCATTTTATGGTTTTCTCTTTCTTTCTGTCTGTCTGTCTGTCTGTTATCTCGTTTGAGATGGTTTTTTTAAGCGAGTGCAGCAGGAGTGAAATATGAATGAGTTGGGCGGCCAAGTGCGGCGCTCCCACTGCAGCGTATAAAACGTGCTGATGGGGTCTTTATCCCTCCATCAAGCTGAGGGGAAGAAAAGAGCACAGTCCTGTCAAGGGAACGGGGCGATTCTTCGGCCAACTGGCTAAACGCTGAAGCCCTAGAGTCAGAAAATGTGTATGAGAGAGGGAGCTAAAGCCAAAGAAAAAAGACAAAAGAGTATCACCCGTTGACCTCTTGGCAAGCGTTCTTGTTTTAAGTATCTCACCATTTATTTCTCCAAAAGCACTGTCTCTTTCATCTAGATCACTGTTTAGATTTAGTCTGTGCATTTGTGTCGTTGTGTGGTGGTTGTATGGACTTGGGAACTCTGTGCTTTATTCCCACAATTGGCATCCCATGAGACCTAGTTTTGACGTCAAGACGGGGACGGCCGTGTGTGTTTGTGTGTTGGGGTGTGTGTAAGATCGTAACCACATAAAAGCACATCCTACTGGGAGCAGATGTGTCTGCGTTGAATCTATGTCGTGTGTATGCGGGGGAGTCTTGATACTTGATCTCAGATGTGAACCTGAGAAAATAAAGCTGTTTTGATACTACATGAGGTCATTAAATCATTTGCATCTTGATATGATGTCATCAATCACATCTCAAATGGAACATGCTTCATATTAACGATATTGATGTTGTTGTTGTTTCTGTTTGT
Organism: Labeo rohita; assembly: GCF_022985175.1. NCBI lineage: Eukaryota > Metazoa > Chordata > Actinopteri > Cypriniformes > Cyprinidae > Labeo > Labeo rohita. The sequence goes on along the minus strand of NC_066888.1, from coordinate 17,175,675 downwards.
TTTAGGCGATGTGGCTGATGTTGCAGCAGGAGGAGCCTATCGATTTTGTTATAGCGACGGGGGAAGTACACAGCGTACGGGAGTTCGTGGAGATGGCCTTCAAACACGTGGGCAAAACCATTGTGTGAGAGCACGCATACACACACTTCTATCTCAGATTAAGCCCATCTGGTTAATCTGGCACATCTGGTGTTGATTCGCCAACATGCTGTACAAGACCACAAAACAACACGCAAACACACCATAAATATTGTAAATATGTAACTCATATGCTGACAGCTGAATTGGAAAACAAATAAGATGAAGGAATGCGTTCAAAGCCCTTGTTCTCGCATTTAGGTGGGAGGGGAAGAATGAGAAGGAGGTGGGCCGATGTCAGGAGACGGGAGAGATTCATGTTAAGGTGGATCCGAAGTACTACCGGCCAACTGAAGTGGTAAGTCATTGCAAGTTTGTAGTATAAATCAGATCATCCAAGGTGCCCTTAGGTGGCGAGAGATTACCCAGTAGTATCATACACTACTGTACAGTGTGTGGTGAGAATATGCTTGCTTATGTAGTGGCATTATCAGACAGCTATTTGTTTCAATATTTGTTGTTTGGCAGCTGTTTGTTCATTGTGACTTTTAATCCATTAAATCAGCAGCATTCAAGTCTTTGGAGAGGATTAGAGGGCGTTCACATAGGATAGTTTTTTGTTTTTTTTTTTGTCCAAAAGCAGCTAGACGTTGCGCAACTCAATTGAAGGGATCTTGGGACTTTTTGGAAGAACTTGTTTTTAACTTGGCACAGCATCTTAAAATGTGTCGCTTAACATACATGTCCCTAGATAAGCCAGATCCAATGTGTTGGCCAATTATGCTATTTTGTTTATACACTGCTATTAAAAAGCTAAAAAGCAAAACAACATTGGTGATAACACTAATAACAATGAGAAATGTTACTTGAGCACCAAATCAGCAATGATTTCTAAAGGATCATGTGACTTTAAAGTATTAAAGTAGGTAAGTTCATTTAAATTGTAGTAATATTTTACAACATTACTGTTTTAACTGTTTTTGATCAAATAAATGCAACCTTGATGAGCATGAGACAAAAAAAAACTTAACTTTCAATTAATAAAGAGAACATTATAGCGTGCCTCCCATCCAATAAATAGCAAGAAGATTTCTGATTTTGTTACTTTTGATATGCAACAAAGTCACAGATTTTAAATTCTGTTCATTTTATTTCAGTATTTTTATATTAAATGCCATCTTGGCGCTGTTTAATGTAGAGTGACGGATCTCTGTAGTGTCTAAACTGATCGTGTCCTCTGCTTTAATACCAGTTTAAGCACAAAATAAAAATGAATGAACATCCGAAGTATGTTAAAAGAAAGAGTACAAATGAAATCAATATCCTGTCTCATGTAGTCGCTTAATCAGTGTTTTGACCGTGGAAAGATGTTAGTATAACCGTTTGCAAACAACATGTCATGTTTACCTTAGAAAAAACATTTGGTGACAATAAAAATATTAATCAGCTAGAAAAACTCTATGAACATTTTGCTAAATATGTGGCCCTGGACCACAAAACCAGTCATAAGGGTCAATTTTTCGAAATTGAGATTTATACATCATCCAAAAGCAATAATATATAGGACAATATTTGGCTGAGATACATCTAGTTGAAAATCTGCCATCTGAGGGTGCGAGAAAATCTAAATATTGAAAATATCACCTTTGAGGTTGTCCAAATGAAGTTCTTAGCAATGCATATTACTAATCAAAAATTAAGTTTAGATATATTTACAGTAGGAAATTTACAAATATCTTCATGGAACATGATCTTTACTTAATATCCTAATGATTTTTGACCCATGCAATGTATTGTTGGCTATTGCTACAAATATACACATGCTACTTATGACTGGTTTTGTGGTCCAGGGTCACATATGCACTATAACACATTCATTATAATTTTTATTGTTTTTCAATATTTAGTTTATATTTGAATAAATATGTTTAAATAAAGTTTTTATGACAGCCATCATTTAAATGTTTATATTAAATAAACAAATTGGAGTAGTAACTTCATTGAGTGTAATTTAAGTGTTTGTATACAAATTAGTTATTTTTAACGTTCAATATTTTAGTAATGTAGTACAAACTGTTTACAGCATTAGTTGAGAGGGTTTTTTTTTTCTTAAGAAAACTTGCCATGTACTGTACCTGATGTATATCAACATAATTGATACTGAATTGCAAGCTTGTGAATCAAAATTGAAAACTGAAACCCAGCCCTGCTCACCCCAAACTTTTAGACAGCAGTGTATTTGCGTAATGCAACCATTTAAAAAAAAAAATTTTTTTTTTTCTATGAAATTCTCAGTTAGGCAAGATGATCAAAATGTCCGTCTTTACCTGAAAAGTAGATGTCAGTTTGTGTCTGTGTGTGTGGTGGGTGGTCATTCAGGAATGAGAAAGGACACTAAATCTGTAAAGAAAACATACACGTGAAAGGATTGTTGACAGATCAGAGGTTTTCTCTAAGACACATGTTTGCTGTGTATGGTTCAGAGGGCTGTGTCCAAGAAGCTAGAAGTAAAAATAACATGAAGGTAAGACAGAAACATGTGCGAGTGTGTGTTTGAAGATGAGTGACATCAGAGGATTAAGAAGAACCAGTGCAGAAAGATGGAAATTTGTTCCTTGGGTATAAACCTAATAAATATTTTTGGCATCAGGTTTTGATGACCTCACAATGCTGTTACATAATATGAGCACAAGATACTTAAAGACACTCTAAAAGGCCTAAACTGAACAGGCCATCCATCAACACAGAGGTGAAATGGGAATTTGACCTTTAACCTCTGTGATAGAAAGTAAATCACTGCATTTCCTCAGTTGGTAAGAGTGTCAGTACGGGACGCAGGTCACTTGCAAGGATGAATGAGCGAGTGTGTGTATTTGCGATGGATTTACAAATGCATTGTCCACAGGCTACATGTGAACTTGTTTCAAATCTGTTGGATGAAGCCTGTAATTAATCAAATCACTTATTCTGGCAGAAACAGAATAGAAAAATGATCTTACTTCAGTTTCAAAAACATAATTATGTTTACTAGCACACATACTTTGTTCGCCTGCAGGGAGTAACTGGATGAAACACACACCTATTAATAGGAAAGCAGTGGGTTGAATACACTACCTGTTTATCCAAAGAGACCATCGTCAATCGTCACACGGACTGCTGTGTTTTTGAGCAATGCTAATCTATTTTCATTCGTACTACACCTGCATGATTTATGAAAGCATAATTACTGACAGATAAAAATCTTCTGGCTGAAAGATCCCACGTTAACGCTAAAAATAACTGTCACACCCAAAAAAACTGCTGTTAGATGAATGGCTCTATGCATTATTATCATTCCCAAAATCAACATGTGAAGCCTCTGAGTGATGGCTATCATGCCACACGTAACTTGTGGTTAGATGTGCGTAAATTGCGAGTGAATGATGAAACTCAAATCGGCCATCTTTATTTGCATAACCTTTAGAGATCTCATAACGAGCGTATGCGTGTGCGTAGGGGAGGATTTCATCCGTGGCTTCGCTGCAAATACAACCTGGATGCGTTCTTTCAGTCGACACACACTCGCTCACATTCCTTCAGGAGGTATGCGTAGCTTTAGCTTCACAATGAGAAAAGCAGGTAATGCGCTTGGCCTTGTCTGTCCATCACACGCCATCTACTCGCAGACAAAGAAACCGTGTGTGAGCATTGAAATAATACGCTAACTTCCTTTTAAGGCCTGAAATACCCCCATTTAAATGAAGCTTGAAATATTAGAGCGAATTTCGGTAACTTTTTTACGATTTCCAGCAGGAGAGCACCGTTAAGTAAATAGTGGCCTTTATTTTATTTCTCTCTCTCTCGCTTACTTTTATTCTCCAATTTGCACTTAGACAAGGACGCAGCGAATTGGGTGCAATAATGAACACATCAAAACCGAGCGGTCTGTCTTTTAGCTGATTGAGGGGGTTTAATAGTGAAGGCTCGAACTGATGAATGTGGCCCCCAGACGCCGCTGAAGACCGCTGCGTGAACCCTGCGGTCCCCGCTCTGCCTTTCAGCGAATATGATTTTGCACATCCATTTCATTTTTTCGGATGCTGATTTAAACAATTTTTATGAGGCACTTTGGGGAAGGAGGACCAAAGTTAGCCAAAGGCTTTTTTTTTTTTTTTTTTTTTTTTTTTTTTTTCTTTTTCACTTTTTATTTTCCAGACAGTCCCCAGGAAACCCTCATGGTTTTTTCTTTTCGTTTTTCATTTTGAAAGAGAGAAAGAAAGGAGCACGAGAGAGGGCATAATGAAAGCAAAAAGCTTTGATTTATGCAACAAATTCCACAAACGGCCAGTTTGCAGCACTCGCATGGTTTAGTAACTCTGGCCTTTTATGAATCTCTTGCCCTTGTGAACTTGCGTGCACATCTCAAAGTGACAGAATAAGATGTTTTTTTGTTTTTGGTAAACCGTGCTGTGGTTATTTTGTTACATGGTGTAATTTCAGATGACTAAATTGCATTTTTACAAGATTTGAGAATGTCTCGTTGTATTCTGTGGTGGCATATGCAGCAAGGATTATTGAAAATAAGTAGCATAATGTGTATGAATGCTTTGAGGATGTGTCTGCCAGGAATATAAATGTAATGTACAGTAAGTAAGTATAAGTGTGAGCATGCATGCTGATGATGGACAAAACACACAAGCTGCACTGGCTGCAGTTCACCAAGTATGTGCTTCATCAAATCAACTCTCAGACTTGGCGACCCTGAGGAATTGCCACAACATAATGATGGAATTATGTGGATTATCAGAGATTAGGACTATATGGTACATATGTCAGCATGTTTCCTCCAGAATCTCAAAGACGTATTACACACGTCTCTCTCACAGACTTAAATTTGAGACTGGTGTTCTTTTGTGGTAATGTTGTGTATTTTTGAAGTGGAAAATGGCTCTTAAAATGCACATCAGCATCCTTACTCTTAGTCGATATCTTTTTTGTAAGTACTTCATTGACATTATAAAAATATCAGTAATTGCAATAATATACGTACTTTGAAATTAAAAATAGTAATAATAAGAAATTATAGAACATACTTTTTGATTTTCTTGGTTTTCTCTTGTTTCTTCTTAATAAATAATACTGTAATAGAAAATCCTCTAGAAATTGTTTATTTTTGTTATTTTATTATTGTTGCTGTTATAATTAATAATAATACTATGAAAGAAAACAGTGGTAATGCTGGGTGATATACGGTTTCAAACGGTAAAGCGGTTTGCAAACGATATGGATTTTTTTTTAAAAAAAACACAAGTGCCTAAGGCAACATACGCAGCATCGTCAATTGAGAGGAATCCCTGTTAACTGCGTACACTTCTGACTAATGGTTGGAAAACTTTTAGAATTATTAATAACGCAACTGATTTTTTAACTCGACAAATGAACTAACTGTAAACGGCTGTTAACACAAGCCAGAGACGCTGAAAACAGACCCAAAGAGGACAGATTAAGCTCACTGTTTACATTGCACAACATATATACTGAATATACTGAACTGGGGGTTTTCAGCTGAAGTAAAAAGTTTACATCTAGAATTTAGAATCTGCAGAATGTTAATTATTTTACAAAAATTACAGGGATCATACAAACTGCATGTTATTTTTTTTTATTTAGTACTGACTTGAAGAAGATATTCCACATAAAAGACTTTTACACATAGTCCACAAGAGAAAATAATAGTTGCATTTTTAAAAATGACCCATTCAAAAGTTTACAGATTCTTAATACTGTGTTTTTATCTGAATGATCCACAGCTGGTTTTTTTTTTTTTTTTTTTTTTTTTTTTTTTTTTAGTGGTAGTTGTTCATGAGTCCCTTGCCCTGAACAGTTAAACTGCCCACTGTTTTTCAATAAAATCCTTCAGGTCCCACAAATTCTTTGGTTTTTCAGCATTTTTATGTATTTGAACCCTTTCCAACAATGACTGTATAATTTTGAGATCCATCTTTTCATACTGAGGACAACTGAGGGACTCATATGCAACTATTACAGGTAGTTCAAATACTCACTGATGCGCCAAAAGAGAAAATGATGCATTAAGAGCCGGGGTGAAAACTTTTGAACAGAATGAAGATGTGTACACTTTTCTTATTTTGCCTAAACATCATATATTTTCCCTTCAGAAGCTACAGAATCTCTTTTCAGCCATTTTCTCTTGTGGACTATATGAAAGCGTCTTTTATGTGAAATATCTTATTCAGGTTAGTACTAAATAAAAAATAACATGCATTTTGTATGATCCCTCTTATTTTGGTAAAATAATTGACATTTAGCAGATTCTGCAAGGTATATGTAAACTTTTGACTTCAACTGTATATGAATATATCTTTGAGGAAAACTGACTGGATTTAGAAAAGTTTAGATATTTTCTTTTCATCTTACCTCCGTTATAATGTAGTATTTAAAAGTGCAGCAGCTGCTTTGTTTACAGCAGTAACCAAGAAAGCGCTGTATTGCCGCTGTTCCATAAGCGCCACCTGCTGTCAAAGAGTGAATTTGCGTTCTCATTCAGCCAGTTTGCTGTTTTTGTTTAATTCAGATGTTTTATGTAGGATAATATCACAAATTTATGGTCAGTTCATTTTCTTTCCTCCTGTTTTCTATAGTATTAATTAAAATAATGATTTTCACTATTTAATTTATGATTGTTCAGTGTTAGAGAATAGACAACCAGTGTTTTCTTTTGATCAAATTAGAAGCCCTATTATAAAACAGCTTCAGACATTTACATCAGTGCATTTATCCAAAGCAAATTACAATGCATTTAGGGTAGATCAGTATGTGTCTTCCCTGCAAATCGAAACCTATGACTGTGATGTTGTTTTAGCGTTTAGCTGAACTACATGATATAGGCAGACAGTATAATTGACACCTGTGTACTATTATGATGTATAGATCTGAATGCTGTGTTTACGTAACATGTAAGCGCATGCATTTTTTTTGGTTTCTGTTGAAATGAAAAATGGCTTTGACCTTTCACTCCAAGGATCAGGATGGGCTGATCTTATCTGTTCTGTGGCAGAGGTCAGGAGCGAGATAAAAAGCATCCTGTAGTGAGCAGCACACACACTCACACACACACATGGAGGCCCTCACTCTGTGAATGCAGGAGTCTGTCTTATCTGACCCATGTTGAGCGTCATAGTACCAGCATGCAAAACACAGCTGCATCATCACTTACCTGCAGCTTTGCTTTTAATTTGAATGCAAGATCCATTTTATTTCAGCCTTAAGCTCAGTGGCCAAGCGACCTGCATGCTTTTGGCTGTTTTTAGATTTATGTGCTCGTTGAAGGCAGGTCCCCCACCTTAAGCGGAGTTTAAGCCTCTGTTGTCTGTCGTGATGCTTTATGGGTAGTGCAGTCTTTAGGGTTTTCTGGGTATTATAGTTGCTGTGGTTGAGAGGCTGGCTCTTTGTGACAGCTTTACGGTGATATGCAGTGTAATAGGTCAGAGTTGTTAAAGTTGAGTGTGAATGATGTTGTAAAGAGTCTGGCCGGGCGCCAAGTTGAACTCAAACCTGCAATAAAGCCACGCTCTTACCGTTCAGCTTTTCCTCATGATGACCGTATATACATCCACGCTTATTTCCATCACACTTTACAGTAGAGCTTAACTCACTTTCATAACGTTACATGGCACTTTTTACCTCGTGCCCCGGGACTTTTTTTTTTTTTTTTTTAACAGTGCTACTCTGTCTCGCGTTCCATTTTTGTCGAGGCATCGGGGAGAGAGAACAGAACTAAAAAAATAAAGAGGGAGAGAGGGGTGTACGTTCTCCCCTGGCCTACTCTCTGGTATTTCCTGAAGGACTTTGACTGAGCGGAACCACCCTGGGCCCCACGGCGGGGAAAGAGAGAGAAAGAGCTTTTAAAAAAGAAAGTGAGTTGAGAATATAACACTTAAAAACCAAGCCAAGTGTAAAGAACCCCAGTAAACAGGTGGATTTTTTTGTAACTTAATGTGAAGATATTACATCTCTAGATGTTGATTATGAAACTAAAAAGTTAAATGGTTCAGTAAAAGTTAAGCTCAGTTGACAGGGGACGGTTGCATATAAGGTTAAGACTAGTCTTAAAAGTTAGTCAGCTAGTTTTTTCTTTAAGACTGTTCATCATTTTTAAAATTCCGTTACATAAAAATGTAGATTAGTCTAAGTTGAATCCAAAAAGTAAGACTGATTACCTCTTGGCTAACTATTAGTTGGTCAGACTGGTTCTTAAGATACTGTCTTAACATAGAGGCTAAGTTTATGCAACTGGCTTCTGGTTAAAAACAATTTCTGAAAAACCTCAAAAAACTATTTCTGTTTGTTCCTCAATTTCTCAATTTAAAAAACATCAATATTCAGTCAGACATTTACAATAAAGAGGAACAAGGCTAATTTTGAAGGACTTAAAACCAGAAATGTGATGATTATAATTTTATAAAAGCAGTAAAATTAATTTTTATTTTAATGCTCATATATTATTTGAACTGTATATCTGTTTAAATAATGTTTACCATTGTAGAGTTTTAGGTATTGCATTTTCATGGTAATCTTCAAACTTTTTAATAAGTGATTTTTAATACTAAAATTGTCAACACACTTGTTTTTGGCTTGTACTAGTATTTTAACATTTACAGATTGGCTCCATTCGCTTCCATTTTAAGTGCTTCACTGAACTTTTCCTTTTTTTTTTTTTTTTTTTTTTTTAAAGAAGTCAAATTTTATTTTTGTGATAATCAACATTTTACCAAGTGCTGTCGACTTTTATTAACTTGCATCAAACCTGCAATATTCCTTTTAGACTAGGTCGAAATCAGATGCGATAAAAGTTAAATTTGCAATTTACTATTTAGCGTTAAGTAAACAAGCCTGTTTATTTGGAGTGATCAAAACAATCATGTGCTGTAGTAGATCATTTTTTTTTCTTCCCAGCAGGTGTTTTTGACAGTGTGTAAATGTTAAAATGAGTGTTAACTTGTGTACTAGTGCTGGGTTTGTTTGTGCCATGTGTCATAATTACCTCATGGGTGTGTGCGCGTTCGCACTTTCACGGCTGTGTGTAGTGGGAGAGGGGAGGTTAATTGTGGGCTGCCCTCTGTAAATGGCATGTCCCAGGCTCGTTATCTTGATTGAGTAATTAACTCTGGCTCTCGGCACTCTTACTCACACTGTCAGACTGCTGAACTCCTGACACCTCGCATTCCTCGCTCCCTCTCCCTCGCGCTTTCACCTCTCTCGCTCTTTAACTTTCACACAGCTCGTCTCTCCAAGCTTTCAATTTATCATCATTTTCCTTTCTCTCCATGTCATTCCTGTCTCAGTCCTCTTTTTCCTCCTCTTCTCTCACTCTCGATCACTCCAGACAAGGCCGTTTTATTTTTATTACAGTTAGAAATGTGAAGGAGATCATTGTAATAATTCTAGTAGTGTTAAAGTGATAGTTCACTCAAAAATGAAAATTCTGTCATCATGTACTCATGTTGTTTTAAAAACGTGTGACTTTCTTCTGTGAAACACAAAAGAAGGCAAAAGAATATGGCATACAATGAAAGTCAGTGCAGTCCAGTATTGTTTTGGACCCCATTGACTTTAGTTGTTTAAAAAAAAAAAAACCCTGAAATTTATGATTTCATTAACAGATGTAATGTTACAGTACCAACCTGTTGAAGTATTAAAATCTGTTTTGTATCTACAACCACCAATATGTAAAATCAATCAAATAAATAAATATTCATTGTAATAAAAAAGAATAAAAAAATTTTATTAAAAAAATGAAAAATAGTACATTTTAGTAACATAATGTAGGTTGCTTATTTTAGGTAATTTATACTGACTACTTTTTAGATAACGTTTAGATTACTTTTTGCCTAATCCCTAATTTAGAAGCATGGATCACAAAAATTATTACATTTACATGGCCATTCTATATTGTGAATATACATATATGTTAAAGATAAATGGTATGATGCACAGTAGGATTTTTGGAAAGGAAACCTTAAAAGAAAAAAAGAATAATAATTAGGGAGAATCAATAAATTATGAATAATTTACTGCTGTTGAATGAATAATTTAATTGACTGCCATTTTATAAATAATGTGTAATCATGTAATCCTTAAAACAGTAACTGTAATCTGATTATGAGTATTTTAAAATGTAATATAATCTAATTACAAGGTACTCCATTTTTGGAATCTGAGAACGTAATCTAGTTTACATGTAATCAGTTACTTCCCAGCTCTGTGTATTAAAAAAAAAAAAATTTGAGAGAATCAATAAATTATGAATAATTTACTGCTGTTTTTTAAATAATATGTAATCATGTAATCTATAAAAAAGTAACTGTGATGTGATTATGAGTATTTTAAAATGTAATGTAATTAATTTTCAAGTACTCAATTTTTGGAATCTGATTGTGTAATCTGGATTACATGTAATTAGTTACTTCCCAGCTCTATGTGAAAAAAAAAAAATAATAATAATAATAAAATAATAATAATAATAATAAATAAAAGAATTAGGGTAAATCAATGAATTATTAACAATTTACTGCCATTTTATGAATAATATGTAATCATGTAATCCATAAAAAATAATATATCTGATTATGAGTATCTTAAAATGTAATATAAGACAATTACGAGTGCTCAATTTTTGGAATCTAATTATGTAATCTAGATTACATGTAATCAGTTACTTTCCAGCTCTGTGTGAAAAGTAAATAAATAAAAGAATTAGGGTAAATCAATTAATTATTAACAATTTCCTGCCGTTTAATAAATAATAAGTAATCATGTAATCCATAAAAAAGTAACTGTAATCTGATTGAGTGTTTTAAAAAGTAATATAATCCAATTACAAGTACCCAATTTTTGGAATCTGATTATGTAATCTAGATTACATGTAATCAGTTACTTCCCAGCTCTGTGTGTGAGGGGGGAAAATTAGAGTAAATCAATTATTAACAATTTCCTGTCGTTTAATAAATATATATGTAATCATGTAATCCATAAAAAAGTAACTGTAATCTGACTGTAACTGGTCACTACCCAGCTCTGTGTGCCAATTTAAGATGTAACAAAATAAACATATTTTATAAATATGTACATCGGTGATAAGAAAAACTTATGTAATAACTTATTTCAATAATACATCAAATGTGTCTGTCAAACAAGGAATTTTAGGAATGTCTGGGAATATTTTAGTGTCCTGTGAGATTTATTAGCCTTTTACTATACATAGTAAGGGAATTTACCGTAACCAGTTAACACTTTTTTTACCATAGCATTTAGTTTTTATCATTAAAATTATTCTCATTTTTACAGTGTAGTTCTCTATCTTCCCTTAGCCACAGTGAAAGCACAATAAAAGGAGGGGAGATGAAAATAGAAAGATATCTGGATAGTTTGAATGAGGTGAATCATGTTCACGCTGGCAGGCAGGACTTTTGCTTGCTCTTGTATTGCTTGAGAAGATACAGCTCTCTGAGGCTTGTAAACACACAAACACACTGCCAATACCACATGTAAGCACACACGGATCCTCAGTAATAAACACACCGTTGAGTATGTGAAACTCGTACAGATTCTTGCATGCTGTGATCTTGTCGTTCAAGACTGGTTTTAACACATTGACACTTTAGGTTGTATAGATTCAGATGTACTTTTGCACTCTTTTAGTCTTTTCGATTCGCTCTGTAGTTTTTCTGCTCTGTGATTGGCTGTTGTTTGAAAAGGGAAATCATTAGAGTCTTTGATCCCTCCTAAACATCCTGCACCAAATAACACAACTCTCACACACACAAAACTGCACGGCACATAGCGAAGTCTGTCGAACAGCCGTGGATTTCTCGTTCTGGTTCGCCATGTACTTTCAAGGGTGCAGTTGGATGTTGCTCTTGTGTCTCTCACTACGCATGCATTTAAAGTGTCAGACACTTAGGGTCAGTGTCTCTTAGCTAGAGAGGGTTTACATGATTTTATAAATATTTATTAAACACTTGAAACAAGAATCTGAGATAGAGATGTTCTCCCTTGGGATGATTCAGATTTTTCTGCATTGTACTCTGTCTCTTTTACACATGGAAATGATTACATTCATTTTTGTTCTTAAAATCTCTGTTTTATATACAGTAGAATTCAAGAATGTTAGCATCCGTAATTGTAAATTAAAAATGTTTTTAGACCTTTATGATCACCAAAGCAATATTTATTGGATTAAGTATACAGTACAGTATAGTTAAAATAGTAAGATTGTAATATATCACAACAATTTCTGTTTTCTTTCTGAATATATTTTAAAATCTAGTTTATTTTTGTGATGGCAAAGCTGAATTTTCAACGTCGTTACTGTGTCACATGACCCTTCAGAAATCATTCTAATATGCTGATCTGGTTCTCAGGAAATGTTGTTTATCATCAGTGTTGAAGCTGAAAGGTTTTGCAGCCAATTTTTTTCAGAATTCTTTGATTATAAGAAAGTTCAAAAGAACTGCATTTATTTGAAATAGAAAAAGTATTTGCTGCCACTTTTGATCAATTTAATGCATCTTATATATACACGCTACCAGTCAAAAGTTTTTGACGTTTTTGAATCTATAATGTTTTTTTAAAGTCTCTTCTGCTCACCAGGCCTGCATTTAATTGATCCAAAGTATAGCAAAGACAGTACAATTTTTAAATATTTTTACTATTTAATATAACTGTTTTCTATTTTAATACAGTTACATTTTTTTGTGATCAAAGCTACATTTTTAGCATTATTACTCCTGTCTTTAGTGTCACATGATCCTTCAGAAATCATTCTAATATGCTGATTTGCTGATTAAAAAACATTTATTATTATTGATATTATTATTACAAATATTTTTATTATTATCAATATTTAAAAACTTTTATTCAGCAAGGATGCTTTAAATTGAATAAAAAAGTGATGATAAAGGCATTTATAATGTTAAAAAATATATATGTTAAATAGTAAAAATATTTCTGTTTTGCTGTACTTTGGATCAAATAAATGCAGGCTTGGTGAGCAGAAGAGACTTCCTTAAAAAACATTAAAAATCTTACTGTTCAAAAACTTTTGACTGGTTCTATATCTGCGTGTGCCTGTGTATGTATAACAATATATTTAATTTATTTTTTAAAAAACGCAAAACTAATCTAGATTTAAGTAAAACAATACATTGCAGATGTGGTAAAGACTGATTTGGACATGTTTACCAACAATACGGTCACAAATATCCAGGGATTTGTTCATCAAAGAAAGTTTGACCCCCACTTTTGTTGATCTGCTCATATTGCTTTTGTGGATTTGACCTCTGACTCGGCTGTCCTACAACAAGACCATTCCTCTGTCTGTGCGTGCATGTTTACAACAGATTGCTTGAGCGTGCTGTTTTTTCCTGCTTCATGTCTTAAGAAATATTAAAGCTCACGGAAACATGCACGCGTGCATATAGTAATTTTCGAGTCTTTCATGTCATGTGTAGCCATGCTGTAAGTTAACAAAGGTTGCTTGATATTTGTGAAAGTCTGTCTCCTTAATAGTCCTGAATTCCTTTACGTTAAGTGCTCGGTTACACGCAATAAAAATGCACCCAGTTGATGACTATCGCTTTTATTTATGATTTATTTCCATTTTATTTACCATATATGCAGGTGCGGCTTCTGTCTTAAACCCTGACGTGTAAAGATACCTTCTTTAAACAAGCAAAAACACCCAGCGTTTGAAACTAAAATCTGCTTGTGAACTTGCACTGTGCCTTTGATTTGTCTTGACTTGCTGACTTTCTATTTAATAGCAAGAGCTATTGCACACAACGCATGATTCACATGCACACGCAATCCTTCAGTTTCATCGAATTAATGCCTTTCTAGTTTTCCTTCCTCGCAAATACTTACATTGTCAGGACACAGTACCGCAGTTGTTTGCATGTGAAGACTTGGATGGGCGACAAAAGCAGCTGATGTTAATTTAGCCTTCAGAAAAGTGAAGACTAATTATGATTAATATGCCGCATTAATACGTATCTTGATTATGATGGTTGCATGCTGTTTCATATGTTGATGAATGAATGCTATTTCACTAATTAGTCTTTAAAATATGGTTATGTCATTTAAATGATTTAATTGGAGCTAAAATGGAACCATGAGTTAGTGACTGTAACTTCTCAGGGTTCAGCATTAAAATATGGGCTTTTGGAACAAGAGCTCTCATTTGTCAAGGCACAGAAGTGCTGTTGTGAATGTGTGTGTGTGTGTGTGTTTGTGTGTTCTGGCTCTTTGTGTAATCAGATCAGCAGCGAGGACACTCTCAAACCCTTTACTGCCACCCTGAGAAGCACCTTGAAATGTGTGCGCGAGCGTGTGTTTGTGTGAGTGTTGCCGTCCCGGCAGGAGAACAGAAGGGGTTAGGCCACAAGAGTCACATAATCCATCATACTCTGGCACTGAGAGAGGGCTGGAAAAGAGGGGGTGCTGGATGGATGGCCTGCCTCGGCCCTCACCTTCCCCCAGAGACACGGCGCTTGACACCTGTGTGTGTGGTGCCGGCGATTATATGTGGGTGTGTGAGAGTGAAGAAGAGTGTGTCTGTGCACAGGTTGGGAGGTCCAGTTAATAAAGAAGGACTAAACCACCCCTTTGCGTTTTCTTCGTCATTGTTTTCCCTCCGTCTCACTCTCTTTCTGTCTTTTTCTAGGACTTCTTACAGGGAGACAGTTCCAAAGCCTTTAAGATCCTGGGCTGGAAACCACGTGTGACATTCGAGGTGAGCGTTCCTGTAAAAATCAAAGCGGTTCACTTCCAGTGCACTGGAGATTGAGAAATAATCGGTGTGTGTGTGTTTGCGTGTATTCCAACAGGAGCTTGTTAAAGAAATGGTGGACGCGGACGTCGAGCTCATGCGGAACAACCCGAATGCCTGAGCCCACACGCCTTCATCTCCACGCATGCCAAAGAGGCGGTTGTCATGTGTTTGTGTGTGTGTGAAATCACTGGAAGAAGCATTCAGCTGCTTTTGTCTTCCTGCGTCTGTTGTTTTCTGTCTTGCTTCAGCTTTCTGATCTCGGTTTCACTGAGTTACGAGGGTAGCGGGTGTTGCCTTTCTCCATTCCTTAATATTGTAATATTTAAGCTCATGTGTATGGATTTTTAGTTTGTTTTCTGTCCAAATGATTTTTATCCATTTTTATAATGCATTTTTTATTCATAATCATGAAAAAATGTTTAAATAAGGGATTAAAGTGTTTGTAGAGCTTTTTAAAGCTATTTGCAGTTTCATTCATTTCATTGTGTGATTCCTTAAATTGACTAATGACATTTATTGGTTGGAACATTAAAAATGGTTTCCTGATATTTAAAATGCAAATACAAAATGTGAATTTTAAAATTCAGTAAAATTCAGTAAAATTCAGTAATGTGCTTAAATTCTTAAAGAGTTATTTAAGTGTGTTTGTTTGTGGTTCTCAACCGTTTTGACTCCATTGTCCTAGACAATATAATTTCTTTGGTACTGGTAAATATTATAGAACATTTGTTAAAATGGTAACACTTTACAATAAGGTTCATTAGTTAACATTTGTTAATTACATTAGTTAACATGAACAATATTTAGGTACTGCTATTTCAGCATTACTGAATGCATTATTAAAATCACAAGTTGTTTAGGTAATGCACTGTGAACTAACATGAACAAACAATGAATGACTGTATTTTTATTAACTAACATTAACAAAGATTAATAAACCTTTTGTACATTGTTCGCTCATGTTTGTTAATACATTAACTAATGTTAACAAATGACACCTTATTGTAAAGTGTTACTGTTAAAATATGAAAGAATAGATGAAAATGATTAACTGCAAATAATATTGTGATGTCATAAGTTTCAAAAACTGTATGTTATTCCTTTTATATATATATATTCAATAAAATGTTTGTTGAGGGAGTACAGCTTAACAAGTATGTATAGATTTATATGTTGTTTATTATGGTTTTTAGGATCGCGTATTTATTACTGCACGCCTCCTGGTTGATAAAAGATTCGGTCCTCTGAGTAGATTTGTAATTTTACACTAAAATTATTTAGACTGTTTTTTTTAACTTTGTTTCCCATAATTAAGCATACTGTCCACCTTCTTCTGTAACGCGGGAGTAATCCGCGTTAGTTGAGATGGTTGAGACTTCCGGTTCATTAGCCGTTGAAGGGAAATAAGGAGAAGAAAACGGCGTGCAGTAAATGGTAAAACTCTTTGTACTACAAACCAGTGTGCTCATAATTAAGACAATACATTAAAATTATACGATAAGACACATCAATTTGTAAAATCAAGCAGCAAAACAAGATGTTTTGTACAGCTAAAAATAGCTGGACGCGGATGAGACCAGAAGCCAAAGCCATAAAATTTACAAATGGCCGCTCCCGCTCTTACGGTAAGAAAAACGCACGGTACAGAAATAATTTAGAATATTAGCTAATATTGCTGACTCAGTAAGTAAAAGTTAGAGATTGCTTGGTTGGAGTCAGTAAACATCATTTTGAAAATAACTGTCAACCTTTAAGTTTCATTCTCTCTTGCCCCAGAACTTAAATATACAGTGAAATGCGTCAGAAAGCGGTTCGTGCCAGCTTTCGCGGGTTGCCTGGCGGTCATCGAGCCCCTCGCGTCGAGCACAACCGCTCTCTTGTATTCAGAGAGAAACGCGTCCACGAGGCCTCGCGGTCCTTCATTCCAGATGCTCGAGCACGGCCCACCGCGCGCAGCTTAGGGAGCAGTAACTCGGCCTTGTAAAGCAGCTCATGTTTAATCACCTCTGACGTCGGGCGCAGCTGGGCCACTGAACCCTGACAGTGAAGACATTTCGCCGTGTGCGAAAATCCTCCGCCGTGTTTATTTGTAATGGTGACACGGTTGTCCTCATCAGAGTAACAACAGATTCGAGAGACCTCTGTCAGCGTACGTGTCCTCAAGCGAGGAGAGAGAGACACGGTAAAATCAGTTTCTTTTAAACGACTCAAGAAGCCACGGATATTCTAGTCTATCCGAAGTGCCAAATGAAGGTCATTCGACACCGACATTCAAAGAAAGTGGGGTATTTGAGACCCTCACAAGACAAGCGATAGCGGGGGCGGTTGATGCATGTGTATTTGTGTTTTTGAGACGGCCAGTAGAGTGCCATTTAAGCGCTTTAAACAGCGCACCAGTGTGAGCCGGGCCTTATTGGAAACAGACGGTGCCTCGCCGGTCCGCAAGCGTAAAAAGCACTTTTCCCCTGGCCTGAGTCTTGAGCTCTACCACATACAGGTGCACAGGCCGCGAGCAGCCACTAACTACGTTATATATCCCGACGAATTTATTTTTTACGCTTGAGCGGGGAAATTTCTGCTATTTTGTTTGACTGCCCTGCTGATGTTCCCGTAAAAGCAGTAGGAAACGTGAAATTCAATTGGACCAATGAATTAAAGTATCATAAAAATTTAAAGGAGATGAAAAGCCCTAACATTGTTAAGTCGCACAATTTAATATAGTGCTTTATTTATATTTTCTGGGAACTGTCAGTAATCTCAACATATTAAACGATTCTTAATTAAAAATGCACGGATCTCAGATTGTCCTTTCTGCTATAACTGGTTCGCTCTCAGCTTTTGAAAGCTTCTAAAAGTCGTAAAAAGAACTGTATTAACGGGTTTTAATAATTAAACATTTTTAAAAAATGATAGCAATATGGAGAATTTCATGTAGTTAATTTATCCTATCTTCTTTCTATAGAAAGACAATAGGTATAGTTTATTTGTTTCTGTATTATTTTGGGATCAGCAGGAATTATTTGCTTTGTCAGTTTCAGGCATTTGGATTTAACTGATAAGTAACTTTCACTCACATCCGTCTTACGGTTTCACCCTTTGACATTTTTGCAACGCAGAAGAAAATAATTTCGCTTAAATCCACTCTGTCAAGGTAAAATCTGGTCTATTTTTCTTGTTTATTTTTCAGAGTCAATCAGATAATCCGTGATAATCCTCTAGACCTTTCTCACAGTCCACGGCATTGTTTACTCAGGTTTTATTTGCAATTCCGTTTTTCTCCGTGAGAATTTATATATATATATATATATAATTATGAGCTTTTTAATTTCTAAGATTTAAACATTTAATATTTAAAGACAATTGGTCAGATGCGCTGCAACAAATTAGGAGTAGATGTATGTATATGTGTTAACCAGGTTTTATCTTTATTTTATTATTTTTTGTTAAATATTTAACTTTTATCGATATATGTATAAAGTATTAAGAAAATATTTAATGTAGCACTTAAAGTAGCTAATATGTGGTATAACACTAAAAAGATTTTTTATTTTTTTTTAATTGGGCGCAGAGCGCTTCTTCAAGCGGTTGATGGACTTGTTAATTGCTACTTTTATTTAGCTCATATTATGAGAAAAAAAGAGGATTAAAACATATAAGATGTTAATTCATATACTGTAACTTAATTACTAACATTTACCAAATATGGTTCTCATTAACTGAATTTTTCACATGATATGCGATTTAGGCCGAAGTAAAGCAGGCCTAAGTTCTGTTCAGTTTGTTGCTTTGTCACTTTTACATTAGTGTTGAATATAAATAGATTTTAAAATTGTGTAGCTTGTATTTTATTGTTTTTAATTTATATACACTGATTTGTTTTTATTATTGTTGTTATAAATTGTTGTTATAATAATGCATCTACATTTGTACATACCATCATTTTTATAATAAACAAACTGTTGAATTAACAAAACAAAAAGCTGTTGAATTAGCGTAGAATAAATTAGCAGCACCTCACAAAAACGCACTTAAAACAGTACTGAAAATGAACTGGACAGATTGTCCACATTTATCTAATTTAAAGAGACCGCAAAAAGTATCAGGAAATTGTAAAATCTATCACACAGGATATCACGCATGATATACATCGATTTAAAATAAACAAACAAACACACACACTTCTCAGGCAAGCTATGAGATCTGCATCTGGTTAAAACGTGCCACGTTAATACCAGAAGGCTCTCTCTGCTGTATCATATTCCCCAGCGCGCAACTCAACCCTGAAACACGCAGCTGATCACAACAAAGACACCTTTTCACTGGCACGAGCCCTTAACACTGCCCGCGCGCACCTGTAATGCATTTGCCACTTAAGCCCTTCATACAAAGTCGAATCGCCTGGAGCTGACCTTACGATACTTAAAGATACTTAACGCTGTAAGGCTTTTTACATTTTTCTTTCTCTTTCTTGCTGTGTCTTTTTCCATCTTTCTCGTTTGTTTATCTTGATTTACACTTGAGGCCTATTCAAGCCGTATCCGTGAATCATGCACAAATCGTATTTAATCACATCGTTTATATAATCACAAAACACCACATCAGTTATGGGGCCAATTATATAGCAAATAAATACAAGGGCTGCACTGCAAGGCCCATAGTTTCTGCTGCCGATGATTGCAAGAAGTTTGGCACATCGCTGTGCGCAGTTGCATATTTAAATATCGCTGAATGTGTATTAGACAAATCAAAATTAGACAATTATCAATCTTATTTGAGTTACACTAAACAGGGAAATTCGTTATTTGGTTTGTGTCCGTATGTTGAGTTGAGAAAAGTAAATTTTAGCCTGAGTTAAAACATATTGTCGTGCATAGGCCTAGTTGTTTTACATTTACTGTATGTTAAAAAGCAACGCAGAAATGAACAAAGCACTGACATACCGAATAGAATGCTTTTGTTTGGAGTCTCTGGCAGAATTATTCATTTGATTTATCAAGCCCATATTTTACCAGGCTGGCTCAACGTGTCTGGCCTACAGCAATTCTTTCATCTGCTGTTTATCTGCATTTTAATCTATTACGTGTTTATAAATAAAAAAAACTTCTATCAGAGACAATTGTTGTCTACATTCCGCAAGATTGCAAAAGTTTAGTTCACTCCAGTGTGCCAACAATCGGTTGTAAGAGTATAAAAAGAGAACGGAGAAAAAACGCTCAACTAAACAGCATGGCATAAATAAAACAAGGCTGCAAATTTACCTCAGTAAATATCATACTAAAACTACAAACATATTTCTAGCACATACATAACTATTTCCTAAAAGTATTAGTTGAGAAACAAATCATATAGAAACACATAGGATGTTTATATTGAGTAATACAAATTACGAAAATTACTCGCTTACTAGATTTAGGTAAACGGTGACAAAGCTCTGTCAAATAATGTGCTCGATTATTATTTTTTTTTATTATTTACTCGGACATTGGTTTTTGAAAAAAATTTCATGTATTTATAATAGTTATTATTAAACATTGTTTTGCTGCGCTGATGTTTTTATCCTTAGTAAAAGCATTTTAGGTTAGGAATAATTTAAGGATTCTTTGCACGCGTAAGTGAAAAAATAATAATTTCCAGATGTTTTGAAACCTTTGACCCCCACCCCCACCCCCTGTCCATGGAATGCCATATTAAGAGCCAAATATTTTTAAGAGAAAAATAAGATCATTGGCAAATATTTTGCAACGAGCTATGTTTAAGCAACTTTTCAAGAATAATTCCCTGCTTTTTGTGGCCGCTAATCAATAGCAAGCTCTGACAGTCATTTAGGTAAATAATGGATTCAACAGGCATTAGAAAGCGATAAATCACTCGAGAGTTTAACTCCAACAAGACGACAATTTATTAAACAAATAGTAACTTTAGATATTTTCAAAAAGTATAAGAAAAAACTGAAACTCAGTTGTACACTCGTTACCTTTCTATACTGAATTGATTATAAATACTTAAGACATTTCCTTGCAACGTTGGTCCACCTGCTCTTACATGAAATAAATTAACACATTTTCTCTGAATCTATCTTGATGGACGAGCAGGGAGAAAATGTTTATGTGCAGCGGAATTATCCTACTTACCAACACAAACTCGCATATCAGCCCGAGTTCACTGACCTAAAAGCTTCCTTAAATTACAAACACATGGCAAATAATACAAATATATATTAGACAATTTTGAAACTCATAAAACGTTTGGTCAGAACTTGCTGCAGTCGTATACAAAGGCTCCGGAAGCCCGGTAGAGTGGCTGACTGGACGGGAAAGCCATTTGACAGCTATTGCTTCCGGTCACCGGAGAGCTGTTCAGAGCTATCCGCTGCGTCTCGAACATTTCCCGCACCGCGTGAAAGTTCTGCTGCTGGCTTGGATAGCTCGCGCTCAGGTGTCCCAGCTCTCCGGACTGACTGAGGTACCAGGGTGCGAGTCGGTTCTGCTGCAAGTGCTGGCTCTCCTGGCTCGAGCTCTGGTGGGGGTGTGAGATAGAGGAGGCGCTTGTTGTGTTTGTGTATTCCGGTAAAGTGTCATCGCCGTGGCCGCGGTCCCCTGTGTACAGGCTCGTCGCTTGCATGTTGCAGTGATAAGTGGCGGGCTGGCCGCAGGGTGGACTGTAATGGGCGGGCTGCGGGGATGGCGAGTAGGTCAGAGACACCGAGCCTGGCAGAGCGGCACGGGAGGCCGGCAGCTCTGCCGCGTGCTGCGGGGACCCCCGAAGTCCTGTCATGATTGTATCCATACTGAAGGCCTGCTGCGGCGTTTGCGACTGAGGACTCCCGCTACACGCACTCCCACCGCTCCTGTCTGGACTCTCGGTTTTAGGCACGGTGCTGAGGGGTGGAGTGCTGTCATGCGGGGGCGTGCAGGCCCCGTTCTCGGTCTTTATATCCCGGAGCTTCACTGGCTGCTGGGCGTCTTGCTCGCATGCTTGTCCCTGGCTGTCTTTGCCCTGCCGGTCCCGCTCCTCTCTCTCCCTCAGCACGTCCTTCTTCTTGAAGCGGCGCCTACGTCGCAAGAAGCTGCCGTTTTCAAACATGTTATATGAGTCCGGGTCTAGAGTCCAGTAGCTGCCCTTACCTGGCTTCTTATCATCTCTTGGCACCTTGACGAAGCACTCGTTGAGCGACAAGTTATGCCGTATACTGTTCTGCCAGCCTTGCTTATTGTCCCGGTAAAACGGAAAGCGCTCCATGATAAACTGGTAGATCCCATTCAGCGTGATCTTTTTGTCGGATGAGTTCTGGATGGCCATGGTGATGAGCGCGATGTAGCTGTACGGCGGTTTCACCATGTCCTTGGGCTGCTGTGCAGGGGCGTACGGCCCATACGCGCGGGCCATGCCGCCGGGATACTGCTCGTGGGCTGCGTGAGAGTACATGCTCATAGGCGCAGGCATACCGGTATATCCACCTCCGGCCGCGGCTCGATAAAAGCCTTGTTCTCCGGTGATATAAGGCACTACGCCTAGAGGGCTTTGGCTAGACACGGGGTAGCGCGCCTGCATCGTACCCCTCTCTCCAACGCTCTCCTGCTGCGGGCGAACAGAGACAAAAAAAAAAAGGTTAAAAACTAGGCAGACGTCTTAATTCAGTTCGAGAAGAAAAATCATTCCAGGGTTCGTCTCTTCTATCTTTTTCTTCAGTGCCTTGTCTCAAAACTTTCATCCAAAGTTTCTTCCCAGGCGGATTTTCAGGGCTTCGCTGTGCAGGCGAATGAGAAGCAAATGTCTTACGTGGAGAAGTCAGTGAATAGGGAAAACCTGTGAACTTCCCGCACCCGTCACTTCACAGGGACTTTTTCACCGAATTACCAATTCTGCCTTTTGGCTGAGCTCAGCGCTCCTCCCTAAACTCATCTCACGACCAATAAGCGCTCGAGTGCTGTTTGTGGAAAGACTGTACCCGAAGACCTTTTTCCCTGTGGGTATAAGCATAGTCTACCCTTGAGTTAAGGATAAGGGAGACGCAAACATACGGAAAGAGTAGAAATGTTGACAGAAAACGAGAAAATTCACACACCCTCGGGGTACTTAGAAAACGTGAAATAAATAGAAGCGATGACATCTGCTGTAGGGTGTAAAATGACATGTTTTGTTTAAAAGTACATGGCCAATATTAAGAACAGGAGGTAAAACACATTTACAATATCTGTAAAGATGTCTCGTGTTTTCACAGACTTGCAGCCAGCCAGTCGAACAAGAATAGCTCCCTGTTTTCGTTCACGTGTCAGGATTCATTTCAATCATTTGGCACTAATAGATGCGCTGGAGGGGTAAAGTAAAGCGGTGTTTGTTTTGCAGAAACAAATGTACTGCTTGGGAGCAAAGAAAAATCTGAGCCGACCAAACGGTGTAAATGAACCAATGTGTCCTTTTTGGTGCTAAAAGCCAACCAGATTGAGCTTTACACTTACTCTTTGTTGGTGCGTGTCAGTGCGTTTACACTTAGGTGCTGCTTTAATTTTCAAAAGTGTTTTTTTTAAGAAGTGTTAAAACAGGTTAATAATCGTCCCAGCTTTAGGTTTCCGTTGAGAGTTCGCACCGCTTGTGACATTTTTATTCATCACGACAATGAAGGGAGCTACTATTGATAGAAAAATTGGCGTTTTGTTAGATAACATTAATGACAAGGAAACGGGCAAAATATTTGTTGATCATGACTGTTTAACATGCTTTTGGGTTGTTAAGTATTTAACAGGCTATTTATTTGTTTGTGCATTTACACATTAAAAAAAAAAAAAAATTAAAAGTCATAAAGGAAAATAGGAAAACAAAGTAAAATCGTTTCTCTCTTTGGCAAAAAAGAGGAAATTAAATGAAATCAAAATATAAGAAACAAATCGATCATTAAATTAACTAAAACATAGTTATCAATGACAACAATAACATCAATATACAGAAATGAAACACCATGATAAATAATTAATATGCCGTGTTTAATCAACAACAACAATTGTAATATACAAACAAGAAGCGGTTTGTATTCACTGGCATTTTATTTTTTCCTGTTGTTGTTTGACTTTTTATGACAGACTGCGTTCATTGTAGTTAATTAAAAAATATACTAGCATCATATATATTAATATCACTGTAGCAAATTAGATAAAACGGAGAAAGCATCATTCACTTGTATATCTTTACAAAAAAGGCTAAATAAGATAACTGCATTGACTAAACGTTTTATGATACTTACTATTAAATGAATAAACGTAACTGTAAATTCAAGTTGGAAAACTGTTAATTATTTGTTTTGAATTAAAATAATTGTGCTTAATTTTATTGTTACTCGATTACAATAAAAAAAATGCTCACAATGTCCTGGCTCATATTTTTTACTTGGACGTATTTTTCCTTTACTTGCTTTATTCATGCCAATTTAAACCCTAAAGAATTAGACCAATTCATGGTGCCGTGAGGAGCAATAAGCGAAGTGAGGAGCGCGTTTGTTGTTGGCTGGCCAAATTCACCTGCTAAATGTGTGTTTTGGTGTTTGATCGCCCCCTTGTGGCTATTTTGTACAAGCACCCATTTTAGGCAATTCGTTTTCTAATAACAGGCATTTGGCCATTAGTCTATACATACGTGTTCATTTTAAATAGTCTTGCGGTGCAACCTTATTATACCCATATTTCATGTTGTATTTCATATCAGCTGTCTATATATAGGCTACATAACTTGCAGTTAAACATGTGCATTACATACTGTCACATGCCTACAGCTTTAATCCATAAACGGTGGGATACAAATGGTGTGTATATATCGTGAATATTAATTTGGTGGTCAATTGATAAGGCCAGCAGTTTGCTTAATGGTGTCAAATGAAGCTCTCACTAAGAAATGAATTTCTGGTGTTCCTTTTGCGTTTGAAGAATAGTAGCATGGGACGCTGCACTGGTGCACAGATGTCAGACTGCACGCGAACAGGAAAGACCACACACTAACTTCTTCAAACAATGCGGTTAACTACAGCGAATGGGCTGGGGATGCAATCAGCTAATGCACTAAAAGGAATGTTCCATCGCCAGCTGCATAGAAGTAGCATTATTCATGAGCATGAGGTGTATGAAGCCCCTCATGAGATGATGTCGTCCGCGTTCTTTGGAACGTCTGCTTAACTTTGTATAAACTAGAGTTCTTAGAGAGAACTTCTATGAAAGGTGCTGTAACCGATTTTGTTGTGGAACACGATCCTATTCCCTGAATATCATTGGAAAAAAACTGCCTTGAGATATGACGCCTATCTATGACAGTCAGTTTATGTTTTAGCCAATCAGAAAGCCTTTGATGCGTTCGCTGTCTGTCAATCATTTTGCGCGTTCACCGTCACAGCGGGCAGTCCATATATGGGAAGCCGGAAGCTACGACAGGACCTAGAGAGCAATGAGTGTGAACCAAGAGCGAGGATGAAAATTGGTAAAGCTATGCATCACTTAGGGGTGGTTGCTGAGCTGACTTTGCTTTTGTTTGACAGGTAAAGATACCATGGTTAAAAAAAGGGGCGTGTTTCTTTTGTTGGCTAAGTTTGGCGGAAGTTCTGGAACGGTGAACATCCCACTTTTAATAGGTTGTGTCACTTTAAGACTTGATAGGCTGCTGTGTGAGGTAAATATTGTGCGTTTTTGCTTCTTCACTTGCCGGGTTGTGTGATACAGACTGGAGTAGAGTTCATTGCTGAGCTACGGCACATTTGCTTGCCAGAGATTTAAGATGGTAATTAAATATAAATGTAAATAATTTATTATTATTTATTACGTTTTTAGGTTTGGCCGCTGGGGGGACCCCTTGCACCACTTTTTTATTACTGAAGGCAACCTGTAAGTGTAAAAATCACACTCTTAATAAAGGGATTTTCTTTGCTCACATTATTACTTTAGCATTATTATGACATTTACTACTTTTAATCGTATATAACAGTATTACAATGCCGATTTCTTAGCCTCATAACATTCGAGGCATGGTGCCATGTGATAGTAGTAAATACATTTCTGTTTTAGTAACTGCTTATGGTAGTAAATAGCTTTTTTTCTGTTCATCACCACAATACAAGGTTCTGCCTTGTGTGAAGTCAGTGAACAAAATATGCAATTCTTAGAGCTAAAACACATGCCTTGAGTCATAATGCTGCAAGTCATCTCCTTAATGAAAGTCATTCTGCTCTTGAATCAACCGTTTTAGTTGTTCCAGTAAAAGACGTCCCAGATTATGGTTTCTTTTCCTCATTTTATCTTGTAAATCAGATTAAATGTTCTGCATACATTGTTAGTAGTTCATAAAACACATCTTAGTGAAAACCTCCATAAAATATTTAATTTGTATTTAATTGTTTTTAATTTTGGAAATGCAAATCTGCAGCTAGAAATGCACTGGTACGCCAAGAAAAAACACTTAAAGCTGATTCGTAGGATTTTAGTGCAAGAACAGTGCAAGAATTGAAGACGTCATTTACAATACTTTAAACGTGTCTTTGTTTTACAGTCAATCAGCAGTGAACTATATACAGAAACACATCTGGTGCACAGTTTTCATGAGATGTAGGAAAGAGACTGAATGATTGAAACTCTACAGACGAAATGAATTCAGCATCTGGTTTTGGATTTTTTTTCCCAGTTGATGCTTCAGTATCTTTTAAGTTCACCTGAGGCCAAAAGGTTTCTGTGAGTGACCACTGATGTTTCACATCCGAAGTCTAGATCCCATTATTATTATTTATTTTTAATTATAGGCTTAATATACAATATTGATTCTGTTTTGTAAAGGAAATGTCTTGATTGTTGAAATGAGATCTGCATATTTTTCATAATTTTTTGCATTGTGCACTCTAGATCAGCTGTCATGCCCAGACAATAGTTATCCCAGGTTTTAATATTGTGCATTATGCATTGAGAACCTCTTTCTATTATTGCTTTTATTTCTTTTATTGTTTATATGGTCACTTCCAGGTGATTTGACTAGTCTGTATAAATACCTCCGGCATGCTTTAATAATGAGGCTTTGTGTTTTTTTGGACGATAACCGTGTTTTGAAGACGGGTGCGATTGATGTAGATGAATGTAGCTGTGAGTGTAACCCTTGTTTATTAGTAACTATAAATGTCTCATTGTTACCCTTTCCAAATGTTCTCTCAGGTATGCCACTTTGTTTATAAAATCAGAAGGAATATTGGCAGTCATCGAGTCCATTTCACAGATGTCGAGTGAAGGTACATTAAGTCACCGATAGATGGCGGTAGATGACCGTCTAAAAGCTTCGACTGCCTGCGCCACCAACAATCACACGAATAGTTTCTGAAATTAGCTGAATTTGTTTTTTATATTCTTACCGTGACATATGTGTCCTTTTGCTTTTTAAGATCAAGGGAAAAGACTACATTTTTTTCGGTTTTATCTTTCGTTATCTATTAGTACGGGACAAATCCCTTTAGGGCAGTGCTGCAAGTAGCTTAAATGAAGTTAGAAATATAAAATATGTTCGATGCGTTGCGACGGAAAAAAACTGATTTAAAAGCTATGTAAGAGTTATTACAATGTTTACCAAAAACATCCTAAAGTTTTCAAATAACAACCTGTAATTCATCATGTTGGCCAAACCAGCGATTTTTTTTAAATGCTGGGTAGGCTAAATTAAACCATGTTGAATTATGTAAACAATTTTTTTTTATTTGTAGAGTACAGAAGATGAAAATTTATTTCCTCATAATTGCTACAGAATGTTGCTATATTTTATTTTATCTTTTTCCTGACGCATTTGAACATTTCTTGACGATTTACACGAATAATACCGAGGCTAGGTTTTAACACCTTTTACTCCAGTAAATATTTCACAGGGCAAGATAGTTATTATTATTTTAAATGTAAATTTCTATAAATGTATACAGTTTCGGCAACAAAATTGGGATTGAACACTTCCAACAGATAAGTTGACTTTTTGACCGAGAGCATGTTGTCACTATGAAATCTGCCATTAAAAAGACTGGGCTATTATATGGTTTTTATGAAATTATGAAACAAAACAGTTAATGAAACTCCAAAAATGTAGGTCTGAAAGTTTTAATAATAATAATAATAATAATAATGTGATTAAAACTGTGACAATTTGCCGCAACCTGCGGTGTGAAAAAAATATATTCAAACCTCGGTTAAAAACCGTCATTGACTTATTGTATATTGTTCGCTTGTTTACATAAACGCTATTACGAAAATATGATACAGAAATTTTGGAAGGCAGCAACAGTTCACAACAATTATTACGATGTTGGAGGGTTTTAAACTAGATGTTTGTATTCAACATAAAAACACACATAAGATAAGCCTAGATAGATAAATAGATAGATAGATAGATAGATAGATAGATAGATAGATAGATAGATAGATAGATAGAGGGCCTTGGCCTGTCGGTCAGGCAAAAACACACTGCTTTCATTGAAATGTTTTATTGCTAACTTCCACATCACATTGCACTGTACAGATTAAATGAAATATACTTATATGTGCTTAATTCAAACTATTGAAAAGTGGCAAGTCCATGACTTCATGAGTTTAACTGTTTCGCCATTCAGGTCGCCATTGGCTTTTTCGCTGGTTTTCAGAAATACATTTCCAAGCATTTTGTGAGTGTACAATTATTAATCCTTCATTAATTGTCTTTACCTCACAGTTATCCAAGTGCTTATCTTTGTGCAACTTGCTCCGCAATAAGCGGACTACATCACGCAAGGTTTGACATCTTGATGCATACTCTGATGGTGGTGATGGTGATGATGATGGTGATGATAATATCCACCAGCAGACGGATGGAAAGAAGTAATTCCATTAAAATTCAACATGAAGTCTTTCCGTTCTCCGACTGGGGAAGAATGTGTTGGATAGCGCGATATACCAACTGGGGACAAATATATGCACAGTGAGATATACATACACATAATGACCAGTACATAAAAAATCTTTTTTGTTTTATTTTAATTTAATTTTCAGCTCATACATGGGTATTCATTTTTTTTTACCCCCATATACAAGCTTTTACCCCACGCTTGAGAGTAAAATGTTCCAGTAGCTGTCTTTAAATGTTTTGTAACAAAACACATTTCTATTACCATTTTATTTTTTGGCATACGAATTGTTTTTCAACAAACACGTTTTTCGATGTATTAGGCCTTTTTAAATTGCTTATGAGCTTTACATATTTTTGTTCTTAGAAATAATTATTTACGTTTAGATGAAAATATAACGGTTCTTAAGCCAAATCATGATGACCATAATAATGCTTCTTATTATTGTTATTTTTACTGGTATTATAATACCGTATTATAAGCGCGTTTTGTTGTTTTGTAACTGTTCGAACAAAACAAAAACATGGATGAACGTAGGCCTACATAAATCTTTCATTTGCAAAAGATGTCAACGCGTTTGAGCCATGCTTGCAAAGCATAAGATACATTTAAACAGCTATCATTTCAAAACATTTTGTACCGTTTACAGTCGTCTTAAACCTAATACGCTGAACTTTCCAAAATGTCGGATTCTGAGAGCTTTCTGTTTTTTATCATGCTTCAGAGTTTCATATTAGTTTTGACACTGCGTGATGTTAGCTATAAATAATGTAGGCCTAGCCTAGTTTAGATTTTCCAACGTAATATAACATGTTTCCAAGTAAATATAATGTCATCTAAATGTTTCATAGATTATATGTACGTTATTTGCTTTTACCTGACATGTCTGTGTTGTCTCTCGCACTTTGCTGTATGTAACCCTGTTCCAGAGAGTAGGTGAATATGCCGGGATGCTGCCCTGTGGACGGCGAACTGCTTGAGACTGTAGTCGGCTGTTTAAGGTATGGCGAATTTGAAGAAGAAGCCCATAGTGCTGTTCCCTCTGAATACGGCGAGTGACCCTCAAGCGCGCCCGCTATTGCAGGAGAAGACGGAACTGGGCTGGTGTTACTCTCCGCGCCATAGTCTCCGTTCCCGGGTACTGGACAGCTAGCCATATAGCCATGTCTCGAGCTGGGGGAAATGTGACCATGGTGCCCGCTGCTTATCGACTCATAACCATTACCAGACAGGTCCAGGTTATAGCCACTGCCATGGCATGCAAGTGCGCCGGTGGGAGGCTGGTAATCGAAGCTCTGAGGTAAAATGGCGGAACCGAATCCCAGACCGTTCATCATTCTGTACATCGGTTTCATGGCCTGACACTTTCTCCTAAATCCCCGTGGTCTTCTACGAAATGACCCTTCCTCGAACATAAACTCACTGGTGGGGTCTATGGTCCAGTAATGTCCCTTACCCGGCCGCCCAAGTCCTTTTGGTAGTTTGATGAAGCATTCATTCAGAGACAAGTTGTGCCGAACAGAGTTTTTCCAGCCCTGATAAGAGCCTCGGAAAAAAGGGAAGCGTGTTTGTAAGAACTGGTAAATCTCACTAAGCGTGAGTCGCTTCGTCGGTGCGCTCTGAATTGCCATCACAATGAGCGCAATGTAAGAGTAGGGCGGCTTTTCCGGGCGTCGCAGTCCTGAGTTGGTCTTTTTAGTCTTGGACACTGCGCCATGGTCCTCCAAACTACCTGTGGAGTTCATCAGTCCTGGATGCAGCGCGGTGGACGCTGGACTGGTCCTCATCGGGGGCGTCGACCGCAGTGGTCCGTGGGAGCCCTCAGTCGTCATCTGTCCCGCGCTGACGTACGAACACAACTGGTTGACAGGCGTTGACGCTGACAGAAGCAACAAGTTTAAGCAAAAAAACCCAAAGATTGAGATATTCGATCACCAATAACGAGGTTCAATAAAACAACCGAGAATTAACACGACGCTTCAGACGAAAACTTAAGCTAATTTAACCA
Source organism: Labeo rohita (assembly GCF_022985175.1). Taxonomy (NCBI): domain Eukaryota; kingdom Metazoa; phylum Chordata; class Actinopteri; order Cypriniformes; family Cyprinidae; genus Labeo; species Labeo rohita. The sequence continues at coordinate 17,144,889 of NC_066888.1, read as the reverse complement.
AGCATCCTATGTGAACTTAACGGTCTTCCTTTTTATGGCTTTAACGCTGTGATCAAAATCCAGGTTTTTGTGACGGAAAATATCCAAGTATTGTGCGTATTCGTGGTCGTTATTAACGTTTTGAAACGGTTCTTTTTCTGCCACGAGCTCCGTTCTGATCCTGGCGGCTGTAGTCCCTTTTTGAGGAAGAAATGGAAAGACTGAGTCCGTGCAGCGCCTCATCTAAACAAAACTCGACAGCCAATCACTCAATAACTCTCTCCGGCTTTCTCTCCTCTAATTGCTCCTCCTTTCCCACCTCACCCACCCCCTCGAACCCCTAGACCCTTACAAACTCAACTCTTTCTCTCTCTCTCTCTCTCTAGAGCCTCACGCACTGTCCACCAAAATCAACTGACCCTCAATCTATCACTGTGCGACCACAAACATCGCGTCTCTCATCATTATCATCATCTTTTTGGCTTTAGCTTGCTTATTCTTTTGGCTTGTTTATAAAATATGCTTTGGCTATTTCGCCCGAATGAGTCAGTCAGTGTTGCACGCTTTATGAGAATAAAGTTGGGTATAATAGAATTATGTTTTTTTTAATATAGGTTGTCTTAGCTTATCGAGTAAGCTGAAGGCTAATCTTAGTGTTTACTTTATGAAATTAGCTTTTGCAACTTGAATTCTAATTGAGTGGGTTCATCTAATGGACTTGGAGGGCTGTCAGTAATGAGCGTGAGAGGCCTTAATAAAGCTAGAAGGACTAAATTAAATAAACCATACCATCAAATGAGGGACACAGTGATCAGCGGGAGGCAGACATGGACAAGGGAGAGAGAAAGAGAGGAATGACTTTGGCTCGAGTGGAAGCAGGCTGTCTCTGTCGAGGGGTTTGGATACCACACACAGCGCTCCCGTATCAGCTTACGGGCCCGGGGCTACAGCACATCCCTTGAGTCCGGCGTTCATTAACAAAAGAAAAAGCCAATTAGCCATTTGGACGTCGACAGCTTCCGCCACAGCAGGGTCACAGCAGTCTTCGTAGACCAGTATAAATATGTATTTATTTATATAAACTTAAACACGTCTAATGCATTTTACTTACATTTGATACGTATTTACAGATTAAGGTAAGCCTACTTTTAACATAATTCTAATTATTGTTATGCGGAAATGCGGATTATTGCTTTTGTTAAAGGAACATTTATTCAAACAGAGCAAAATAAAATTACATTGCATATATATATATATATATATATATATATATATATATGGTGGTTTGTCTGTTCTTTTTACGGACCGACTTATAATCGATTAGAAGAATATTTTAATCGAATTTTGAGATCCTCCTAGCATTTTATTAGTTTACATATTATTAATTCGCATTATTATTTAATGATTCATATTTTTTGTTTATGATTTATTATATTATTGTTTATGGTATTATAAATAGCATTATATTTATAGACAACAAATACAGCATTATGGTTCCTGGCGGTCTTTTGTATTTTTTATTTTTATTTTTTAAACATAAATGGCACGGGATATGTTATCTCTCGCGCTCTCTTTTTTCCCCTCCCTTTTTAATCACCCAGCTCTTTTAAGTGTTCTTTTGAACAAAGCGAATCAACAATCCCCTAGTTTTAGCTTACCGTGAGGATGTGGATAAAAACATGTTCCCGCGCTATATAAGCAGTATTTCGCCGGGTTTCCCCCGCCCGCTGAGCGCCTGACCCCCGCCGAGTCCCGGATACCCGTGGCTGCTCTAGAGGAAACCGAGCTCTGCACTAGACTTTGAACACAGGCCATCGCTATGAGTGTATGTGCGTAAGAAAGCATCGTGCTCCCTTACGCACATACAGTCACTGATCTATTTTCATTACAGACCTAATTGAGCCACTGTAAACAAGATTTATGACTTATTCATTGTCAAACTATACGCATCAAAGGCTCCAGTCAACCCTTGATCCGAGACCATTTCGTGCCTGATGTGACGTAGCTATCAGAAAAATGTAAGTATGCCGTTTAATGAAAGCGGACTTACACCTGACACAGTTAAAATATGCAGAAGTATTTTAGGGTGAAGTGTACTTTAATTTATTAGAGGAAGAGGGCGCTAACAATTAAGATTTTGAAATATAGGACAGTGAGAATATTAATTATTAGAGCTTTTAACAGTGGGAAAATAATGCATGATATTTTATCCGTTGATGCTATTTTTTTCATGTGTTTATAATTCTTATCACAGTTACGATTCAAGTTCTCATCATGGCATACTATGTATTTATCTGTTGAAGAATGTTAGGCCTATTATTCAAGCAATTAGTTTCACACACTGAAAAAATCATCTGAGATGTGTAAACGTAAGTTTATATGATGCTTGCTGATTTTGGTGCAAGTTAAATCGATTTAACCGAAGTTTAAAAGTTTTTCCTATGCGGTAATTTGGTTTCTATGCTAGTGTTTGCTCTAAAATAAGTGACACCAGAAGGAATGTATTTTACTTAGTATAAATACATTGTATTTCGTATGTTTCGTTTCGTATATTGTCATATATAATTCATTTCGTTTAAAATATGCTCTTCTTGCCTTGTATTTTTCTCTGTAGATAACCCCTCCGATGGCCTGTATGTTTATTTAACATGGTTTCCAGATAAGCCTGTATATTTATAGCCCACGAATGAATGCTTATTTGCAGCTGAAGTGATCCTACTAGACTAACGGTGAAGCTAACGGTTTTTACATAAACAGGTGTGTCATTCCGCGAGTTCACCTGCAGGTTGCAGCATCGCACTTAAATGGCAAGGATTTTAAAAGGTAAGCATTTAAAAGCTGACAGGCAGACAATGCATTATTTGCTGTTTACACGTGCCATAACCACAAAAGTACATATAATTGTGAGCTTTGCTTAACTTTTTTATAATATTATAGTGCAACAAAGTGCGACCATCATCGAGCGCTTCGAATTATCTCAACATTAATCAGCTTTTATTCTTACCGATTGTGGATTTGTTTTGGCGCTTTATATAACAAAACATTATCTTCATTCGTTAATTTAAAAATTAATCAATTAATTCATGTATTCTTTTTTATTCACTGAAGAGTACGTACATAACGTTATAAATAAAGCAAGACGAATCCTCGAGAATTGGTCTGCTCTTAATCAGGCCTCTTCCCCGACCTGAAAATTACAGGGCTGTCAACCCAAGGAGATGGCGTGACTAAAGACTAAAATTGGAAAGGAAACGATGGCCCTGCTTCAGTACCGCGGACAGCGCAAAATATGTTCAAGTTTGAGACAAGCAAAATAAAATAAGTAAATAAATAAAAACTTTGTCATGATTAAAACCCCCCACAGTTTACAAAATAAAATGTGTATTAATAAGAAATGTAAAAACTGCATAGATTTCGTTATATTCTATTTAATGATTCATATCTTGCTACATGTCCAAGTGGATTTCAGCCAGCTGTGAGATTGTGGGAGTTTAACCGAACATTAATGCGCTTTTGTATTTGCGTGATTTCAAATGGATGTCAGTTCATCTGCAAACATTCTAGATGTTTGCTGATGAATTATTTTTTGTCAACGGCTAACTGTAACAGTAGTTTTTTTATTTTGAGAGGCAAATTTCAACGCTGTTTTGAAATGGTCAGTTGTACAGTACGCTGACTTTTGTTTAAGGTTTGTGCTAAACCCCACCGGCTGAAACTAATAAGCCATGACCTCGAGCTTATTTTGCATTTCCGGCCGCAATTCCATTCGCTTTGATTATGAAGGTATAGACCTGTATTTATCTTTAGTTTATAATGCAACCAAATAATATTATTATCGATATTAATTTAAGATAAACAATAACGTATGAACTATAAATAATTTCTGGATAAAGTAGACATAGTTTTTTGTTGTTGTTGTTGTTCAGACTGCTTTATTAGACTGGGTTAACTTGATTGCCAAGAAGTGTCGTTTCCATTAATTCCAACTTTGACAACATTCGACTTTTATTTGGCGAGTGCACGCGTGGCTGCAGCTTCAGTGACTCATGCTTGAAGGCATATGTGTTGAATTTTCTGCAATCATTTGAAGAGGAACTGTTTTGGAATCAAGAGTTTCCTGAAACGTGGTCTGTTGGTCAGTGAACAGACCTTGTAATTTCACGTTATGAGAAAGTTTTGTAAACTTCTCTTTATGGGAAATTTAACAGTGTGCGAATTATACAAGGGGTCAAATACTAAAAAAAAAAAGTATAAGTAATTATGCTTAATAATTAGGGCTTCTATATCCAAGACAATGGATTCAAATGAACATTTTTGTGATTACGCGAATCAGTAAATCATTTCTATGTATGTGAGTGAGTAATAACGTGATGCATAATGATAATAATTAGACTATGTTTTGTCTAGCTATGTATGATTTGATATTGATCCTAATTTAAAATACTCAAGCGGCGTGTGGTTGCCATGGTTACCATCTTAGGCAACACTGATTTCTGTTCGCTGTTCTGTCAGCTCGGTAACAATGTATTTTTGTTGCTTTGTTATTTCTAATTCTTTTATATTTATAAATTGTTATTTTCCAACAGTTTCGTGCTTAGAAATTGCAAATCATTCCACATTTTTATTTTCAGTGTTTTTGTAGTTATGCCTTTGCTTTTAATAGCACAGATTTCATCAAGAGTGTAAGTCAGAATCAGTGTAGGAAAAACATGTTAAGTGGTGAAAACCGGATGTAGTGGCGCTTAGTGACTAGTGATCTAGGCGACACTCAAAAGTACGGTTTAAGAAGAATAATGAATGAAAATGTTTCGTTATATTATGTTTTATTAACGAAAGTACAACTGCATATGTTGTCAAACTGACTGAGCACAGCTCTAAACAAACCATCATATTTACACAGACATGAAACAAGGTACAAGTACAACCCAACACACTTTTTCAAAGTAGACTACATTTAAATACATATTCCGTCCATAATTATTGGCATGGTTATGCCATCGTTTACAAGAAATGAAAATGGAATCAGTAAACACTGACTGCACTGGCGCGCCATTGATTCATCTAAGAAGACATCTAAACAGCAAACATGCAACATCGCTGAAAGTATTGTGCATGGGCTTAAAATCACAAAAACACACCATTTGCAGAGGAAAGTGCACCTAACTGGTGTGTCAAACACCAAAGAAACTGCGTTTAAGCATATGAATGTCTTTAAATGCGCTTGTTCACTTGTCATTTCATGACAGCAGAGAGTCTATTCTGAAGGGGTGATATCCAGTCTCTTGTAGAATAGTGTGGGAGTGTGCCAAACCCGGAAGGGAATTCGGTATGTCCGGCATTCGACTGATGTTAGTAATGTCCGCCGTATTACACCTGTAGATTGGAAAGGCGCTGGACACCTCAGAACTGACCTGGAATCCGGTCTGCGGCGCATGAGCCACGGTGGACGGCGGGTAGCCCATGACGACAGGCAGAAAGTGCGGAGCCGCTGACAACATTAGCCTGGTACCAAAACACGTGTCCTCTGTGCTCTGCTCCCTCCGCATAAACGGTTTACTGAGGATGCTGTCTATGGCGAAGGAACTGGAAAATTTCGAGGTTTCGTCCCGCGCTGGGAGCCGGCTGTCATCCACAGGCGTGCGCTCTTGAGATTCCGAGGCGCTCAGGATCTTCTTACTGATGCGCTTCCTCCTCCGGCGGAAAACGCCGTCTGCGAAAGTGTATTCACTGTGTGGGTTCAGCATCCAGTAGTTGTCTTTTCCCCACGGGCGCGAGGGATCTCGCAGCACTTTTAAAAAGCAGTCGTTTAATGACAAGTTATGCCGCACAGAGTTGCGCCACCCCGTGTAGCTGCCCCGAAAAAACGGGAATTTTTTCATAAGGTACTCGTTTATTTCAGCAAGTGTGAGGCGGCCGGTGTTGGAATCGCGTATGGCCATAGCAATGAGCGCGATGTAGGAGTATGGTGGTTTGGGTCTACGCGTATATGGTTTCGCCTTCCCGTCCGAAACGGGGGCACTTGGTCCTGGGCTGTTGGCTGAACAGTCTCCATCCGAGCCCAGTTCCTCCTCCGTGGACAGCGGTGAAGCCACGTTCACATCCATGTCATTGCACAGGTCCAGCGGCTTGTCCACAAGGCGACTCGCAGAGAAAACCTCCAACTTCATTGTAAGGCGCCTCTTTCACTTTAAGATGAGTAGCTTTTTTAAAAAAATGAAAGTCTATTTGTTTTAAGCAGCACTTTCGGGAGTGCTCAGTCTCAGTTAATGTCAAAGTCTATTAAAGAAACAAGAATAATTACTTCCTATCGGTTAAAAAGTCCTCATGGGAGAACGGACTGCACCGGCGGGCGTTAATATAATCGCTCGGCAAGGACAGCCCACGGGGGCGGGGTTTAGAGTCTAGACCTATCAATCACAAACGCATTCACGCGAGTTAAGGGTTTAAGAGATGCTCACCTGCCCCCGTAACTGTACGGATGGAGTGTGTGAGGTTTAAAGTCGTGAGAGCAAAAATAAATTGTATGGACTTTAAAGTGATTCTTAGAATTTTAAAGCTCTTTAAAGTTAAGTGTTTTACTTTAAATGTAATATCAGCAGATGTGTGAGGTTTAAATTTATGTGGGTTCGTGTAGGCTACATCAACTTGTAAATGAAAACACCCGCGTGTATGAAATATACTAGCATATATAATAAAACCATTGTGTGTGTACGTTTGCTTGTACTATGAGGGCCAAAGTTTAGGAAACGAGTCATCAGAAATGACTCGTGATGATATTTGAAGGTTCTCAGTGTATCATATATTTGAACGTAACATTTAAATAACTCGTAATAGAGAAACTTGAAATCACCTACACCGTGAGAACCATTCATAATGCCCATTACTACAAAATGTCGGTAGAAAATCCTCTCCATGAAAGGAAAATAAATGTGAATGTGGAAGTTCGGCTGTACGAGAGCCATTTTTTAAATGCCCTCACAAACATAGTAGCTCTTGCTGGACTTGAACCAAAGTTGTCTTCCCCATTCTGCTTATTCATTGTGTACAGACGTAAATACACTGCTAGACAAAGAGAAAATGCCTGCTAATTCATTTGAACTGTAAAACTGGCAAGGTGATCTCGCCACGGTATGTGGAATGTCACACCTGATTCTGACGCACCCAATACCTGACATCAACGTGTCACTCACGATCACTCTTTGTAAACTGAGTTTACATGTCTAATGAAACAATTTGCTTGTGGCAGTTGCTGACTTTTGAAAGAATGGGGAAGTTTACCGCATTTATGATGAGCTTGGATGAGGGCCACGTATACGTAAAACGGTAAGAACAGGATGAGAAGCCCCACAGAGAGCACACGCAGGTCATAGAGTAGCTATATGAAAACAAAAAACAAAAAAACAGACAACACCTGTCTAAAAAATCCAACTGAGCAAATCTCTTTTATTCTTTCAGCAGAGGTGAAGGCACAGTGAAAGGTCACAAAGTTTCGTAAGTTCCTAACATGCCCTAAGGTGAGTGATAATCATTTAACTGTCTTTTGAACCACACCTACATAAAGCCTTTGGGATATTTTTTCTTTGAGTGAATCCAAAACATTCTCTTGTGCACCGATGGTGTGTGTAATTTTCTGGGTTCATGGGGCAGGCAAGCAAGCCTGTGCGACTTGTGGTGTGTGCCTATAAACACACTGGCACAAATACACATACATACACAAATGATTATATAGTCTTCCATGGAGACAGTCTGAGCATGTGTTACCGTTGGGTTCTTGGTAACCATAACTTAAATTTCCACAACAAATAACATATATTAAAAAATATGGGAGTCCAAAACAACATTGGACCCAATTTGACTTTCAGTGTATGGGCAAAGAGACATCAAAATATCTTCTTTTGCGTTCCACAGATAAAGAAAGTCATACAGGTTTGGAACGACATGATGGTAAGTAAATGATTTTCAGTTTTGTACAAAAAAGCATAGATTTAGTGTTTGAAATAATGATGCACATAGTATGCAGGGTTGCATTAAATATGTTCTAATCCATCTGCACAGCAAAACGTCCACCCATTATGCTGCTAAACTCATCTATGCGTTGAAAAGTTTACAGACCTCCAATGTAACCAGCCTAGTGCTGTCATACGTAAACCATACTTTTGTAAAACCATCCATTTTAAAACGAAAAGGTCTTGCTAAATCCGCTCACATAAGCCACACACGAAACGCAGATCTACTTCATTTTTAAACAACAAAACCTTTTACTTTGATGAATTGTCTTGAAATAAATTATGTCCTGATGTATGATGCTGACCACATTTCTGTTAAGAGACCAAAATGTCTTGGAATATCCCTGGATATATTCAAAAACCTTGACTGCTTCCACAGTCATAAACTCAAATAAATATGAATTTAGCTGTTTGGCACCGTGTGCGGCTTCAAACCGCTGCAGTCAGATAGAGTTTCGGCCTTGTGCTTACTCATTTCCCTTACCATTCCAAGACAAAATGATTTCCAGCAGGCTGAACATATGAGCAGGCCTAAAACTGACATTTAAAGGGCATGTCTCCGTTTTAGAGGCGTAATCGAACACTAATAGAAAGAGGCCATATTAAATGGCTGGCAGTTTGAGTCGGGGCTTGCAAAAGTCACCACCTCTCTCTCTTTGTGACAGCTGAAATGATCGTTCTTCTCATACCTGCCGTGTTTAGTCCCAGCGGCCATCTGATAACTTTAAGTTCAGGCCTTCTGTCTGGGACGCGATGTGTGTGTGCGCACAGGTGTGCGTGTGGTTTATCTTTTTGAAATGCAGGTGTCATGATCTTTTTCTTGAATAAGAAGTTCAAAGTCATCCATTTATCATCCGTAGGATCCGGCACTTGATCAACACAGTTCTTATCTTTTCAGCCTTACATACCAACGAAGCCATCAAGTATTTCAAGAATTTGTTTGGCTGTCTGGCTTTTATTTAGCATATAAAACATTTCGGCATTAAAATACAATATATTTAGTGCTTAAAATTGTGATGCATATTATGTCAATACCAATATATGGGCCATTCTACAGAATTCGTGCAAACTGCTGTTCCATAACCAAAAAACATATATAAAAAGCATTTAAGCATTCAAATCTTAGATGTTTACCAAGATCCTTCTATTATCCATTGAAACCCACAATAATATTTAAAATATCAGTAAGCTTAATATATATAAAACCATCATTTTTTGGGTACTTTCAATTGGGAAGTGGCTGTCCCAAACCCTAACTCTTAAATATTTTTCTATTTTTTTTTCCAGTGTTAAAAGTATCTTTCTGATTCTGAGGTTCAAAAAAATATTATATTTTCTTTGTAATTTATGAAACTATGTTTAAAAAAATGTGTCCCGCATTTTCATGTCACTACTGAAACAGTGTATGTTTTAGTCCATTGGCTGAGGCTGATTTTAACTACAGCCCTACATTTATCATCAGGAAATATTCCTGTGTCCCCCTCTCTCATAGCTACAAGGTGTGAGTAGATAGACCCCATGATTTTGAGATAAATGTGTTTAGAAGTCTGAAAAATCTGTGTGTAACTTTAAGAAACGTCACTACCGAACATCTTTTTTCTGCAAATAAACACTTTCTTGGCAGTTATTCCGTAACATTTAGTTTTTATATGTGTACCACTGTTCAAGAACTGTGCTAGCTAACCATGTACTGATTAGTATCTTTGAGCTAGCTTCAAAAGTATCTAAAATTGTCACTACCAAAACATTTGGTGGCATTTTGGTAGTGACATCTTTTTTTTCTTCTGGGTGTTATCCCATAAATTTGTCACTACCGAAACAGTCACGACTGAAACAGTGATGACATGACAAAAGGGAACACATAATCCTCTATTTGGGGGAAATAAAATTTTAGTACAGTTCTGCAATTTTTTTTTGTATTTAGTAGTTTTGTAATATGCAATTTTACCAAAGCATTAGAAAATGTGCAGTCCCTAACAAAACATGGGATGTTTTGTCAAAAATAAAGTATACTGAATTGTCAGTTAAGACGTTATGATGTATATTCAAACTAATGTATCCTTAACTTTGATTTAAATTTTTTGCCATTTACAAAGTGAAATTGGATTCAAAATACAACAAATCTCATAAATTATCCATGAAATATTGTTAAAAAAGTAATTGTTATTGATTTACCTCTGACAAAAATTGTAATAAAATACAAATAAAATACAATACAATAAAATACATTAAATTATTATTACTATGTTTTAGTAGTGACAAATTTGGGTAGAGGACAAATATTCCAAAACCTTCTGAAAATACAATATAAAATAACTGCACAATTACTAGAAATGTGTACCTTGGATAAAACTCTGGACCAATTCGAGATTTACTGCATTTATCAGTATTTATTGGTAGTAAATATTTAATTGTGCTTCTCAGTTCCTCTATTTTGACACTTACATTACCTTTACCATCATCTAACACACAAATAAAGTTAATGTTTAATCATCATTTAAATACATTGTACACAACGCACAATATGTACAATTTTCTTTTTATTAAAATATCCAAAAAACACTAGAACAGTGTTGTTTATTTTGTTGACTTGTGTACTTACATTATCCCAAAAGTTTTCAAGATTGTTTAAATCCAGAGAAAAGAGAATTTAACTAGTGGCCCATCCCTTGTTATTGCATCGCATATCTGTGACGTCATACACCCTCAATTTCCGAGGGTTTTATTTTGTAGAAAACATTGAAACACCAAAGATGCTTTAATATGTTTTGCATTTCATTAGACAGGTGACGAATGCACAGAGTAGCATTATAACAGAACTTTCAACACACTCAAATGTATCTAGTATGGTAAAACAGCACTACTTTACCCCACATACGCATGACTGAAAGAGTGGAAGCGATCAACTGTGACATAATAATAATAATAACAGCTCCGCTGCTTCAGCAGCTTCGCTTCATTTCCACGGCTTTCAGTCTCACTCTGCTTCATACTACAGTGACGTTAATAAATCTTTAATACAATAGCTCATCCATGAACATGATTTCTGCCTGAGTCCTGTCGGATTGCATCAGCTATGGGGATGAAGACTACAACTGCCATGATTCCAACCTCAATCATGGTATTTTAAAATTTTTCACATTATTGTTAATAATGCATTATTGCATTATTGCATTTTTTGTACTTATTTACACAAACAAAAAATTATAGAACTTCAATACTGGCCAATTATTGGTTATAGATTTGTTCGTTTAAGTTGAAATTTGGTTATTTAGCAGTTTCCGAAGTGACATACAGCACACTTACCACTTATATTACTGTTGATAAATGGGATTGAGTGCCTAGACAAGGTCACAGAGTTCACAGAGGTCATGTCAGTGGCTGACACCACTCTCCAGCTGATAAATCATCACTACTATAGTTTGGATTACCATTCCAAATCTTTAACCACCACCAGATGCTATGATTACTACACCATTTTAGGTTTGGCACATAAAATGATGGTAAGATGTTAGCGCACCGCTGAGCTAACAGCCGAGAGAAATGATACGGCAGCTGAGCCTACGCTCTCATTATCAAAGAGGCTTTGGCTCGTATAGCAGCACCGGTGTTTCTACGTGTGTGAAAAGTATTTCATATTTGATTACCTCCCAAAGACACCCTTTACAGAGTTGTCATGAGAGAACACGCACCTGTTTTATGCCTTGTTTGGTTCATGCTATACGCTGTTCCCAGCATTTCCCTCTCTTTTTTCTCTTAATGAATTCCTTAAATTTTCTCCTTCCTCCCACTTAGGTTTGTTTTTGTTATCTTTGTTCCAAGTGTGTAATTTGATACAATGAGTAGTTGTGTGTTTGTTGTTGAGTGGATATGTGTTTACATCTGCAAGTGCGAAAAGCATTTTATCACTATGACGTGTGAAACCTAATTCTGTTTTTAAAGTGTGTTGCTAACTCTTCGCGTGACAGCAACTATATAACATTTAGTAAAGTGTGTGTGTATTTGGCGTGACAGAGTTGCAAGGATTGCAGGTGCATGGTGTCATGTTAGAAGCTGGTCTGTTTTGAGTCTCTGACAATAAAACACAGGCGGTTTATTTCAGTTTATGAGTGAATCAACAAGTGAAGAACTGAACCATTTACGTTACGAAGTTTATTTGCAGGCATAAAATTGCTTGTTTTCAGAACTTAAAAGAGCTTGAAAGCCTGTATACGATTGTAGTGAATATTTAAACAATTTGCAGCTTTGTGTAGTCATGTGAAAGCACTGTAGCATTGTCATTGTCATTAAAATGCACTGACAAATTTTCTTCTGAGCAAACTGGACAAAAATGCTTTGTCACCTGAGCTGGTATTGAGTTACTAGGCACAGGTTTAATTATAAAATGTGTATATATATAATATTTTCTTTGTAAATTATTAAACTTTATTTAACAAAAAATAAATAAATAAATAAATAAGATTATATATATACACTACCGTTTAAAAGTTTGGGGTCAGTAAGACTTGTAATAGTCTTTAAAGAAGTCTCTTATGCTCATCAAGGCTGCATTTATTTGATTAAAAATATAGAAAAAAACAGTAATATTGCAAAATGTTTTTACAATATAAAATAATGTTTTTTATTTTAACATACTTTAAAATAGAATTTATTCCTGTGATGAAAAGCTGAATTTTTATCAGCTGTTACTCCAGTCTTAAGTGTCACATGATCCTTCAGAAATGATTCTAATATGCGGATTTATTATTAGAATGATCAGTGTTGGATAATATCAACAGTTGTGCTGCCAAATATTTTTTTTGGAACCTGTGATTTTTTTTTTCAGGATTCTTTCATGAATAACAAGTTTAAAAAGTACAGTGTTTATTCAAAATATAAATATTTTATAACAATGTAAATTATTTATTATTAACTTTTAATAAACTTTTAATTATTAACTTAATACATCCTTGGTGAATAAAAATATTAATTTCTTTAAAAAAAAGAAACAATAAAAATGTACTGACCCCAAACTTTTGAACGGTAGCGTATATCATCAGAATCAAAAAGATACATTTAAAAACAACAATGGAAAAAAATATATATATTTCAGTATCATTTTTATAAGTTGAAATTTAAGGGTTAGGGATCAGGACAGCCCCCTCCCAAATAAAATTACCCAATAAATGATGATTTTATATATATTAAGCTTACTGATATTTTAAATATTATTGCGGGTTTCAATACGTATATAGAAGGATCTTACTAAACATCTTAACTATAGTTCACCCAAAAATGAAAATTCTGTCAATCATTACTCACCCTCATGTCACAAACCTGTAAGACTTTAGTTCGTCTTTGGAACACAAATTAAGATATTTTTGATGAAATCCAAGAGCTGTCTGACCCTCCATAGACAGCAACACTACTACCACGTTCAAGGCCCAGAAAGGTAGCAAGGATATGGTTAAAATAGTCCATGTGACATCAGTGGTTCAACCTTAATTTTACAAAGCTACGATAATACTTTTTGTGCGCAAACAAAACAAAAATAACGACTTTATTCAACAGTTCCAGCAGTCTCTGCCGCCATTGATGGATTTACCATGACGTATGCATGTGGTGCTGCTGACGCAGGAGCCAGCGCTCTGACATAAAGTGCCCATCTCTCTTAGTTTGATGTTGGTATACACTACCAGTCAAAAGTTTTTGAACAGTAAGATTTTTAATGTTTTTTAAAGAGGTCTCTTCTGCTCACCAAACCTGTATTTATTTGATCCAAAGTACAGCAGAAACAGTACAATTTTGAAATATTTTTTACTAAAGTAACTGTTTTCTATTTGAATATATTTTAAAATGTAATTTATTCCTGTGATTTCAAAGCTGAATTTTTAGCATCATTCCTCTAGTCACATTATTCTTCAGAAATCATTCTAATATTCGCTGCTCAAAAATTTCTGATTTTTTTCAGGTTTCTTTGATGAATAGAAAGTTCAAAAGAACAGCATTTATCTAAAATAGAATTGTTTTGTAACATTATAAATGTCTTTATCATCACTTTTGATCAATTTAATGCATTCTTGCTAAATAAAAGTATTAATTTCTATAATTTCTTTGCCCAGAAAAAAAAATAAAAAATTCAAGCTTTCCAAGCTTTTGAATGGTATAGTGTACAGTGTTACAAAAGCTTTTAATTTCAGATAAATGCTGATCTTTGAATCTTTCTATTCAAAGAATCTTGAAAAAAATGTACTCAACTGTTTTAAATATTGATAATAATAATAATAAATGTTTCTTGAACAGCAAATCGGCATATTGGAATGATTTCTGAAGGATCGTGTGACACGAAGACTTGAGTAATGATGCTGAAAATTTAGCTTTGATCAGAGGATTAAATTAGATTTTAAAATATTCAAATAGAAATAATTTTTTTAAAAATAGTAAAAATATTTGCTATACTTTGGATCAAATAAATGCATGCTTGGTGAGCAGAAGAGACTTCTTTAAAAAACATTAAAAATCTTACTGTTCAAAAACTTTTGACTGGTAGTGTACTCAGTAACAAGTAAGGCTGGATAAAAAATGACAAATTCATCCTCTCTGTCAAAATCTTCAGACATGTTTACGAAGACTATTTTATGTACAGAATGCGTCATCTTCAGCTTGTAAACAAGTTGCAGCACATCCAGGTTCTATATCAGAACGCCGGTTATTGCGTCAGCAGCACCACACGCATGCGTCGTGGTACTCGGATGGTTAAAGCTTGGAATCAATTTGAAATTTACATTATAATCAGATTTTTAATCAGACCCTATAAGATTAGGCTTGTTATTGATCAGGAAACAATGGATTCAAAATAACTGAATATAAACTATGTGTTTAGAGAACATTCCTGACAGGGTTTGATTTCTCTCGTGTGAAATGGGCTTGTGCGCATGTGGGTGTGCAATAATGTGAGAGGAATCTGAAACACGTAAACTCTGTGATTCCTCGTGTCTGCTGAGAGTAGCCATGTGTTTAACAACAAAAACGTCTGCCCTCATTGTCTGTTCAGCGTTTATGTGTGTGTGTGTGTGTGTGTGTGTGTGTGTCCTTTCTATGCACTTTTTAAAACTCACAGACGCTCATGGAGGGCTTTCACCTGAGGTGTTGTTAACTTGCCAAACCAGTAAAAGAAAAATAAACAAACATACAGAGGTAGGCAAGCACTGTTATTACAGCGAGGTTATTCAGAGGTGATGTATGTGTGTGAGAGTAAACCTTAAATCTGTACAGGTTACACATCAGCGAGGCTAAGAGCGTTGACCTGAAGTGTTGTGGGTCTACATCCACTAGTTTGTGTATCAAGGCGGTGGGATGACAAGTTTAGGATATAGAAGAGAACATCATGTTTGAACCATCTCTGACGCATGCTGATTTAGATGGTCCTCAGCTCTTTATCACGGCTCCTCACACGCCACGGCAGCCCTGCTCGCATGCAGCCCGGAGAAAACATTACAAAAGGTATTTTCTAAAAAAAAATCTGATAGTGGATTATCTGATACGAGTTGCACTCTGTGCCACGTGTTGACAGCTTTAACTGGGCTCTGTGCTGTGCAGGAGGCATTTTTAAGAGAAATGTAAGCAACCGGCTCCCCCCTCCCTCCACCCTTATGGTCTGCCGGTGGATCTGTGTTTACCTGGCGAGCGTAGCCGTTCTGCTGTCTTTGTCTAAACTTGAAAGGGGATCCAAACGCTCGCCCTCCTCACGCACTGTGCTTCGCACGACACACCCCGCCCTCGCTTTACTGCTGCGCTGATTTACTGTAAAAGAAACCAGAGTGGGTGTTTGATATTCATATTTTGTTATTTTATATAGTTTAAATCTGTTCTGAAACACAGCTGTGCATGATTTACTTAAGTGGTGCAAAATAATCTGTGATTAAATGATAAACTGTCCTCACTACGATAAAAATCACACCAGTCAGCATTTTCTTTAAAACAGATTAACATGCTCTTTAAATCGTAAAATTGAAAAAAGAAGCCGAAATTTCAAAATATGCTTTTTGTCCACAACACAATGGTAGTCAATGGGATCCATTGTTGTTTTGGAACCCACATGATGAAAAACAGTTCAGAATCTTTTTATAAAAGTTCAAAATGTCTTCTTTTATGTTCTGCAGAAGAATTAAAGTCATACAGGTTTGAAGTGACAAGAAGGTGAGTAAATGATGACTATTTAAGTATACTCAATAAAGTAATGTTCAGTGGAGACACTGACTGAGTAGCAGATGCTATTGTTGGTCAGTATATAGTCCTGTATTGATCCAGTGTTACTCATTTATATTGGTCTGGGTTATTAATCAGAGGAAGTTACACTGGAACAAACGGATCTCCAGATGCAGATTACAGAAAAAACAGGGTAATTCAACATCGATCCATTAACCCACACACACATACACAGAAACACAGGGATACATTTGTGCCCTGCTAAAAGTAATCACCCTGAATGATAAAGTAAGCACAAGATAACTGCTTGTTATGAATAATGTTTTCCATAGCTTTTGTGTACACTTTACTTTTGTCTACAAGTACAGGTTCTACCAGCAGTGTTTTGCAGTGGACTAGACGGTAATGACACTGACACCTCTGTGATGTCAAAATGCATTTTGCTTTTATTTCATAGGAGTTTCGGGTGGAGACACGAAAGGAATAATGGGATCATGACCCAGGCCAGACTCAAACCAGGTTCCTCATGAGCCTTGTTATGCAAGTATGTCAAAAAAATGTTTGTATAGTCTGTGTTTAGTGGATGAGTATGTGTTTGTGTGTGTGTGAAAGAGAGAGAGTGATGGTGAAATTCTTGGCTCATGTCAGCACTTCATTACACGAAACAGTTCAGCTAAAGGTGAGACTACATAATAGTACAATCAAATGCTGACAGAAAATTTTTTGTCACTTGTTTCATTCTGTCTTAAGACATCAGAAATGCTTCTGATGCCAGCTCTAATTATACAACACTTTACATACAGAAGCTTTATTTGTGACTGAAAGGCCAGAGATGCACAGTGACACCATGCAGCCCTGCCTACCCGACAAATCAAGCCTCACACAGTTTTTTATGTGTCAGCACTAAACTAAGTCAGAATGCCTGAAGGACACTTCAGTATCAACGCCAAACACTTGTTTGCAAACACTAATTTTGTATTTACAAGTAGGTCACTTGCGTCACTCAAATCACTGCAAGATCACAGCTGGTCATGTCCCTTTGGGACTTGCCTTTAGTTTTAAGTGCACTTTGTGACTCAGTATACGATCATGCAGCTCATGCTGTTGTTAATTCATGGCCATTGTTTAAAGGAATTTCTTAGGATAATGTTTGTGTGGCAGCCACTTGGGCTTCACCACATACTTTTATCGTTTGGATGTCACTGTAGAGGGTCATTCAGTCCTTTTGGCTGGTAACTGAGTGGCAGTAGACAGCAGTTTGTTTGAACTAATATTCACCCCATTGTGGCAAAAAAAAAAAAAAAAAACGTTGGAACTATATCAATTTACTTGAGAACAACACTGCTTAAGATATGAGGACTACTGTATTGAATTTCGTAATTTAATTACAAAATAAATGTAACTGTAATTAGTTACAGTTACTGAGAAAAAATGTGTAATTAAATTACAGTTACTTTTGAAAAATGCCAGTGATTACAAAGGGGATTACATCTGAATTTTTTTCACACACCCACCCCCACTTACAGATTCAATTGACTTTGTTCATAAATTGCACTGACTGCTCTAAAATGAGACACCAATGTTTCAGAAGTTTAGGACACATGCTTATTCGCTAACTGTTTTATTTCCTATTTGGGTTTATGCATAAACTTTTTTTTTTTATTTATGTGGTGAAATGTTGTGTAAGAAAAGTGGTATGACTGCACTGTATCCCTAAAATGTCTAGTTTGAACTTGCCGTTTGCTAGCAACTGATTTCTTCATGAAAGCTTTGCGTTCAAATATTTCAACTCAGATCAGTGTTTTGTATCTAATTATTTTGACATGAAACTAAATAATCTATCAAGCAGCTGTGTAATAAGTGGGATAACATTGTTGATAATGTAGCCAGTTGTTATCGTAAAATAAAGATGTATGTTATCCCTTACTTATAATCTTAATTCAAGTGATGAAGGATTTTGAAAGTCTGACAGTAATCAGTGTTGAATGCTACTGTAAGGTTAACTCTGCCTGGTTTAAATGTTTCAAAATGATTAACAGTTGAAAAATCAAAAAGTAATTGAAAGTAATAAGTTACATTACTTTTATAAAGTAATTGAAAAGTTACACTACTTATTACATTTTAAATCAAGTAACTTGTAATCTGTAACCTATTACATTTCCAAAGTAACCTTCCCAACACTGTATGTTCACTACCGTTTTAAAATGTAATTTATCTCTGTGATGGCAAAGCTGAATTTTCAGCAGCCATTACTCTAGTCTTCAGTTCCACACGATCCTTCAGAAATCATTCTAATATGCTAAAACTTTTGAACTGTAGTGTATTATTTTCTGTTATCTAGGAGAAAAACATTTTGCAACCCAGTAACTTTCGTAACGGATGTCCCTGTGGTACTTCCAAGTCTTTTTTTAGAATAATATTATGAGCAAAGAAGACGGTTACCAGGCAGTTACACCTGTTGAAACACCTCTCTCGCTCTCTTTCTTTTGTTCTTGAACTCATTTTCATTCATTCACTCTCTCTCAGACATACACAGATACACACCTAGGTCAGGACAACCCTACATAATTGAAGCTTTAGCTTTTATCTAACCACACACAATGAAATTTTGTTGGAGAACGAGCAGAAATAGCACTATTTCTAGACCTGGCTTGCCTTTCCAGTGTGGGTTGGTTTGCCAATCAAGACATGCTGACTTTTTCAGAGGAGAAACCCATTCTGCTCTCAGGAGGAGCTGCTCAGGAGAACCCTCACGCCTGGAGCGAGATTGCAATCTCTGTGGTTGCGCGAGAACTATTTAGGTTGTTTTACAAACACACTTCACAGCGCACAGGGACGAACAAAAGGGCGTCGCACGAAACCCTCAGAGAAGTCACAATGGTTTATAGTAGCATTGTTGATCGAGCAATCAAACCATGATTCATCTTTTTCCAGAATTTCCAAACATCTTGTGCCGGAAATATTCAGGCAGACCTAGAAAAACAACAACATTCCCAGTCAAGCACTACTTTTTGGACTTGGAAAAAGTCTTTTTGTGCATTTTTTTTCTATATACAAGGACTTGCACACTGTGTCAGCGAATTATGTTTTCAATTTAATGCTCTCCCTCTCAGACCCCTCTTACAAGGCACTCCATTCCCTCTTCATCTAAACAAATTTGAGCAGGGCTTGCGCTGAGTTCCGGCAGCCCTGGCGCGTGCTACCATAAACAAAACTCCTAGGTGGCCTGTAGGTTCTGCAGAGAGAACAACATTTGCACATATACAAAAGGCTCAGATATAGCCCAGATATATGCAAAAAAAAACATGATATACTCTTCTCATCAGGTCGAAAGTATAGCAGTGAAATGTATTCATTTATAAACAGACCAAGCCTGAAGTAAAAGAGTCTAAATTAGAGCTCTCAAGCTCATTGTTCGTTCTTTAAGATTGAAACTCTATTGCAAAAACTCTGCTAATGTATTTTTTTTTTTAAGTATATGAGTTGTGTGTTTTATATGTACAATTGACTTTTGTCTTTATACAAGTGTGTGTGTTTGTGTGTGTGTGTGTAAAAATGTAAAAATAATAATTAAATGTCCTATTATCCCAAAATTGGGCCACTTCTGACTTTGAGATGGCAAGAAAAGTGGTTTGATTTGATCTAAATTCATCTTATTTATTTTTCATAGCACTGCAGTTGTTTACTGTAATATTCTTCCACATGAAATAAACAAACATCTAAGACAACAAGCAGGCTCTTAATTGAAGATCAGTGAAGAAATATGATTGAAGAGGCTGGGCCTATTTAAGAAAACAACTCTGAATATGAACACAAATCTCTAAATCCCCATTAGAAATAAAGAAATACTTTGAGGGATCAAAAGACTTCAAATGCATGCTTCTTCCTCAACACAAATGTCAGAAGCTCAGACTTTTATGTTGTGTGTGCATGCATTTCTTTTGTACAACTGAATGAGTTTGTTAAGTACAGCAGTGTGACAGAGTAATAAATTATATTTTATGTATATCTACTGAATGAAGATACATTTTACTTTTGTGGAAGATATATCCTGCTAACATCAATGTCCATGCATCGAACCAAAATATGTGCAAATGATAAGATTATTAATAAAAGCCACTGTCCAAAATAAACATTAGAAACTTGTTTTGCGGTCTGGTTTTAGAAATTAAACACTGTGCCTTTTTGAAAATATAATTAGAATGTTATTTTATTGCTGTTAGTTAAAAAAGATCACATAGGCTGAATGCTGAAATACAATCAAATGCCTTTGAATCCAAACATAGTGAAAAACATAAAACATATAACACAGACTGTAATCTCAAAGCGCTGAACTTGCTGTACTGATTTGTTCTTTCTATATTTGATAAGCTAACTGGCCTACAGAAGAAAGCTAAAGTTATTTTGTATTGGCTGATAAATCATGCTGGTGTCAGAGAACATACACAGTGTCACAGCAGAGATCTAATCTAGACCAGATTTACTGTAGCTGTATAAATATGGGCACACTCGGTTTTACTCTGTCTAGAATCCCAATGTTAAAACCCAGGCTATTTATTTATATATATATAATTTTTTTTTGCAAAATGATATTATGTTGCTTCTTTTTTAAGGATGTGAAGTGTGGCCAAGTATGGTGACCCATACTCGGAATTTGTGCTCTGCATTTAACCCATGCAAGTGCACACACACAGTAGTGAGTAGTGAACAAACACGCACACACCCGGAGCAGTGGGCAGCCATATTGCTATTGCTGTGGACCGGGGAGCAGTTGGGGGATTGGTGCCTTGCTCAAGAGACTCACCTCAGTCGTGGTATTGAGGGTGGAGAGAGCACTGGTTATTCACTTAACACGAACCCGCAACCTTTCGATTACAAGCCCGACTCCCTAACCATTAGGCCACGACTGCCCTTGCATGTTTCACTATAGTTTTAAAGTGAAATCTCCAGTGAGTGGTGCCAAAAGTGCGTTTGATGTTCTTTGAAATATAAACGTGACTGTACCAGCGGTTTATTACTCTGACTGCTGTACATACTGCGGCAGTTCAAAGTGGCGCTTAAAGTGTGTTCGATTTTCTCCGGAACCAATAAACTTGACTTGCCAGTGCTTTCTGACGTTGGTTGCTGCAGGCATCGCTGCAGTTCAGTGAGTGGGCGCTAAAAGCGTGTTCAATTTTCTACAGAACAGATTAACTTGATTGCCAAGGTTTTTTGACGTTGGTTGCTCTATGCATCACTGCAGTTCGGTAAGTGTTTGGTAAGTGCCGTAAAAGTGCTTCGATTTCCTTCCGAACAGATAAACTTACCCTTCCAGCGTTTTCTGAAATTGGTTGCTGCAGGCCTTGCGATAGTTCGGTGAGTGACGCTAAAAGTGCGTTCGATTTTCCCCGGAACAGATAAACTTCCCACACGGAAATAACCTATATAAACATATATGTTTTAATATATGTTTTGATATAGGTTTTTAATATATGTGACATATATAAAATTGGCCGTTTTCCTATATTATATGTACATATATGTACATATATGCACATATATGTACATATAATATGTGATATATATAAAATTGGACGTTTTCCTATATTATATGTACATGTATGTACATATATGCACATATATCAATATACCTATATTATATGTACATGTATGTACATATATGCACATATATCAAAACCTATATCAAAACCTATATTAAAACATATATGTTTATATAGGTTATTTCCGTGTGGGCAGTTACGCAGATTCATAGCTTTTGACGTACGGCAGACTTTTATGCTAATCACCAGAAACAGTCAAACAAGTTCAACAACTCACCGACAGATGTCGTTCACCCAAAAATTGTTCGTATAGGATGCAGACCAGATAAGCGTTACGAGTATTTCTTCCTTGGTAGTGTCTTACAGTCAACTTTTAACGAGTTAAATAACGTTAATCACTCAGCTTCTTCTCTCGTTGACCGTTACTGTTCAAATATGCGCGCTACTGTTGCACGCGCACTACATTCGGATTTCTTAAAGGGGAAGCGTCAGGACAATAATCTATATAGATGTTTGTATTTCTGTGGATTCTTAGTCACATATAATACACTTAAACTTATTCGTATATTATAAAATATCATATTTATTATCTTCGTCTTACTGTAATATTATGGATTTCAGTGTTTATATTTGTGTTTTCATATATGCAGCATTTTTATTGTGTACAAGTACACACACACACACACAATTAAAAAGTAATTGAATAACAGAATCAAATAAGATAATACAGGGCAAAGTGAAATTCCATTTAAAAATCACAAATTCCAATAAGATTCCATGAATCAATAAAAAGTCAGTAGAAATTAAAATCCCATTAAAAAATAAAAATACAAAATCCTACAGGACAAAGTAAAATTCAATTAAAATAAATCAGAATGTGTAATAAGATTTTAAATTCTTATTGGACAAAGTGAAATTCCATTAAAATAAATCTGAATGTCAAATAGGATTTTAGGATCAAATAAAATCTTAATTCCTGTAAGATAAATCAGAATGTCCAATAAGATTCTAAAATCCAATAGGACAAAGTAAAAATTCCATTAAAATAAATCAGATTGTCCAATAAGATTTTAAGAATCCAGTAAGATCCTAAAGGATAAACTGAAATACCAATAGGATTTTTTGACAAGGGGCAATTACATGTGATACCAATTTCACGTGTTCGCACATAAGTTTTTTGCATTTTTTTTTTTTAGTTAGTTCTTAGTTATTGCCTTGATAATAGAAAATATGAGCTAGGCATCATGTATGACAGTTGCCAAAGTGAGATATGAGCTAAAATGACCAGATCCTGCCATGAGCTATATAGGAAACATATCTTGTATGTACATATAGGGCTTTTTTGTGGATATAAAGAAGCAATACAGGAGACCTATATGGCCTGTATATGCACATATATGCACCTCAATTTTGCCTGTATGTGGCATATATACGCATATATGCAGCATATATATTATCATATATGTGCATATATACTGCATATAGGTTTCATATATGCGCATATATCCTCATATAGGTTCTTTCCATGTGGGTTGACTTGCCCAGTGTTTTCTGACGTTGTTACTGTACGCATCGCGGCAGTTCAGTAAGTGGGGCTAAAAGTGCACTCAGTTTTGCCCTGAACAGATAAATGTGATATGCCAGCGAATGCCAATGCCAACATTTCTGTTCTATGGCATTTGACAATAACATAAGATAGTGTTAATTTAAAAAAAAGTGAGATAAAAACGTATTTGCTGAAGCATGCAGTTTTACCTTCTTTTTACACATCTTACGTTTTGTGCAAGGAACTGTGAGAAAATAACTATTTGTCAATAAATAATCTGCCCCATAATTATAATTTGTGTAAAAAGGTATGAAAATTGTCAATGTTTTACTACCTCTAGTGTTCATTTCTGCTGGAAACTTGTATGATTTGTCATTATGGAATTTGTGAAGCTGGCAGGGTGGTCAGAACATTTGCTTGATTAGCGCCTTCCTTCTGAGCAGAAACACATGCTGGCCTTCTCAACTTATAGCACATGCAGAAATACAAAATATAATAGGCAATCGCATTTCATGCCAAATAATATGCTAAAAAGGATGTGATTGTGTGATAAGCTCTTTATTTCATTAATTTAACATTCTCCACCATCTTCAGGTGAGAAGACAAGAAGTCTGAAATTCCTCAAATTCTTGGATGCATGTGTCTGCGCTGTAGTGAGGTGAGTGTGTCTGAACCTCAGGGTTTCCTCCACACCCTAAAGACGTGATGACAGATCACAGATTTCTCTCTATGTGCTGCCTTGTTCAAGATGTTACTGAGGTGTGCGAGATGTCACCCCTGCCCCGTCAGCTTTTAAGTTATCTTGACCTCTCCTCAGGGCATTTAGCACACTGACATGCTTACTGAACACAAAATACAATGTTTATGTTTATTCTAATAAGTGAAAACAATAACTAAAGACTGCATTTGGGTAAGTGCTCATGACTGGGACAGAGCTGATGGATGATATAAACAGTACAGTACACTGACTTGTAATTTCCAGTTTGCTGTGGCAATGTTTCGGGTCACAGACCCCTGTCAGGTGTGACTCATGTCTCTACCTAAACTGTTGCCTCAATAAATCGTCTGCCATGACAGTATTCTGGACTTTTACTTTAGTTTATTTCTCAATATGTCTCTTACCAATGACTCTAAATCAGACAGGTTAAACTCTGATAAACTGAGCATGTGGCTGTGTCTGTTGATGGTGAGTAAAAGTACATAAACATTTCTCTGTTCTTATTTTTTAGACAATTAATTTCTCAACTATTGTGTTAATTTAATCGTTGATCTGCACTGAGCAGATACAGTAGTACCTGTATTGGCAAAATAATTAGTTTTAGCTGAATAAATTGTAATCAATTATTTCATTTATTAATGATTTCCTTATCATTATTTCCTAATGCATTATTTATGGGATATTTAATACAGTATTTATCCTAGTTCTGCATCTTGCTTATAGTACATGCACCCACATTAAAAAGACAAGCTCTTACCTCCCCTTTAAATTTCAAAAGTGTCCAAAAATCGACCCTTTTTGATATTAAACTTTACAGTTAATGATGCACAAAAGTTAGGATCAGTATGTTTTTTTTTTGTTTGTTTTTTTTTTTTGGAAAATTATTAATACCTCATCCAGAATCCACTAAACCAATGAAAATAGACAGTAAAAACATTTATAATGAAAATTAATATTTTAAAGAAAAAGCTGTTCTTTTAAGCTTTCTATTCATGAAAGCATCCTGAAAAATTAATTACTGTTTCCACAAATATTAAGCAGCACAACTGTTTTTATCATAAAATGTTTCTTGAGTAGCAAATCAGCATATTTGAATGATTTCTGAAAGAAGACTGCAGTAATGATGCTTAAAAGTTAGCAATAAATTACATTTTAAAATATATTTAAAAAGAAAATTGTAAGAATTCACATCATGACATTTTAAGAAGATTAATTATTGTTTTAGTGAAGCTGAATGTGACATTACATGGCCTATAGACTGTGAGGTGGGAGGATGAATTTTATCAAAAGTATTTAGTCAAAACATAATATATTTATATCTAAAATACTTTTTTAAAGGGCCGCAGACTAAACTTTCCTTTAGTGTGTTTTTGTATGCATTTTTCCCTGACATTTTAAAAGTTATGTAGCTAAGTTGATGTTTGTCGTCAGGTTAAACATGTTCTTTTTCATGCTGAAGTGACACTTCTAAATATGTTTTGCGAAAGTACAAGCTTATTCCCAGTAACGTAAACCTCTACACATCCACGCACACGTGCGCTCATGCATTTCTTTCTTGTCAAGCTTAACTCCAAATTGTTACATTTGTATATTTTTGCTGCTCCTGGATCAAATGCTGTTACAGAATAAAGTATTTACACAAAAGGCCTTGACTGCTTTATGAGCCGAAGTCCTTTGAACCTGATGTTTTACCATAGACGCACACACAGGCACACACGTACACACGCGGCCTTGTTGTAATGCAGCGATAGCGTTCTGAATGGCAGATTAGCCGAGCCGTTTGGCTCTTTGACTCGGGTGGTTTCTGTCTCTCTGTTTTTAAGTAAACTAATCTTTGGGCAAATACCCCAACTGCGTCTGAGGTCTTAATGTATTTAAAGAGCAAAACCTTACACATGCAGGCAAGTTTGAAGAGATCAAAGCCAGAAACACAATGTGGCAGATTTAGAGTGAGTCTCGCTCTCGCTGGGGCCCGCTATTGTCTTGTTCTTTCTCTGCCAAAAGTTCTTTGAATTCCTCAGCAGTGTAAACCTCTCTTTGTTTAGCGCAGGTTAACAGATGATATGTGCTCTTGAACATTGCCCTGCACCTCTCTGTGCTGTATATCGCTCTCTCTTTCTCTTTCATTTGCTTCTCTTTTCTTTGCTCTGCTCTATTCAGAAAGACTTACACACCTACATCAAACAGTACAGAGTCATAAATAGATGCTGTTTTGAGGTTGTATTCTGACGGAGAGCTTTCGGCGAGGCAATCCACCTGCAAACATCTCTTTTCTCTCATTCCTTCGTTTCTCCACTCACTTCTTGTTTTTTTTTGAAGTGGTTGTTGGGCCCTGTTGATGTGTGTAGGTGTGGCCCAGGTGTGTTTGCGCATATGTGCGCTGTGAGTGCCGAGGAATGTGGTTACATGTAACTCGATAACGTAAAATATCAACTGCGCGTACTGTTTAATGCAACATTACTGTGTTGCCAAGGCAGCAGGCTGTTTATTACCCTTGAAGGAAGGTTTTTGACTGCCTAATGTGATTTTAAATAGCTCCTTTGCACTATCCATGTAGACGTGGGTGTATTTGTGTGTGAGACAGTTCATTTGTTTAACTGTGATTAATTAGAGAGACATTGACATCGAAACACTCCTGACGATAAGGCTTTTAACACACACACACACACACACACACACGTTTCTCATCAGCCCTTCAAAATCTTTCCATTTCATCGCTGTATCAGTTAGTGAGAGGATGATGAGAGGAGTATATTTGGTTAATAACACACCTGTGCAAAGTTATTCAGATTATCAGATAACCGCCTCTCAATCCAGTTACAGGAACGCCAACCCATTCTGGGACTCCCTTTATTGCTATAATACAGGTCTCCTCCTGTTTCGACTTAAAAAAGTAAGTGTTCGTGCTGCCTTAGACTTGTATGTTTATTAAATACAAATATCCATGCTGTCACTTAGTACAACTTAACATTTCAAAGTTGACCAAACTTGAAATTTTAAGGCAGCATGAACACTTACATTTTTAAGTTAAAACAACACATTTTTTTTACCTTGTATATATATATTGTGGAATGCAAATTTGAGACAACTGATATGCTTCTGTTTTGATTTTTTTCTAAATATAATTTTTTCATTACAAATTATATTATCAGCACAATTTAAGTAAGATATTTGGTTTAAAAGTTGTTGTTTTTTTTTTAAATTAAAGTCATTTAAAAAGCTTGACATTTGATTTTAAGTTTGAAATAGTTTAAAAGCTTGAATTTAGAAACAGGTTTAAGTTTTTAAAATCTCAATGTTTTAAGGCCATGTGGTCTTTCAAACAAAGAGATTATTGTTGGTTGCAAGAGTGTTTTGTGTGGTTGTGAGAACATGATAGATACATAGATAGACAGATAGATTTCAAAAGGAAAGGAAAGGACGTGACGTGTGGCCAAGTATGGTGACCCAGAGCAGTGGGCAGCCATATTGCTATCGCTGCGGCGCCCGGGGAGCAGTTGGGGGTTAACCTTTCGGTTACAAGCCCGACTCCCTAACCATTAGGCCACGGCTGCCCCCTAGATAGACTACCAGTCAAAACTTTTTGAACAATACGTTTTTTTTGTTTGTTTTTTTTTAATGTATGATGTTTTTAAAGAAGTCTCTTCTGCTCACCAAACCTGCATTTATTTGATTCAAAGTCAACAAAAATTTCAAAAAAAATTTTACTATTTAAAATAACTGTTTTCTATTTGAATATATTTTAAAATGTTATTTATTCCTGTGATTCCGAAGCTGATTTTTTTAGCATAATCACTCAAGTCACATGATCCTTCAGAAATCATTCTAATATTTTGATTTGCTGCTCAAAAAACATTTATTAACAGTTTTAAATATTGATATTAATAATAATATTAATAATAATAAATGTTTCTTGAACTGCAAATCAGCATATTAGATTGATTGCTGAAGGATCACGTGACACTGAAGACTGGAGTAATGATGCTGAAAATTATCTTTGATCACAGGAATAAATTACATTTTAAAATATACAAATAGATAATAGTTACTTTAAATAGTAAAAATATTTCACAAAATCCCTGCTTTTGCTGCATTTTGGATTAAATAAATGGAGGCTCGGTGAGTAAAAGGGACTTCTTTAGTTGAACCTTGTACAACTTATAAATTGCAGTTGACAATTGCTCAACTTATTTTGATGAGTTAATGTGACATTGTCATAACGTATTGGCCATATAATTTTTTTACAGTGTAGATAGATTCTTTATTGAGCAACAATAAAAATGTTTTTGTCAACTAGCCTTTTAACTATCAGTTCACCCACATTATAGGTCTCCTTGACAGCATCTCATAAACCATTTAAGAACTTCCAAATAAATAATATTCCTGGCTTTTATGGTCTTTTTACATCTCAAGCGCCGTCCCTCAGTCCATTTTCTCTTAAAGTGCTTTTCTCATTATTATAATCGTTGATTGTGTAAATTTGCTGGCAGCACTTGAAACAGGGCTTGTAAACAAACCTTGAGCATTTACAAAGCTATCGTTTTATCACTTCATTCCTGCTTGTCGTCTTTTAAAGGATTACATGAGGGTATTAAAGAGAAAAGTTTTCAATCACTTCTGTCTCCTTTTTTCAGTTTAAGCTCTTCAAGCAGAAATGACTGATAAAATCCATGTTTGAAGGAGGGTTACCAAATCTTTTTAAATTGCACAGCTATTTAAGTGTTATTGTCATGTTGCAGAACATTTAGTCTCAGCTCTTCAATATTAATTAAATGCAAATATAAAAAAATACATTATGTGTTGTAGCAGTGTTATATTCCAATACCCTCATGTAGGCATATTTTAAGTTGTATTAACAAAAAGTTATAGTCATGATACATTATATAAATCATTATATATTAGATAAACAGATGTGATAAACATTTTCAAAATAAAGGTGCAGTAAAAGCTTCTGTTTCAGTGACGCACAGTATTCTTGCACTTGCATAACACTTTAGTGATAAGATAAAATACAGGAGTTTATGACATGTACTATAGGAAAAGGACATTGAATATTTGTGATTATGATTAGCATTGTTTATTTGCATATTTCATCCAGTTTCAAAGCAATGTAGGTATTGTATTTGTTCAGTTGTTGCAAGTATAGTTTGCCATTATTTGTTAAAAAATAAGTATGCAATAAGACAAAGTTGTGTATGTAAATTCAAAGTCAATGAGGAATAATGAGGAACTACTGAGAAAAACAGACCTCTAATACATAGAGCTGTCCTGAAATTGACACAAACGCCATACGCACACATTGCTACGCAAACATGGCCTGACAGACACAAGCCCTGACTGGTTTTATTATCAGTCAGCTGGCCACTGGCTGTCATTCATTTCCACTGCATAAAGCTTCAGTATGAAGTCAGTCATTATTATTCAAAGTCCTGTATAAATGCAGCTAATCAGAGGGAAAGATAAACACACAGAGTATAGCAGCGCGCTCGTAAAGTTATGTAAACATGCTGATTAGGGTAATGAGAGATAAGCGTATGGGTGCTGAATTGATTTTGATTTCTTTGTATGATTTATATATTTATTACCAGAGGCTGGACAAATAAACCAAGATAAGTTAAACCCATTTTCTTAAAAAATCATTCTTAAAAGTCATTTAAACCCTTCTGGGTTAAGCGTTACTTCAGTTATGTTCGTTTTATTTGGTTTTCGATTTGCAAACGTTTATATGACGGACACTGGGTCTTTTGTGTCATAACTCAGTTATTTTTTCTTTCTCAGCGCACATGTGTCAGATTAATCATTTTATTAGTTGATTAATTGGGCCCTTAATATTTACACAATCACATTAACCTGTTCTACATTCTAAAGGTCTTGCTTCTATCTAAACCCAAAGGTTAAAAATGGCCTTATTCACCTTCAACCAGATTGATGATGTGGGTGATTTTTGTTTAGTTCAGTCTGAATTGGACCCCCTCCAAGTGTAATGGTTTTATAGCAGATAAAAATGTCCGACATCGGACAGCATGTTTTTTTTAGCGGTGGGCAATGATTAATTGCGATTAATCGCATCCAAAATAAAAGTTTTTGTGTACATAATATATGTGTGTGTATATGTGTAATATGTTTATAAATGTAAATATATAATATACAAAATATATACTGTATATTTGTGTGTCTGTATATATACATAATAAATATACACAGCACGCGCACATACAATATATAAACAAAAACGTTTATTTTGGGTGCGATTAATCGCGATTAATCGTTGCCCACCACTAGTTTTTATTCACAGAAATTAGTACATGTATGATGATAAATTCATTCATGAATGTTAATCGCTGTTTCTCCCATCATAACAGTGCCAGCAGTGCTTACCCTCACTCTCTACACCACTGGACTCGTCATACTTCAGTTCATGGTTTTAGGTTGAGGCAGGGTGACAGTGATTGATGAGTGGAGATTTCAACATCGTAATATACCCATTATACAGCACAATATATATCTCAGCAATCTCATTCTTACTCTTCTAACTCCTTGTTGTTAACTGACCAATGTTCAGACACGTCAACAACAGTAAACATCCCACAAACACACCATACAGAAATTTAAGCGAAATTTCAATTTTGGCAAAGTGACCGTTTTTGGCCTTTCGAATAAAGTTTGACATGTTTGTGGAGCTGGGTGGCAGGATGGCTTAATGTGTATGTTTGTGCTTACATGCAGAAATGAGCATTTACAGAAAGTTTATTGTCGCTACATCTATTCCTTTTTGTGAAGCTGGGATCGGCTCCTGTTTAGGTAATAACTCAGTGTGTAATCCTGAAGGCAAGTGACTCTGTGGAGCAGCCACGCACGCGCAGACATACGTTTAAGCTCTTTCGTTCTTGCTTTCTCAATCCTTTTCTCAAACACACACACATTTCAGGATTAGACTGAACTGCTGCATAATCCACTACTTTCCTTGTATTTGCTGGTGTCTTTTAAAAAGCACAAAAGAAATGATAGACTGTATGCAAATGATGCGATTTCATTTGATATGCATTACCCTATGTGGTTGGAAGTTAATATTATAATTTGAAATTAAGGTATAATATGTTAAGAAAAATTAGTAATGTTAAATATTACACTCAACAACCAAGAGCTGGGCGAAATATTGACCCAGCAAGTGGGTTGTTTTAACCCAGCCTTCTGGGTAGTTTTATTTAACTGAACTATTGCTTAAAAATTACTATAGTTCTTACTTAAAACAAACCCAAGACAGGTTTAAAATGAACATTTATTAATATGTTCAATAAATTGAACATATTAATACAATTTATTAATTTATTGAACAATTTATTAATTTATTGAACAATTTATTACAATTGATTGCAGTTAATCGCATACAAAATAAAAGTTTGAGTTTGCCTAATGTATGTGTGTGTACTGTGTGTAATTATTATGTATATATAAATACAAGTACATTCATGTATATATTTAAGAAATATTTAGTATACGTATTTATTATATTTTTTATAGAATTTATATTATGTATAAATACAAATGTTTTGTACATAACATATTTCTCTTAAATATATACAGTAATTTGTGTGTATTTACATATACATAATAATTACACACAGTGCACACACATATATTAGGCAAACTCAAAATTTTATTAATTGCGATTAATCGTTTGCCAGCCCTAGCCTCTAGCAATTATTTGTCTGATTTTTAATTTACAACCTATTTTGGGCTCATTTGCGCCATATAGTATTTTTTAAACAATAGCTGAGTTAAATAAAACTACCCTGACGGCTGGGTTAAACATTTAACCCAATCACTGGGTTTGTCCATATATTATATTTTTAACCCAGCTTTTTTTAGAGTGTAGTTTTATTTTTATTAGTAATATTATAATGTTAATATTATTGATCTATTATATTAATTTTTATTGTTTTAAAAAGGTGTAAGAAATAGATTTTTTTGGTGATCAATATATATTTACCCAAATATTGTGTATATTGTAATGATCTTAAATGGGTTTTGCTTAGGTTATGTTGATTTCGAAATCAAATGATTTTTAACACAGGCCTGTGATTTATTGAGGCTTTCTCTGCTGTTCATTATGAGCAATCGCTTTCATCAGAAGTCCTGTAAGCAATGATGTCAGATCATTGTGTACATCAGGGAAAACATTTCCTCATTTAAAAACGGTGGTTACTTTTACAGACTCCAGCTTTTCCAATAAAAATAGAAAGGAGACACTTAAGGTAAAGTTAAAATTAGATTTAGAAACATTTTACTACCCTACTAACAGCCCACATTCTTAAAAATGAAGGTTCTTTACTGGAATCTGTAGTTCCATGAAGAATTTTTTAAATTAATAGAAGCCTTTCATTGTAGAAATGTTTTTTTTTAGTGGAAAAATGTTCTTTGGGGAACCAAAAATAGTCCTTCTACGACATGCAAAAACCATTTGGAATCTTTATTTTTATTTTAAGTGCAAAATCACTTAATAATAATAATATTATATAATATATTCATATTAATATTATATAATTATAATTATAATTAATAATATCATATAATAGCTTTAGTATACATGTTTTTATTTTCGTCTGTATAAAAAATACAGTAGTAATATAGTAGACACAGACTACAAAGGTCATAGATCATATTTTATCTGTAAAGCACTGCCTGAAGAAACAGTTGAGTAATGTTTATATAAATGGAAAAATACATGCATGTGCTCACAGGGAACAGTGTTACAACAGACATGTAATTTAAATCCTGAAGTTCAACTTGACAGTTAGTCCAGGACAGAGATGGAATGAGACGCAAACACCTCAAACAAAGGCTGGGAGCTTTCTATCAGTTAGAGACATCTTATCTCTGCATTCAAATGCGCGTTTCATGAGTAACAACTCATTTTAAGACACGCTAGCTGCCCACACTCCCTGTAATTATTGACGAGACGTTGGAAAAAGAGAGAGAGGGAGAGCAACCGAATGAGAGATTGAATGAATGGGGTGAGAAAGAACGAAAAGACTTTCACAAATCCCTGAATAATTTTAGTTTGAATAAGACTGCAGATGTTTGTTTTGCTGCAGCTGATCATGCTGTCTTTGAAGTGGAACGGACTTGAAATGACTGGCACTGAATTGAACTGACGTGCATTCTGAGGGAGTGAATTAAACTGCGTTTAAGAGACAGAGAGCGAGAGGCTGTGTTGCGTGTATGACACACAGTGTTGGAATGTGGGCCGCAGGCTCTGTAGAGCCATCTATGTGAACTTTTGTAAACAAACTTATAGCAGGAGCGCAACCAGACCACACACAAACACACACACATTACCATATAAACACAGATATGAAAGCACTGCTAGGATACCAGATGAAAGCAAGACTTTCCAAAAACAAAAAAAGACTCATCGTATCCTCTAAAAATATAAAAATGTATCATTTGATGGTAGTATTTGCACACAACTGTACTAGCTATCATACACCTATCTGACTAAGCTTTCTCTATAAATCTTTTAAATGGCATTTACTGTATGATGACATTCGAGAGAAATTAGTTCACACTCTAGCGTTTGATTAACATTCTGTATGTGGGTAGTACTTTCAAATATACTATTAAATAAATACTGGCTTGCTGAATCAGTTAATGCTAGTTAAATCTATTAAATCTTTCTACATATGGTAGCACTTTACAGTAAGGTCCCATGTGTTAACTAACTTTAACACATTTGTTACCGTATTTATTAATCTTTGTTAACATTAGTTAGCAAAAATATAAATGTTCATTGTCAGTCTTTGTTAAACATCTGTTCAGATGTAAAATGGTCGGGTCCATTAAGTAACATTAGATACAGTAGATACAATTTTTTATTGCTAAATAAGTATTTTTCATTGCAAGTTTATGTTAACTAATCTGGTTAACTAATTTCAACAAATGGAACCTTATTGTACCACATATATTTCTTTATTAATTGATTCATTTAATTTCAAATTATATATGTATACTACATTTTGTCTTTTATTATTTAATAAGAAAAATCTGTGTATTTTTTTTTAAATGCTAAAATAAATATTAAAATAAAATAAATTGTAAAAATGCTAACCATTTTCTTGTGTGGGTGGGGTTTGGTTTAGTCTGTAATTATCGTTAGCATTATAAGAAACCAATGAAGTCTAAGGTATGTACTTATTTAGACAGGCATGTAAGCATGTGTTTGTGTTTGTGTGAGTTATGGTTTAGGTATTTTTTGGTAATTATTACTGTGACTAATGTATACCTGGAACAAAATTACCCCAACAATCCTGTTCTTACTGTGGTTATGAAATGCATTAGGCGATGCAAATTCTACTATTTCATTTCCTGTTGGACGAGGCCAAAGAGTTGAAGGTAATTAAAGCAATGGAGAAGATTGATTCTCAATTTACATAGTCCCACGTTGTCCTTTATTACACTACACTGGGAGAACTCTCTCTCACACACACACACACATATATGCACACAGAAATACTGTTCAACATAAAAATGCACCACATTTATAAACCTGTCTTTTTACATTATTACGTATTTTTAAAGTGGTGCAGTAGGGCCCTTTTATCCGAATGGAAAAATATTAAATATTAACTTAAATTTGGATTTTCTTCAAAATATATAAAGCAGGGTTTTGTTGTGATAAACTGTTTGCAGGATGTTTAGAAATTCAGCATAAAGGCTTTATTAATTAATCACAGCACAATCAGCGTCACATATTCTGATTTGTTCATTAGTTCACATATTTTACATTTGCCTTGATTTGCATCCAGCCGTTTATCCCGCTGTCAGCAGCTCCTCTCAGTAGCGTTCCTATCTTTTCTCCCCCAGGTCACACACACAAAGTCGGAGAACAATGTGTCATAAGCATTTCCATGTCCTGCTCCATGTTCCCATAACCTGCACCACAGGCCTCTTTGATATTACAGAGGGTCTACAGTGACGTCATTTCCATCCTCTGTGTGTACTGTATGCGTGGACAGTGGAGTGTTTTTTATTTTGGTCTTACGATTGGCTTTTCAGCTATCATCCAGCGTTTGTGTGTGTATATGTGTTGTGAATATTGCAGTTTGACATCCTGCAGGTGAACCAGAGTTCAGATGTTGTCTCTGCCTCGAGTGAATGCGGCAGGTGAGAGAGTGGGTTGACACATCAATCAAGTTTATATTGGCATTAAAATATTAAGTGATTTACACAGAGTAGGTGGAGATAAAATCTCAGTCTGACAGAGAGAGAGAGAGAAAAGGAACGGTGCCACATGCACAATGTACCAGGTAAGCAAATATTTAGCAAAACCTTTGATAACATATCAATTGCCGATACAAATACCAAAACACTTCCAATTTTTTGTCAGTAGTAATATATTACGGCATTTAAACAATAGCTTAGATGATATGGTTTAGATTATAATCAACAGTTTATATTTAGATGATACTTTTTAGTATTTAGAGAATATTTATTATTGCAATAAATTATAACTGTATATAGTATAGCTATATATAACAACAGCATACATATTAGTAATAATAATACATTTAAACTGCTATTATAGAGAAAGAAATTAATTTTATATATTTTAGATTTTTTTTCATTTGTTTTGTTTATATTTTAAAAACAATTTTTTAAATTTGTATTTAAGGCTATGTGTTAAATGTTAAGGGTATGTGCAATGATATGTAAATATTAATACTATTTATAGTAGCAATACATTATATATACAGAAAGTACAGTAGGTGCAGCTTATAAAGTAGTTACATAATAAGAGAGCTGGAAATAAAAGAGAGTTTAAGACGGTAAGATAGAGCTGAATGGTGACCCCTCCTCTTCTTTTTCTCTACAGTACAGGATGTCTTTCATCCACCCTTTCCAAGAGGATCAAAAGCCCGTTAAAACTGACCCCGATGTATTTTTCTCTCTCACACACGTAGTTTCCTCTGCCAGGTACCCATTTTATCCACATAGTGGAAATGAGCCCCTATTTCCTTTTTTAATGCTTAGCTCATTACTCACGCACACACTTAAAAATTAGGCTTATACGTTTAGATGAATGTCCTGCCAAATTCAAACACCCTATTTACGCTAAACTTCCTCTAGCTCATAAATTCAGTACAGCGACTGTAAACAGGTTGGCTCTGCTTGTGTAAATACAGAACTGTATAACCTTGCTAATAATTCTTGAATGTATATCACATTTCCGTATGATATTTCGCTGCCAGACAAATACAAACTGAATCATTTATATTTTATGCATTTTAAGAGAATATACACGTCTACTGAAAAGCAGTATTTTTTATGACTGTACGCAGATACACGCGTATTAGAATAATTGCTAAGCAATCTCTGCTTTTGTAGCGCCCCCAACTGGTCAAGTTTGGCACATGACGTTTCATGTAATACTTTTAAATGAAATAGATATTTCAGTTCTACTTTACATAGAACATTTTATTTCTAATTTTCCACTGTTACCCGGAAATGTCATTATGTGTACATGAGAATATGTGCCACTTTTAGTATCTTTTATTTTATTATTATTATTATTATTGTACTTAATTTGACTTATTAGCTATATATTTTAACTAAAACAATATTGACAAAAAAAGTGAAAATAAAATATTGCCTGATTAGTGGGTGTTAGCACAATGTCCATTAAACATAGGATAAAAGTTAATACACTACCAGCAATATTTTACTATTTAAAATAACTATTTTCTATTTTTATATTTAAAATGTAATTTATTCCTGTGATTTCAAAGCTGAATTTTTAGCACCATTACTCCAGTCACACGATCCTTCAGAAATCATTCTAATATTCTGATTTGCTGCTCAAAAAATTATTATTATTATGTTGAAAACAGCTGAATAGTATTTTTTCAGGTTTCTTTGATTAATAGAAATTTCAGAAGAACAGCATTTATCTGAAATAGAAATCTTTTGTAACATTATAAATGTCTTTATCGTCACTTTTAATCCATTTGAAGTATCCTTGCTAAATAAATGTATTAATTTCAATAATACTTTACTAATATTGATGATGATGATAATAATAATAATAATAAATGTTTGAATGATCTCTGAAGGATTATGTGACTGGAGTAATGATACTGAAAACTTATCTTTGATCACAAGAATAACTTACATTTTAAAATATATTAAAATAGAAAGCAGTTATTTTAAATAGTAAAAATATTTTACAATATTACTGCTTTTTCTGTATTTTGGATCAAATAAATGCAGGCTTGCAGGCTTGTCTCTCGCAATTGTATTCTATAATACAAAGTATTTGAATATTTACAAATGCAAATAAAAATACATTCATTAATATATACATTACAAATAACTAAAGGGAAATAGTAAACTGGAACCTGGAAGTCCTACAAAAATTCCCATTAAATTATTTTAAAACTGTTTTAGTGCTATAGGATCTTATCTTCTTATGTACAGTATCAGTGCAACCTGTTAAATTCATTGCACTATGCAGTTCATCAAGACGTCAAGAGCTCAAAATACTGTTATTACAGTAACAGTGCTCTGTGAGAGTAATGTTTAGGTGTGTGTGTGTGTGTGTGTGTGTGTGTATAGGAAGCCTATTCACAGTATTTCCTGTGCTGGCTCAGGACCCATGGGAACACACTGACGAACACATTCAAGCAGAACAATAATGTAGAGAAATTTCATTCTTCTGCCCCCATCATGTGTATACAGTGCCATCTGAGTGTAAAAGTGAATTTTAAAAACACTTTTTAACCATGAATCAGCACTAATTCATAACAAATAAATAAATAAATTCTCATTCTCTATTCATTCTGTATTATTTGTCTCTTCTACTCTTACTCTGTACCATAATGCTGGTGTTTGAGGTCAGAGTCTTATTGCTGTGTTGTGACCCATGGTGTAGTAATTGCCTCTCATATCAGGAATGTGGAACCATCAGCAGCAGCGGATAAGCTGAACAAACAAACAGTGGAGATCTTAAGTGAGTTATCTTATTTTACTAACATTTTCTCTGTTAATTAGCTGGATGGATCTTTGGCGGTGGCCCTCTTGAGAAAATAGCCAAGGATGCATGACGTGTTGAACATCCCCTGTGGTGCCGTCACACGCAACACAGCACGTTGAGGCTGCAAGAAAGTCAAATTGGATTTGATTCCTCAGATTAGTTCAGAATGATTGAAAAATTAACGTTCCCAAGAGCCCAAAAGGCCTTATCTGAGGGAAAGTATCTCTGCCGTGCACTATTTAAGCAGATAAGAGAGGGCATAATAGAGCTCGGCGCTTGGGTGGTCTGTGTTGTGTGGTGTTATGGTGCGGCGCTTTCCCAGAACAAGTGGAAGGTCCGCGATATACACTGTGAAAATGGTTCATAATCTACATGTGACCTCACAGGATGACTTTGATGTTAAACTTGACATACAGTTACTTAAATTGAGTGTTGCATAATAGCATGAAACTCAAAATAAAATCTGGAGCATTTATAGGCCTATTGTATGAAATAATTAATAACTTTATAAATGTGAAAATTCTTTGAATTTGAATCATTCAAGCAACTAGAAATGTCATGCTCATGCATATTTTAATGCATCTAATCTATCTTATTCACACAATTATTGAGCATATTATCATTTGTATATAAAATTAAGGTTTCATTTATATTTAATGACGATTTAGTTCAAAATAAAACAAAGAATGAGAAATCCTAAATTGATACTAAATACCTTAAATATGCAACGTTTCGGTCAGGAGACAATCTACCGAAACGTTGTATATTAAGGTTATTTATTTACCAAGCAAGTTCGAGTGTCGTGCAGGATTTTTCAGTCTTTTGTTGTGTTTTAAACTTTAATTCGACGCACATACAACAGATTTGGACGTAACTGCGGTACACTGTCATTTGTAGACATTAACACGTTTACAATAAAGCACAAATAGCACATACTTTAAAATAACATTGCATTGCACATGTCTTGTCATGTGATTCGTCATGTGGGCGGTGCCACAGCATCTAAACCGGAACTGTATTTCAAGAGGAAAGAAGCGCTGTATACACATTGTCTTCACTGCCTTTACGTCTGTAAGTAATCGCAATGTTTTATTGTACCTTGCTTTGCAGCTGATAAAGCAGGGTTTTGATTGTGTGGAAAAACTAGCGTCTCAATAAATTCGTTGTCGTCGGCTTGTCATTTCTGTCAGATTGTTTTTAGCATTAGCTAGTCAGCTATTGCCAGCTATTGCATCTGTCAGAGCTGGTGTTTATTATCATTTTTAGTTTGACGCCCTCACTATAATGTATGGAAATGAGTTTGTCATTATTATCTTCATGTTTGTAATTAAAACGGATAAACTGCTTGTTAACTCCGTCAGTTTATTACATAGTAATTACAAACTCATCACAGCTACAAAATTATAAACTCTTAATCCTTTTTCATGCATAATCATTTGAGCAAGGTAAGACTGTGTAAGTGAAATTTAACTTGACTGGAGCTTGAGAAGTAGATACGTTTATGTGCAATCAGTATAATTTGCATCATTTGGTTTGATTTCGTATCTACGACAGATCTAACATCTTGTTTTGTTTTGGGGTCTTGAAACAAAATGAGCATTCAGACATGTTCTGTTACTGCTTTTCTTCCGTCTCATCTTCAGTTCATCTTCTGTGTTTTTCATCATTGTCAGTGTTAAATAATAGCAGCAACTTAAAATGCAACCCAGGGCCCATCATGCTCAGCAAGAGCTCGGTTTTCTTTTGATGTCTTGTTATGGCTGATCATAATGTAAATTGAAATCAGATTATAGCTAAATTATTAATGATAGTTAATTATCCTCTTCTCGTGTTGATTATAGAATGCATGTTTTCTGTTTTTGCTATTTGTTGTTTACTGGCTATGAGATAAACTCTCTGCTGCTTCTATTTAATATGTCTTGTAAATACAAAATTGCAGCAATTAATACAATTCTTGCAGGTAAAATAAGATGATAATTATTTATATCAAGCCCAATATTTAGAATGTATACTGTTGTGTCTAAAAAAAAAAATTTAGGTAATAATTGTCTAAAAATTGTATGCAGTCAGCAATGTGATGCTCTCGTGTTAAATAGTTTGTTCAAGCTCCTGCTATTATGTCTTGAGTGTTAATTTCTCCTGCTGAGAAAGTGTGTGCTGTAGGTGGGAGGTCACTGTGTTTATAAAGGGGGCTGAGTGTTGATAGGACGGTGCTTAGTAATTTGTCTGGGACAAGCTCCTTAGTCCATAGAGACTTTCTGGTGTCAATCATCTAAGCAGTCAATCACTTCCAAATGTTGCCACATAGAAGAGAGAGTGAGTGTTATTTTACCGTTTTTGCTTCCATCAGATTTTGCTGTAGATTTTTTTTTTTTTTTTTTTTTTAAAAGTTTAAATATAATGATTTTAAAAGTTTGTTTAATGTGATTTGTTTTCTCCCCCACCCTTTGGTTTTCTTTCTTTTTTGTTGTTTCTTTTTGTTTTTGTTTTGTTAAAGAATTAAAAAAGCTACTTAATAGATTGTTTTTCCTCCATTTTCTTCCTCATTTATTTTCAAAAGTGTTCAAAAAAAACCTTGGCATTTTTGGGACGCTTTTGAATTTTGAAAACATGCTATATTTAATATGCATCATCTATGCATGAACTACATTTTAATGCACATCCAAAAATGGCATCCCCTTAAAAATTCTGCAGTGAATATACATGTCGGACACCCAGTTTATATTATTGCTAGACGCAGCGAGACGTCTTCTGAATCTGCACTGTGGACTCTGAGGTCTGCTGTAGAACTCAACCATCACCCTGTCCCCCTTTATCTCTCTCTCTGGCCCATGCCAGAGACCACACAGACACAGAAACACGCCCTCCCAGACCACACAGAAACAGCCATGGGGTCTTGCACGCAAACCGCCCTGGAGCTGTCAGTCTTGTGCTCCGTGTGGGTGTTTGTATATGAGAGCGAGCGTTTGTGACAGTGCAAAAGCCGCAGGAAAAAAATGCCTTGATTGCTGAACTACCAGTCATATTGTATATAGTGTAGTGTCTGCGTCACTCAGTGTGAGCCCGATGGGTAGATTTATTTGTTCATGTCTGTCTTTGAGTGCACTGAAAGTGCTGTATGTTTTAATGCGTCGCGTTCAGTAGTGATGAGAATGTCTACTTAGTCTAAATAAAACACTTAGTGTTTACCCATGTCTCATCTAGGTGTGTGAAGAATGTCTCGTCCACGCCAGCCTCCCTTGGTGACTGGCATCTCACCTAACGAGGGCGCGCCATGGACCAAAGTCACTATTCGAGGGGAGAACCTGGGAACTGGACCCAATGATCTCATAGGTAATAATCATGCACATAGCCATTGCGTTACAGATACACACCCTCCTTTTTGGCTTTCGGGTTTTTTTGTTTTTTTTTTAAGAAATGAAAAATATTTTTATTCAGCAAGGGTGTATTAAATTGATCATAAGTGATAGTCAAGACATGTTATAAACAACTCTATTTTTAATATAAAAGTTGTTATTTTGAGCTTTCTATTTATTATTAAATCCTAAAAAAATATTTCATGGTTTTGAATAGTAAGCAGCACAATTGTTTTCAACAGTATTATTAATAAGTAATAATAAGTAAGTGATAATAAATAGTAATTTTTAACCCTGTGACCACAAAACACCTTAAAAAACATTAAGAAACATTATCAACCTCAAACATCTGAACACTTTTCTGATTTTCACATTTTCTTCTAATTGAGCAAAATGCTAATAAAGCAAAAATACAAGCATGCAACTGTTAAAATAAATACATGAAATACGTGAATACATTAAAATGAATTCTTCATACAGAAATGATCAGTCTATGAAATTTGAGGAAAAATAAATAAATCAGTTCTTGGCATAGTTTAAATAGATGCTTCACACGAGTTTTCAACTCATATCTGTAAAACAAGAGGAGAAACTAAAAGCTGAAGTAATAATTTGTTCATATAAGCAAATATGTATTTTTTATTGTTAGTTACACTACCAATCAAAAGTTGAGTTTTTTTTAAAGAAGTTTCTTCTACTCACCAAGCCTGCATTTATCTGATTCAGAGTATAGCAAAAAAGTACAATTTTGAAATATTTTTACAATTTAAAATAACTATAATAATAATTTCCTATTTAAATATTTTTAAAAATATATTTTATTCCTGCGATTTCAAAGCTAAATTTACAGCATTTTTTTTAAATTATCATCAATGTATAAAGAAGTTTTTCAAGATTTTTTGATGAATAGAAAGTTCCAAAGATCAGCATTTACTGTATCTGAAATAAAAAAGCTTTTGTAACATTATACACTATATTATTCAAAAGCCTGGAGTCAGTATAATTTGATTATTATTATTTTGTCTTTGTTAAAGAAATTATAGAAATTAATTAATTTAGCAAGGTTATTAATTTATTTAGCAAGCTTGCTTTAAATTGATCAGAAGTGATGATAAATACATTTGTTGCAGAAGATTTCTTTTTCAGATAAATTCTGTTCTTCTAAACTTTCTATTCATCAAGAAACCTGACAAAATTCTATTCAGATGTTTTTAACATTATAATAATAATAAATGTTTTTTGAGCAGCAAATCAGAATATTAGAATGATTTCTGAAGGATCATGTGACTGGAGTAATGATGCTAAAAAATCAGCTTCGAAATCACAGGAATAAATTGCTTTTTAAAATATATTAAAATAGAATACAGTTATTTTAAATAGTAAAAATATTGAAAAAATTTGACTTTTTCTGTACTTGGATCAAATAAAGCTCAGACTTGGTGAGCAGAAAACACTTATTTAAAAAAACATTAAAAATCTTACTGTTCAAAAACTTTTGACTGGTAGTGTATATTAAATTAGTGCATTTTTTTGTAATTAAGCAGCAGCCAAAAAAACAACAACACACACACACACACAGTACAGTCTGATGTTCATAAACCTGATCCAAAATATTATAATTTAGAATCTAATTAAAATACGTTTGGTTTTTAAGGAGCCTGGATGGTAACATCAAATTAGATCAGCATGCTGGTTGACTTATTTTCTCTTGGTATTTGTCTGTCTCTGTCCTTCAGGTCTGTCTATTTGTGGTCATAACTGTTTGCTGACAGCAGAATGGATGTCTGCTAGTAAGATAGTGTGTCGAGTGGGTCCTGCTAAAGATGACAAGGGTGAGATCATCGTCACCACTAAGAGCGGAGGCAGAGGGACATCCACAGTCTCCTTCAAACTCCTCAAACCTGAGAGGATCGGTGAGATGCACTCACAGTGACCTCAAACTCACATATACACAATCTGTGAGTGTGTTTACAGTGCTCAGTCTTACACCAATTATGCTTAACCATGACAACCTGTAAAGTCATGTAAACACCTTAAATTCTCTTTTCATTTGCGGAAAAGTCTGCTTAATCAAAAAACAATTAGCACACCTGGTTTTATCCCAACTGACGTCAATTTATGTTTGATGTCAAATAAAAAAATCCTGATAATTTTTGATCCCATGTTTTTTGTGTTGTCAGCATGTGCATGTAAACACACTCAGTGCCCGTTATAGGCGAAATCACAATTTTAGTTTGATTGATTACACACTCTTCAAATGTACACATACGCTCTTTGAAGACGGCAATGGATTTTAAGCATTCAACCACTGAGTATGTGCATGTTTTTTTGTGTTTAGGCATTCTGGATCAGTCTGCGGTCTGGGTTGATGAGTTGAATTACTATGACATGAGGACCGATCGCAACAAAGGGATCTCTCCTCTCTCGTTGAGGCCGGCCAACCCTTTGGGCATTGAAATAGACAAGTAAAAAAAACATTCACAATTGAGTTTCTGTTGTCCTCTTATGAACTTGCAAAGTAGTACATTTACACCTACATCGAAGCACATGCATTGCTGTACTCAACTTACGCACATATGTGGTTCATTTCTGACTGCCTGATTAAAACGCACACTCACATAGACCAAAACAAATGCATTTCCTCACACACTTCACCCAAAAAGCACTGCCCTGTGTTTATAGAAGTGGACTGCTGTGTTTATAAGGAAGGAGGTTCAGCAGAAAGTAGAAACAGCCCATTGTGTGTATGTCTTCTACCTGGGTGATGTCATTGGTACACCATTTCCTTGAATAGGAAGTGAAACTCTTCCTTTCCCTGACCTCTGCAGGACCGTTTACTGATTTATATCTATACATTTAGTAAGATGAGATACACTACAGTTCAAAAGTTTGGGGTGGATAAGA
Source organism: Labeo rohita (assembly GCF_022985175.1). Taxonomy (NCBI): domain Eukaryota; kingdom Metazoa; phylum Chordata; class Actinopteri; order Cypriniformes; family Cyprinidae; genus Labeo; species Labeo rohita. The sequence goes on along the minus strand of NC_066888.1, from coordinate 17,100,624 downwards.
TTTTATGTTTTTTTTTAAGTTATCTTATGCCCATCAAGCATTTATTTGATCAAAAATACCGTAAAAACAGTCATTCGTGAAATATTACTACAATTTAAAATAACATTTAATATATTTTAAAACGTAATTTATTCCTGTGTTAGCAAAGCTGAATTTTCAGCAGCCATTACTCCAGTCTTCAGTATCACATTAGCCTTCTGAAATCATTCTAATATGCTGATTTTTGTATTTCTTTCAAAAAATAAATCTTATTGTACCCAAACTTTTCGGCGGTATATGAGTCATGTGTATTTCATCAGTCTGTTCTGTGACACATCAAAAGACACAGTGGGTTGGCTTATGCAGCGCTGTTTATATGCGGACAGATCTGGTTTGTACCCCGTCTGGTTTCCTCTATGGTCTGTAGTGTGGTAGAGCAGATGGTTTATGATCTGTGGTATTTTCATTATAGGTTTTTATAGATCAGCTGTCTGTGTATATAACCCTGTCTTTTGTTTTTCAGAGGGAAAGTTCCTCTGAAGGATCTGGAGAACATGTTCCCTTGTATGAGTGGAGACTTCACTAGCGAGAATTTCTCTGCCACCTGGTATCTTATCGAGAACCATTCTTCAACCAGGTCAGTCTATATACCATGTGTCTATCCATGTGTTAACCTGCAAAAATAGATTTGTGTGTGATGTGGTGTTATGTTTGTTGCTTTTGTAGCTTTGAGCAACTGCGTGTGGCAGTGGGAAATCTTAAGAAACAGGCCAGTAAGAAGAATGAGGGCAGTCTGGCCTATGTGAAAGGAGGTCTCAGCACTTTCTTTGAGGCTCAGGATGCTCTTGCAGGTACATGTGTTTGGTGTGTACATTTAAAAAACATTTAAAGTAGTAGTTCACTTCCACAACAAAAATTTACAGATAATGTGTTCACCCCATTGTCATCCAAGATGTTCATGGCTTTCTTTCTTCAGTTGTAAAGAAATTATGTTTTTTGCGAAAACATTTCAAGGGTTTATCTCCATATAGTGGACTGCTATGGTGCCCTTGAGTTTGAACATCCAAAATGCAGTTTCAAGGCAGCTTCAAAGGGCTCTAAACAATCCCAGCCGTGGAATGAGGGTCTTATCTAGCGAAACGATCTGTCATTTTCTAAAAAAAAAATTAACATTTATATACTATTTTACCTCAAATGCTCTTCTTGTCTAGCTCTGTGATGCGCATGCTCTGTGTAATCCGGGTCAAGACAGTGTGGGTAAGTCGAAAAACTCCCATCTCATTTTCTTTTCCAACTTTAAAACTTCCTGCATCGCTATTTTCCCTTTTTTTTGTAAAGGGTGTTTGACCTACTTTGCACGTTCACTTTGTAAACACTGAGTCGGTACTCATGTGCATGGCAGAGCTAGACAAGATGAGCATTTGAGGTTAAAAAAAAATATAGAAATTGTAATTTCTTCATGACTGAAGAAAGAAAGGCATGAGCATCTTGGATGACAATGGGGTGAGTACATTATCTGTTATTTTTTTGTTCTGGAAGTGAACTACTCCTTTAAAAACTACAAAACATAAGTAAAGACTAGGGATGTAACGTATGAAAATTTCTGATCACGATTATAGTAACAAAAATGATCACGGTTATCAGTATTATCACAGTATTGTTAAAATGTACTGAAAATGTTCAAAATATACTGATGCATAAATCACTTCACCAAGTTTTATATTTAAAATCAACAAACAATAAATAAAATTACTTTTTTATTTGCATAATAACTAAAACAACAACAGTAGCCTACCAATGATATCCGGATTTTAAATGATAACATGACTGACAACAGTTTAACTAATAGCATATTTCTATTATCGAATGTAACTTTTTAAATAAAGCTATGAAAAAGTTTCATAAAAGACAAACCTCACATTTCAGGCTTTAAATAAAGAAAAATAATAATAGATTTAATAAATTATTATATGTATTTTGTCTGTTTTATAAATAATCTAGATAACTGGTCTGACTTGTTTAAATGTGTAGAATCCACTTAAGATTGTTTCAGAATTTATGCTACAGCAGGGCATGCAAATTCGGTCTGTTTATTGGCCAGACAAAAACTGCACACAAGCTGAATGTAAATGCAAGTCTCTGTAAATCCACTGTATGATACTAGATGGCGCTTATGGAACAGCTGAATTACTGCTGTTTCCATGAACTCCGCGGATAAAGCAGCATTGCATCATGAACACTACTTTAGATATTACATGGAGCGAAGATGAAAACAAAATGCCATCAAATTTTTTCTGAAGACAGTCAGAACCTTCAAAGGTATATTCTTATAATTAATTAATTCATATATTCATTATAATTCCCGATATATATTTCTGTCTGTGGGTGCCCAACCCACAATTGCGAAGTGAAACGTACACTGCAAATACATTAGTTACCACACGTTCTTTCTTTGAGGGTTGCGCTTCACTAAATGAAATTATTTAATAAATACCTGTTTACAACAAGCACTTGTTCGCGAGCGCACAGGACAATGTTTGAGGGCGCACACTGAATATCTGAGGGAGCGCAAGTCATGATCACTACATTTATGGGAGAGGAAGCCCGCTGGAAGCCGAGAGGATTCCTGCTGCCACCCTCTCATAACGCACTCTTGACATTTACCATTAAAATAACGCCAAAACGACTTCAAATTATCTATGAAAACGAGAATAAAGTCGTAAAAGTTGCAATGCATTTCTTATTGCTTAAAATGAATGGAGGCTGTCTTGTGTTTTTCCGTGGGTGCTCGATTATTTATGTGAGGATTTGCGCCTATGCCCTTAGCACTCTTTTAAAACATCCACCGTCTTTCCACACAAAATATAACTGCTCTGCATGTTGTGCGCAAATGAGACTGTTATTTAAAACTGTGCTTTATGCTGTACAGTATTTGTTTATCGTCAGTTGTTAAAATCGCAGTAATCAAATACGGTTTTAATGATAATTAAAATCCGAAACGGTAATACCACGGTAATAATAACCGTAGGGAATTTTATCATGATTTATCGTCAAACCGGTAATCATTACACCCCTAAAGACAACATAAAATAGCATTCTTGCATTTAACCAATGGAAACAGAAGCATTTTTTTAAGGAAACCAAAAAGTGTGTGGGAATTAATATAGGGTGGAACTGGACTGTGTCCATGAGGAATTTGTTGCCTTTAGGACATGATTGTGTTAAAATTACTCATCGTGTAAATACAATGTTGTAATGACCATTGGGAAGCATAGGATTTCTTTTATGCCTCGGCTTTTGAGTCGATTTGAATTAAAGGCTAGAAACAAATTGGAATTGAGTATAATAAGTTTTATTTATGAATACTGATTGTACAGTTTAGCTTTGTAGGCTTTTTGGATGCATTCTTTTGACTTCTAGTGAAGAATTATTAAGCTTGCCAGAAAACTTTGTGAGACCAAAACGTCTGTTTTTTGGGCTCTCTTAGATAGAAATAGTTCATGATTGTTGTACATTTTTTTCCACAAAATGTATTATTGAGCAAAGTTGTTTGGACGTGTCAGTTGTATTGCGGTCTATGCAGGGTCAGAAAGCTCTCGGATTTCATGAGAAATATCTTAATTTGAGTTCCGAAGATAAACAAAGGTCTTGCAGATTTGGAATGACATGAGGGTGAATAATTATTGACAGAATTTTCATTTTTGGGCAAACTCTTCCTTTAATAAAGAAACCAAGGAACCAGTAAGTCGTCAAAAAAGTCTAAATCCAGGCACTTTTTACTTCATTGTCCACAGGTGTATGTGTCTACACACATTGCTCTCATCAGAGGTCAATATCACCCTGCAGGTTCTATTTTCAAAGTTGTCTGTGAGTGTAGGACTTGTCGCGGGTCACTTGTCTCGAGTCAAACAGACGAACTATTCTTAGCACTGCTTGTCCGGTGATTGACAGCCACGGGGACGGATAACAAGGCGTGGTTGTCATAATGTTTAGATGAGGTTGTAATAAGGTTGTCATTGTGCTGAGAGGAAACGAGAGAGCAGCAAACGGAAGCTGCGCTGATTCCCAGAGAAGACTCCCAAAACTTACCAGGCAGAAGTCAAAACATACCTCAGAGACAGAGGAAGCGTACCACACAGCATTCCGGACCCCGGGGGGAGCCGGAGGTTAGCCCTGACGTCATTGTGTACAGAAGTCTCCAAAATCCAGATGTGAAGAGAGAATATAGACTTCATTGATTTTTTTTTTTTTTTTTTTGAAGTTTTATCTTCCAATATAAAGGCGTTCTATATTTTATATGCTCGTTCAACAGGCTCGTGGTTTCAGAGCAGTTCGCAATCAGTGGATACCGCACATTTATGCTAAGTGATTGTATATGGTCTACTGTTGATGAATTATGACAGTGTTTACATTGCGAGGTTTATATTGTAAAACGTTGTAGGTGGTTGTAAAAGTTCATATTTTATTTGCAGGTTGGAGAAGTAATGCATAGACAATTCAAAATAAGAATAGATAAACTCCTGCATTATTCACAAAATCTTTATTATTGTTATCATTAGTATTTTGGTTGCACCACCACTTAATTCGACATAAACTCTTGTAGCTTCTCTTTGGACCACCTTGTTACAGTATGGAAAGACTAAGAACATTATTTAGGACGTTCAGAAAATCGATTTCTTGGTAATGCGTTATTTTCATATCAGCAAAATCTATTATTGGTTGACCTCAAATTCATATGTATTGTTATATTAGTAGTAAACGAACCAATTTCAATACATATGCACATATTGGAATAAAACTTGTCATATTTTAATCTCGCAGTTACCCTGTTTTGCTGATATAATTAGTATTAAGTCTTCATTGGATGTGCACAGCCTGTTTAATCAAGCAAAAATTGAAATACATGATTTATTTTGACGTTTTTTTGTATGGTTAGACATACAATATGAATTTTATTTGTGCAGATCTAAAAAAGGTCTTAAAGTCATAAATTTGGTTTCAAAAACTGCATATGCCATATGTTTGTTAAGACAGTGTAATATACACTGCTATTCAAAAGTTTGGAATCAGAAAGATTTTTAATGCTTTTTTTAAAGAAGTTTTTTCTGCTCATCAAGTTTATTTTGTTTATTTGATTAAAAATACAGAAAAAACAGTAATATTGTGAAATATTATTGCAATTTAAAATAGCAGTTTTCTGTTTTAATATACTTTAAAATTAATTTTTTTTTCCTGTGATGCAAAGCTGAATTTTCAGCATCATTACTCCAGTCTTCAAAGTCACATGATCCTTCAGAAATCATTCTAATATGCTGATTTATTATCAGTGTTGGAAACAGTTGTGCTGTTTCATTTTTTTTATTTTCTTTTGGAGCCTGTGATACTTTTTTAGGATTTTTTGATGAATAAAACATCAAAAAGAAAAGCATTTATTTAAAATAGAAATCTTTTGTAACAATATACACTACTGTTCAAAGTTTGGGGTTAGTGCATTTTTTCTCTTTTTCTTTGTAAGAAATAAATACTTTTATTCAGCAAGGATGTGTTAAATTGATAAAAAGTGATAGTAAAGATGTCGATTGTTAGAAAAGATGTCAATTTCTATTTTGAAGAAATGCTGTTCTTTTTAACTTTTTATTCATCAGAGAATCCTGGAAAAAATATAACAGGTTCCAAAAACAAAATAGTTTTCCAACTTTGATAATGAATCAGCATATTCAAATGATTTCTAAAGAATCATTTGACACTGTAGATTGGAGTAATGGCTGATTAAAAAATCAGCTTTGCATCACAGAAATGAGGAAAATTCAGCTTTGCATCACAGAAATAAATTAGATTTTAAAGTATATTAAAATAGAAAACCATTATTTTAATTTGCAAAAAATGTCAGAATATTACATTTTTTCCTGTATTTTTGATCAAATAAATCGAACTTTGATGAGCATAATTTTTTTTGTAATATTATTAATGTATTTACTGTCATTTTGATCAATTTGCATCCTTGTTGAATAAAAGTATTAATTTCTTTAAATAAAAATGACTGATTCCAGATTTTGAACAGTAGTGTAAACACTCTCAAAAATTTTATTTTTTACTCTTTCCCACTTTCGTTGTCTAGCTATCCATCAGAAGCTTGAATCAGACGGCACGGAGAAGGTGGAGGGCTCTATGACCCAGCGACTGGAGAAAGTCCTTAACAGTAAGACATAAAACCAAACACATGCTCAAAATCGCACACAATTACAAAAGCAGCTAAATTTAGCATTGCAGAGTTGCATATGCATTCTCTTTAGACCATCAAAGCCACACATTTCACACAGACCTCGACGTGTTTCTGTGAGTGCGTGTGTGCGCGTCTGTTCGAGACCACTCATATCCCAATCATATCTCCATGTCAATTCTCTCATGTGACGGTAGGTCAATAAACACGCTCGTTTCCTGCGGGCCGCACAAATAAACCAGTCACACACTGACATGCTTTCATCGCCAACCCCTCCTCTTCCTCCTCACCACCCATCTTTGCGAGTACATTTAGATGTATGTTCTTACCAAATCCACTTACTGTCTTTAACTCCCTCAGCCAATCACAAACAGACTCGATAGTGAAAAAAAGGCTGGTCAGACTTTTATAATGGTCAGGGGGCTGGTTCTTATTAAATCTGACCATAGGGAATCCAGAATAGCTCCGACCACCCAAGAAGAGGGAGCGTATGAGATCTTGAATTTATTTCAAACCAAGCGAGGATGATTAAACCGCTTTTTATCAGCTGTTGTCCTTCTACACCCTTTTCTCATCTCTTTCCATTTGCTCATTCCTCTCAGGAGCAAGTGAAACTGCTGACACTCTGTTTCAAGAAGTGTTGGGCAGAAAGGATAAGGCTGACTCCACACGCAACGCTCTCAATGTCCTCCAGCGATTCAAATTTCTGTTTAACCTGCCACTCAACATTGAACGCAACATCCAGAAGGTGGCAACCCATATGAATACACACGTTTTTTTGGCTAACGCTTTCACCTACACACTACTGTTCAACAGTTTGGGTTCAGGGATTTTATTTGGGATTGGGATTTTTTCTAAACTAGTATATTTATTTTACATTGTTGAAAAATAATTCACATAAATTAATTTCTATTTCTATTTATCAAAAAATCTATATATCACAGTTTCCACAGAAATATTAATCAGCACATCTGTTTTCAACGTTAAGAATAGTAGTAAGGAAAGGTTGTTTCTTGAATACCAAATTTAACATATTACAATGATTTCCGAAGGATCATTTGATACTGAAAACTAGAGTAATAGCTGCTGAAAGTAATAATAAATTACACTACCAATCAAAAGTTTTTGAACGGTAAGAGTTTTAATGTTTTTTAAAGAATTCGCTTCTGCTCACCAAGCCTGCATTTATTTGATCCAAAATACAGCAAAAGCAATAATTTTGTGAAATATTTTTTCAATTGCTTTCAATTTGAATATATTTTAAAATGTAATATATTCCTGTGATCAAAGCTAAATTTTTAACATCATTACTCCAGTCTTCAGTGTCACATGATCCTTCAGAAATCATTCTAATATGCTGATTTGCTGTTAAAGAAACATTTATTGTTATGATTATTATTATTATTATCAATATTTAAAACAGTAAATTTTTTAGGATTCTTTGATGAATAGAAAGATCCTAAGATCAGTATTTATCTGAAATAAAAAGCTTTTGTAACATTATACACTATACCCATTTAAAAGCTTGGAGTCAGTTTATTTTTTGAGGGGGAAAGAAATCAGAAATTAATACTTTCGTTTAGCAAAGATGCTTTAAATTGATCAAAAGTGTTGATAAAGAAATTTATAATGTTACAAAAGTTGTCTATTTCAGATAAATGCTGTTCTTCTAAACTTTCTATTCATTAGAGAAACCTGAAAAAATTCTTCTTCTGTTTTCAACATAATAAAAATAATGTTTTTTTTTAGCAGCAAATCAGCATATTAGAATGATTTCTGAAAGATCATATGACTGGAGTAATGATGCTAAAAATTTAAACACAGGAATAAATTACATTTTATAATGTATTCAAATAAAAAACTGTTATTTTAAATAGTACAAATATTCCAACATTTTACTGTTTTTGCTGTAGTTTGGATCAAATAGATGCAGGCTTGGTGAGCAAAAAAGACTTATAAACATTAAAAGTCGTACTTTTCAAAAACTTTTAAATGGTAGTGTAAATGTTAAAATATATACGAATAAAAAAGTGGTTATATATTGTAATAATATTATCAGTATTGAAAAATAATGAAAAATAAATTATGGAAAATAAAATGAAAAAAATGCAGCATATAAAACTTATTTTAAAACCACTGCAAATATTTACCGACCTCAAGCTTTTAAAAGGTAGTATACTAATTTTCTGATGTATAAAAATGATTTCTAAATGCTAAACTGACTGTATATTTTTCTTCCAGGGCGATTATGATGTTGTTATCAATGATTATGAGAAAGCCAAATCTCTGTTTGGAAACACAGAAGTCCCAGTCTTCAAAAAAGGTAATCTGATCTTTACTGATAATGACTGATAACACATGTTAATGTGACATGCATCTTCTTATATACTTTCACATTAGCTGTGTAAATGTTAAGAAAGATCTGCATGTGCGTTCGTAGTGTACTCAGAGGTGGAGACACGGATAGAAGCCCTGAGAAAACTGCTTTTGGATAAACTTCTGGAGACGCCTTCAACTCTACACGATCAGAAACGCTATATCAGGTGTGTAATAAGTGACTCGCAAAGAATAATTCCAATTGTGTTTCTAAGAGAACCGAAACCCACGTGACAGAAGAATATAAGTGAAGACCATGGTGTTCACATTAATCATCACTTGTGACAGGGGTTTTCATGCTTTTTGATGCCAGGGACCCTCAAATATGGAAAAAAACAAAAGTAAAAAGACGCATACTGTGTGAGAAAGTCAACTCAAAAAATGCTTATTTTAATTTATAAATATAGAATTTATTATAACATACCCACTGTTGTTCAAATGTTTTGCTTGTTGATCAAAACATTTATACGGTAAAAACTGTAGTATTGAGAAACATTATTACAATTTAATTTTTTCTGTTGTTTTTAAATATGTTTTTAAATATAATTTATTCCTGTGGTGGCAAAGCTGAATTTTTAGCAGCATTACTCCAGTATTCATTGTCACATGATCCTTCAGAAATCATTCTAATATGCTGATCTGGAGCTTAAGAAGCTTTTCTTATTATTATCACTATTGAAAACATAATGCATCCTTTCTGAATAAAAGTATTAATTAAAAAAAAGTCCCCAAGCCTTTGATTGGTAGTGTAAATGTTTTATATTCAACTATTTATTTTACGTAATTACATTCCCTGCCTTACACGACCTGTCATTGCGAGAGGGGTTTAAGGGGGTCCTGACAAGGATGTAGTATGTTGATCTAATAATTCTCTCTCCTTACTCAGATATCTGTCGGACCTACATGCTCCGGGTGACCCGGCGTGGCAGTGTATAGTCGCTCAACACAAATGGATCCTGCAGCTGATGCAAAACTGTAAAGAAGATTTTATCAAAGAGCAGAAAGGTACACACACACAGATAGTTTGAAATAAATTGATGGTTCCTCTACGGCTCCGAAGAGTGAAAGCAGTGTGTGTGTTCTGCCCTGTGTGTGTGTGTTTAGATAGTGAGCAGCCCGTGTGTGGTCTGGTCATGACCCTATAGAGAACAGGAAGTCCACAGAGCTCTATAGTGTGGCAGAGCTAAGGGGGGGGTTTGCTGTAGAGAGAGACAGACATCGGGGAATACAAGAAGAGAGAGGAGCATAGATAAACACAGGAGATGATTGGACACCTGGATCAACACCAGCACTCATTTTTTATCAAAAGAAAGGGAGAGTAAACGTCCAAGTGGCTGTATGGCATACATCTTTATCTGTGAGAGAGAAACATGACATGTGTACACTATGTGGACGTATTGAGTGTTTCAGACTATATCAACAATTTAATCAAGACTGAGAAAGAGAAAAAAGAAAGATCTTTAGTGCCATCTTCTGTCAGAGAAGAGCTACTGCATAATGTTTACCAGTTTTTGTCTGGTAACCCAGTGGTTGTAGATTTCAATCTTACCACAGGGTGATTGTCCTATGATAGGTATTTTGAAAGTCACTTGTAAGCATTCGCCTTATGATTTGCATGCAAATCACAGAGGGGGGAAAAAAAGTGCAGAATCATCTAGACCAGTGTTTCCTCATAGGCAAGGCTCAAATATGCCTTCATCAACATAAGACCAGAAATGTTTCTTTTAATTCAAGCATGAATTATCACTCTTGACTGACTATCAGCCATGTGACGGGTTAACTGAAACCCTAATTTTTATAAACGTGATTCATTGTTAAAGGAGCAGTTTACTTCCAAAAGATAATTTACTCATCCCCTTGGCATCCAACATGTTCGGGTCTTTCTTTCTTTCTTTCTTTCTTTATTTCTTTCTGTCAAGAAATTTCTTGAGAAAAACAATTCAGGAATTATCTCCATATAGTGAACTTCAATGGTGCCCCCAAGTTTGAACTTCCAGAATGCAGTTTAAATGCAGCTTCAAAGGGCTCTAAATGATCCCAGCTAAGGAAGAAGTGTCTTATCTAGCAAAACGATCGGTCAATTCCGAAAAAAAAAAAGACAGTTTATATACTTTTTAACCTTAAATGCTCGTCTTGTCTAGGTCTGTGTGGACTGGGTTTTTTTCCAATTCAATATGGTCAATAAGGTTGGGGTGTGTCGAAAAACTGCCATCTCGTTTTCTTCCCCAACTTTAAAATTGTTCTGCATCGCTGCAGAAGTACCGACCCAGTGTTTACAAAGCGAATATGTAAAGAACATCAAACGCCCTTTACCGGTAAAATGGCTATGTAGGATGATTTTGGCTTTGAAGAAGAAAACGAGATGGGAGTTTTTCGACGTACGCTAACTGTATTGACCCGGATTACACAGACTACGCATACGCATCGCAGAGACGAGATAAGATGAGTATTTGAGGTTAAAACGTATATAAATTGTCAATTTCTTTTGAAAATGACCGATCGTTTTGCAAGATAAGACCCTTCTTCCTAGACTGGGATCGTTTAGAGCCCTTTAAAACTGCATTTTGGAAGTTCAGATTTTGGGGCACCATAGAAGTCCATTATATGGAGAGCAATTCTGGAATGTTTTCCTCAAGAAACATAATATCTTTACGACTGAGGAAGAAAGACACAAACGTCCTTGATGACAAGGTGTTGAGTAAATTATCTGTAAATTTTTGTTCTGGTAGCGAACTTCTCCTTTAATTGCCGACGCATGTAGATGAACATTCATTTTGTCTCTCTGTGTCAGTGGGTGGTGTCGGTTTAGAGATGGATCGGTCCTCGGCTCTGAACAGGATCAGCCTCTCAGCTCCGGTGAAGAGAGGAGGCAGCTTCCAGACACCTAAAGACGACTGTGAGTGCAAAAACAGAATGATTAACATACACTACACTGTTTGAAAGATTAAATCATTTCTGAAGGTTCCAGTGTTGCTGCTTTGTCATCAAATGTGTCAATCAAATTTTCTGTATATAATATTATAATAGGAAAGTTATTGTAATAATATTTTACAGTATAATCATTTTTACTGTTTTTATAGTAGTGCACACTGCCATTCAAAAGTTTGGAATCGGTACGATTTTTAGTGTTTTTTTAAAGAATTCTTTTATGCTCATCAAAGTTCCATTTATGTGATCAAAAAAGTTATATGAAATTTTAATGCAATTTTAAACAACAGATTTCTATTTGAATGTTTTTTTTAAATAATTTATTTCTGTGATGCAAAGCTGTGTTTTCATCAGCCATTACTCTTCAGTGTCACACAATATTTAATAAATCATTCTAATATGCTGATGAAATCATCAATAATCAATTTAATAATCAATGTTGAAAAAGAACAGCATTTATTTAAAATATAAATTTTAACAATATGTAGTCTTTACTATCACTTTTTTTCGATATAACGAAAGAAAGAAAGAAAGAAAGAAAGTACTTTGAATATTAGTGTATATTGTTACAAAAGATTTTTATCTTAAAAAGATTCTGCTCTTTTTAAGGTTTTTTATATTTATCAAAGAATCATAGAAATTAATCACAGGTGCCAACAAAATAATAACCAGCGTGGCTTTTTCGAACATTGATAATAAATCAGCATATTAGAATGATTTCTGAAGGATCATTGATGATGATGCTGAAAATTCAGCTTTGCATCATGAGAATTAATTCTATTTTAAAGTATATTAAAATAGAAAAACACTATTTTTAATGTCAATTATATTTCACAGTATTACTGTTTTTTCTGTATTTTTAATCTAATAAATCCAGCCTTGATGAGCAGAAAAAGCCTTCTTTAAAAAACATTGAAAATTTTACTGATCCCAAACTTTTAAATGGAAGTATCCATATATAAAATTATGGAAAATGTTCTGATTTGCTGTGATTTTTTGCTTAATTTCACTTTCAGTCAAAGTTCAAGTAAAAGCTGGTTCGATTTTTGAAACTGCACCAAGTTAAAATGATTTGTGAAACTCATAGAAAGCTCTTTGTCAGCTATTTTCATTTCAGAAGCAGAATGTTGCTGTCTTCGTAACATTATATCATACATATTTTCTCAGCATGGCACTATAAGAGCCCTCAACAGGTCAGGTTTGTGGAAAAGCTCTCAGACGTGGTCATCAGCCAGCTGCCCAACTTCTGGAAACTCTGGATCTCTTATGTCAACGGCAGCCTGTTCAGTGAGGTAGATACATGGACAGATAAACTCAATAGTGTTAGAAACAAGGGCTAGTATAATCATGTTTTAATTACAACACACATTTTGTTGTCTTGGACAGACAGGAGAAAAGTCTGGTCAAGTGGAGAAGTTAAAGAAGAATGCCCGGCAAAGACAAAATGACTTTAAGGTCAGTAAAGCGGCTGTAATGGTTTTGTTCTTGTACTCCGGAGATTAAAAGTATGAACATGAGCCACTAGGGATGAAGACTAGTGATGCATCAAAATTTCTGAAACTGAAAATATTTGGCCCAAAAAATCATTTTCGGTTTCATCTGAAACTGTTCAGAGGGACAAAATCATTGACTGAAACTATGTTTAATCTGTTTTTCTTTTTCTATAGCCCATTTTGACTGTGTCAGTGTCTGTTTTGTGCACGTAACTCATGAACACGTCGACTGTGTGGACGCTAGGGCTGGGTTGACAATATAAAAATAAATTTCTCATTTTGATAAACCAAGATTTGGAATAAGAATGAATTAACATCAGTTGGTATGTTGAAAGGAGCAATATATATACTTACTCAACCTGTTGTCTTGAAAACAAGTTTTTCTTATACAGTCACCAAGTATTTATGTTTCAATGACACCTTTAAGTAGAAACATAACTATATCATTACAAAGTTTATATAAAAATTACCTTTTGTGCAATTTAAATGTTTATATATAACTCTTATAGCTTTTGTTTGAGTGTTGATTATTAAATAAACTTGATTAATTGGTCATTCCTTGTATTCAGTGGACCTCATAACATTTAAAAAAATGCAACATTCATTTATTGTATGGTTATGATAGGGAGATGTAAAACATGTGAAACCTTAGGTGTATAAATTTAAGCAATTATGAGCCAAATTCAAGAAGAAGGAGGACCAAAAACGTCCACCCTGTTGGGGACAAATTAACAACAGTTTGAAAGATTTATGAATTAAATGTATGGACATTTTTTGTGAGGCATACAGATAATTACAATACTAATTTTATTTGAACTTGGTTTTGGTAATAAAGGTTAAATACACTATCTTCAACTTAAACATCAATTTCTGTCACAATCACTATGTAAACTAAATGTGTCCACCCTCTTAGGTTTTCTGCAAAAATGCTAACACAGAAGGTCTGTTGAATAAAGAATTGAATTTTTTTTTTTTTTTTTTTTAAATGCTACTTTTACAAATAAGTATTTAAGTATATCTACTTTTTTCATGTTCCCCTTAACAGGGTGGACATGTTGAAGTTGACAACATCAGATGGGAAAGATAAAATAATTAAAACAGACAATTAACAAGTCTCACATTCACATTCCCAAATTGTTTTGCCTCCAAGAAAATGTCAGGCGTTCGATATGATGTAATTTCCTTTTTTTTTTACTTTCATTTAAAGGGCCAGTAGTCAATTATTACAGGGTGGACAATATTTTGAGGGACAAACTTAAAATTTTTTTAAAAATATGAATATAATACTTGAGAAATTATATATACATTAGTGAAAAGCATTACTGATACACCAAAAAAAAAAAAAAAAAAAAAAAAAAATTAAATAAAATTAAATAAAATAATTAAATAAAATAAAAAAATCACTCATATTAAATGTTGAAATCATCATCAAAATGACAGGCACAGATCTGGGGACATAGGAAAAATGGTGATGTTAGATTATTTGGTTTAAAATGCTGTAGAATGTTTAGAATTATTTAAAAATAAAACTTAAATATGCTTAATAAGTTCAAAAGGTGTTATTTACTTCAGAGACAACTTTTAAAATGGATGTTGAAAATTTTAAGCCAATAATATCATGATCTTTACTGGGGACACAAAAGGCACCGAATCCCAGGAATGACCCAATTAATTGATTATTAAATGCAGTTTACTTTTTGGTAAGGGCTGTTTTAGTCCATAATGGGTTTGGTAAATTTGATTGCGTTTAGGGCATGATTGAGGAGGTGACTCGTCGTTTGGTGAAGTTGGTTCGAGGGGCTCTGTTACCCTCCTCGCTTACTGAGCAGCAGCTGAGACAGTATGGAGGCTGGGACACCAAAACCCCTCTCAGTGGAGCCTGGCTCACTCAGGTCATCCACACCGTCAGGTAAGTGACTGAGTTTGTAGAAGAAATGTAGGAATTAGTAAGGTCAAAATGAAATTCACGGCTAAAAACAAATTTGCTATTTGCATACTCTTCTGTAGACTTAAAGGGATAGTTCATGGACCTTTCTCACATTTCTGGAATTTCTCGTAGCGGAAGTCATCATAGTTAGGTAAAATCTGAGAGCAGTGAATGGGGGAGTACCACAAATATATTTTTTGCCTTCCCATTTGCTCAAATAGCAAAAGAAAATGTACTCGATAGTGTTTTCACGACTTTCAATCAAGGGAAAAAAATTGAGCTAGACTGATAACGGCAGTCAGAAGAGAAAACAATGTCAAATTTACCGTCCCTCCAATAGACGCGGCATTAGAAACACTAGCTTTTTTGTAACTTGATGAAAAGGTGATAGAATACAAAGTATAGTGTTATAAATGTACATACATATTTAAAAAAAAAATCAAACTGTAAAAAACTTTAAGGGATTTATGATGATGATGACCGTTGAAACGCATCATCACAGGCTTGTGAAAAGGGTCCATTTACTTACCATCATGTCATTCCAGACCTGCACGGATTTCTTGCGTTTGTGAAACACAACAGAAAATATTTGGAGAAGTCTCTGTCTTTTTTTTTTTATATTACAGACATTCTTAAAACTGTATGTTTTTATATTGCACAAAGGAAGGTCAGTCATTAAGGGTTAAGGGTTGAGAAAATTATGGCACAGTTTTCATTTTTAGGTAAAAAAATCCCTTTAAGCAAGTTTGTTGTTTTCATCTGTTTCATGTAAACTTGAAATATAAGACTTTTTCATTTACATTTACACTAGATCCATATAAGCCAGGCTGCTGTTTTTAATGTCCCATATTCTAATAATTAATGTTAAATTACTGGTTTCTGTTGCCATTTTCAGCCTTTCGTTTTCTTTCAGCTGCAAAATTTTAGTACATCCTTAGTAGGAATGATTTATGTTTATCCTTTCCTTGTATTTTCATATAAAGCTCATTTAAATCTCTCTCTTAGGTTAAGTCATGAAGCTCTGTCAGCCTTAGAGATTCCTAATGACCTGCTGCAGGTGATTCAGGATTTACTGCAGGACCTGCGTGTGCACTGCCTGCTGACCACACTACAGCATACTGAAGAGGGTAAAACTACACATTCACTCGGCTTTTCTTAATATCTTGGTTTCAGTTCAAGCAAACAATAGCAAATAAGCTGAACTATATCTACAGAATATTTGCTTAAAATGCTTTGCAGATAAGATTAATGGTCAACATTGATCAAGATGGACTGGCTGATATATCATTCTGTCACTGATGTCGATTGCTCCAGATGAAAACAATAGGGGGAGCTATAGAGCTCTCAACTAAATGGATTTGCATTTGCAAGTTCAGTATAAACAGCTCATTTTATGTAAAATATTCAGTTAAATTCTACCATCTGTCACTAGGATTTAACTCTATATATATATTAGGATGTTTTATAGTTGTATTATTTCACTGTAAATTGTTTTAGTTATTTTAGCTAAGTACTGTTTCAAACGACTAGCTTTCCCAGTAAAAGTAGTTTCCTGAATGAGTATTCAATGTATTTGTTTATTGTTATTGATTATTGTTTAGACGTAAAGAGGCTTGCAGAAAAGGAAGACTGGGTTGTGGACAATGAAGGAATCACGTCACTGGTGCATGTTTTATACACTTATTATATTTTATGTAGTTTATTTCATTCTAAAAACGTAAAAATCAAAAACCTAAGCATAAATTGTGTGTCTGTTTCAGCCGGCCCAGTTTGAGCAGTGTATGGTTCAGATGCTGCAGTCTCTGAAGGAGCCCATGGAATGTAAACCTGGAGAGATCAATGTACAAATATTCACAAAACACTCATTCTGCGCCCTACCACTGCAGATTATATGGAGAGTAATCAATCATATGTGTCTGTCTTTTTGTCCTCAGATCTTGAATTTGGATGTGGTTCAAGACAAAGCTTGCGAACAGTGTGTTTCTATCATGAAGGTACTGTGTGCTGTTTTCTGTGAATGATGGGATTATAAATATAATTTGTTCTGAATAAAAAGAATTTGCATGTCTCTGCTTGCTTTAGGTCTTTATTAAATGCCTCGAGCAGCTCAGCACCAAGACTGACGGAGACCTCAACACCTCCCAGTGAGTTTTATTTTATTTCATTACATATTAAGTCCATTACATTATAAAGTTTCATTTTCAAATCTCAAAAAAAAAAAGTTAAATGAAATATATATGGTAAAAATATAGTATATCAAATTATAAAAAATATATGAATAGTTTATAAACAAATTCAAAATGTAACTCTTTTTAAAATGTTTAAAAATCATGTTTTTTTATGTTATCATGTTTTTTGTTTTGTTTTATTGCGTTATTGCTGTATATTTTAGTTATTTTTACTTAATCAAAATAACCCAACCTCAGTTTGATTGAGATTAACTGGGATGCACAATAAAAAAAACATGATTTTTGAAAACTGTTATCTGTTTTTGCAAATTAACTCTTCATATTCTGTTTCTTGGTTTTGTAGTTATTTGACATCTAAATGGCTTCCTACATGTAGGGATGTAACGAATCATGATAAAATTCCCCCACGGTTAGTATTACCGTTTCATATTTTAATTATCATTATAACCATATTCGATTACCGCGATATGAACAACTGACGATAAATGAATACTCTGCAGCATAAAGCACAGTTTTACATAACAGTTTCTTTAGCGCACAGCACACAGAGTAGTTTTGTGTTGTGTGAAAAGACGGCGGAAAAGCTGGGATATTTTAAAAGGGCGCTAAGGCGCAGATCTCTGAGCACCCACGGAAAAACACGAGATAGTCTCCGTTCATTTTACCCAATAAGAAATGGATTGAAGCTTTTACGACTGAATTCTAATTTTTGTTGTTCATTTGAACTTCAAGTTTTTGGTGTTATTGGCAAATGCAAAGAGTGCATTAATGTAACACGAGAGGGTCCCAGCACGAATCTCTCAGCTTGCAGCGGGCTTGCTCTTCCAAATATATAGTGATCATGGCTTTGCACTCCCTCAGATATTACATGTCAAACTTTGCCTGAATAAGTGCTTATTCTAAACAGGTATTTATTAAATCATTTTATTTAGTGAAATGCAACCCTCATAGAAAGAATGTTTGTATTATTTGGTAACTAATGTATTTGCAGTCCTTGCATTTCACTAAGCAATTAAGCTATGAATGAATTAATTATATGAATGTACCTCTGGAGGTTCTGACTGTCTTCAGTCAGATTCAGTGGCATTTTGTTTTAATTTTCACTCCATGTAATATCTAAAGTAGTGTTTTTGATGGCAATACTGCTTCATCCACGGAGTTCACGGAAACAGCTATAATTCAGCTTTTCCATAAGCGCCATCTAGTGTCATACAGTGGATTTACAGAGACTTACATTTACATTCAGCTTGTGTGCTGTTTTTGTCTGGCCAAAAAAACTATTTATTAAATTTTATTAAATGATTAACCCTTTTCTTCATTTAAAGGCTGAAATGTGAGGTTTACATTTTATG
The DNA here is from genome assembly GCF_022985175.1 of Labeo rohita. Taxonomy (NCBI): domain Eukaryota; kingdom Metazoa; phylum Chordata; class Actinopteri; order Cypriniformes; family Cyprinidae; genus Labeo; species Labeo rohita. The sequence goes on along the minus strand of NC_066888.1, from coordinate 17,082,160 downwards.
AAACGTTTTCAAAGCTTTATTTGATCATTTACATTAGATATTTGAACATGCCATTAGTTAAACTGTTGTCAGTCATGTTGTCATTTAAAATCAGGACATTATTGGTATTGTTATTGTTTGGTGATTAGGAAAACAAAAAGTCATTTTATTTGTTGTTTGTTGATTTTAAATATAAAGTTTGGTGAAGTGATTTATGTGTCAGTACTTTTTGAACATTTCCAGCACAATTTAGCAATACCATGATAATACTGATAACTGTGATAATTTTGGTCAATATAATCGTGATAGGAAATTTTCATACCGTTACATCCCTACCTACATGCTCCTTATGCCATGCTAACTTTGATTTGACTGACATTTTTCTGATTAATAATAATAATAATAATATATATATATATATATATATATATATATATATATATATATATATATATATATATATATATATATATACTTTTATAAATTATAAATCAGACATTGAAAAAATGTTAATCATAGGAATAATTTAATATCATTGTCTGTATGAATTAAATTTAAATTTTTGAAAAACTTGCATCCAGACATGAATGTACATCACTGAGCCATATATATAATATTTTGGCTGAATGTTTAAGTTTACAGTGGGAGTATAATATAAAGGTCTTTTTCTTTCAGTTTGTCTGTGGACTTGGCCTCACCTGATCTTTTTAAGGGCATCCAAGAAGACTTCAGTTCAAAACCGGTAAGGCCATTTTCCCCCTCCCCTCCTGATTTCCAGTTTTGTCCGTGTTCCATTTCATCTTTCTATTTATTCACACCAATAATGCATATTTAAATAATTTCTGTGCTATATTATACATACATATAAAATACATTTGAATTGTGGCCTAGCCGTTAGCACATCAAGCTGTGGTGCTCAAATGGGAGCCAAGCTTTGAATCTGGCTTTCGTCAAGTACTCATACATTCCACTGTCTTCACTTTTTTTGTTTATCCACTTTCACTCTCAATGAAATGTCAAACATGGTCACATCAAAAATGCAGTATGTGTGGACTATGTGGTATTTTATTTCACAGTAAATGCAGAGGTGGATGTCACTGTATGTGACAGGATATTTGAATACAGAGAATAGGAAGTGAGTGCAGATAACAGCTGCCTTCACGCTATTCTGACATGTTCAGCTCCTCACCTTATTTTAAACCAAATAAAAAAAGTCCAAATAAAACAAGTCCAAATAACATGTCGATGTGTAGTATCAGAACCACAGAGTGTCACAGTGTTACTAAAAGCTGAAAACCGGATAGAGAAAGAGAGAGAGAGAAACCAGGTAATGAGGCCATGTGTTTAAAAATGATCAAAACGAAACCTCATTGATTGAAGATATTCAGAGACCTCAAGTAACCTTGAAGTGCTTCCTCACTTCATTTAATCCCTTCTTTTGTGCTTATTCAGTAATGTATGTGTGCACATGTGCTTGAAAAAAAGTTTTAACCCGCACAAATAGTTTACAGTGACCCCAAACATATTTGTACTCTTCTGTCGTTTGAAGTTAGATTTAAAATAGCCTAATTACTGTAGATACAAAATATCAAATCAAACTGGCATGTGCAAAAGAAATAATGCTAGACATAATCTAAGAACAAACTGTTGCACCTAGTCTGAAGGGGATTTTTAGTGACCATATGAAGTCAGTTCCTTTAAATTTGCACAGGTGTCCTGGCAGAGCAACCACAGGTACAGTTCATCACGTCAACTATGACCTGTTCCACCAACACTTGACAGCCAGAAACTGTACTGTATAGAATTTTTTTGTGTATATATTAAACTATACGTACGTGGGTTTGTAATTTGAAACGTGTAGTGTAGTATCAGACTGGTTAAAGTATCTACACTATATTTTACATAAAAGCCACTTTGTTTAATGTTTTAGTCATATAGTTCCAAAAATCTCTGTTTTTTTGTTTTTGTTTGGGGTTTGTTTTTCTTTAAATACCTTGTGGGCCACTGCAAATTTTTGTTATTTATTACTTCTAAAAAACCCTTTTCCTGAGAAAACATCCTGTGTTCCGTTATGGATGCCTTTGTCACACTTTCCATCTGCAACACAGCAAACATTCAGACATCACGCAGAAGAGTCATGTGTTGTGAAAAACAGCAGCTTTCTCTTCAGAGAGCACAATGCAGCAGCCGCTCAAATGGGGTTTCCCCTAGCCTGCAGTGGAAGAGCTGCAGGTTTCCCCTCTATCTCTCTCTTTTTCTCTATTTTACTCGCATATCTATAGTAGTATTGCTTCACACACTCTCAGACTATTTCTTGTTCATGTGTGTGTGTGTGTGTATATATATATATATATATATATATATATATATATATGTGTAGTTAGTTAGCGGTCAGTAGGATTTTTTTTAAATCTCTTATGCTCACCAAAGCTACCTTTGTTTGATCAAAAATAGAGTACAAGTCATACTACGAAATGTTATTACAATTTAAAATAACTGTTTTCTATTTGAAAGTATTTATTGTAACTGATTCAGTTGCTGTGTGTGTTTACTCTGGCCCATGTAGGAGCAACGCCTCCTCATCATCCTCAGTAACTGTCAGTATCTGGAGAGACACACGTTTCTCAATCTGGCTGAGCACCTGGAGAAGAACGGCTTCACCACTGCAGAGAAGATCATCAGGGTACAAAGACACATGCATTTCGTTTTTTACTCCAGTCCACCGTTGGCATTTATTTCTAAGCGATAACAGATGTGTTTCCAGTTGTGGTAATTTATGTATATTTTGCTGAAGTGAGAATGACTCACGTAGATTGAGGAGAAGCTGAAGGGTTTTTCATGGTGGCATGACAACACACTCACTCGAGGTGGCTTTTTGCGCCGCCCTGTAGATGAGAAGGTGAAGCCCTGATGAAAGGTTATGGTCGGCCTTTCCAGTAAATGCAGTTCATAGTGAATGAGTATGTTGGGCTCAGATGTTGTGTAGATCATGAGAATGCATTGTACTGCATCTTTCAGAGTGATTTAACTTTGAATAAGAGCTTGATAACTCAATGGAGAGAATGATCATAAAGTGACACTGATATATATCTTAGTATGGACAAAAATAAGCATTGATTATTGATCATGCATTATAGTAGTGATTTACAGCTGCATCGCTATTTTGCTAAATGTGATCAAGGATTTGAACCTTGATTGGGGGTTTACACTGACAATAAACATCAGCAGAGCTTAGTTTTATGCATATATGTAGTAAAGCAGTGTTCCAATGGGAGTGCAGAAAGGGATCTGCCAGTCAATAACCGCGATTGATCCACCTACAAGAAACTAGCAGAAAAACTCAGAGACCCGGCCTTGATTTAATCACTGAATTTTAAACCACAGCTTTAGTTTTTAGTATTAAATTCCATTGTATTTGCTCTGAAATGATTTTCTTCCCCAGAATTATTGTCTTGTTTTCCAGTACAAATATCTAAAAGAAACATTTACTCAAAGCATGATTACTTTTCTGAAAAATGTATCAAAATTAAGTGATCTTGTGTAAAATTAGGAAAAAAAGTACCTGCAAATGTGGTAAGAATTGTTTTTTTCTTACCGCATTGGCAGACATTTTTTCAAATTTTAAATGTAAAGTTATTCAATTTTAATAAGTGATTGTATTAAGCATATTTAGATAATTGTACTGAAAAAAAAGACACAAATACTGAGCAAGAAAATCATATTTTGCAGCATACAGGTAAGAGGATTTAAAGAGATCACCCAAAAATGAGAATTCTGTCATTAATTACTCACCCTCATGTTGTTACAAGCCCGTAAGACCTTTGTTCATCTTTGGAACACAAATTAAGATATTTTTGATGAAATCCGAGAACTTTCTGACCCTGCATAGACAGCAACACATCGGACACATTCAAGGCCCAGAAATGTAATAGGGACATTTACATTTACATTTAGACATTTAACACTCTTTTATCCAAAGCAACTTACAAAAGAGGACAATGGAAGCAATCAGAATCAACAAAAGAGCAATAACATGCAAGTCTCAGTTAGCCTAATGCAGTACATTAGCAAGGTTTTTTTTTTTTTTTTTTGTTATATGATAATGTAATAAATAAAAAGAAAAAAAATAGACTAGATAAAGAAAAAGCAGTGTTAGAAAAAAAATAGAATACAAAAAGAACAGAGAAGCTAGTGTTAGTGTTAGTTTTTTTTTTTTTTTTTTAATAAAGAATACAATTAGAATAAAGAGTTCTAGAGTTTGTGTTTTTAGCCAATTCTTGAAGATGTCTGAGGACTCAGCTGTTCGAATTGAGTTGGGCAGGTCATTCCACCAGGAGGGTACATTTAATGTGAAAGTCCGTAAAAGTGATTTACTCTTTGAGATGGCACAATAATGCGCAGTTCACTTGCAAAACACAAGATTCTAGAGGGCACATAAGTCTGAAGTAATGAATTTAGATAAAGGGGTGCAGAGCCAGTGGTGGTTTTGTAGGCAAACATTAATGCGACCAGCTATTGGTAGCCAGTGCAAATTGTTGAAGAGAGGTGTGACGTGCGTTCTTTTCGGCTCATTAAAAATTAATCTTGCAGCCGCATTCTATGTCAGTCTTCGTTGCACATTCACAAAATTATCACAACGCATTCTTGTGTTGCTGCTGATGGATCCGGCATTTTGACACGAAAAAGAAGAAATTGTTCAGTAAAGTCATTATTTTTGCTATATTTGCACACAAAAAGTATTTTTGTAGCTTCATAACATTATGGTTGAACCACTGATGTCACATGGACTATTTTAACAATGTTCTAACTACCTTTGTGGGCCTTGAACGTGGTAGTTGCATTGCTGTCTATGCAGGGTCAAAAAGCTCTCAGATTTCATCAAAACCATTTTAATTTGTGTTCTGAAGATGCACGAAGGTCTTACGGGTTTGGAATGACATGAGGGTGAGTAATTAAAAACAAAATATTCATTTTTGAGTGAACTATCCCTTTAAATTAGCTTGAGGGGAATTGTGCTATTTATGAACTGCTTGGACTGCAGATCATTTTTGCCTGACTTTTAAAAGGTATCCAAGAATCAGAATATTCTAAGGAATGGGCTCTTTTCACTTAACAGCACCCTAGCAAAAGTACCAAGGACACTTTAGAACCTCCAGAGCAACAAAATATAACACTCAGAACACCAAGTAGCAACAATCTTGCAACCATGCATGACACTAAAGTGTCACAGTGGGAGTTTTGCACAGTTTTGCACAGTTTTGCATGGACAAGGCTTTTTCATTTTCTTCCAACAATATAAAAGTCTAGTTAAATATGTGTACCAAATTAGACTGCTACTCAGGACAGATGCCCATCTCTGGTGTTTTGCTAGGTTCCCAGAGATTTTGTCCCTTGTTGAGATGGTGCTTTCCATTTTGGTTTTTTGAGGACTTCCCTAAAGTTCAACACACATCAGAATGATGGACATGCATGAGTGGTCTCTACTCATTCTGCAAGAAGTGTGTGATAGTGTGATCTTAATGGTTTTTTTTTTTTAAAGTTCACATGCACTGTTTTTAAAGAGAGAATCTTCACTGGTGTGTGATTAAACTGAATGCATGTTCATGTTATTCAGGTCAGCATAGAGGAATTGAGACATCTGGATGAATATCTGTTTGAGACGTACATCGAAAAAAAATCTGATCCTATTGTCGGCTCTCTGGAGCCTGGCATCTATGCCGGATACTTCGACTGGAAGGACTGCCTGCCACCTACAGGTAACACATGCCTCAGTCATGTAATCTGTATGTTGACAGCACTCTGTGGATGTTTCTAGAAGACATTGCCTGTCTGAAACATCATCACCATGGAGATGATACTAATAGAGAAAGATCCACAAACACTTTTGCTAGTCTTGAATCTGCAGTTTCAGTCTACAGTTATTGCTTTCATGTCAGTTTCAGACATGGTAGGTTGTGTGTGTGTGTGTGTGTGTATATTTAGCATGACTGGGTCTGTTGGTGCATACTTCACTAAATTCTATTGGCTGTGTGAATCATTTGTGAACTTACAAGAACGCTTCCTGCTTCTGAGACATTATAAGAAGAACTCGCTGAACTGTGTAAAACCAACCTTCTTATCTTCACCACTGTTACAATTTAGCTCCCAATCAGTTTGAAAAATCATTACCTCCAAAATAGACAAAAAAATATTATTATACATTAATGTACACTAGCATTCAAAAGTTTGGGATCAGTAAGATTTTTTTTAATACTTTTATTTAGCACGTTTGCATTATATTGATCAAAAGTGACAGTGAGACATGTTGCAAAAGTTTTTTCAAATTTAAAAATGGTGTTCATTAAAGAATTCTGAAGGAAAAAGCATCACATTTTCCACAGAATATTAAGCAGCAAAACTGTTTAACTTTGCTAAAAATAAGAAATGTTTTATGAGCACCAAATCAGCATATTAGAGTGATTTCCTAAAGATCATGTAGCACTGAAGACGGGAGTAATGATGCTGAAAATTCAGCTTTGCCATCACAGGAATACAATTACATTTAAAAACATTTTCAAATAAAAAACAGTTACTTTAAATTGTAATAATATTTCACAATATTACCGTTTTTACCTTGTTTTTGGTCACATAAACGCAGCTTTGGTAAACATAAAATACTTCTCTCAAAAACATACTGACCACAAACTTTTGAATTGTAGTGAATCTCTTTGAAATAATAATCATAATGCTATACAGTATAAATAATTAAATAATGTGATTTACATTATTAAACATTGCATGCTATGTGATTGACTTATAAATGTGGATTTCACATGCATATACTATATAAATATTATAGAATCAGGAAGTGATTACTTTAACAGTGCAAAGAAGGCAAATACATATATTGTAAACATCAAAAAAAATGTAACAAGATGATTATGCTCAACCTCAGTACAGAGGAAAAGTATCCTTTTGCCCCCAACAATGTGTTAGACTCATAGACTCACTTATACAATTTATGACAACTATGCAAAACCGTGTCATACTTGTAAAGTGAAGCTCAAAAGATTTTCCACTCACGTCTATGTTTCGGATGGTTATTTTTTAAAACTGTGAACCTTAAAAAGCAAGAACATGACTCATTGATTTACCTTTTCTCATTCCCTTTCTCTCTTTCTGACTCAGGTGTGAGAAGTTACTTAAAGGAGGCTTTGGTCAGCATTATCTCTGTTCATGCTGAGGTGAGATGCTCAAACTTTTTATCTTTGTTTTAAAAAATGGCCTGTTTGACATCTTGCTCCTTCAGAATGCCACCTTTTCTGTTCCAAACCCTTGTAAGCTACTTGCATAGACAGCATTTAAAAGCTTTAAAGGTGCACTGTCAATTGTGTTTCATTATAAGGTACCTTGTATTGGCTAAAGACGGCACCACATGTTGTATTCGAGATAAGAGAATCTCAGAATTCAATGTGACAAGCTTGGTTAAAAAGAAAAACATGATGAAATGCACAGTCAACAGTAAAAGGCTGGTATGATTTTTAATGAAAATAAATGCAGCTGTTAATATTTTAATTTGCCGCTGAAACATTGGCGAAGTTAAGTAGTCACTTCCAGAACAAAAATTTACAGATAATGTACTCACCCCATTGTCATCCAAGATGTGCAAGTTTTGCTTTCTTCAGTTGTAAAGAAATTGTTTTTTGAGGAAAACGTTTTAGGAATTTTCTCCATATAGTGGACTTCTATGGTGCCCGCAGTCCAAAATGCAGTTTAAATGCAGCTTCAAAGGGTTCTTAACGATCCCAGCTGAGGAATAAGGATCTTATCTAGCAAAACAAATCGTAAAAATTCATATACTTTTTACCCTCAAAAGTTTGTCTGCCATGCGCATGTGAAGGGTATGTCGAAAAACTTGCATCTCTTTTTCACCTCTAACTTCAAAATCGTCCTACATCTCTGTTTTGCCTTGTTTTGTGTTACGTTCCCCTACTGTCTAGGGGTTTAAGAGGGGAAATAGCAACGAAGAAAAAGCAAATAATAAAAAAAACCCCGGCAAGAACACACTTCAGTCCCCTGTCCCAGACTGATAATGACACCAATTTCGAGGTACAAAAAAAGTAGTGGTTTATTTACAACAAAAAGAGACCGTAAGTTTAACAAACAGATAGGAAGCAATGGCTCAGGAGAGAGCAAGGCCTAAAATAACAAACAAAACATTCAGCTAACTAATTTTAGGGAGCAACTAACTAACCTCAAATTCCAAAAGAGAAAATAAACAACATAAAACTTCCCTCTACTCCCTAACTGAACCAAAAACAGGGATGAAGGAGAAGTCCAAAGAAAAAGGCACTCTCTCCCTACGCTTCCCACAATAATATACAAATAACAAAATTCAAAAGAGTAGAGGTTCTTGCAGTTTTAGCTTAATAAATAAATGGAACAAAAAACAGCTACTACCTCCAGACAGTTCACACTGAAATACTATTAGCCACTGCTAATTCCCAACACAAACTCAGGTTGACAACTATGATAAAGGACGTTTGATCTTCTTTGCACATTCACTTTGGAAACACTGGGTCGGTACTTGTGCAGCGATGTAGGATAATTGTGGTTTGAGGAGAAAATGAGATGGGAATTTTTTGACATACTCTAACTGTCTTGAACCGGTATGCAGAGAGAGCATGCACAGCTAGACAAGATAAGGATTTAAGGTTAAAAAGTATATAAACTGATTGTTTCACTAGATAAGGCCCTTCTTCCTCGGCTGAGATCGTTTAGAGCCCTTTGAAGCTGCATTTAAACTGCATTTTGGAAGTTCAAACTCGGGGGCACCATAGAAGTCCATTATATGGAGAGAAATCCTGAAATGTCTTCCTCAAAAAACACAATTTCTTTTCGACTGAAAAAAGAAAGACATGAACATCTTGGATGACAACGGGGTGAGTACATTATCTGTAAATTTTTGTTTTGGAAGTGAACTACTCCTTTAATACGCAAATTCTCAATGATTCTCTATTTTTTGCTCTTTCAGGTTTTCACAGTTTCCAAGGAGCTGGTTCCTCGTGTCTTGTCAAAGATCATAGAAGCTGTAGCTGAAGAAATGAGCCGTCTGATGCAGTGTGTGTCCTCCTTTAGTAAAAACGGTGCACTGCAGGTACAAGTCACCCTTTGTATGCACTTATCAGGACAGTTGGCATTTGATCTTAAGGATGCTGAAAACCACATCATCTTTTTACACCATCATTAATATTTCTCTATCCAGGCACGTCTGGAAATCTGTGCGCTGCGAGATGCCGTAGATCCATACCTAACGTCAGAGAGTCGGTGAGATATAAACACGTTCAACGCAGATGTCTTAATACAATTAAAACTAAAAAGTGTTAGTATGATAACGTGAGTGTGTGATGTTGTCTCACATGTGTTTCATCTGTGTCTCAGCACTAGTTTTAAGCAGGCGTTGGAAGCTCTACCACAGCTACAGAGTGGAGCTGACAAGAAGTAAGTTTTCAGTCAAATACACTACCAGTCCAAAGATTTTAAGGTTTTTTTAACAAAGTCTTCTGCTCACCAAGCCTGCAATTATTTGATCCAAAGTACAGCAAAAACAGTAACATTTTGAAATAATTTTACTATTTAAAATAACTGTTTTCTATTTGAATACGGTTTGAAAATGTTATTTCTGTAATCAAAGCAAAATTTTCAGCAACATTACTTCAGTCTTTAGTGTCACATGATCCTTCAGAAATCATTCTAATATTTTGATTTTTAATCAAAAACATTTTTATTATTATTATTATTATTATTATTATCAATATCTAGTTTTTGTTTCAGATAAATGCTATTTTTCTGAACTTTCTATTCATAAAAGAAACCTGAAAAAATTCTACTGTTTTCAACATAACAATAATAATAAATGTTTTTTGAGCAGCAAATCAGAATATTAGAATGATTTCTGAAGAATCATGTGACTGGAGTAATGATGCTAAAACATCAGCTTTGAAATAACAGGAATAAATTAAATCTTAAAACATATTAAAATAGAAAATAGTTATTTTAAATACTAAAAATATTTAAAAATTTTTGCTGTACTTTGGATCAAATAAATGCAGGCTTGGTGAGCAGAAGAGACTTCATAAAAAAATCTTACTGTTCAAAAACTTGTCTGGCAGTGTACATGCTGAGCGTTATACTTAACACTGAAAAACTAACATTTAAAGAAATTTTAGTCATTAGAGATTATGATATTTAGAGCTGAGCTCAGATGTCATGACATGACACATCTAAGTGTTCAATTCACTCATCTTCTAGATGATGGGAACATCTTGATATTTAAATTAGTCTCACATGCCTACTGATAAATTGCTACATGACTGACCACTTTGAGGGTGTAAATCAATTCACTGATAATACAAATCACTTTAAAGTATGAAACTGTTAGAAATAGCAGGCAAGCATGATTCTCTCCGTAGTGATTGATTTGCTCTTAAAGTGGGCCGTGCTAAGTTACAAAAGTGTAAATGACTTGTAATAGACTTGGAAGCTTCCATCTGAATGGGTTGAAAGTTATAAACCAATCAGTAATGTTTTGGATAATATGCCATCATTTTCCAGCCAAAGTGTGTTTATGAATTTTTAGGTAACACTGCAAATAAAAAAGTACTTTTACATTTAAGCAAATGCATATTTTAAAGTATAAAAAAGGATCCTTAAATTTGCAAAATCCCAAATCTGTTTTTCTTAAACAGTAGAAAACATCAAACCATTAAGGCAGTACAGTTATAAAAACAAAACAAAGAAAAAATTTAAGTATACACAAGTACAAATCCCTTAAAAAATTAACTGTGGTTTTACTATAGTAAAAGTGTAATATACTTTGTAATACTTAGCACTGCTTCACTTAAGATTTAACTGACTAGCATGTGTTTCACTTAATATTGTTATCTATTTCTGTTTTTTTAGAATTTGAATTAGAAGACATAAATGAGATCTCTGATTGAAGTCCTTAAAAGTCAAAACAGTAGTGCTTGAAAAGTCCTTAAAAGTCCTGAAATTTAATTTTACAATATCTGTACGAACCCTGTTACTGTCACTTTTAATCAGTTTGATGTGTCCTTGCTTAAAAGAGAAGTCCACTCCCAGAACAACAATTTACAGATAATGTACTCACCCCCTTGTCATCCAAGATGTTCACGTCTTTCTTTCTTCAGTCGTAAAGAAATTGTTTTTTGAAGAAAACATTTCAGGATTTTTCTTCATATAATGGACTGATATGATGCCCCGAGTTTGAACTTCCAAAATGCAGTTTAAATGCGGCTTCAAACAATCCCAAATGCGGTTGTAAACGATCCCAGCCGAGGAAGAAGGGTCTTATCTAGCAAAACGATCAGTTATTTTCATAAAAATAACACGATTTATATACTTTTTAATGTCAAATGCTCGTCTTGTCTTGCTTTCCCTGAACTCTGTGTATTCTGGTCAAAAATACATGTCGAAAAACTCAGATCGTATTTCAACTCCCTCAACTTCAAAATTGTCCTATATCACTGTTTTATCTTTTTTGTTAAGGGTGTTTGATCTTCTTTGCATGTTCACTTTGCAAAGACTGGGTCAGAACTTCTGCAGTGATGTAGGATGATTTTGAAATGATTTTTGAAGTTGAGGGAAAAAATACGATTAGTTTAATACAGAGTTTTTCGACATACCCTAACTGTCTTGAACCAGAATACACAGAGTTCAGGCAGAGCAAGACAAGACGAGCGTTTGACATTAAAAAGTATTTAAATCGTATTTTTAAAATGAAAATAACTGATCGTTTCGCTAGATAAGACACCGGTTTACACTGCATTTGGGATGGTTTGAAGACGCATTTGAACTTCATTTTGGAAGTTCAAACTTGGGGCACCATATCAGTCCATTATATGAAGAAAAATCCTGAAATGTTTTCCTCAAAAAACACAATTTCTTTATGACTGAAAAAAGAAACACATGAACATCTTGGATGACAAGGGGGTGAGTACATTATCTGTAAATTGTTGTTCTGGAAGTGGAGTTCTCCTTTAAAAAAAATCAGAATTGAGCAGATAGTCTTGGCACAGTAGTGCTTGTTTGAGTGTAGTGTGTCAAACTTGATTATTCATTAAATTTACAAATATGTACAGATGTCTTTAGTGATTTTGTTTATTGAGGGTTAATTCTTGTTTATTAGTTTCAGAATTTTTCTAATACATCTCTCTCTCTCTTTTCTCAGACTCTTGGAGGAGCTACTGAATAAGTTTAAGAGTAGTATGAAGCTACAGCTTAATTGCTTCAAGCCTGCTTCTTTTCAGCCTGTGAAGCGATAAGCCTTCACAAAACCCCGACATTTCAACAACACCTCTTTGTTGTAACACTAAGACACCATTTCAGTTTTAAAAAGCATTAATAACCATTAAAAGTCAATTTAGTGCCACTAATATAGCCTTTTCTGCTTGCTGTTGTTGTACTGCCTCTATCAAGATGCACATCAAAAGCCAAAATAAATTAATGTGCTCTTACAAAGAGTGGGTTTTTGCAAACATTAATGTGCAAGACAGTTGCTAGAGTAATTGGCAGGTTTGTGTTTTTGTGTGTGTGACAGAGATAGAAACAGCAGGAGTTTTGCTCTTGGTAGATGAAACTATTGAGTCCTGAAATGACTCTTGTCCTCATTTTTATCAAGAGAGTCGTTTTATGTTAAAGTCTATTATGACCACACGATTAGAGCTTCATGCACACACCCTGGCTAGTGTCAGACAGAAAGACACACACCCTGCCCCTCCTCTGCAATGCGGGGGTTATTTTACCTGTCCCTAGAGGAAATGTTCAGTATTGGGAGGTGTCCCTTACTGTAAACTGCAATGAAATGCTGTGTAACCCAGCATTGGCTTGTGGTTTAGAGGGTTAAGATTTAACTGACTAGAAAACAGCTCTTGCGGGTTGCTAACATGGCATCAGAAACTCTCCACAATGACCTGAATATTTGTTTATACCTTTGTCTCTTCATAACTGATTCCATTATTTGTGTAAACCTGAAAAGGTGCTGCGAAGTGACGCATTCATAGCTTTTTCCCAACAGTCTGAGTGTTGTTTGTTGATTTCTATTCTTCTAAATTTAGAGCGCCTAACACCCACTCATTTAAGGGAAGCAATTTGACAGAACCCAGCATCAAAGCCTCGTGCGGCACCAGGTGTGTGAGTGGGTGTACTGATCTCAGGCTCTAAAGCTTAAGGGAAGTTTTTAATGATTGCACCTTTCCGCTCTGTAGGCAGCGGAAAATGATCCAAAACATGTTTATGTGCTAATGTAGAGCCGTGAGCCCAGTGGAAAACTCGAAGAATTTTTGTTTATGTAAAACACCTTGAAGGATGTCCCATCCATCCCAAAGCTAACAGTCCCATCCTATAGCATAGCTTCAAAACTTTTTGACCTAATTAGTTAATCAGAATTTCTACTAGTACTCATCATTGTTCATTATAGCTTTAAAGCAAACAAAAACAACAACCACTGAGGCATTCTGGCTGTTTTCATTGAGAAGGAAGAATAAATAATACTTCTGTCAGTCTGCCTCTTCCTCTGTGATGTCATCAAGCTGAGACTGCCCGCACCATCCTGTCTCCAAACCACAAACACCATCCTGTGTGTGTGTGTGCTGTCATTTGCTTACACACCCTGTCTATATTCTCTGCAGATAACATATTGCTTCCGTTCGATGTAAACGAGGGCTTGACGTCCCACCAGATCCTCACACGTACATGGGGATTCCAGTGTTTGTAGTGGGGGCTAAAGGAATTGCCCTCCTGGTTTAGCTCAGTTAACCACAGTCAGCCCACCAGTGATGGAGGGCCTCAGAGAAATTATGTCCACTCCTGTGTTTAAAGAGAATTCTCTCCAGTAGAAGTGAACTTAAAAAAAAAAAACACTGCTATAACTTTAAGGGTTAGACTTTTTCATGTTTTAAAGGAGAACTCCACTTAATTTACTCACCTCCTTGTCATCCAAAATGTTCATGTCTTTCTGTCTTCAGTCGTAAAGAAATTATGGTTTTTAAGGAAAAAATTTAAGGATTTTTCTTCATATGATGGACTTCAATTGTGCCCCTGATTTTGAACTACCAAAATGTAGTTTAAATGCAGCTTCAAAAGGCTCTAAACGATCCCAGTCGAGGAAGAAGGGTCTTATCTAGCGAAACAATTAATTTTTTCCGAAAAATAAAAATTTGTATACTTTTTAAGCACAAAAGCTCGTGTAGAACAGGTTCTGGGATGCGCGTTCACGTGCTATTGAATCATGTCGAACGGTCACGCCGAGGGCGGAACTACAGACCCGGTGTTTACAAAGCGAACGCGCAAAGACTAAGAAAGTGCAAGTAAGTCAAACGCTGTTTACAAACAAAAAGGTACAACGATGTCGGATAATTCTGAAGTTGTAGGAGAAAATGAGATGGAGTTTTCGACATTCTCTACCTTTTTGAGCCGGACTACACAGACGATGAATTTAGACGGGATTAGTGATGAGAAGTTCGGATCGTTTTGCCGACTCTGACCGTTGAGTCTCGTTTAGCAAAATGAACGAATCTTTTTTCGAGTCATTTCGGTCATTTTATCAAAATATAATTAAAATGTTACGTGTTACTTCCCTAACACATCTACTGCTTACACAAACGTTGATCACACTACAAACAAGACAAAACTGTAATGCTACAAGAAACAGAAAAGATTAATTCATAGTTTACCTGGGTCTTTAGTCTATGATTAGCTCAGCTCACCTCTCATCTGACATGTTTTCGGGTTTGAGTCGTTCGTTCATCACGTGACAGCCCCATAAGATGAACAAACGACTCGAAACAGGTGAACTAATTCCAGTACAAAACCTAACAGGATGTTGCGCATGCCCGACTGAACGAATCACTCTCCGAGACGACTCGTTCTTTCCGAGTCACATTAAAAGTCCGTTCAAAATGAACGAATCATTCAAGAACGCGCATCCCAGCGTCTGTGATACACAAGCTTTTGAGCTTATTTTTCGAAAAAAAATGACTGATCGTGAACATCTTGGATGACAGTTCTCCTTTAAGAGAAGTCTCTTATTCTCACTAAAGCTGCTTTTTTTTTGACACAACATATAGTAGAAATGGTAATATTGTGAAGTAGTATTACAATTTAATATGAATGCTTTCTGTTTGATTACTTTTTAAAAATGCATTTTATTCCTATGATGGCAACGCTGTATTTTCAGCAGCTTGTTACTTCAGTTTTCAGTGTCACATGATTCTTCAGATCATTCTAATATGCTGAATTTGCAGAATCTGTAAAATGTTAGTTATTATAGCAAAATAAGAGGGATCAAACAAAATGCATGTTATTTTTTATTTAGTGCTTGCTCAAATAAGATATTTTACATAAAATACATTTACACATAGTCCGCAAGAGAAAATAATAGATGAATTTATTAAAATGGTCATGTTCAAAAGTTTGCATATGCTTGATTCTTAATACTGTTACCTGAATAATCCACAGCTGTTTTTTTCTTCTTTTTTTTTTGATAGTTGTTCATGAGTCCGTTGTTTGTCCTGAACAGTTAAACTGCCTGCTGTTCTTCAGAAAAATCTGTCAGGTCCCACAAATTCTTTGGTTTTTCAGCATTTTTGTGTATTTGAACCCTTACCAACAATGACTGATTTTGAGATCCATCTTTTCACAGTGAGGACAACTAAGACCCTCAAATGCAACAATTACAGAAAGTTCAAACGCTCACTGATGCTCCACAAGGAAACACGAAGCATTAAGAGCCAGGGGGTAAAAACTTTTGGAATTTGAAGATCAGGGTACCATTTTTCCTTCTCATCAGTGAGTGTTTGAAACTATAATAGTTACTCAGTTTCCTCAATATGAAAAGATGGATCTCAAAATTATACAGTCTTGTGAACTATATGTAAATGTCTTTTATGTGAAATATCTTATTCAGGTCAGTACTAAATGGTGGTAGAATTAACATTTTGCAGATTCTGCAAGGTGTATGTAAACTTTTGACCTCAGATGTAAGGAACTAAAGCAAACACACTCAGTTTTTCACTTTTTTATTAAAAACCAAAGGTGGCACCAATTTCAAGGCATTCTGAGCATCTCAGTAACATATAAAAAAAGCAAAAGTAGTGGAATAAAAGTAGAACTTTTGTCAGAATTGTACACAAAAATGTTTATAAAAGAACAGCATTTTGAAAACTAAAAGGTTGTCACTTTTTCCTAAATGCATAGCCTATATACATCAAAATTCTGGCTTTTATATTTTTAAAGCAGCTCAAACAAATGTAGCAAGAAACAATCAGCCATAGCTAATATTCACACTTTACATTCTTTTGTCATGTCAGCAAACAGCCCACACATTTGGCGGTATGCCGGCATAATACAATCATTTATCCTTGTGAGTTGAAAACAGATTTTTGTCTTTCTCAGTATGAAACATCAGTTTTACATTTGATAATGTCTGTTATCACTATAGATTATCCTGGTATGAATGTGGCTGTAGGTGCACAGCTGAATTCCAACGTTTACCTTTTACACTTTAGCCTACAAGACTTGTGTGATTTTTACAGTTAACCCAGGGTTAAATCCTGTTTGAACTTCACCCTGGGTTAATACTTACTCCTGAGTTTCTAAGTTTGAGATTTTTCACTGTACATATTTAAACTTGGACAAATATGGCACTTTGTGAGCATGTAAACTGTTTAATAACCGCTTGTCCATCATCTGTTGATAAGCAAAGCTTTATAACCCTGAGTTAAAAGTGGCGCTAACCCCCTTTCAAAAGTGTAAAAGTAGCTTAACCCAAAAATGAAAATTCTGTCCTTTACTCACCCTCATTTCATGTTAAACCTGAATGTCTTTCTTTCTTCTGTGGAACAGGTTCCACAAGGTTTGGAACGACATGAGGGTGAGTAAATGATGAGAGAATCCCATTAACCCAGGATTAAAACTTGCTTTAACCCTGGGTTAAACAAAACGTTAATCCAGGATCAAACGCAGAGTCAGGGTCAGTTTTGAGGGCCGTTGTGATGCGTGATGACTCTGTGGTAGTCTTGGGTCGGGGAGAGGCTGTGTTCAGCAGGCAGGTGTGAAAGCTCATGGCTGCGGATGTAGTTCATGCTGCCAGGATGACTGAGGAAAAGAAGCTGGCGAGCAAACAGTGGCTCAACCTGTGAAAAAAGCCAATTAAGATGACATGAATATCATTTACATTTTGTTTATAACTTCAGTATTTAAAGGAACCAAAGATATGTACCTGCACTGTGAAGGTCTTTCTTGGTCTTTGACCATCGGTGCTCTCATCCTCAAAGAATAACAGCACTTGGGAGCATGGCGCAGAACGAGCATGCAGGGCGTAACTCTGCAACTCTACAGAAGATACGGAGGAGGACATTTTAATCACATTCAATGACAGGTAAGATCATCACCAAATAGTTGGAAGAGGGGAAAAAGAAGCAATACTGATAATAGCGTTGTTTGAGGTTGGTAAGATTTTTACAACGTTTTTGACAGATTTTCCAAGACTCTTTAATGAATAGATATTTCAAAAGAACAGCATTTATTAAAAATGTAAAACATTTACCGAATTATAAATAATAGGATTCATGATTAGGATGAAAATTACACCATGATTTACTCACCCTCAAGCCATCCTAGGTGTATATGACTTTCGTCTTTGCAGATAAATACAGTCGGAGTTATATTAAAAATGTCCTGGCTCTTCTGAGCTTTATAATGGTAGTGAATGGGTGTTAATATTCAATATTCCAAGAGAAGTCTAATAAAGTGCATCCATCCATCATAAAATGTCCTACGTCATCCGCTGGAACTCTGTCGTGAACTAGAGATTATGTTTTTTTAAAGTTTTAAAAACTGATATTTTTCTTACACACACGCATCGATTTGCTACAGAAGGCCTTTATTAACCCCTTAGAATTGTGTTGAGCACTTTTATGATGGACCATCAAATGGACATCAAAATCTCATCAGCCATTCACTGCCATTATAACGCTCAAAAGAGCCAGGACATTTTTCAGTATAACTCTGATTATATAAGTCTGAAAGAAGAAAATCATATACACCTAGGATAGTTTGAGGGTGAGTAATTAATGGGGTAATTTTCATTTTTTTGGTGTACTATCTCTTTAAATAATTAATATAATGTGTAAAACTGCTGAATAAAAGTATCAGTTTTATGCAGCAATTTCCAAAAAACATCATACTGAATCCAAACTTTTGAAAGTTGGCATAAAATGTGGCAGATTATTCAGATTAATGGTTAATCAAAATGATAGCATAGCGTTTGTTTGTAAATGGCAGATCAATTCTCAAGCCATTTGGGTTGACCATATGATCTTATCTCTTTCTGTAATACAGTTTTTTTTTTTTCTCATTCTCTATTTGGTTTCCATACTATGAGCTTTAGGTCTAATGTGGCTCATGTGCTTTCTGTGGTATTTGAGTTGTATTCATCATATGCTGGAAAGTTCTGTGAGAATCACAACAATCAGTGAATCTGTGACACAAAGTGGGCGTGAGTGAGTTGTAACTCATAGATGACTGACTCTGTGACTGTCACTAAATATCAACCCACAGATAATGTGACACACTATTTACTGTAAAAGCTTTATGACGTGTTTGTTTACAGTAAACTGTGTGGCTCTTTGCAGATGTCAAATATGATGTATACAAACAGAATTAATAGACAGGTATAAAGACTTACAATAAATGACTTGTCAGTGCTTACTGAAAATGATGAGTGATGAAGTCTATTTTTGTTCTTGTTTTACAATTAATGACATCAAATCATTTGTTTGTCATAATCTTAGTGTAATTTATCTGAAATGCCATGCACCATGCACTAACCTGTTATAAACAGATGAGTATCCAGTAGTTTGCAGTTCTGCTCTCTCTCCAGCTTGTTGGGCTTTTCAGTAGGTGGTGCATGAGCTCCCTCCCAGTACACCCTGCAGGGGCAGCGGCGGCGGGCGTAGAGCCCGTCAGGGGCCATCCAGAGTATAACGCCACGATCCAGAGATGCCCCATCAGCATGAGGGAGTTCAACCAGTTCTGGGGCCCCAGGTGAAGCAAAGGCCTGTCCCTCTCTGCTAGGGCCCAGCTGACAGCCTTCTGGACTACTCACTGTTACCTCTCGCACCAGAGTATCCCGGTAAAACACCACCACATGTAAGCGGTAATCTGTTTGAGAAGAAGATTCAATTAAATACACTTAGATTGCCTGGCATCATCTAACACTCAATTTAATGAAGCAGCAGTCACCCTAGACTTTTTTGTATTAATATAAGGTTCTTTGTTTGCGTTTTAGGGTGACTTTTTAACATTCTGTCAAGGGTCTACAGATGAAAACACAGCCTTTCAGCTAACTCTGGCACATTTACAGTGATCTTCATTATTGTGCATTGCCCCTGTAAACAAATAAACTTGAACTCAATTTCTACAGACACTTTAATGGTTGTAACATGAAGTCATATTACGTCATGCGTATTTTAAAAAATCAGAATTTGTCAGCGCCGATAGCCTTGTGGGCAGTGCGCCGACATACAGCGCCATTGCACTTTGGGTGTCCTGTGTTCGAATCCTGACTCAAGGACCTTTCCTGATCCCGCCCCCTCTTTCTCTCTCTCTCCCACTTCGCTTCCTGTCATGTCTGATCTGTCTTATCACAATTAAGGAAAAAATGCCAATAAAAAATCAAAATTCAACATATATGTAAAAATATGCAGTCTTACTGCAATCTTGCAGATTTAAAATTCTTTTAATTCAGCTAAAATCATTCTTGTTTTGGTCACATGTCTTCACATGATACAAATTCACATATCAGACTTCACTAGACTTACATTTTGGTTGAGCTTGCATTTCTGGTCTCCAGTATTTGTATGCTTGTGACCACAAGTCGGAATTAAAATTACTGAAATTAAAATTCATCTATTTTCGAAATGCATGTTATTGATCTTATTGTGAATGATTCATCCATGCATATGTTTTTTTTTGACATTTAATTTTTTTTTAAATGTCATAAGTCTTCTGGTGAAATGTCAAACTTCTTTCCGGTGGTGTATGCTGGACTTTTCCTGCCGTTTACTCTTAAACCCCTTTTTTACAATCCACTACAACTTTGCATTCTGCCTCCATCCAGTCATATAACATTTGGATTCTTGGTTAAAACCAAGTCCATGTTATTAATTTTTGGTAGTTCATTTGGATGTACGTCACAATACAGAAGAATAGATCAATTACTACTTCTGTTACACTGTAATGTTAAATCTTTTGCAGCAATCTTTAGTCAAAATATCTATTTTTTATTCTGTACATCATAATGTTGTGATTCCAAAATTAACTTGTATTAAAAAATTAAGAATATTAGTTTTTAGTGTTTTTTTTTATTCATTTAAACAAAATAGTAAAGATTTTTAATATCACATCATCACATAAAAATAATTATCTTCTTTTTGTTATTGATCAGAATTTTTATTTGACAATAGGGAATACTGTACCTACACTACCAGTCAAAAATTTTTGAGCAGTAAGATTTTTAATGTTTTCTAAAGACGTCTCTTCTGCTGCATTTTTAAAATTTTTGCAAAATTTTGAAATATTTTTACTGTTTAAAATAACTGCTTTCTATTTGAATATATTTTAAAATGTAATTTATTCTTGTGAACAAAGCTAAATTTTCAGCATTATTACTCCACATGGTCCTTTAGAAATCATTCTAATATTTTTATTTGCTGCTCAAAAAAAAGTATTATTATTATTACGTTGAAAACAGCTGATTAGAATTTTTTTCGGGTTTCTTCGATGAATAGAAAGTTAAGAAGGACAGCATTTATCTGAAATCTTTTGTAACATTATAAATATCTTTATCATCATTTTTCCGACTCCAAGCTTTTGAATGGTATATTGTATAATGTTACAAAAGCTTTTTATTTGGATCTTCCTGTTCATCAAAGAATGATAATGTAATAATGATAGTGAGTAATGATACTAAAAATTTAGCTTTGATCACAGGAATAAATTACATTTTAAAATATATTCAAATAAAATGCAGTTATTTTAAATAGTAAAAAAATTCACAATATTACTGCTTGTGCTTTATTTTGGATCAAATAAATGCAGGCTTGGTGAGCAGAAGAGAATTCTTTAAAAAACATTAAAAATCTTACTGTTCAAAAACATTACAATACTTAAAGATCAGTCCGCCCACCCATACTGAGCCTGTCAATGTCTCTGTGTGTTTATGATGATGTACCTGAAAGGGCCACAGCCTCAGCAGATCTCATGCTGGTGTCCAGGGTGAAAGGTGACGGCTGTGGATCAGATGCATTGCAACTGTAGAAAGAGCCACTGAACTGGTACCCTGCACATACAGAAATATGTCAGTGCAACTGCATGCTAGCTAAACTTACAGTAGTCTACTACTTCCTCTCTGAAACTCACAACGTACCAGGGTCCCAGCGTGGAGTGTAAGGGCCCTGGCTGTAAGGGATCTCAGAAAGGGTGGAGTAATCCCTCCATCCTCTCTCTGCTGGAGAAAGATAGTTGCACACCTGTAATGACAAGCACATATAGTGATCTGAAGTGCAAAGACAGGACCGCACAAATCAAAGATGATTTTTGATTCTAACCTGAGATGGTGCTGGTGCATAAGATGGGTGTATTGGATAATTGGGTGAGCTTGAATTGGACTGTGAATCTTCATGAGATCTGGATCCTGCAATATTTAAATATTAAACATTTTCATTGTTTTCATTATACGTATTCACGAGAGAAATGGCAGTAAGCATTTGATGGTTTACTCCTCCCTTGCCTTTTTTGGATCCTTCTGGAACAATCCTATACACTTTATAGGGGTCTGAAATGTCAAGCTGACTACGCTCCACAAGCTCTTCAAAGTCATTGCTCTTGTTAAGAGCACATCGAAGACGAGTTTTCCAAGTTGGTGGGTCAGGTTTGTCAATACCCTCCCGGAATTTGCCTTTGAATAGGGCCCAAGCCTGCAGGAAAACCAACATGTGCCAATGTTAACTGAGGATGTGCACAAAAAGGAGAAATATTTCAAGAAATCTAGTTCAAAATACATATGGCAAATTCTTAACTAACCTTGGTTTTATATTGCTTTCATACATTTTTCAAATAACTGCTGCTTTCACAAATGTTTTCAAACACATTTTAGCTTTTTGGTATTGCTTTACAATAAGGTGTCATTTGTTAACATTATTTGAAGTATTAACTAACATGAACAAATAAAGAACAATACATTTAGTACACTATTTCTTACACTTTGTTGATGTTAGAAATACAGTCGTTCATTGTTAGTTCATGTTAGTTAATACTTCAACTAATGTTAATTAGTTAACTAATGTTGTGATTGAAATAATGCATTAAATGAAATGCTGAAATTACAACAGCTGCAGAAGTATTATTCATTCTTAGTTCATGTTAACTAATTAACCTTCTTCTATTAATTTTTTAGTCTTTTTTAGCCTGAAGAGAAAAACGTGCTTTCTCATAAAAAAAGTGCAAAGTATGTGATTCAAACACTGCACTAGTTAATGATTTCAGCCTTTTTATGCGATTTACTCCCAACAGTAGACATTTTAAGCACCACAAAAATATAAAAAAAAAAATATCTGAATTCGACAACACGTGTTGTCTAGGAATTGCATTGAAATGTTCTTTTAATTACACAAATGAACGTCACGTGCATAGACCACGTACTGTATGAAATATTAGTAAGATCACATGGGAGAAACGATGCTTTACATGCGCAGCATGTGTGTGTTTGTCATCCCCTCGACGTTCATCCTGACTGTACCTTGAAGAGCGCAGCATCCTCGTCCCTGTTGTAGTCCTGTTTGCCGGCGTGCTTCCACGGAATCCGAAAAATACTCTTCTCCTCATTCTCCCACACGAGTCCAGGGTATTTTCCTGTGTCCACCTGCTCTATCAGCCACTGACGCAACTTTCCGTTACCGGAGCCCCCCGCCATCGAGCGCTCTTCATCTGAACACATCTGAAAACAAGAACGTATATCATTCAGCTTTTTTCATTACCGAATAAAATGTAAAAACCGATATGGTTCAAACTAGTATTGGAAATAATTAAAACTAATAACTAAAAAAGCAGGAAAAACTAATTGAAAAAGACATATGCCTACTGCAGAAAGTACAGGAGCGTGTGCTGCCCTCTTTCAGAGCTTTCGAGTTTTGAAATGTGTCAGTAACGTAGTTCAGCTTTCGACCGCGACTTTTCTTCAATCGTTTGCATCGACAGGGGCGGAGCGTTGATCGCCACGCAGACTCAAAGGGTTCCACGCACCTGCAGCGCGTGAGATATGACGGACGTCCCGTAAGCACGCGGGGGCTGTGCTTGATATTAAACCCACACGCGCTGAAGCGGGACTTTTGGCGTTTAATAAAAGATTTTTCATTTCTTTGAATTCGGTGACGTTGAAATGTCAGCTGTTTGTTTGTGTGTTAAAACCATATGCTAGATTCTAAGGTGGGCACAGACACACGTGTGGGCTCGTTGAATAATACTAAACACCGAGGGAAAACAAACCTTGGTCATTTCTGAAATATTTAAATAAACGACTGATTTATCTATGGTAATAATGAATGCAGGAAAAGTGGGACGCTTTATGAATTTACCATTGTTTTTTAAATATATTCTAGTCGCTCATTTATAAAACCCCCTCATTTATAAAACCGTTAGTTCCAGTCCTCAGTTGTGATTGGTCAGCTCGGCTATGAGCGCTTCACCCAAGAGTTCTATCACTGCAACACTCTTAGCTTAACATAAACAGTCAGTAATATAACATTGGAACGGTTTCATGTATTATGTATTTAGGCAAATTTAACTGTTTGTTATTTATTTAATGAAGTATGAGTGACCCCTGCTGGAGTTGTGTTGCATCATTCATCTTTAATTTTGAGACCACTACTCACTATTGGCGTCTCAATGGCATTCCTCAGTTAGGCTGAGCTCTGTCTATTTTGTAGCCAGCAGAGGGCGGTAACGGAACGCAGCAGCCACTACATTAATAAATAGTGGAATTACAATACACTTTTAATATAAGTTTTCATCCTACTCAAGATATATTTATTCAGTGATAGTGGGAGGCTATTGTCGGATGGGTTAATTCCTGGTTCGTAATTTACACTCTCATAAAACTATCACAAATTCTAATTACTTGTTAATTAAATCATTAATTCATGTGTTACTTGGCAGACAAGATGTTTGTGTACAATAAATAGCATAATGGAGATGGTTGGCACATTTCTTTTTCTTCATCTTCCAGGCATCTGGGATATGCACTTTTTATCCTTTTTTTCTTGTTTTATATTACATATTACAACTCTGAAATGTTTTATCATGCCTTCATCATTTATTTTGACTGCTTTATAAAAGACTTGTGGAAATGTTATTATTATTATTATTTTGTTTTTTGTTTTTACCCTTGTCCCATATCCAGACATTCTCGTTATTTAAAATATAAGTTATTACATGTTTTACACTATAATCTACAATAATAATAATAAATCACTTATAATATTTTAGCGAAATATTAAGGTAAATAGTAGAAATAAATTTGCTAATTCAGTTGCTATTGCACAAAGTGTAAAAGATTAAAAGAGGGGTAAGATGGCCCTCTACTGGGGTAAATTGTCAGAAACCCCTCCCACAAACACACATACACACACACACATGTTTGTTTTTTTGAATTGTGGGGACTTTCCATAGACTTCTATAGTTTTTATACTGACAAAATGATATTGTCTATCCCTTAACCCAACCCTAACCCTAAACCTACCCCTTACAGAAAACATATTTGCATCATTACACTTTTAGATAAATATCATTTACTATTTTTAATAACTTTTTAACATTGTGGGGACCACAGGCCAGTTTTCAGGTTTTACTATCCTTGTGAGGACATTTGGTCCCCACAATGTAGCAAAAACAAGTACACACACACACAAACACAACTTTAGTCATTAGTGTAAAGTGTCATTAATGTAAAATACTAAATCAAATATTTAAAAAAAAATATTTTGCCAATTTAGAGCTGTCTGAAATGTACATATAATTATTCTAGTTCAGATGCAAAACAGCATCTGCTAAATCGTCTAAGTCGTCTTCCTTTAAAAAATGCGATTTTATCAGGCTCAGATGTATAGGTTTCTATGCAAGTACTGGTACTTCTGATTGGGCTGTGGCTGGTATTTTAGTGAGTTTGAAGAAAAAGTATTTGATGGACGTATAATATGTGTCGAGAGCATTCACTCAGTATCATTATCTCATTTTTGACCTTTTAGCTCGTTTTGCATCTGAACTCTTCATATATATATATATGTATATAATATTGATAACATGACCATTAATTACAATAAGTATTACATTTTAAAAATAATAACACTATAGTAACTGGGGTCCTTCTGTGCCAATTCTGGTCAAATTGTATCTTTTTCCTTTAAAACAAAAACTATAACTTTTACTCCACTTTTACTTTATAGCCTACTTTATAACTTTTACTTTAGATTAGTTTATCTCAAAACCGTTTCAACTGACTAAATCTCACAAATGTTAATAAATAAATGGACAAAATTAAAAATAGCGTAGCTATTAATCAAATGTGCTGAGATGAGATTTGTGCCATATGGTAAAGAGAAAAATTATAAGGTAAACAGAACATATTTTTATTGTGCGCCAAGAAACCTAATTGTATTTGAACATAGTAAGTATGCGGATTAAATAAACTTTATCCTTGCTAGAAGTTCAATACTGAAACTCAATACTTTGAAACCGCCGAGGCTCCGACCCTAGTGACGTAATATAAAAAATGGCAGCAGCTTCAACGAGTGAAAGTAGTTTACACGTTTATTTTAAATGTTTGTTTTGTTTTACCACTGTAACCTTAAGTGCTCTCTTCGATCAGCAATTCTGAAATGACCTGAAAGCATATTGTAATCCGCACCGTGGGCGTTGTAAATGTCATCATACGAGCTCACGCAAGGGCTTTAAATTAAACGATGTAGCGTTTTACCACGGAAGGACAGATGACACAATCAAAGCGACCCTGTGGGTTCAGTTTCATTTGTCCTGAACACCATTGTCAGAATGGCTGGAGAAAAATGTGTCTCTGATAATCAGCAAGATTTTTCTGACGACGATGTGGAGACCTGTATTTTCTGTCAAATCGCGAACAGAGAATATCCACACACCGAGATATTGGCGGAAGTAAGTTGATCTTTATCGACTTGGTTTATTGTTGTCAGAGTGGTTTCATGCTCAACTATGAGCATGCTATATCAACATTATAACAATAGACCTATATATTTCACAATATATCCAACTTGGAGGATGAAAGATGAACTGGGAAGGAAATATAAAAAGCAAGATTTGTAACAGTTCACTAATACACGCGTTATATATGTGTGTATTATATGTATTTACAATATTGACATCATTTATTGGGTAATTTAGAGATTTTCATTCAAATTACTTAATGTAGCTTTACTTTCACTTACCGCTTGTGAACTGCTATTGGCAGCGTTTATAGAAATGGAGGAAGATCTTTTAAAAATAATAATAATAATAATAAAATAGATGGCCAAGTGGCATGAAAGTGTCATAGTTCTCAAAATATTTTTGAGTCATAACTTTTGCCGTGATCTCGGGAGGGTGACGTCACATTTAATGGTCATTTGTAAGTAATTTTTCATTGGCCAAAGTGATGTAACTCATCCATAGTGGGGTCCAAAAGTCTGTACATATACGCAATACAATGTCATGTAAACAAAATAAACACACATCAATCTTACACATTATAAAGTAGGCTAATGTACTTTATGAAGTGTGTTTGAACTATTACAAATTCACAAGGCTTCCCCTCTGTTTTCTGTAACAGAAATATACAATAATAGTCAATGCTTTTTATAAAACAATTATATAATTAGTATTTTAGATTATAAATGTCAAGGGAAATAAAAATGTAATGTGATTTATTTTTTTAAAGGATGAGGACATCGTTTGTTTTGAGGACATTGATCCAGGTGCACCTCATCACTACCTGGTTGTACCAAAGAAACATATCTATAGCTGTTTGTCACTCCAAGCAGATGATATAAAACTTGGTAAGATTTTGTCTTTTTTTGATTATTAAATTAATTAGTTAAAAATATAGAGATACAAGATTAGAGATATTAGAGATATAAGATACACTATTTCTCAACATTTAATCACACACGGTGATTAAATGCGATTTTCAATCATCTAAATGTGATTATCCTGAGCAGTGAAGAAGATGGCAGCTGTGGGAAGAGATGTACTGAAAGCCAAGAATGTCACAAATTTGGAAGACATCAGGTTTGAAGGCAACACTACTGTCATATTAATCAAATTAATCGTTTATTTGGATGAAGCAGTTATTAAATAAGAATACGGATGTATTTCAGTCTAGGTTTCCATGTGCCTCCAAAAATCACTGTCCCCCACCTGCACCTCCATGTTCTAGCACCTTTCAGTCAAGTGTTTAAATGGGCCGAGTTCAAGTATACATCCTTCTGGTACATCACTGTGAGTAAACTAAATGTCTCAGGCATTTCTTTGATTACACTTGGTTGTATATGAATTCATAAAGTTTTAACAATTTATCATTAATTCTCTTTTTGTGTGTGTGTATTGTTTTAAAGGAGGAGGAGCTGCTTCAGAGACTAATGAAGAATGAAAAGGACGAAAGAATAGGACATATCAACCGCATTCTGCCAGAAGTAGCTATGTGAGCCTTTTTACTGAACAGAAAAACTTAAAATCACAAGATACTTTTGTGAATATTAGTGTTCATTGTTTTTTTTCTTTTTCATTGTTTAGTTTGAGCCTTAAAGGCCTGCCATTTAACATGTTATTTTTGTATTTATTTTATATAAAGCTAAACTATTTTAAAACTAGGATGGTATCCTTAGGACTGACAGTTGACTGATGTATTTATAACTAAAGTGTAATCTGATCAATGTCTAAGTTATTAAATGTATGGAAATTTTTGTGTAATTGATTATGTTAGTACATATTCTACACACAGGTCATACAATTATGTTTTCTTCAGTGCTCAAGGTCATGTTCTTTATATATCGATCAGATGGCCACATCCTGTCTAGGTGTGCGGTTCTTGGTATGAATAAGCTGCTAGGTAAATCTAAATGAAGGTAAATGTGCCAAACCACTACACATGCCAGAAACACATGATGAGACTCAGAATTAAATGGATAAAGGGTAGAAAGATTTTCAGTACAATCATCGAAACATGGTAGCATGTACCATGTAAGTTTGATTTAGTCACTTGATCAAGGATTGTTTTCTATAAACAGTAGATCACGTTTGTGACCTGCATGGCATTTTTTAGGAACAAGGACACATTTCTCTGGTGACGTTTAGACATATGTGTTTCTAGTTTTAGTTGATCCACTTCAAATGTTGACTGCTGTATTTGGTCCAAAGTCCAGGCGAAGTCAAATTTACAATTCAACAATGTGGCAAGACAATCAAATTAGCACCTTGCCAACACATTTAGTTCTTAGTACTTAACACCGTTTATGGGAACACTTGTTTTCTCTGGTTCCTCATTCTAGCTAAGACAGACTAAACCGAGTAAGGTTATTTCCCTAATGGTCTCACAGTGATTTCCTTGTTGTTACATAGATAAGAAAGTCCAGTGTGTACCAAAATGTGAAAAATGTGTTGACGACACAGAATCTATCCCAGTGTTCCATTAAGATAAAGAATAGCCTTATGTATTAAAAAAATAATTCATTAAAGATTTGTAATGTGTTGGTGGCCTACCTATCAGCAGGAATATTTTCTGATAATCCAATATACAAATTCCATTTGAAATACCGAAAACACCCAAACATTTTGCCACATGCAATTTATTTAATAATAACGACAAAGCAAGTAAGAATTATATAAGGTTTTTTATTTAGATATTTATTTAATAAACATTGCTTCAGAAAAACTAATTGATTGAAATAAAAATGATCAATTTTTTGGAACCTGTAATTTTTTTTTTTCAGGATTCTTTCATGAATAACAAGTTTAAAAAGTACAGTGTTTATTCAAAATATAAATATTTTATAACAATGTAAATTATTTATTATGAACTTTTAATAAACTTTTAATTATTAACTTAATACATCCTTGGTGAATAAAAGTATTAATTTCTTAAAAAAAAAAAAAAAAAAAAAAAAAAAAGAAACAATAAAAATGTACTGACCCCAAACTTTTGACCGGTAGTGTATATATGAAGAGTTCAGATGCAAAACCAGCTAAATCCATCTGACGTCTTTCTTTAAAAAATGCAATTTTATCAGGCTCAGATGTATAGGTTTCTATGCAAGTACTGGTACTGCTGATTGGGCTGTGGCTGGTATTTTAGTGAGTTTGAAGAAAAAGTATTTGATGGATGTATAATATGTGTCGAGAGCATTCACTCAGTATCATTATCTCATTTTTGACCGAGATGGCTTTTAGCTGGTTTTGCATCTAAACTCTTCATATATATATACATATATATATATATATATATATATATATATATATATATATATATATATATATATATATATATATTAATAATATTGAATAATATGACCATTAATTAGTATTACATTTTAAAATAATAACACTATAGTAACTGGGGTCCTTCTGTGCCAATTCTGGTCAAATTGTATCTTTTTCCTTTAAAAACTATAACTTTTACTCCACTTTTACTTTATAGCCTACTTTATAACTTTTACTTTAGATTAGTTTATCTCAAAACCGTTTCAACTGACTAAATCTCACAAATGTTAATAAATAAATGGACAAAATTAAAAATAGCGTAGCTATTAATCAAATGTGCTGAGATGAGATTTGTGCCATATGGTAAAGAGAAAAATTATAAGGTAAACAGAACATATTTTTATTGTGCGCCAAGAAACCTAATTGTATTTGAACATAGTAAGTATGCGGATTAAATAAACTTTATCCTTGCTAGAAGTTCAATACTGAAACTCAATACTTTGAAACCGCCGAGGCTCCGACCCTAGTGACGTAATATAAAAAATGGCAGCAGCTTCAACGAGTGAAAGTAGTTTACACGTTTATTTTAAATGTTTGTTTTGTTTTACCACTGTAACCTTAAGTGCTCTCTTCGATCAGCAATTCTGAAATGACCTGAAAGCATATTGTAATCCGCACCGTGGGCGTTGTAAATGTCATCATACGAGCTCACGCAAGGGCTTTAAATTAAACGATGTAGCGTTTTACCACGGAAGGACAGATGACACAATCAAAGCGACCCTGTGGGTTCAGTTTCATTTGTCCTGAACACCATTGTCAGAATGGCTGGAGAAAAATGTGTCTCTGATAATCAGCAAGATTTTTCTGACGACGATGTGGAGACCTGTATTTTCTGTCAAATCGCGAACAGAGAATATCCACACACCGAGATATTGGCGGAAGTAAGTTGATCTTTATCGACTTGGTTTATTGTTGTCAGAGTGGTTTCATGCTCAACTATGAGCATGCTATATCAACATTATAACAATAGACCTATATATTTCACAATATATCCAACTTGGAGGATGAAAGATGAACTGGGAAGGAAATATAAAAAGCAAGATTTGTAACAGTTCACTAATACGCGCGTTATATATGTGTGTATTATATGTATTTACAATATTGACATCATTTATTGGGTAATTTAGAGATTTTCATTCAAATTACTTAATGTAGCTTTACTTTCACTTACCGCTTGTGAACTACTATTGGCAGCGTTTATAGAAATGGAGGAAGATCTTTTAAAAATAATAATAATAATAATAAAATAGATGGCCAAGTGGCATGAAAGTGTCATAGTTCTCAAAATATTTTTGAGTCATAACTTTTGCCGTGATCTCGGGAGGGTGACGTCACATTTAATGGTCATTTGTAAGTAATTTTTCATTGGCCAAAGTGATGTAACTCATCCATAGTGGGGTCCAAAAGTCTGTACATATACGCAATACAATGTCATGTAAACAAAATAAACACACATCAATCTTACACATTATAAAGTAGGCTAATGTACTTTATGAAGTGTGTTTGAACTATTACAAATTCACAAGGCTTCCCCTCTGTTTTCTGTAACAGAAATATACAATAATAGTCAATGCTTTTTATAAAACAATTATATAATTAGTATTTTAGATTATAAATGTCAAGGGAAATAAAAATGTAATGTGATTTATTTTTTTAAAGGATGAGGACATCGTTTGTTTTGAGGACATTGATCCAGGTGCACCTCATCACTACCTGGTTGTACCAAAGAAACATATCTATAGCTGTTTGTCACTCCAAGCAGATGATATAAAACTTGGTAAGATTTTGTCTTTTTTTGATTATTAAATTAATTAGTTAAAAATATAGAGATACAAGATTAGAGATATTAGAGATATAAGATACACTATTTCTCAACATTTAATCACACACGGTGATTAAATGCGATTTTCAATCATCTAAATGTGATTATCCTGAGCAGTGAAGAAGATGGCAGCTGTGGGAAGAGATGTACTGAAAGCCAAGAATGTCACAAATTTGGAAGACATCAGGTTTGAAGGCAACACTACTGTCATATTAATCAAATTAATCGTTTATTTGGATGATGAAGCAGTTATTAAATAAGAATACGGATGTATTTCAGTCTAGGTTTCCATGTGCCTCCAAAAATCACTGTCCCCCACCTGCACCTCCATGTTCTAGCACCTTTCAGTCAAGTGTTTAAATGGGCCGAGTTCAAGTATACATCCTTCTGGTACATCACTGTGAGTAAACTAAATGTCTCAGGCATTTCTTTGATTACACTTGGTTGTATATGAATTCATAAAGTTTTAACAATTTATCATTAATTCTCTTTTTGTGTGTGTGTATTGTTTTAAAGGAGGAGGAGCTGCTTCAGAGACTAATGAAGAATGAAAAGGACGAAAGAATAGGACATATCAACCGCATTCTGCCAGAAGTAGCTATGTGAGCCTTTTTACTGAACAGAAAAACTTAAAATCACAAGATACTTTTGTGAATATTAGTGTTCATTGTTTTTTTTCTTTTTCATTGTTTAGTTTGAGCCTTAAAGGCCTGCCATTTAACATGTTATTTTTGTATTTATTTTATATAAAGCTAAACTATTTTAAAACTAGGATGGTATCCTTAGGACTGACAGTTGACTGATGTATTTATAACTAAAGTGTAATCTGATCAATGTCTAAGTTATTAAATGTATGGAAATTTTTGTGTAATTGATTATGTTAGTACATATTCTACACACAGGTCATACCGTTATGTTTTCTTCAGTGCTCAAGGTCATGTTCTTTATATATCGATCAGATGGCCACATCCTGTCTAGGTGTGCGGTTCTTGGTATGAATAAGCTGCTAGGTAAATCTAAATGAAGGTAAATGTGCCAAACCACTACACATGCCAGAAACACATGATGAGACTCAGAATTAAATGGATAAAGGGTAAAAAGATTTTCAGTACAATCATCGAAACATGGTAGCATGTACCATGTAAGTTTGATTTAGTCATTTGATCAAGGATTGTGTTCTATAAACAGTAGATCACGTTTGTGACATGCATGGCATTTTTTAGGAACAAGGACACATTTCTCTGGTGACGTTTAGACATATGTGTTTTTAGTTTTAGTTGATCCACTTCAAATGTTGACTGCTGTATTTGGTCCAAAGTCCAGGCGAAGTCAAATTTACAATTCAACAATGTGGCAAGACAATCAAATTAGCACCTTGCCAACACATTTAGTTCTTAGTACTTAACACCGTTTATGGGAACACTTGTTTTCTCTGGTTCCTCATTCTAGCTAAGACAGACTAAACCGAGTAAGGATATTTCCCTAATGGTCTCACAGTGATTTCCCTGTTGTTACATAGATAAGAAAGTCCAGTGTGTACCAAAATGTGAAAAATGTGTTGACGACACAGAATCTATCCCAATGTTCCATTAAGATAAAGAATAGCCTTATGTATTAAAAAAATAATTTGTTAAAGATTTGTAATGTGTTGGTGGCCTACCTATCAGCAGGAATATTTTCTGATAATCCAATATACAAATTCCATTTGAAATACCGAAAACACCCAAACATTTTGCCACATGCAATTTATTTAATAATAACGACAAAGCAAGTAAGAATTATATAAGGTTTTTTATTTAGATATTTATTTAATAAACATTGCTTCAGAAAAACTAATTGATTGAAATAAAAATGATCAATTTGCATTGAAAATATGGCAAAACATGGCAAATGCTTCATATTCCGGATGATTTCATGAAAGAGGGTCTAGAAAGTGCATATTCAGTTCAACCGCATTAGAATATCAAAAGATATAATAATGTAAATTATGTTAATAAATTATACCCTATGCATATCTTGCAGTATTACACAATTTCTAGCATAAAATCAGATTAAAAGCTCCTTTGCTTTTATGTTAGCTACAGTATTTACAGTAGTATGTTTACAGGTATCAAACTGCTAATGAAAAGGCATTTTTATGAAGACGTTGTGAAGACAATCTTTGGTTTGTTTAGTTGTTTAATTGCTCTCTAAGTGTTATTGTTAACTTTAGTAATATCAGGTTTAATCTCTCAAAGAGCTTAGTTTTGAAAAAATATGGTTCTTCTCCCCACATATTTTTGCACTCTTTAAAATAAACATTCCAAAAAGGTGTTTATGCAGTGATGCCATAGAAGAACCATTTTTGGTTCCCTAAGGAACCTTTCAGTGAACAGTTCTTAAATTAACCATTTTGAAGAACATTTTAAAAATCTAAAGAAACTTTTCTGCATTTGAAAGGTTCCAAGGATGTTCAAGGTTCTTCATAGAGCCATCGATTCCAATAAAGAACCTTTATTTTTAAGAGTGTGGCTGCCTATTTTTAAAATGATAAACTGTAAAACAAATGTCAGTAGATAATGCAGCCCTCCACGGCACAAGTCCACACCATCACTTAGATTTTAGCGCATGGAAAGCATCCACAGAACATTTTCTTGAATGGGTTGTTATTGTCATGTCTCTTGGCCCGTCCCAGTTTGATAAGGACTTCACCAAGCATAGCATCGGTTTTCTGAACATTGTTTAAGATGTAGTCAGTCATGGGTCCTTGTTCCTCTACAAGCATAGCCACATCCAGGAACACTTCATGAAGGCTCTTGAGTCGGTTTTCTAAATCCAGCAGGTCGCGATGTCGATTCTCAATCTGGTTGAGCGCAGAACGGGCCGTTTTCCCTTCTGACATGACGTTATCGTTGAAGATGTTCCACTGGCCATTCTCCATCATCTCCTCAATCTGGTCACCTGTCACCTCTCTGCCCACAATCTCCATTTGCCTTTGAATATGCCGTTTGCACGATTCTTTGTGATCCATCTCAGCATCATTGTACTCTGTCATTGCATCTCGGAAGTTGTTGCTTAGGGTGGCGTACTGTGTTCGGGCGATTCTCGCCACAGCCGAGTTAATGCCATGCTCCTCTTCAAGCTCTTTGGCGTGGGCGTCCATTTTCTGTAGACGTTCCAGAATGTCCTGTCCACGGGTCTTGATGTCTCCTGCGATGACATTGGCATCCTTCTTTACGTGAGTTGTACGAGTCGGCTCGCTAAGTATGCGAGTGTTTTGGTCTCTGAGACGCTTCACCTCGAGGCGAATGAGCTGAATTTCACGTCTAGTGTCCTGAGCCTCATCTAGCACAGAATCCATCTGATCGCTGTTGTCATAAATGACAGCCTGCTGGCCGAAATCCTCTTCCAGGTCCACATTGCTGAAAGAGTCTGATTCCGGCTCTTCTTGTTGGCTGCTAGACTCTGAAATGGTCTGAAGATGATTCAATCTGTCCCTCATGATTGCTAGAAGTGAAAAAACATATTTACATTATTATCCCTCATCTAGTCCTTGTTTTTAAGAATAAAATTTCATTTCCACTCCTAAAAATAAAGGTGCTTTAAAAGGTTCTTCACAGCGATGCCATAGAAGAACTATTTTTGGTTCCAAAAAGAACCATTCAGTCAAAGGTTTTTTAAAGAACCATCTCTTTCTTACCTTTTTATAATCTGAAGAACCACAAAGAACCTTTTGTGAAACGGAAAGGTTCTTCAAATGTTAAAGGTTCTTTATAGAACCATTTAGACAAAAAAGGTTCTTTTATGGCATCGTGAAGCACCTTTATTTTTAAGAGTATACCTTATGAAACAAACTGCAAAAGGGGGAGATAATACTTCCTTATCAACACTGAAAAAGTCACACGTCTAACTTGTTCATCTGTGAAACTATTTCTGACTGGCGTCACTCACCAAACAAGTTTGAATGGATTGAATTGATAGTTAAGCTTTTGTTTCTGTACAAATGGTGTTCTCTTCTATTACTTTACTACTTAAACATTTAAATAGGATGCCTAAAAATATCCAACCTTACTGGAGTGACTAAAGCTTTACAGTTTACAAAATAAATAGGTAAGCCTGTTTCATCTAACTTCTCAAAATCAACCAACTTCAAGATGAAAAAATTTGATTAAGTCTCTCAAACCAGCATTTCACTATTTCTTTAATTATAAAACAATGTTTTATAGGCTACATTTTCAAGCATATTACATTTTTACACTGACTACATTCTAACATAAATATTTATTGCAGGAATATCCGTCCATGAATCCGTAAAATAGAAGTGAACTGAAAAAAAGATGTAAAGAAAGAAATAAACTCGTTGTCATTTACTACAAAGTACATTACCTTGTGTTTTTATCCAAAATTACGACCACTTCTGTCGATATGTCATCTCAAGGCTGCAGTTCCATCCTCACTCCACTGGTGCAGCTGTCATTTAATGGGTGGGGGGGAAGGAATGCGCGTTCCAGGGCGTAACTTTGACGCCAAACCTGTTCGCTGAATAGAATGTCAGACGTGAGACACTTGACATAATCTCTGTTTTGCGAAATAGGACCGAGTACGATGTCTCCTTCATGTCTTCCATGTCATATAATACATTTAATAAAAGTGAGTGCAATATTGTAGTAGTGAGGCCCTGACGTGCAAAAACGTTTGCAAAGTCAGTGATATAAACTTGTGAGCAATTTCGAGCTTCAATACAGTTAGCGTATTGACAGTCGAAACCATTAGAATTTCCGATTGTTTCTATTGTTTTTTCAGCAGGGATGATTATTTTACTAAACAAACTGGATGAAACTCATCCAGCATTTTTTCTAACAAATATAATAAATTGGAATAATTAATATAAGGCTATAATAACCAGGCAGTCAGAGAATATGCATATTGGTTGTTTATACTAAATATGTCTTGTCTAAACTTCACTGTTAGCCTACGTGGCGGTGTAAAAGTTGAGCGAAGGTTCTCAGATCTACGTTTCTGTGTATTTTTTCAAGCCTTTCTCAAAAATCTATCTATCCCCCTGTACGTTAAACAACACAGCGCAGATGCAATGGACTGAAAATGCATGTTCAGTAACAGTGCATCAACAAAAAAGGTTCAGTTTGTTTTATTTACAATTAAAAAAGAGTATACGTGTTCTATATTTCATTTAGTTCTCATCATATCTAAAGTATCGCATCTCTGCTGCCCCCTGCCGGACATGCTGATCTCCTCGCACCTGACTTGGGGCGGGGTCTGTATATCACGTCATCACTCACCTGCGGTGTTGGACAAGAAGAGGTAAATTAGGTGGTGTGCTTTTAATGTGATTGTACAGATAATACCGTGATTTTTGTAAGGGGAATATTCCGAGGAATGCACATAGAAGACATAATTTGAGGTAGGCCACAGTGACAGTAATGCTCGAAGCGGAGTATTGTGTTCCCAACATTAAACGTAGGACAGGTTTTATTAAAAAGAATTTAAAACATTTTCTCTACTGATGCGATGCCTACGTCAAGTCTGATTGTACGTATTTGTGATGTACTATATTTGTGTAGGCTAAATTCAAAATTAGATTTTTTTCTTTATTTGTAACTAAATCTAATTAATGAAAATGCGGTATTGTCTTCTCTTTGAATTATTAAAAAACTGCATAATGATGAAGTCGAGTTTAATAGAAAACGTAATGAGAGTAAAACAAAGTTTATATATTTAAACGTGGACCTACAAACAAGTCCATCTCGTCTGACAGGTTTTTAGTGGCACAAGTGTACTTTTCCGCAAGTCGTTTTGACGTTTGGGTTACGTCTAATAACGAATATTCTGTTTTCAAGAGTTGTTTGTTGTTGTTACCTATACTGTGCATTTTACCAGCTGTTCACTTAGTAATGAATTTATAGACCAAGTATGTTTTAAACTTTTCAGTCCAGTATTCCAGTCATGAGGGACAGACTTGACCACCTCCAGGCAGTATCACTGTCTAATGGCACTGCAGTAGAGCATGAAACTGCGCAAGCTCTCTCTCCATCAGAAAACACACACTACAATGACCCTCCTCAGGACCCCATCACCAACCCCGACATAGAAGCTGTCTTTGATGAGGCCCAGGAAGCTCGCCGTCAGATTCAATACATCCGTCTGGAAGTAAAGCGTCTCAGAGAACAAAACTCACATATTTTCACAGGCGCAGTCTGCTCTAGTGCTTCTACTACCTGTGACTCCAATGCTATTGCAGCTGATATCAAAACTCGTGGACAGGAGATGCTTGTACACCTTCGCAAGATGGATTCCCACAGGAAAGAGTTAGAGGAAAAGCATGGCGTCAATTCACCGGTGACAAGAATCGCCCGAACACAGTACGCCAGCATAAGCAACAGTTTCCGTGATGCCATGGTGGAGTACAGCGAAGCTGAGATGAGCCATAGGGAGTCCTGCAAGGCATACATTCAACGGCAGATGGAGATCGTGGGGCGAGAGGTCACAGGTGACCAGATCGAAGAGATGTTAGAGAGCGGTCAGTGGAATGTCTTCAGTGAGAACATGGTTTCAGAAGGTAAAACGGCACGGTCTGCGCTCATCCAGATCGAGAGTCGACACACTGAGCTGGTACAGCTGGAGAAACGCATTCAGAGCCTTCATGAGGTTTTTCT
The DNA here is from genome assembly GCF_022985175.1 of Labeo rohita. Taxonomy (NCBI): domain Eukaryota; kingdom Metazoa; phylum Chordata; class Actinopteri; order Cypriniformes; family Cyprinidae; genus Labeo; species Labeo rohita. Next base: position 17,044,048 of record NC_066888.1, on the reverse strand, counting down.
GGATGTGGCCATGTTAGTAGAAGTGCAGAGCTCAATGATAGATTACATTCACACCAATGTTCAGTCAACTGAGGTGGAGGTCAAGGAGGTCCTTGTGAAGCTAGAACGAGCCAAGAGGCATGATAGGAACAATCCGTTTAAGAAAATGTTCTCCCGAAAACGATGACATGGACACAGATATCACATTGTCAATATATATATATATATATATATACATGTCCCTAATGATCAGATTTTTTTGTGATATACACTACCGATCAAAAGTTTTTGAACAGTAGGATTTTAAAATGTTTTTTAAAGAAGTCTCTTCTGCTCACCAAACCTGCATTTATTTGATCCAAAATACAGCAAAATAGTAAAATTTTAAAATATTTGTACTATTTAAAATAACTGTTTCCTATTTGAATATATTTTAAAAATGTAATTTATTCTTGTGATCAAAGCTAAATTTTCAGCATCATTACTCCAGTCTTCAGTGTCACATGATCCTTCAGAAATCATTCTAATATGCTGATTTGCTGTTCAAGAAACATTTTTTATTATTATTGTTATTATCAATATTTAAAAGAGTTGAGTACATTTTTTCAGGATTCTTTGATGAGTAGAAAGATCCAAAGATCAGCATTATTTGAAATAAAAAGCTTTTGTAACATTATACACTATACCATTCAAAAGCTTAGAGTCAGTATAATTTTTGTTTTAGAAAAGAAATTATAGAAATTAATACTTTTATTTAGCAAGGATGCTTTAAATTGATCAAAAACTAATAAAAACATTTATAATGTTACAAAAAATGTTTTAGATATGCTGTTCTTCTGAGCTTTCTATTAATTAAAGCTATTCATTCAGCTGTTTTCAAGATAATAATAATAATAAATTATTTTTAGCAGCAAATCAGAATATTAGAATGATTTCTGAAGGATCATGTGACTGGAGTAATGATGCTAAAAATTCAGCTTTGGAATCACAGGATTAAATTACATTTTAAAATATATTAAGATAGAAAACAGCTATTTTAAATAGTAAATAGCTTGCTGTACTTTGGATCAAATAAATGCAGGCTTGGTGAGAAGACACTTCTTCTTCAAAAATATAAATCTTACTGTTCTGGCTGGTATAGTGTATGTCCTATTTGTATTTAGGGAAATTCATATTCATCTTCTGAATAAAAAAAACATTACATTAATTTTGAACAAACTTCATCACACACTGAAATAAATCTGTCAGTGTTATTTCAATTGTTTTTGTTTTGTTTTGTTTTTTGACACCAGAAGTATCTAAAATATTTACATTTTGTTTATTTTAAATGCATTTTTACAGATTGCTGTTTTGGCAAATAACTTATTTTGTGAGATTCGGAAATCCTTTTTTCTTTGGTTTGCGCTTCATCAAGTGTTTATTTTTATGTGAAATGTATTGTATTGTCATGTACATTTTTTACATAAGTTAGGTATTGGATGATGGCTAGTTGTAATGAATCTAACTATTTCATGTGCATAGAAATCTTTTATCAGCTGTTTCTCATTCAGTGTGCATTCATTCAAAGTTTTGTGGCAGATGTCATCAATTAGAGTGTAATTTTGTTACCCTAATTAGATCACATGTGCCTACCCCGTGAAACGTGATGTCCTCACAACTATTAAACTAACACGTGCAAGGATATAAAAAACTTTCTGACTATGGTAAAGAAAGTTGCAAAATGGACATTATTTTAAGACTGTGTTCCAGGGACAACTGTGATATGTATGATGATGCATAATAAACACAGCAAGATGTGCTGTAAATTCTGTTGATTCACCTACATACACTACTGTTCAAACATTTGGGGTCAGTAATTAATACTTTTATTACACAATGATGTATTAAATTAATTCAAAAGTTACAGTAAACAAATGTATAATGTTATAAAATATTTTCATTTCAAATAAATGATCATTGTTTCCACTAAAATATTGAGCAGCAGTATTTTTCTACATCGATAATAGGAATTGTTTCTTAAGTGTTCTTATTAGAATGATTTCTGAAGGATCATATGACACTTTAGACTGGAGTAATGATCACAGGAAAAAAATTTTTTAAAACAATGAATAGAAAACAGGTATTTTAAATTGTAATAATTTACAATATGTTTACTGTTTTTACTGTATTTTTGATCAAATAAATGCAGCCATTGTAAACATAAGCGACTTCTTTCCCAAAAATCTTTTGAATGGTAGTGTGTATAGGCTAATGTAGGCTCATGGAAACTTCCAAACACAAAGCTCATGACATGAATGTGACTGCTGGATCTGGATAGGCCAATCTGATGACTCCAATTCACAGTGCTGTTCGTACTTAAGTTGTTATATTATGTTATGGATTAATTAAATTTTCAACTGTAGTCATGATTGCCACCACTGTGCTCACCTATAACTAACAGGCTAAATTTCTTGTCTATATATATATATATATACACACACACACAACATTTAAGTATTCAAATCTTGTTTACTAAGATCCTTCTATTATCTATTAAATCCCATGATAATATTTAAAATATCAGTAAGCTTAATATATATATAATCATAATTTATAAGGTACTTTCAATTGGGAGGTGGCTGTCATGAACCCTAACCCGTAAATTTCAACTTGATATTGAAATATAATATTGAAATAATTTTTGCATTTTATTGCATTGTTGTTTTTAAAAATATATAAAAAAGAAAATAGATTTTCTAAATAAAGTGTTTTCTTTATGAAACTTTATGTAAAAAAATGTGTCCCACATTTTCATGTCACTACCGAAACATGTTATAGTCCATTTGCAGCAACTGATTTTAACTACACCCCAACATGTTCAGGAAATATTCCTGTGTCCCTCTCTCTCAAAGCTACACGGTGATTAGATAGGCCCCATCATTTTGAGGTAAATGTGTTCAAAACTCTAAAAATCTGTGTGTAACTTTAAGGAACGTCATTACCAAACACCTTTTTTTCTCCAATTAAGCATACTTTTTAGGGTATTACTCTGTAACATTTAGTTTTTATATGTGTATCTAAAATTGTCACTACTAAAACAGTCACGACCAAAGCATTTGGTGATATTTGGGTTGTGACACAATTGTTTTTGGGGTGTTATTACATAAAATTTTGTTTTGATGTGTACAACTGTTTAGAACTGTGCTAGTTAAAAATGCTGATTAGCATCCTCGAGCTGGGCTCAGAAGTATCTAAAACTGTCTGTAGTGATAAAAGGGAACACATAATGATTTATTTGGGAGAAATAAACAGCATTTTACTACAGTTATGCAAATGTCTAGTATGTTTTAGTATATGAGTTAAAATTCTGTAATGTGATGTAGTCGCTACCAAAACAATACTGTTACTAACAAAAACGTGCAGTCACGTAACATAAATCAAGCAAATTAAATTATCAGCTAAGATGTTATGATAGTGTTAGGTTCAATGTATATTCAAACTAATGAATCCTTAACTTTGAAACCAGTGTGATCAACCCTATGCATTTTACAAAGAAAGATTGGATTAAAAATACAACAAATCTCATAAATTAAGACTTGAAATATTGTTAAAATTGTAACTGAAAACTTTAATAAAATAGCAAAAAAATATATTTACAAGGTAGATGTAAAAAAAAATATTAATAGGTCAATATAACCATTCTTATTAAAATATATATTACTGTGTTTTGGTATTGACAAAATTTGAGGACAGGAAAAATATTACAAAACTTTTTGAAAATACTATATGTGACCCTGGACCACAAAACCAGTCTTAAGTCGCTGGAGTTTATTTGTAGCAATACCCAAAAATACATTGTATGGGTCAAAATTATTGATTTTTCTTTTATGGCAAAAATCATTAGGAAATTAAGTAAAGATCATGTTCCATGAAGATATTTTGTAAAATTCCTACTGTAAATGTATGAAAACTTAATTTTTGATTAGTCATATACATTGTTAAGAACATTATTTGAAGAACTTAAAGGCAATTTTCTCAATATTTTGATTTTTTTGCACCCTCAGATACCTGATTTTTAAATAGTTGTATCTCTGCCAAATATTGTCACATCCTAACAAACTATACACCAATGAAAAAGCTTATTTACCCAGCTTTCATATGGTGTATAAATCTCAATTTTGAAAAAAAGACCTTTATGACTGGTTTTGTGAAGCTGGGTCACATATGAGAATTGTACTGCACTACTGCTACTAGAAATGTGTACCAATTTGATAGATAGACTGATAGATGGATATATTTTTAAAGAGAGAGAATGTAAAGTTACGAAAACAAATGTTGCCCAATGCCAGGTGAGTCATTTGTTCTGGGTCTTGCTCAGACTTGTGAATAATTATTGTAAAAGCGCAAAGACAGTTCAACCCTTCCTCCTCAGGGACATTGCGCGCGCTCCCGCCGTCGCTCTATCGGGCATGCGCTTGACTTGTCTGCTGGTTTAGTACTGCTCCAGATCACCTGAGCATCAGACAAGACACCGCTCTGCTTAGAAACCTCAGACTGGGTGGACGTTTTAAGATGAGACTGTCGGTCGCTTTTCGCTATGCACATCGGAGCCAATCCAGCATACGACGATCACGAGCGGGTGTCAAAGTATTAAACCCGGCGAGCAGATTCATACCTGATAACAGCGCGGTTTCTTGTCTGTGGGTTCGGGAAAGTTCGACCGGCGGCACAACTGAAACGGTCGCCAGTTTTAAAAGTCATCCACGAAAAAACGACGGACCGCTGTATGAAAGTGCTGTTGGGTAAGAATAAAACACGTTATTGAGTTTCTAAACCTACATGCGACAAAATTATTTATTTTTCTAAAACAAGCCGAATGTTTTTTTGTGACTGTAACAGTTTTGTGCTGTAAATATAGCGACTTCACTAAAATATCTATTGTCTTGGCGTTGATTTGTTTCCACGTGCTAACGTTACCGGTGTTTGGCCGCCAGCTGATGTAACTTCTGCCTCCCATTAGTCTTCCGTCTGTACACCCTTTTAATATGTGTTACTGTATGAATTCAAGTTGTTTTCTTACAAAAAGTAAAACTTTTGTTTTAACTAAAGTTGAAAGTCTGCTATTTGTAGTTCAGTGTTACACTGAATGTCCTCATTTAACCCGCTACCCTGGTTGGCTATCACAACACTGACTTTATTTACGGTCATATAGCTGTTATATCGGATTTTGCAAAATTTAAAACGGGAAAATCTTAATGACATTTTATTTAAAAGACTTGGGAGTACTGAAACACAGGTTGAGTTATAACACCATTTTAAAAATATGTTGCTACACCACTTAAATCACTGTCATACATGACCAACCCCAGTGTGATTTGTTATAAGACAGTAATATAAAGAATTTACAGAACCACTTGTTTGAAGGGTATTATATTAAAGCTTGCAAAAAATTGAGTTACAGTCACTGAAATGTGTTAAAACACTCTTATTCGAAAGTCCTTAACAGATGGAAACTTTGTGAAAATTACCATTGCCTAATCAAACCCTGCAAGTGACCCCTGTGTATCTTGAATGTGTGTAAATGGAGTCAAAGGTCAGGTATCTGCTACTGAGGGTTAAAATGATAAGTAAAAATGCCTTTTCAGGCAGCCTTACAAAAGATGCTTAAAGTGATGCAATAGTCTCCACGATAACAGAAGATACATTTATCTGCTGCTAGTCAAAATGTGTTGGCCAGTCTGCTTAAAATGATTAAAATTAGCTGAGCCTAAAAGAGTGATTACTGTTTATTTATTTTGAATGTATTGCTTTCTGTCATAGTCCAAAATGGGACGCCAGTTTAGTTGTTATCGTAGACTGCATATGTGTGGCAGAGATGTCAGTATAAAGGCTTTAAATGTCATCTGGGCAGGCACAGAGAGAACTTGTGTGTGTTTAAAGATGTTTAAGATCTTGGCTGCAAAACAAAACATTTTTCTTTGGTTGTATTAGCAATCATTATGTTAATATTAATGATAAAAGTTTACTTACTCTACTACGATCTGAGGTTCAAAGTCTGCATTTCAGAGACTCAATACTAAAGAGCTGACAAGAACAGGCAAAATGGTGGAGTTGCATTTAATGTGTGGTCAACATTGATTTTTTCCCCCCCCCTGAACTAGATAACCAAGTTGTTTGAAATCCATATCAGCTTTGTAAGCTTGATAAGTTGGGGAAAAAAAAAAGAAATATATATATATATATATATATATATATATATATATATGTATGTGTGTGTGTGTGTGTGTGTGTATATATATATACATATAATATAAATATAAACATATAATGTACAAATTTGTGTAGAATTTGTCTTATGTTTATTCAATTTAAAGGTCTGTACTGTTAGTGTAAGTTAATGAACATACATTATGTGCTTTTGATGAAATATGCTATGAGCTAAATGGTTAAATATATGCACTCTTTGCCATCTCTTTTACAGTGACATTGTTCAGAGGAGCACAGAGGAGCTCCAAGTTATCAAAGAAACCAATCCAGGCCTCAAACCTACATTAGCTATCATACAGGTATGAATTAGTGTTGAGATAAAGAGTTGGAGAGCACTTGTGTGTATCTGTTGCTATGTGAATGAATCTCAGGCACTGAAACCTGGTATGTTTTTACTTATGATAGGCTGGGGAAGATGACGCTTTGCTGGAGGTAAATAAGAAGATGGCTGGAAAGGTATAACTGTTTGTCTTCCCTTCTGTCCAACATGCGATAAGTACAAGGGTGCAAGTAGATTGATTGCTATTGATTGATGAGATGAATGGGAATGCAAATTGATAGCTTATTGTGTTATGTACACTCTGATTTTGTATCCATACAGATCGGCTTGAACGTTATGCAGATTTGTCTTCCACGCCAGTGCATAGAGGAAGAGGTCAGTGGTGCTGCAGATCTGAGAAGCTAGATGCAGCTTTTTGATTAAACAGTACCTATCCTCCTTAGAGAGGTTTGTGCAGTTTTCCACCTCCTAAATTGTCGTCTCTATTCTACAGGTGATCGAGGAGATCTTGAGACTAAATGAGGATCCTCGTGTTCATGGCATTTTTTTGCACCTTCCTCAGTCCTTCCTCTCCAAAAGTGTCCGGAATGCCATCAAACCACAGAAAGATGTGGATGGGTAAGCTACAGTTTTTTGGTTATTTTCGAATGTAACCGCCAGTGGTGGGTGATTGGAGAATTTACTAGCCATGAATATTTCCCATCTACCATGATACTGTATTTTAAAATAATTTTATTCTAATGACAATTAAGTCACTTTTTATAATTTACTTACTTTATAATTTAATGTATTTTATTTTTGGGTAGAAACTGTTTGTTTTTCCACACAAAGACACTCTTGTTTGTATTGATGTGTTTGCAGGGTCTCCGATCTTAATGTTGGCCGTGTGGTGTTGGGGGATCAGAGAGGTGGCTTTGCCTCACCTGTTGCTGGAGCTGTGCTGGAGTTGCTTGCCAGGCACGGTGTGTATCTGTTTGTTCATGCATTTTTCCATGTTACTACATTGATATTCGAAAGGTAAAATGTTTTACAAACACTGCTAATTCTGCTGAATGGAGTATTTAACAAAAATCCATATTTATACTGCATATCCATACAGTCATGGCCAAAAATATCAGCAACCTTGCAATTCTGTCAGAAAATGCAACCCTTCTCTCAGAAAATTGTTGCAGTTGCAAATGTTTTGGTACTCACGTGTTTATTTTTTTTTTTGTTTGCATTGGAACAACACAAAAAAACTGAGAAGAAAAGTCAAATCTGATACAGTTCCACACAGAACCCAAAAAATGCACTGGACAAAATTATTGGCACCCTTAACTTATATTTGGTAGCACCCCCTTTGGAAAAAATAACTGAAATCAGTCGCTTCCTGTAACCATGAATGAGTTTCTTACACCTCTCTACTGGAATTTTAGACCACTCTTCTTTTGCAAACTGCTCCAAGTCGTTCAGATTTGAAGGATACCTTCTTCCAACTGCTGTTTTGTGTTTTTTGAAGTGTGTTTCGTGTCATTGTTCTGCTGGAAGACCCATGACTTCTGGTGGAGATGCAGCTTTCTCACACTGGCCGCTACATTGCGCCCCAAAATTCTTTGATACTCATCAGATTTCATGATACTGTTCACACTGTCAAGTAATCCAGTGCCAGAAGCAGCAAAGCAACCCAAAAACATCTTTGAACCTCCACCATGTTTGACTGTGTTCTTTTTGTTGAAGGCCTCATTTCTTTTTCTGTAAACAGTGCCATGATGTCCTTTTAAGTTAATCAGAGTTGTTTATCCACCATTCGAACAATCATTCGTTGTAATTTTTCATTAATTTTGCACTTCTGTCCACGTCCAGGGAAGTTAGCTACAGTGCCATCATGGGCTGTAAACCTCTTGATGATATTGAGCACAGTGGACACAGGAATATTAAGATCTCTGGAGATGGACTTGTAGCCTTGAGATTGTCCAAGTGTTTCCACAATTTTTTTCTCTCAATCCACAGACAGTTCTTTACAGTTCTTTCTTTTCTCCATGCTCAGTGTGACACACAACACAAAGGTTGAGTCAACTTTTCTCCATTTTAACTGGTTGCAAGTGTGATTACTATATTGCCCACACCTGTTACTTGCCACAGGTGTGTCTAAATACAAATTACAGGAGCGTCACATACTTGAAAATCAATTATTTCTTACAGTTTTGGCAAGGTGTCAGTAATTTTGTCCAGTCCATTTTTGAGTTCTGTGTGAAATTTTATCAAGACTTTTATCAAGATTTCGACTTTTCTTGTTTTTTTTTTTTGTTTTTTTTTTTGTGTGTGTGTTGTTGCAGTGCAAACAAAAACAATAAGCACATGAATACCAGAACATTTGCAACTGGAACAAAAAAAAATTCTATCCAAGACTGATATTTTTAAATATTATTACAATAGTAATAGTAATTATTATTACTATAAAATAGCTGTTTTCTATTTCAGCACATTGTAAAATATTTATTCATGTGGTGGCAAAGCTGAGTTTTCAGCAGTCTTTACATAAGTGTCACATGGTCCTTCAGAAATCATTCTAATATGCTGATGTGGTGTTTAAGAAACATTTATTATTGTTAATGCTGAAAACAGTTGTGCTGCTTAATTTTTTGTGGAAACCATGATACTTCTTTTTTTTTTTTTTTTTTTTTTTTTTTTAATTTAGAGAAAGATCAAACAGCATTTATTTATTTTTTTTCTTTTCTAACATGAATATCTTTACTGTCACCTTTGATCAAACTAATGTGTCTTTGCTGGATAAGTGTCCGTTTCTCTCGAAAAACATCTTGCTGACCCCAAATCTTAGAATGCTAGTGTATTTTATTATTGTAATGTAACCATAAAGTTTATGGTGATTATAGCCAGTTTTATGTAGCATTTACCGTTTTTTATTTTTTATTTTTTATATATTTTTTAACTTTCCTTTAGATGCCCCATTGGCTGGCAGGATGGCAGTCTTGGTGGGTGTTGAGGGACCTCTGAAGGCAACTCTTCAGTTTTTGCTTCAAAACAATGGCATGATGGTGCAGACCTGCCAGTGGAGCTCAAAGCACTTGCAGAAACGGGTAAATAATTGGGAGATACTTAGTTTTCAGGTCAATTTTTAGGTGTAGTTTGCTATTTTCAGCAGCAGAGGGCAGTGTTGCTTTTTAGGAGGGACGTCTGGATAAATCATATCAGAATTAGAATGAGCTTTTATTCGCCAAGTGTGTGCAAACACACAAGGAATTTGTTGTGGTTTTTTAGGAGCTCTTGGTACATGCATACATACAAGTAAGCTAATAGTAGAAAAAAGAAAATAATAATGGAGTACTGTATATATGCAGCTGTATCATTTTCTTTCTTTCTTTCTTTCAGATCATGGATTCGGATGTGGTAGTATTGGTAGAGACTGGCCACAAGAGCTTCCCACCCACTTGGTTAAGACCGGGGGTGGCAGTCATCAACCTCAGCTCAGCCCTAATGGAAGGTACATTTTCAAAGTAAAGATATTGAATATGGCCGACATTATAATGATTGGTTTTGACGTTGCTGTTATACATAAAACATACAGAGAACTTAATTACTTGAGAAGTGTCATTTGAGAATTGAAAGAACTATTATAATTGTAGTACCATGGAAGTGAAAGATGAGCATGTGATTCCTCCGAAACTGATTAAGTCAGGCACGCAGTTTTCTTCACCTTTCATTACCTGCCATCTCCAAGAGACCTTAATGGATATAGAGGCCCATGCTATTTCCTCCATAACCCACAAATTCCATTAGTGTGGGAACATAATAAGACCCTGCTAATTGCATTTCCTTCGATGTGCAATCCGGGCCAACTTTTCATACATATGATCTTATTTCCTAGAACACCCTGACAGTTGGGAGCACAGGGCTGAAGCTGAATCTGGTGCAAGAGTCGGCCCTCTAAGTGCTGCACTTAGAATGCAGGTGAGATACATGTTGTTGTTTCTTTAAAAAAGGGAAAAATTATTCGAATCAAATTTTCAGAATCTGCTTTCAGCCAATTTAAAGATGTCATGAACTGCCTTTGTTTTTTATTTTGTACTGTTTTCTGAGGCCCACTAATAATGTTATTAAGGTTATTACATCAAAAACATCATAATTTAGAAGAAACAGGCCATTTTCTGTCCTGCATTTATCCCCTCTCATCTGAACGCTCTATTTGAATGGGCGAGGTGGATTGTAGACTCGAAAGTAAATGTCCGCTGCTATGATTGGATAATAGCGTACATTCATTCCTCATAGATGGATGCTGCTGTGATTTAGGTTTAAATCACGTAAATAACTCAGTACATATCAAACAATCTGAATTAAGAGACCACGCAATAGTGACCACATAATGAAAACAGTTACTCACACTTTTGTTGTGACATCACTGTTGGGTCCAATATAGACGGCACAGCATTGTGTTTTAGTTTCAGTCTTTTTAAAAAAAACTGTGTTGAATTCTGAGATCATGGAACAAGCGTTGCGTCATTGACGCTATCGGTGATTGTAAACGAGTCTGTGGTAAAATGATGTAAACAAAGGACAAGTTCTTACTGACGCTGTCTTGAACTTCATTAAAAATAAAGTTTACCCACTCTTTCCTAACGTAGTGCAAAGACTGCTTTTTCCACAAATTGGCACTGCACAGCATCCTGTTGTTTTCAGAGCCATCTTTTTCATTTGGTTTCTGCGTAGACCTGCACGTTCAACTTTCAGGTAAACACTATGTGGAAATCAGTGGGTGGGACAGGCAGTGATGTCCATCTTCTGCAGAGGCGGGGCTTATCTACCCATTACATCATACATAGGAACATTCCAAAAGCTGTCGTTTTGGCAGACTTCCTTCAAAAGTTGTTTTTAAACTAACGACAAAGTTTTTAGTTCTAAAACTTACATGTTTTTATAGTACAATGACCTATTATATGTCAAAAGTTCAAAGGAATTTTTGCTTTTAAATTCAGCACCCCTTATTTTACAGTTGTTATAACTTATTAGAGTAATTTATTAAAAAAAAAAAAAAAGTTGTTTTATAAAAGTGCATTTTTAATATGTTCACACACTGCTGTTTAGGAATAAGTTTAACTTTTTTCTTTTTTAAAGAGGATTTCCAAGGCTGCATTTATTTGATCAGTAAAATAAATACAGTCAGTAATACTGTGAAATATTATTACAACTTGAAATAATTGTTTTCTATTTGAATATATTTTAAAATGTCATTTATTCATGTGATGGGAAAGCTGAATTGTGACCCTGGACCACAATTTATTTTTTAAAATTGAGATTTGTACATCTTCTGAAAGCTGAATTAAATAAACTCTACTGATGTATGGTTTGTTAGGACAAGATTTGGCTGAGATACAACTATCCGAAAATCTGCAGTCTGAGTGTGCAAAAAAAAAAAATGAAATATTGAGAAAATCACCTTTAAAGTTGTCCAAATGAAGTTGCATACAATGCATATTACTAATCAGAAATTAAGTTTTGGTATGTTTACGGAAGGAAATTTACAAAATATCTTCATGGAACATGATCATTAATTAATATCCTAATGATCCTAATGTGCTATTTAACACTGGTTTTGTGGAAGTGTTCACTAAGATGTTTGTGGCTTGTGCTCTGACCTGCCAGCATGTAGTGAGGAGCAGCAGAAGGAGGATACAAGCACACCAGTACCAGCCATGGAGGCTTCACCCACTAAAACTTCAACCACTCTCACCTGTGCCTAGGTATGAGAAGCTTTGCATTTTAGTTTCTGCAGAATATGCATCACTCAGACTTTTGTTTGTTAATTTTTGCACAGAGATAATTGGTCTTTCCATCTTTCTATAACCCTCAGCGATATAGAGATCTCCAGGGCACAGACTCCCAAACCCATATCCCGGCTGGCTCAGGAGATTGGGCTGCTGCCAGAGGAGCTGGAGGCCTATGGGAACACCAAAGCCAAAGTCCATTTGTCCCTTCTCAACCGCCTCCAACATCAGCCTAATGGCAAATATGTCCTGGTAGCAGGGTGTGACATCAGTTTTTACTTCTTTCACTGAAGTTTAATTCATGGCATATTACTTATTTATGGGTGTGGCTTGATTAAAATGATTGAAACTGTTCATCTGAATATAAGTGAACACTGCTGTCTGAACTAAAAGAACCAAGAGAACCAAACTACAGGTATGAATGCACCCTGAAATGATTCAGCGCAAGGGCAACGATACAATTATTATTGAACAGCAAAGTTGAACTGAAACTGTATTGACATTGGAAGGTTTTCCATCAATTAATGGCAGATGAATTGATGACAGTCAATGCAACAGCCTAAATAAGACAAACACTCATACTTTTAAAGGTTAAAAGCATTTAAGGAAAACTTTGGATCAATGTTTTGTGTGTTTTCACGCTCACGTCCGTGCGCACGTTTGTACTCTGCCTCTAAATTCCTAGAGAGAGTGATTGGTGGGCCTAGGGATCTTATCTACCGCTGGCTCTTGAGCCCACCAGGAGCCTCCCTTTCATCCGTGTGTGTGAAGCGTGGCTCGGTCAGCTCCAAATGGGGGCCCAGGGTCTCTTTCATGTGTGTGGGGAATGCGCAGACCCCTGGCTTTATCAGCAGCCCCTTCCCTCTCCCTTAACTCTCCTTCTTTAAGTCCCGCTCTTTGTTCTGCCTACAGACGCTGTGAAGCAGCACTGCCCTCCCCACCCAGCCTACTCAATTACTGTCAGCCACTGGCATGCCTTTACTGCGCTGCCAAAAGAGCCGCTCCACAAAGACAGAGAGAGAGGGAGAGGGAAGATGCTGATGGGGAAAGGGTTTGCCGGCAGTCTAATATAGTGAGATCAGAGGGAAAACGAAAAGAGAGGAAGGCAGAAAGATGAATAGATGAATGTAGTCACAACCTTCTCCTTTTGAATGTGGGAAAGCATGTGTTGATAATGTTTTCGGTCAATGTTTTTCAGTATAACTCCCACTCCACTGGGTGAGGGGAAGAGTACAGTGACCATCGGTCTTGTCCAGGCCCTCTCCGCTCATCTTAAGCTCAACTCTTTCGCTTGCCTGCGACAGCCTTCCCAGGGCCCAACATTTGGTGTTAAAGGTGTGTTTGCTTTACCTTAGTTTGATATTGTAGTATATGCATAACAAAAACAACCATAACATTTCAAGGTATTACAGATGCACTTCCTGAAGTTTTCTATATAAATATAGTTTTAACAAAATAAGAGAGATCATACATGCATGTTGTTTTTTATGTAGTACTGTCATGAGTAGGATATTTTACGTAAAAGATTACATATTGTCCACAAGACAAAAAAATAGCTGAAATTATTAAAATATCCCCTTGTTTGTTCTGAACAGTTAAACTGAGCACTGTTCTTCAGAAAAATCCTCCAAGAGCCGGAGGGTGAAAACTTTTTGAATTTGAAGATCAGGGTAAATTGTACTTAATTTGTCTTCCAGGAAACATGCAAGTATCTTCTGTTGCTTCCGAAGGGCAGTACTAAATTGAAAAAAATTATATTTCAACAAAATTCAAAAGTTTTGACCCCCCGGCTCTTAATGCATCGTGTTTCCTTCTGGAGCATCAGTGAATGTTTGAACCTTTTTTTAATAGTTGTGTTTGAGTTCCTCAGTTGTTCTCAGTGTGAAAAGATGGATCTCAAAATTACACAGTCACTGCTGGAAAGGGTTACAATATGCAAAAGATGCTGGAAAACTGAAGAATCTGCAGGACCTGGAGGATTTTTCTGAAGACCAGTGCTCAGTTTAACTGTTCAGAACAAACAAGGGATTCATGAACAATCACCACAAAAAAAACAAAAAAAACATGCAACTGTATGTATGTATGCGTGTAACATGATAATTCCAAACTCTAATTAAATAAATTGAAATAGTCACATTTCCTGTGCAAACGTGTCGCGTTTAAAGTCGCTGCCCGTGTAGAGTTGGTCACTTATAGTAAAGCTGCTTTGACACAATCTGTATTGTTAAAAGCGCTATATAAATAAAGGTGACTTGATTAGTGTTTTATGATAATTAGGATGCTGCCCATTTAGGCAGTACACAGCAAAGCAGTTCACTAGATTGTGGATCAGAGCTTATGTCTGGCTATATCAGACATATTGTCTTATGTTTTCTTTGCTGTGTGTTTGTCAGTCTGCTTCATTATTTTGTCTCCCTGCAGGAGGAGCGGCGGGTGGGGGATATGCACAGGTCATTCCTATGGAGGAGGTGAGCAACTACAGACATCCTGTCTCCCGCTATCACAAAGCCCTTTCCCTTAGTATGCCACAGCTGATGACAGCCCTTAAAAAAAACTCACACTGCCTTTGAGACCAAGTAAAATAAAGCACAGTGTCCAAAAGTATTAGACCACTAGTGAACATGCCTTTGTTTTGTGGTTTTCTAATATAATTTGATTTATATTACCGGTAAATATCAGCATATCCATTTGAAAAATTGAAATGGAAAAATAACATAATTTGGAATTTGTCATATGATACGTCCAAGTTTTGATTTAATAACAGCATGCATGAGAATAATAAGATTTTTTTTATTTCTAGTTTTATATTACATTTTCAATCACATATTTTCTTTGTTATCTCAGACTTTTTGGACAACACAGAATGTTTGTGTGTGTAAGAGAGCACTGTCTTTATCAGAAGCTTCAGAGAGCAGCTTACTCACTCACTTTATTTTTTTTTCCTTCTCAGTTTAATCTCCACCTCACAGGAGACATCCACGCTATAACCGCAGCCAATAATCTAGTGGCGGCAGCCATCGATGCCCGCATTCTCCATGAAGCTACTCAGTCAGACAAGGTAAACAACTACAGTCATAACATTTGATTTCACACAGGACGCTCTCCCTTGAATTTAAAATTATGATTAAAATAAAATAATAAGGGGATAGTTTCTGGTTCTATACAAGTCTATGATAGCATATTTATCACTTCCTAATGTTTTAAGTATTCAGCTATAAGTTTTTTTTTGTATCTTTTAGGCCCTGTACAGCAGGCTAGTGCCATCTATTAATGGTGTGAGACGCTTCTCTCCTATACAGATGGCTCGCCTACAGGTGAGTCTGGACAAGATTTTTGTACCTCTGTACTTTTTATCTTGTGTTGGTAAAGGGATAGTTCACCCAAAAATGAAAATTCTGTCATTATTTACTCACCCTCATGTCGTTTCAAACCCGTAAGACCTTCTTTCATCTTCAGAACACTAATTAAGATATTTTTGATGAAATCCAAGCACTTTCTGACCCTGCATAGACAGCACGGGCCACGTTCAAGGCCCATAAATGTAGTAAGGACATTGTTAAAATAGTCCAAAAATAGTCCATATGTGCTATGCCAAACAAAATATTTTATCAGGTTAAAATTGTAAAACGAAAAAAAAAAAAAAACCTTATCTTTAATCCTTATCTAATAAATGGGAACCCTGGAGAACATTCACCTCTTAAAACTTGTGGAAATCCACTTTGGACAATGGGGAGCAAAAATCTTGAGAAGAACTGCTCTAGAACTTGTAGAAATTTGGAAGCAGTACATCAGATAACCAACAGGGGTCCTCATGCAGCTACAGCGAAAACTAGCAGCTTTCTTATAAGGTTGTAATTCACAGCAAGTCTTGCTGTTCACAAGTTTCACTCTTTTTGTTTAAGTAAACAAGTCAAGTGTTGTGTTATGTTGGCTGTGACACAGATAAGCTGAGAGACTCCTCAAAACACAAACTGTTTATGTTTGCTCAGGGACAGGCTGGGGTGACTTACATTATGGAAAGCTGGTAAATTTACAAGAGACGGACAACGTTCGAGTAGAAATCTAATTAAAAAGAGTCTGAAAGATATTTACGACCATACTGGGGCCTCCAATTGCAAAATATTTGTAAAAATCTTCTTAATTCTTCTGAGTCAAGGCCAAAATTAACTGCAGCAATGAAAATGTTTTAATATTAGATTTGGTTAATATGAATGAACAGCTTTTCCATCATAATAATCACTGCACTTGTGTCTGTCTCTTTCTCACCTATGTTTTCAGCGTCTTGGAATAAACAAATCTGACCCCAGTGACCTCACACCAGAAGAGGTCAAGGCATTCGTCCGACTTGACCTTGACCCTGAGAAGGTCACATGGCAGAGAGGTAGGAGCTTGTGCAATGTAGATTGATTTACTGTTTAGCATACGGTATGCAAGAATGCTCATCAATGGTTGATGAGTCACATAAAGAGATGGAGAGATTGTGGTACAGGATGTATGATGCATAAGGCAGTGAGCTGAAGCATGCAGCATGACACAATACATGGCCATTGGAATGCTATTGCCACATTTGACTCTTCCGTTTAAATTTTCTAGTGCGACAGCACTATAAACTAGCCATGCGAGAGCAATTTTTGCGAACTAGTCCCTCTTGAACACATCTACTCTTCGCACCTGGAAGGGATGCCAAATGTAGACCTTCTGCTTTTGGTTATGGCACAGTGCCGTCTGATAGCTGCGATCACTGGGGGATGAGATTCAGCTGGATTGGGGTGTTTCCCGTTTTACTCGTGGCCGCCTGGGAACATCTGTTGCCTTTAGCCCTACATTCGGAAGATAGTGCTGCAATGACTGATGGGATATTTACTCTGTCAGTTCAAAAGTGCACACTAAAATGAGGGGCCTGGAAGATTAAGAACAGCTTTACATCTCTCTCCTGCTGCGAATGTGAAACTCTGTGTGTCTGAGAAGGTTTGACAATTCCGTACAACTTTCTCAAAGTGACGTTCATAAATGCAATGTTTAAACCATTAGGGTTTCCCATGGTCCTTTATGGGAAGATATCATTGTGAGTAATGAGCCTCGGACTACGTTATCATGGTCTTTTCTTGTTTATTAATCACTCTTCAGATGAAACATTTTGGCCGTGCTGTATGTTACGCTGTAGTTCACGTACACTGTGTTCTCACAGATGGATGAATTGAAACAGATACGCGACACGGGAGACAGCCAGAAAGCAGACTAAACCACTCTTGTAATTTCTGTTGCCTGTGACATGTTTAAAATGAGCCTTATAATGATTGTTCTGTGTTTCTATGAGAAAATACCAGAGGGTTTGAATTCTTTCCTCCGACTTCCTGGCCCTTAGGGAGTTGTGTTTGTGTCTCATACTGCACCCTCCTACGTTCAGCTTGGCTGTAAGAAAAAAATCAGAAATGCAAAAAGTCTTTGAGGAATGCATGCTTATTGCAAGGTTATGGTTTTGCCTGGCGTCCATCCCTCTGGGTCTCTTTAGGTCATTGGTTTTTGGGATTCATTAGATTGCCTCATACATCTCCTCAGCAGTGACTGCAAAATCTGTCCAGCTTGCAGCACTTAGCATCCAGCTGAGTTCCCTCATGACGTGATTCTCTCCAGCCATTGTCTTCAAACAGCGCTGCTACGCTTGAGCAGATAGAACAAGCCAACCAATATGATGTTATCGCAACCACATGAAATGAAAAAAATATTGCTTTTATTGGAGAAAAATCTTACATTTTTGAAATGTTTGAATTGCAGTAGGAAAACTTTACCTAGATTTGAGAATTCAAAAGGTCCATTAAAGTGCTTTGAAAAACGCAGCAGTATTCTATGTTTTGACATAATTTCAACCGAAACAGGAAGACATGTCAGGCAGCCCCGCCCCTTTTTTAAGTAGCCAATAGCATTTTGTTTATATCACAGCTTGGGCCAGTGCCGTTGAGCTTGTTAAAGCCACATTTGACAGTGTTTGACAGCCACAATCTCATCCATATCACTATAAAAATAGCATTTAGTGTAGAATTCAAACTGGTCTGATATGTTTTGTGATCTGCACCAATTCACGCATATGATCCACTATCGTGCTTTCGTGTACTCGGACTGGAGCAGGCTCGTGTCACACGGCGTGAAACCAGACTTGTTTCGCACAATGGAAAGCATCTGAATCGTTCTCTATCCCCTATATAGTGCACTACAGAAAACAGCTCTGTGAACAAGTGACCAGTTTCAGCTGCAGCTTCAGCATCTATTTATAGTGTAGGGGGCAGGATGTTTCGGATTCTAGAGAGCATTTGATTGGACAAAGTTTGATGAGAAGCTGAAGTGCAGGGTGATGTCATTAAAATCATTCATCCATATTAGGAGATCAGAGACTGTAAGTCTTGATGCTTATATCTTTTAAAATGCAAATTTTGTTGTTGTTTTGGAGCACACTAAACTTAAGGCTAACATATTCATACTAAAAGCCTGTATGACAGAAGTTTTTTTATTTTTTATGCTATTGGACAGTTAACTCGGTGTAAAACGTAATGCCTTCATTTTGTTTTTCAGTTTCACACTCAGTCCTCCATATATATATTGACTTTTTAAAAGTGCACCAGTCAGCGCTTTCACAAAATGTATGGCCCTGTGATTTCCACGATGCGGAATCCAGTAAATCCATTAATGAAAACAAGTTTACTGTATAACGTGGAATCATGTCACAGAATTTGTCAAAGTTTGAATGAATAAACCAAAAAACACTTAAATCAAACTGCGAGATGGACTAGTGTCTATGAATATTACGCTACAGACTAATTAACTTTGAATCCTGCATGTTTCTTTCGCAGTTGCTTGGTTTTCACATCAAAACCTGCCCAATTTCTACTCTAAACTAGCCCAATTGTGTTTCGAGGGGAGTCCCCTGGAAAAATTCGCATTCCAGGGGCTAAATGTCACGTTATTGGGGTCGCTTTAACGCAGACATGAAAAACAACCCGTGGCAGCAGTGTTGATGTAGCTCAATTTCGCAGGAAAACCGCAGACTAGGCAGCACTGGTCTCTTTATGAATGAATGGCACAGATGCGTAGTTTCGTTTATTACACACATACTGAACCACACAGTGTTTTCAGCATCTGTCGTCTCACTAAATGAGGACATAAATACATGAACAACATCTCCATACTGCTCTGAGAGTCACTTCATGAGCATTTTAGTTTAATTTGAGTAAAGCTAGCATCATATATACACACAAAAGTTTAAAGAAATTTACGGCAAGCCGTCAAAATAAAAGTTCAGTTAACTTGAAGACATTGCGCCAGAAATATTTTACTATTGTTTCGTAAAATGTACATATTATTATTATTATTATTATTATTATTATTATTATTATTATTATTATTATTATTATTATTATTATTATTACTACTACTACTACTATTTAAATAAAGTTAACATTATTTTTTAAGGAATAGTCACACAACATTTCTTCCATGTTTAATTTTAATAGCAGATCCCCTTTGTTTGCCCCAAAGAATGTTTGTTTAAATTTCAGTAATTAAAACATAAATGAAATTAATTTCATAAGCTATTTTAAGAATAAATTAGAATAAATTTAGTTGTTTTTGTATGCATTTAAACAATTAGAAAAGATTTTGATAATAATAAAACATTTCATAGGGCCCTAAACATGCAATTTTTGTTAAACTCTTAATAAATTGATGTCCAGAAAAATTCAAATTGAAAAGATGGAATTTGGGAAAAATAAAACTGATTTCATAGGGCCGTAAGCTTCAATTCCCATTCGTTGTAATTGCATGGAAATGAGTAACATCCTTAAAAGTACATCCTTAATTTCTCCTTTTTAGAAAGAAAGTAAGTCATACAGATTTGGTACAAGCACAGGATTTTGATTCTTCATTCTGTTTTCTCTTAACACGTTTTCCTGTTTCAAACAGTTGTTGATACCAATGACCGATTTCTGCGTAAGATCACTGTTGGCCAGGCCAACACAGAAAAAGGCCATTCTCGCCAGGTACGTGCTTCATACTTCTGGTTCACTTTACCAGCATTTAAATGTGATGTGTAGACGTTTTGTCACATTTCCTCAATGAATATTTATCTCCCTTTCTCTATCCCTCTCTGACTTTTATGTATATTTCCCTTAACTGCAGTCTGTGAAGTCTTGCAGTATGTCAACGGCTGTCAGAAATAATGACTTTTATACCAAATCAGGCAGATAACAGTTTGCACCTCAATGGGAAACGGTTTAAGTAAAAGCAAATGTCTCAAAGAAGGCTGTAGGAGACCCTCTGAGCTGGTCATGCATGTCCCTCCTACTGTATCAAAACCACAGAAATGTGCACTACGCCCTAGCACGTTTGTTCTTGAGCAGCATATAGTATACCAGTGGTTCTCAGTCGTGGTCCTGGGGGTCCACTGCTCTGCACATTTTGCATGTCTCCCTTATTTAACACACCTGATTGAGATCATCAACTCATTAGGAGAGAGA
Source organism: Labeo rohita (assembly GCF_022985175.1). Taxonomy (NCBI): domain Eukaryota; kingdom Metazoa; phylum Chordata; class Actinopteri; order Cypriniformes; family Cyprinidae; genus Labeo; species Labeo rohita. The sequence goes on along the minus strand of NC_066888.1, from coordinate 17,023,277 downwards.
TCCATGAATAGAACTAATGAGTTGATGATCTCAATCAGGTGTGTTAAATAAGGGAGACATGCAAAATGTGCAGAGCAGTGGACCCCCAGGACCAGGACTGAGAACCACTGCAGTATCCACCTTATTTTTTAATGCGGACATAATCTGTTTTCTGGTAATGACGTCCGGTTCATAATCCACCATAGGGAAATAACAAGAAGATTATCAAAGTGCAGTAAACGGTAAAACATTTTGCACTACAAACCAGTGTGTTCATAATTATGATAATACATTAAAATAATATGGTAAGACACACCAATTTGCAATATCAAGCAGCAAAATGAGCTTTTTGTGCAGCTAAAAATAGCTGGAAGTGGATGAGACCGAAGCTAGACACAAAAATTTTACAAATGGCTGCACCCACTTTAATGGGAAAAATAAGGTGGATACTATGCTTTATGTATTTTGGAAAGACAGTGAGAGTGTGTGTTTAAAATGTAAAAAAGCACTTAAGCATGTTACTTCAGGCTTTGCAAACATTGACTTAGGGTATCATCTCAGCAATTAGGTGCTGTAAATGCAGTTAAATGGCAAGTAATGATGACACAAGAGGTACGTATTAAGCGGCCCATCTCTCCTGATAGGGCATCTGGCCACCACTCCTCTGCTCCCAGCTGTTTTATTGGGGGAGTATTTATTAGCTGAGAGTTAAACCAGGACAGCTTGGCTTTTACTCCAGCTGGGGTTGTCTTGGACACATGTGGGAGCAGTTTACTGTATGTGATAAAGAACCAGACTTGGCAGATGTTGCGTGTGTGCGTCTCTGACAAATCTCTCTGCTGTCTATCTCGCAACGACTCATTTTGATGGAAACACATCACCACTGTGATGTGTTTGTGTGCTGGACAATATGTGATGTTCCCTTCTTGTTTGTTACAGACCCAGTTTGATATCGCGGTGGCCAGTGAGATCATGGCTATCCTTGCTCTGACAGATGGACTGGCTGATATGCGGGCCAGGCTGGGACGAATGGTTGTGGGCAGCAGCAGAAACGGCCAGCCGATCACTGCAGATGACTTGGTGTGTGTGTGTGTGTGAGAGAGAGACAGAGAGAGATAACTGATAAATACCTATAAATTGATGCTGTTCTTTTGAAATTTCTATTCATCAAACGATTTAAAAAAAAATCCCCAAAAATTAGGAAACACTGTTTCTAGCTGAAGACAGGAGGGCTGTAAAACGATTGGTCACGATTAATCGATTCAACATAAAAGTTTGTGCTACATACTACTATATATATATATATATATATATATATATATATATATATATATATATATATATATATATATATAAATACATTTACACAGTACACACACAAAGTATGTAGCACAAACTTTTATATATATATATATATATATATTACATATAAATGTTAAATATTTTTACTTAATATATACATGTGTGTGTGTGTATTTATAAGTACATAATAAATATAGACAGTACACACACTTATAGTATATAAACAAACTTAGTTTGAATCGATTAATCGTGACTACTCACTTTGATAATAATATTCATGTTGTCTGGGCTACAAAAACAGCAGTGTGAATTGACTGTGAATTAAGTGTTCCCAAAAGAAATATTTAAAATATTGTGAAAATATAGTGTTTACATTTACGTAATGAACCTCTGCAATATTTAAGTATTACCTAAATGTAAATAGTGTGTATTAGTATTAAACTTACACTGTAAACAATATAAAAAAACAATATATAGTCGTTAATCACAAGTCATCGGTTGTGACAGGCTGACAGCTCTATCATAGAAACTTTCAACAACTGCTACGAGCAATATATTCTGACATTTCTTTGCTCTTTGGTTTTCTTAGGGTGTAACCGGGGCTTTGGCAGTCCTCATGAAAGATGCTATCAAACCCACACTGATGCAGACACTGGAGGTGAGACCTCTTCCCTGTTCCTGTACCCCAAACTCTCAGTGTCTTTTACACAGTCGCTCGCTTGTGTGCTATTTATCTTATTCTGTCTCCCACACATATGCACACATTAGTGTCCTATCTTGATGGAAACTCCCAAACTTGATACTCTCAGCATTGGTGAAGTGATAGGATATTCGAGGCATGACACAGAAAACACACACTCATACAGTAACACATGCACATCTGGTTTTGGTTTTGGCTCAGTGGGAGTTTGTCTCTGTCTTTCACTATCACACCCCGAACACCACGAGAAAACTGGAAATGAGAAATAGACAGCGGTGAAAAGCCTGATTGTTGGAATGCCTTTCATCTTTATTGCTTTAAAACATGCTAATGACTAGTGATTGATTGTTTTGTATGTATGGGCGTATGTTTGTGCGTGTGAGATGCATAGGGGTTCCATGTTTGTAAAGAGAACCACAGAATTGCTTTGTGAAACCTTTCCTGCCTGGTTTCCTGTTTCTCTTGTGAGGAGGAATCATATCAGAACGAGCCAGGCAGCAAAGGGTTGTGGGAATATTCTGTTTGCGTGGTGCTGTAATGTCCCTGTTGGGTTTGGGATGTATGTGTGTGTGTGGAGGAGTGAGAGAGGAAGTTAGTGAATGACTGAACAAGGGGATGTGCATGTGTTCACAGATGGATCTAAGCCTGTTTGATTGATAATAGACTAAAGATGTGAGAAGTGTTAAGAGAAAGTATATCTCCAATGGATTGTTGTTAACTGATTTTGTGTGTGTACATTAGTTGTACACTTCAAGGACAAATTTCTCTGTAGAAGTCATCTAAATATGACAACTTCCCTTTAGAGTTTTACTTTATTCCAATATTTATTCCTAATTTTACTGTTTATATAGAAAAATATAGCTCATATTTAGATTTGCCTGGTAAACTTTTTGTTTATGTCATGCTGATAAAAACACCAGTTAACTGTATGTATGTTGACCATCTACACTAATCTAAAATTTTGGGGGCAGTGAGATATTCTTTTTTCTATTTATGAAATAAATGCTTTTATTTTCAAAGGATTCATTAAATGATTAGTTCACTCCAGAATTAAAATTTCCTGGTAATTTACTCACCCCCATGTCATCCAAGATGTTCATGTCTATCTTTCTTCAGTCAAAAAGAAAAGGTTTTTGAGGAAAACATTCCAGGATTTTTCTCCATAATAGTGGACTTCATTGGGGATCAGTGGGTTGAAGGTCCAAATTGCAGTTTCAGTGCAGCTTCAAAGGGCTCTACATGATCCTAGCTGAGGAATGAGTGTCATATCTAGCGAAACGATCGTCATATCCCCCCCCCCCCCTCCCAAAAAAAAAGTTTACATTTTATATACTTTTAACCACAAATGCTCATCTTGCATTAGCTCAGCTTCACACATCACATAGTCATGTTGGAAAGATCACACTTTTTTACAGAAAAAAGTAATGCATCTTTAGAATCTGTAAAAACTCTACGTTTATGTGTGAACTTACAATAACAATGAAATGTTGCGCTTTTGTAAAATAATGAAAGCAAACAGGATGCGCTTTCTGCTGTCTTGGTCTCTGTAAACTTGAGTGTGAAACTTCGAAACTCTGTGTATACTTACCTTACAGACATGAAACGTATCTATAGAGAGTGGAATATCTACTTTTAAATAAGCCAATTCAAATAGAAAACAAATATTCTCAGATTATGTAATTTGTATGTAACATGCATACAGGCGTATCACTACTACAGAGATGATAAGTCAGTGTCGCCGACTTAATCTCTTAAACCGAAAACAAAGAAATCGCTAGTTTATCAATAAATTATTAAAACGTTAACACAGTCTCCTTGCTGTTTTTCCCTGACGCAATCTGAGGTCAGCCCTAATATAAATGTTTAATTGTTTTACAAAATTACTGATTGTTTCACTAGATAAGACCCTTATTCCTTGGCTATTCCAAACTGCAGTTTGGACCTTCAACCTGCTGATCCCTGTTGAAGTGAACTAATCCTTTGAATTGATCAAAAGTTACATATAATTTCTTTCTTTGTTTTTCAAATAAAAGATGTTTGAGTTCATCAAAGAATCCCTAATCAAATTTCTCAGTTTTCACAAAAATATTGAGCAGCTCTATTGTTTTCATCATTGATAATAATAAGAAATGTTCCCTAAACAACAAATCAGCATATTACAGTGATTTCTAAAGGGTCATGTGACACTGAAGACTGGAGTAATGACTGCTGAAAATTCAAATTTGCCATCACAGAAGTAATCATATTTCAAAATATATTCAAATAGAAAACAAGTATGTAATATTTCACAATACTGCTGTCATCTGCATTTTTGAGCAAATAAAGGCAGCCTTGGTGAGCGTAAAAACAACTTGAACCTATGATGTATTATAGAACATAAAAAACGTAGTAGTTTCTAAAACTGTTTTTACTATTAACAGAACTAATGACATCAATTTGTAGTTCACGTAATGAAAATTAGTGAATAACTAGATAATCCGTACCATCATCAAAATAAGATGATCATTATTAAATAAGCATAACCAGCTTGTTCCTGTCTACTGTCTTTGTGGCTTGGTTTTTCCTGTTTTCTAACTTTCCTGGCATTGGCATGTCAAATCTCTTCTCTTTTCCACACTTAAAGGGCAGAGGGCTACAATCTTTCCTATTTAGTTTTTTTTTTTGATATCATAGTTTTTTATTTTCGTAAAACTTTTCCAGAGGACAGTTCACTGGAAAACCAGTCCACTCTTTTTCCATTCACAGTCGCACATAAAGACCATCACTCGTTCTTTCTTACTGACTTGTTGACAGGCTGCCAGATATGTCTACTTTGTGAGCAAATTCGACACAGTAAATTGATTTGTTGAATTCTTTCGCAGATGGAACAAAGTTATTTGATGACCTTCAGAACTGATTGCTTTGGTCTGAGTTGTTTTTAAATCTGTGAAACATTTTTAGGTTATAATGAGCTACACATTGTCAAAATCAGTGTGCAATTGGTGTTTAGGTTTTGCATCCTTTTCCTGAATTTAAATGACTTCATCACTCCGTTCTTTGTTTTGTATGTACTCCCTGTTCCATTTTCCTGCACTCTCTCTTTCCTGTCCCTTCAGCTGTCAGTGTCACTTTTCAGTGTTTTTGGGAAGTTACAGAGGACCGCAGGGTCATCAGTTCAAACCTCATATTTTCACAGAGCTTTAAATGCTTTCTGGCACTTGATGATGAAACAGATTTTCCAGACTTCTTTAAAGTTTATTGTTGTTGAATATAAAATGGTGTTAGCCATATAAAATCTCAACCACGTGTTTTGTGTAAAATACTCAGATGTGGAGATTGACCACTTAAACTACATCTTTTATTATTAGTCATCAGCTCTTAAAGGAGAACTCCACTTCCACAACAAAAATTTACGGATAATTTACTCACCCCCTTGTCATCCAAGATGTTTGTGTCTTTCTTTCTTCAGTCGATAAGAAATTGTTTTTTGAGGAAAAAAAAAAAAACAGGAATTATCTCCATATAATGGACTTCAATGGTGCCCCCATGTTTGACCTTCCAAAATGCAGTTTAAATGCAGCTTCAAAGGGCTCTAAACAATCCCAGCCGAGTAAGAAGGGTCTAGAAAAATGATTTTTTTGCAACAAATTGACAATTTATATACTTTTTAACCTCAAATGCTAGTCTGTGTGAACTTGAGGAAAACAGTTAGGGTATGTCAAAAAACTCCCATCTCGTTTTCTTCCCCAACTTTAAAATTGCCCTACATCCCTGCAAAAGTACCGACCCAGTGTTTACAAAGTAAACATGCAAATAAGATCAAACGCCCTTTACAAAAAATGGTAAAACAGCGATGTAGGGTGATTTTGACGTTGAAGAAGAAAACGAGACGAGAGTTTTTAGACATACCCTAACTGTGTTGACCCGGATTACACAGACTACGCATGTGCATCGCAGAGATGAGACAAGACATTTTGTAAGTTCAAACTTTGGGGCACCATTGAAGTCCACTATATGAAGAACATTCCTGAAATGTTTTCCTCAAGAAACATAACTTCTTATTGACTAAAGAAAGACATGAACATCTCGGATAGCAAGGGGGTGAGTAAATTATCTGTAAAAATTTGTTTCTGGAAGTGAACTTCTCCTTTAATGAAAAATTTCTACTGTAATTTTCAGGTGATCTAGAGGCATGTTTGCTAATGTGTGATATTTTGTGATGCAGGTGTGACTTGAATGGTTTGCATTGATTTTGTTTATGTCTTTGTCATGTCAGGGCACTCCAGTGTTTGTGCATGCTGGACCTTTTGCTAACATCGCCCATGGAAACTCCTCTGTCTTGGCAGACAAGTTGGCTCTTAAACTAGTTGGAGAAGAGGGCTATGTTGGTGAGTGCACACACATACACGGTGTATACACACACAAACACATTCAGTCGCACACCACACACACTACATCTGCTTTTTATAGTCACACATTCATTGACCAGAGGCAAAGGCTATGTTGGGGGTAACTTAAAACAACAACAGTAGAGTTGTTCTCTGGTTCAAACCAGACGTCTGCTCACAACTAACTTCTGAACCCAACTAATCCTCTCGCTGTGAGCACACCTGAACATACGTGCCTTGCAAAGCACACACACTCTATCTTGCCATCTCCTTCACTTTATCACTTCCTCTCTCCATTTCTTTCTCATTCCGTTGCTTCTCTCTATCCTTTTTATTTTCTCTATCCCTCCCCTGCTCAGCGACATGCCCCAGACACTAAAAGAATGCTGGGAATGGCGGAGGCCCTGTGGTCCACACTAAAAGCAGAGTAAGCTTCACCCCCTCATTTAAGGACAATCTGAAGTGTGTGAGCCCAATGAAAACACTGCCTACCAAACCAGGCTAAGCTGTGTTGAGTTACAGCCTGTAGAATTTCATATACTTTTTGTTATGCCTGAGTTTCTGCCAGCGTGTAAATAGTAAATTCTTCTGAAAGGCTGCATGATAATTTCAAATAGAACGAAATCACGAAACGGCTTAAGTGCGATTATCAAATTGCAAGGCAGTGATTTAATAAAATATATGTGCTCCATATTTTGGAGTGAGGCGCTGCACTGCATTATTATACACAAGTAGCACTTTCAGTTTTCAGTTTCAGTTTTCAGCAGCTCAGTTCGCAGTAACTGCTGCTCCATAAAAACGATCATTATGCAACTTCCCACACTTGTAATAAGCATTTATAAACCAGCTATTGACAACAAAAGAAAAGCTGTTTTCCTTCAAAATAAAATTACAAAAAAAAATTGATGGTTTAACATTTGAAAATGAAGAAATTAAATATTAATAATAGTTGCACTTAAATTTCTTAGTTTTACAGTAAGCTATTAAAATGGTAACATTTCTATGTTGTTACATTTTAATATTTTACTAATAATCATAATTATTATATTATGGAAGGCCGTTTCCACCACTGAATAAAAAAAAAGTCAATGTGACTTTATACCTTGCAATTTTGACCTTTTTTTTCTCATAAATTCAGAATTGCGAGCAAAAAACTCAGAATTCCAAGATTAAACTTGCAATAAACAAAAAATGTTGACTTAAACTCTCAATTCTAAGAAATAATCTCACAAATTCTGACTTTATAACACACAATTGTGAGTTAAGTCAGAACTGTGAGATATGAACTTATAATTCTGAGATCATGCAAGTCTTTTCCCCCCTCATAATTTATAACTAGGAATCACAGTTTTATATCTCAAAATTCTGAGAAAAAAAGTCAGAATTGCAATTTTATTTTTTTAAATGATGACTTTCTCACAATTTTATATCATGCTATTCTGACTTTATAACTCACAAATGTGAGTTTATATCAATTCTGAGAAAAAAAGTCAGAATTATGAGAAACAAACTCAGAAGTCAGAATTGCAATTTTAAATTTTTTTTTTAAATTTATATATATATACAGGTCCTTCTCAAAAAATTAGCATATTGTGATAAAGTTCATTATTTTCTGTAATGTACTGATAAACATTAGACTTTCATATATTTTAGATTCATTACACACAACTGAAGTAGTTCAAGCCTTTTATTGTTTTAATATTGATGATTTTGGCATACAGCTCATGAAAACCCAAAATTCCTATCTCAAAAAATTAGCATATCATGAAAAGGTTCTCTAAACGAGCTATTAACCTAATCATCTGAATCAACTAATTAACTCTAAACACCTGCAAAAGATTCCTGAGGCTTTTAAAAACTCCCAGCCTGGTTCATTACTCAAAACCGCAATCATGGGTAAGACTGCCGACCTGACTGCTGTCCAGAAGGCCATCATTGACACCCTCAAGCAAGAGGGTAAGACACCAAAAGAAATTTCTGAACGAATAGGCTGTTCCCAGAGTGCTGTATCAAGGCACCTCAGTGGGAAGTCTGTGGGAAGGAAAAAGTGTGGCAGAAAACGCTGCACAACGAGAAGAGGTGACCGGACCCTGAGGAAGATTGTGGAGAAGGACCGATTCCAGACCTTGGGGGACCTGCGGAAGCAGTGGACTGAGTCTGGAGTAGAAACATCCAGAGCCACCGTGTACAGGCGTGTGCAGGAAATGGGCTACAGGTGCCGCATTCCCCAGGTCAAGCCACTTTTGAACCAGAAACAGCGGCAGAAGCGCCTGACCTGGGCTACAGAGAAGCAGCACTGGACTGTTGCTCAGTGGTCCAAAGTACTTTTTTCGGATGAAAGCAAATTTTGCATGTCATTCGGAAATCAAGGTGCTAGAGTCTGGAGGAAGACTGGGGAGAGGGAAATGCCAAAATGCCTGAAGTCCAGTGTCAAGTACACACAGTCAGTGATGGTCTGGGGTGCCATGTCAGCTGCTGGTGTTGGTCCACTGTGTTTTATCAAGGGCAGGGTCAATGCAGCTAGCTATCAGGAGATTTTGGAGCACTTCATGCTTCCATCTGCTGAAAAGCTTTATGGAGATGAAGATTTCATTTTTCAGCATGACCTGGCACCTGCTCACAGTGCCAAAACCACTGGTAAATGGCTTACTGACCATGGTATTACTGTGCTCAATTGGCCTGCCAACTCTCCTGACCTGAACCCCATAGAGAATCTGTGGGATAATGTGAAGAGAAAGTTGAGAGATGCAAGACCCAACACTCTGAATGAGCTTAAGGCCGCTATCGAAGCATCCTGGGCCTCCATAACACCTCAGCAGTGCCACAGGCTGATTGCCTCCATGCCACGCCGCATTGAAGCAGTCATTTCTGCAAAAGGATTCCCGACCAAGTATTGAGTGCATAACTGAACATAATTATTTGAAGGTTGACTTTTTTTGTATTAAAAACACTTTTCTTTTATTGGTCGGATGAAATATGCTAATTTTTTGAGATAGGAATTTTGGGTTTTCATGAGCTGTATGCCAAAATCATCAATATTAAAACAATAAAAGGCTTGAACTACTTCAGTTGTGTGTAATGAATCTAAAATATATGAAAGTCTAATGTTTATCAGTACATTACAGAAAATAATGAACTTTATCACAATATGCTAATTTTTTGAGAAGGACCTGTATATATATTTAATTCTGACTATTACTTGCGATTGCAAATTTATATCTCGCTATTCTGACTTTAACTTTAACAATTGTTTATAATGCACAATTCTGATAAAAATTTTTTTTTAGAATTTTGATACACAAACTCTCATTTGTGAGGGGAAAAAAGTCAACTGCAAATTATTTTTTATTTTTATTTTTTTATTTATGTATTTATTTTTTTTAATATATTTCTGTTTTTAAAATATTTTTGACTTCTCGCAATTGTGAGTTTATATCATACAATTCTAAGAAAAGTAAGAATTGCAAGTTTAAAAACGCAATTGCTTTTTTATACAGTGGTGGAAATAGGCTTCCATATATTACATCTTATTAAAACTGTAATTATTCTTTTTGAGAAATCACAATTAGTTTTTTTTTTTTTTTTTTTCTTCTCTGAAATTGTACAGCCCTAAAAACTTTACTAGAGGCCCCTGCAGGGGATGGTAAAAAATGAATGGTTTGATTTACTGTATTGTGAAAGAGCAGCAGCTCAGTCTTGTTCTTGAATCCAAAGAAGTCCATATTAGACTTGGAGAATCAGCCTCAACAAACAGCAGGAATGCTGGGAGTTGTTGACTTTTGCGAAATATCAGTGAAGGAGGGGGACGTGTGTATGCGTTACCTGATGCCAAGGTATGTGTGGTATGTAGTGTTTTTGCTGTGGGTGAGAGGGAGGACGCTGCCTATCAGCTGATTATACACAACAGAGCCTCTTCACAGGAAAACCACCACAGTACTCAGGAATACCAGAGCAGCGTGGTAGTAACCTTTAGTCTACTCAAACCAAAATCACTGCGCCCAAGTCTCAGAATGACGATGGTCGGATAACACTGAATTCTCTGAAAGTCCCTCAAGGGCAATAACATAATCCTCGCCTCACATTCCCTTTGTAAATCTGTATCTGACTGGTGTGTGGGTGACATGAGGCTTGGTAATGTACAGTCATTTAGAGGGTGTTTCATATGTGGGGTGGTTTAGTTTGTTACAGCACCTGGTTGTCCCAAGGTCATGAGCAATGCCTTCAGAATACAGCTCCAATTCTGTGGTTTTTGGCCTGTTTCACACACACACATTTTTGTGCGTTTCAACACACACATTCTTGCATACGTTACTGGGACTGTCTATAGGTAGGGTTGGGCCATAATGTTATTATTAATGTTATAAAATAATGTTATTATTATTATTATTATTATGTATTTATGTATGTATTTATTTATTTATTTATTTTTTATCGATTAATTCGAATGTCGGCTCACGTGATTAACCACTAATGTGTGTCGTGCTCATACCACTAGATGCCATTCACACAGAACGCGCTTTGTTGTTGACAAAGATGCGACGCGGGCAGTGGAATAGCAAAAACCTGCAAGAAGATGGGAGTGAACTTCTTTTAACTTGAGAGACGCATTTTTAGAATGCCGCTTCATGCATGAGACGCTGCAAGAGATGCAAATGCAGCTGACAAATTCAGCCATGTTTACATAGAAAAAACAATGGAAAAGCAGCGCAGTCAAATAAAAAAAACCTGTCAAGAACTACTACTGTATATCTGATATTTCCTGTTTGCATCATGGTGACAGGCTGAACGCTGCTTTTCATTTTTTACATACCTACCTACCTTCCTTTATGAACACACCTTCCTTCCTAAACAGTCCTTTCTCCTTTATAACATTCATTCCTTTCTTCATTCCTTCCTTTCTAAACTTTTCTTCCTGCCTTCTTTCCTTGCTAAGCTTTCCTTCCTTCCATGCGTATCTTCCTTCCTTTTTATCTACCTTCCGTCCTAAACATACCTTTATATCTTTCTTTCTTAATAAAACCTTTCCTTCTTGCTTTACTCCTTTCCTTCCTAAACTTTACTTCCTCCTAAACATTCTCTTTCCTCATTTCTTCGTTCCTCCCCTAAACATACTTTCCTCCTTTTATCTCTTCCTTCCTTAATATTCCTTTCTTTTTTCTTTCCTTTCTTTGCAATCCTTCATTTTTTTTCCTTCCTGTCTTCCTTTCTCCTAAACTTTCCATCGGTCCTTTCTTCTTCTCTGTCTATTCAGACCTGCCTTCCCTTTTTTTCTGCCTGCCTTCCTTTCTTCCTTCCTGCATTATTTCCTGCATTTTACCTTCATGGCTTCCTCCTTTCCTTCCTAAACTTCTTCCTGTGCATGCATATTTTCCTTCCTTCTTAAACATAGCTTCCTACCTTCCTTTCTTCCTTAAACATCCTTCCTCCTTTCTTTTTTAAGATTTAGTTTTGGCATTTTATGCCTTTATTTAGATAGGACAGTGTAGTCGGACAGAAAGTGAAGTGGGAGAAGGGGGTGGTATCGGGAAAGGTCCACGAGCCGCGATACGCTATGTCATTTATTCCTTTTTCATTCCTTCCTTCCTAAACTTTTTTCCTGCCTTGCTTCTTTCCTTGCTGAACTTTCCTTCCTTCTAAACATTCTCTTTCTTTCTTCATCCTTCCTCCCCTAAACATACTTTCTTCCTTTCCTTTCTTCCTTCCTAAATATTCCTTCCTTCCTTCTTTCCTTTTGTTGTAGTACTGTCTTCCTTCCTCCTAAACATTCCATCCTTCCTATCTTCTATTCACTCCCACCTTCCCTTTTTCCTGTCTGCCTTCCTTTCTTCCTTCCTAAACATTTCTTCCTTTCTGCTTTATTTCCTGCATTTCTTTCTTCATGGCATGCTGCTTTCCTTCCTAAACATACCTTCCTTCCATGCATATCCTCCTTCTTTTTTATCTACCTTCCTTCCTAAACATACTTTTTATATCTTCCTTTGTTACTAAAACCTTTCCATCCTGCTTTCCTTCTTTTCTTTCCAAACTTTCCTCCTTCCTATACATCGCCTTTCCAGCCTCTCCTCCTTCCTCCTCTAAGCTTACTTTCCTCCTTTCCGTTCTTCCTTTTTAAATATTCTTTCCTTCTTTCCTTTCTTTGCAGTCCTGCCATCCTTCTTTCCTAAACATTCCTTCTTTCCTGCCTTATGTCCTGCATTTTTTTCTTCATGGCTTTCTTCTTTCCTTCCTAAACATAACTTCCTTCTTCCTGTGCATACATATATTCCTTCTGCTACTTTTCCTATTTCTTTACTAATCATTCCTTCTGTCCTACACATACCTTCTCTCCTTTCTTGCTTCCTTCCTAAACTCCCTTGTCTTCTAGAGCTGCAGTACTGTTTACACACTGGACATGCTGTCAGTATGAGCGCATGAGATTTCTTAAATTCTGTTTAAACACTTGTGGATCTTTCCCTCTTATGGTAACCAAACTATTTAAAGTTAACTGTAAGTGACTGAGACCTGATGCATGTGAGACTGGACAAAAGACTTACCTTCAGGAGATTATCTAAATTCAAAACCGAATGCCAGACCACCACACACTCTCACACACACATAAACATGCAGAGCCTCAGAAAACATGCCAGACCTCTCTGGTGGAAATAACAACATTACCCTTCCCATTCCCTCCTGCTCCAAAAGCTTGGGAAGTAGCACAGGAAGCTTGCAGGGTTCTGGGAAAAATAGATACGTGGAAATACTCCACACACGCTTACTGTGCAATGGCACATACACACATTAAAGGAGAACTCCACTTCCAGAACAACAATTCACAAATAATTTACTCACCCCCTTGTCATCCAAGATGTTCATGTCTTTCTGTCTTCAGTCGTGAAGAAATTATGGTTTTTGAGGAAAGCATTTCAGGATTTTTCTCCATATAATGGACTTCATTGGTGCCATGATTTTGAACTTCCAAAATGTAGTTTAAATGCAGCTTCAAAGGGCTCTAAACGATCCCAGCCACGAAGAAGGGTCTTATCTAGCGAAATGATTTTTTTTTTTTTTTTTTTTTTTTTTTTTTTTTTTTTTCGGAAAATAAAAATTTGTGTACTTTTTAAGCACAAAAGCTTGTGTAGCACAGGCTCTGGGATGCAGGTTCACGACGCTACGTACTATTGAATCATGTCGAAAGCTCACGCCGAATGTAGGCGGAACTACAGACCCAGTGTTTACAAAGCGAACGCGCAAAGACTAAGAAAGTGCAAGTGAGTCAAACGCTGTTTACAAGCGAAAAGGTACAACAATGTCGGACGATTCTGAAGTTGTAGGAGAAAATAAGATGGAGGTTTTCGCCATTCTCTACCTTTTTGAGCTGGAGTACACAGACGATGAACTTAGACGTGATTCGTAGTAATGATGGGAAGTTCAGATCATTTTACCGACTCGGACCTTTGAGTCTCGTTCAGCAAAATGAACGAATCTTTTTTTCGAGTCATTTCGTTCATTTTAGTAAATTATAATTAAAATGTTATGTCTTACTTCCCTAACACATCTACTGCTTATGCAAACGTTGATCACACTACAAACAAGACAAAATTATAATGCTATAAGACACAGAAAAGATTAATTCATTGTTTACCTGGGTCTTTAGTCTATGATTAGCTCACCTCACCTTTTATCTGACAAGTTTTTGGGTTTGACAAGTTTTATGGGTGACAACCCCATAAGTTCAACCAATGCAGTGTGAGCCAGAAAAAGAATTGATTAGTTCATCTCTTGAGTCTTCGGGTTCAAGTTGTTTGTTCATCACGTGACAGCCCCATAAGATGAACGAACGACTCAAAAAACCTATAGACTCGAAACAGGTGAACTAATTCCAGTACAGAACTTAATAGGATGTTGCGCATACGCGACTGAACAAATCATTCCCCGAGATGACTCGTTCTTCACATTAAAGAATTGTTCAAGAATGACCCATCACTAATTCATAGCATCGTGGACGTGCATCCCAGAGCCTGTGCTACACGAACTTTGAAAATGACGTCAATCGTTTCGCTAGATAAGACCCTTCTTCCTTGGTTGGGATCATTTAGATCCATTTGAAGCTGCATTTAAACTGCATTTTGGAAGTTCAAAATCAGGGCACCAATGAAGTCCATTATATGGAGAAAAATTCTGAAATGCTTTCCTCAAAAACCATAATTTCTTTATGGTTGATGACAGAAAGACATGAACATCTTGGATGACGATTATTTGTAAATAGTTGTTCTGTAAGTGGAGTTCTCCTTTAATGCTGACTAGCTCAAACAAACAGTAGATGTCTGGCATACACAAAACAAACAAAACTTGAAAAATATTAACATATAAAATAATATTTAACATATAAAGATTATGTTTTGTACACTGCTGTCAACCCCTCAATGGGGTGTTCTACTGATCACTCATTCATGATGACAGTAACACATGGGGTGCTTACATGCTCACTCTTGAATGGTTGTAATTATATCCTAATCATGAATGAATGGCAATAACTCTCCCTGGAATGCCGGGACAATTAGATTACTGAGTAACTTTAGGTTGCATTTATGCGTACGTGTGAGAAAGCATGTGCGAGTGATGTGCTATTATCCGGCTCTGTGTAATATAATAATAAGGTATTGATACAGAATGTTTGTTTACATCAGTATCTTGCACAATAGAGCAGTTTTATATCAAGACCATGCTTGCAAAAGCTCTCAACAGTTTAATTGTTTAATTTCCTTCTCCTTCCCTGCTCAGTGACGGAGGCTGGCTTTGGTGCGGATATTGGCATGGAGAAGTTCTTCAACATTAAGTGTCGAACGTCTGGGCTGAGGCCTGATGTTGTGGTGCTTGTAGCCACTGTACGGGCTCTGAAGATGCATGGAGGTGGACCAAATGTAAGTGTGTGTGCTGTACACACATTCATGCATTCTTTATATGCATTAAAATGCATGTGTTTACAACTTTCTGTATATACTGTATATTTTTTAAGGTTACAGCTGGTGTACCACTGCCTAAAGAATATATCAATGAGGTAAGTGATGTTTATTTCTTACTTCAAATGATCATATTTGTAGAGCTAAATATTTAGTAAGATGATGTTTTGAACACTTTTTTTTTTTTTATTATGTACTATCCTACTCCAACAATAAGTGGCGATGTTGCTCCCCAAAGGCAGGATGAAAATAAAGAGGGTTGGAAGGAGGTCAGGGAGTAAATAAATGACTGTCTGCCCCACCTCGCTCAGGCAAAGGCCCAGAACACATCTTTTCCACCCCCTCCAGCTCCCTTCTTCCTCCCTAATGTGGTTTGTGTTATTCAATTAACAGGGTAAATACAATCTCTGTTGTTGAAGCTAGAGACACAGAGGCGTAATGGGAGTTGTAGTCTAAGAAATACCGTACCTGCTTTTCATCAGTCTCTCTAAAGCAACCCCAGCTGAGAAAATAACTCAAGTGCTTAAGCTAATTGTGCGGTTCTCTAATGAGAAACAGAAAGCACCAAAGCATGTCTCCTGAGCTTTGGATCGCTATTCTTTGAGACTGGTTCTGCTTCATGAGCGACAATTGAGTTGGGGGGGGAAAAAAGAGCAGGAAGTTTCCTCTGGAAAGCTCAGCTGGTGGGATGACGTTCTCCAAGACAAACCAACTCATCCTTTTAATGAAGACCCTGATTAACCACTCAGAGCCAACATTTGATTACATTTTACTGCTTTCCATTTTTGTTTAGTTAATTTCTACAAGATGTTCTTATTGAAAATCTCTTGAATTAAATCTTAATTCAATTGAAGCCTGAAATTTTGAGAGTCAGTTTTTTTTCTTTTTTAACTTAAATAATTGTTTATGTTTATGTTTTTCTGTCAGAATTTGCAGCTGGTTGCAGATGGCTGCAGTAACCTGAAGAAGCAGATTCAGATCGCTCATCTCTTTGGAGTCCCTGTGGTTGTTGCTCTGAATGTCTTCAAGTAAGAATAGGTCTATCTAAAAAGCTCATACTCGAGCATCCATTTTCTTCCCAAAACATGATGTTTGAAAATAATTTGAAAATAGCCATGAGTACCAATCATTAAAGAGAGTGTCTGGTCAAAAACAGGCTCAGATCGTCTACAAATTGAGCTTAAGTGTGTCTTTCCACTTTTTGATTAATAACCATATTTAGTTAAAGTGTTGTCAGAACCAGTGACATTGCTCTTTCTGTGAAGGACTGACACTCAAGCTGAGATCGACCTGGTGTGTCGCATCGCAGAGGCTTCTGGGGCTTCAGCTGCTGTGCAGTGTCATCACTGGTCCAGAGGTGGGCGGGGCTCTGTGGAGCTGGCACAGGCTGTGAAGGAAGTTGCGTCCCAGAAAAACAGTTTCCAATTCCTGTACAATCTGCAGGTGAGACCTGACAATTATTTGTGAAAAAAAGAATTGCTGTAAACCAGTGTTAATTTTGACAGCAAATTTTGATTTAGTTTTAGTCATAGTCTTTTGACTAAAATGCCATTTAGTTTTAGTCACATTTTAGTCATCTGAATTGTTTTTAGTTTTAGTCTAGTTTTAGTTGACTAAATCTACAGTAGATACAGTAAAATTCAATGGATTTAGTTATAGTGTAATGCATTTATTAAGCAGTTCTCTAAAATCACCAAACTCATTCTATAGGTTTGATATTAAGATTTAATCATGATAGACACAGATTTAACTGTTGTGACATGCAACATGCCTTTATATAAACATGAACTAAAACCACTTTTTATAAAGAAACAAGAGCATGGTCTTCTTTTCAATGAAATACCAATGGTTATATAGGCTAATTATGCATTTTTTGTAACAACTTGTTTACCACATTCTTCATTCTTTCGGGAAGACATGTTTATTTATATAAATAAATTTAGATTTATCTTTAGGGCTACTAAAGTGATTCAGTCAAGAGCAGTGAGTGATTTTTCTGTCTGTATTTTGGTACTTGATTAACATCAATGCCACAGACAATAGCAATTAAATTAGGATGCTGTCCCTTTAAAACCGAATGCATGGATGCAATGTACTGATACAAGTTCAATACTGATAGCGTTCACCCAAGACACAACTGAGTGTGTTTACATGAATACTCGTCAAAACTGACAATTTGTCATCATTTTGTGTGTATCTCCGTTTATGTGACGTACTCGTGCGAGTACTCTTGCACTGTGTGTCCAATTTATCCATATGTCTGCTCTTATTTTACTCCCACATATTGACATTTTTTTTAACATTTTATAAGACAGAAATGTATGCTAGCTTATGTCCCGCTGGATAGACCAGTAGGCTTTGATACAGTTCAGATGTAAGCATCTAATCTCCTAACCACTCAGCAGATTCATTCTGAATGAATCTCTTCTCAGATCGTCCCTCCTTAACATTTTCGTCTTGTTTTTATTAGTTGACGAAAATGTCAATAGTTTTTTGTCATAATTTTTGTCATTCAAAATGAGTTTTTGTTTCATTATCGTCTCGTTTTCGTTGGTCAAAAAATGACATTGACAAAAATTATGACAAATTATTCAAATAAACATTAATAAAACAAACATAGAACTCGGGTAAAACACAAGTCCACTCAAAGACAGAGCAAATAGACTCTGATGGATGGTTTAAACATGATTGCATCTTGTATGATGAGCTAAGTGTTGCTCCATTGTGTATATTTCAGGTTTAGGTGGGGGCTGTTAAGGCCATCAGCTGGTTTGAGTTAACCTTAGTAAGTTTTGGAGGTTGTGACTTTGATTAAGTGATGCTATGAAAGGTGCAGTAATCTCTGCTCTTGGCTCTGGCTGGCCTCTATTATCCTATTAGAGGTCTGCACACTTGCTCTCCCAACCATCTACACAAAGAACTGGCTGGGGGGATTTTTTAACCACCAGATAGGCGGAAGCTGTACTTTAGAGCTGGAAAAAAGTTAAATGATTTTTTTTTCTTGCATCTTTTACTCTTGATCTGTTAAGTAATCACTGTGCCGTGTGTTTTTTAAACAGGATTCTATTGTAGAGAAAATTCGGACTATTGCACAGAAGGTTTATGGTGCTGATGACATTGAGCTTTCACCTGAGGCTCAAGCTAAGATAGACTACTACAATCAACAGGTGAGAGGAACTGTACATTGCCACTGAACATAACAAATGTATATGCTGTTTTGATATTTGAGCACGTAGCACTGAAACCCTATTGTAATTGTTGGAATGGCCAAGGATCAGCATTTTCCACCTAAAAGTGACCAAACTGTAAATCACAGAGACTTGAATCTTGGAGTGATGGTGATACTCACATCGTCTACAAGGTCACCAAGGCTTGCCGCAGTCAGCATGATGGTGCCACTACAACGAACAAAAGTACAAAATTGCGTAACTTCTAAACCGTTAATCGCTGGTTCAAGTGTCTTCTATCATTGGATATCCTTGGCTCACAAACTGGATTCAATTGTCACCCTAGTGAAATTTTTGGGTTTTTTGGAAAACATACTTTTGCAGAATAGTCCTAGGTTTTTCACCCGACCAGAACCAAACCAGTGCAGGAAGATTCTCTGGAAAGTGAATATCAATAATTATCAAAAAAAAGGTGAACTTTCGACATTCGTAAGGGGCAGAGCTGCTTTTACTAAAACGCCTATAACTAAGTAGAACGGGATTTTTTTCTGGCAAATTTGAAACACGTATGTAAAAGCTCAATCTGTTTGTCCACTTGGTAGTGCTATAACGGGGGAAAAAAAGCATAAAAATTGCTATAACTACGCACCAGTTAAACCAATCGACTTGAAAATTGGTAAACCACTTCTTTGTCCAACGTGCCACAAGTGTCTATGATAGAGGTTGACCAATATTGCATACCGATAACTAGGTTGGACCACACTTGCAGATAGTGATTAATCGACCGATAGTTTTTAAAGTGGATACTGAATGGAAAATAAATAGTGCTCTAATATTTAAAAAAAAAAAAAAAAAAAAGTAGCCTACTGAACCATACTTTGTAAATGAATAAAAATATAAATATTATTTATATATTGATCATTACAGTTAATTCATTGTTATTTAATGTTAACAAAAGCAACTAAATTTTTTTTTAAATATATCAGTAAATGCTGAAATGAACACACTCTAACAAGGAACAAGGAGTTCTATTCTACAGCTTTTATCAATCTTAATGTTACAAATGGTCTCATATTGTAAAGTGTTACCATTACATCAACAATCAAGCTAAAGATGGCCATCTTTAAATATTTACACAAAGGCCTCAGTATTGAAATTTCATACATATGGATATTGTGTACTTTCACAATTTAGCTATTTCTATTCTAGAACATTTGTGGTTATCTAATAAAAAAATATAAAAATATGTTAGTCACACAACGGGCAAAAGTGCAGCACCGCGTCTAGAAGAACTTGCAGCTATCCGGTATCACACACACTGGATGCGCTGCTTTCAATTCAAGTTACCTGGAATTGCCAAAAATGCGTATTTATACTTAATAAATAAGAAATTAGTTAAGAATGGATTCAGTGAAACAGGTGGGTTGAACTGATTCATGGAAATCTGCCAACTAATGACATTTACAGTGTGAAAAATTTTGGTGCTTTTATTTATTCACCATTTTTAAACGTCACCATCTTCTGATGTTTGATCTTGGTTGAAAATGTGTTTCATGAGCCGTGTGCTCAGTGATATTAAATGGTTCGATAATCTTGGCCCAACGGGTTTGAATTACATCCAGTGAAGCAGTGTGTCTCATAACATAACGGCTAACGGATGTCAAGAGGCCAGAGCCAATGATGTGCATGTCTCATGTGGATATTAACTGTGTCTGTAAATCTCTCACAGGGTTTTGGTGCTCTTCCCATCTGCATGGCCAAGACCCACCTGTCTCTCTCTCATATGCCTGAGAAAAAAGGTGTTCCCACCAATTTTATCCTGCCGGTCAGAGACATCCGCGCCAGCATCGGGGCAGGGTTTATCTACCCTTTAGTTGGAACTGTAAGTGATTATCCTCGAAATCTGATGGAAGCACGTCTTAATCCATTCTGTTCCCTTCTATGTACATGTCCACCCTTTTTCTTTCCAGATGTATTTGATGGCTTTCACTTATTTGATGCCATCCACTACCTTTTCACATTACTTTATTTTATTACTTCCTTTTGGCTGCTAAGTGAATGTTTCGGTTACTAATAGGATCCAGGATTATGGTTGAACCTATGATCTATGACCTTGTTAGGGCTTTTAAAAACAGCACTCATGCCAAATTCCTCTGCCTTCATGTTTTTGCTCTATAAAACCAATATTGCCTTGCCTAAGGCAGATATATCTCTCTGTCTGAATTCCTGACAATGTTTAGTCAAGGCAGTTTTCATCTAATGAGAAGTCTATTGGATTCTCAGTTTGGATTCATGTGTGGTAGTTTGATTAAGCCCTGTGAAAATAGCCGTTTGAGCATGTGTCGGTTTTTTCGAACGAGTGGAGGTCAACTTTTGAATGGGCTATGCTTTTCTATGTATGTGCACATATTTGTGGTTTTCATTAGGATATTCCGTCCCTGGATTTCTCTCAGTGTTTTCTCTACTTTCTTCCTAAACCCAGCTGGTTCACCTCACGAACCACCATTCCAATCAGACGTCCAGCGTAGGGGGTGTATGAAGCAAGACTCATTATTCTCTCATTTTGTTTGTACATTTTAAAGTTATAAATGAAAAAACATTTAGAAACGTGCATGGAGATGAATGTCAAAATGTAAAATTTGTTGGTTTGACTGGTTAAAAGGTTAAATGTAATTGTGATTTGATCACATTGTGTGCCGCTGTATATATTGTTTTGTTTGAACATCCTGACCAACTGGACTTTGCGTCACAGTATAGTGCCCCAGTTTGATCAAGCCAGCAGTTTTGTATCTTTTTGTCATTTTGTGTTTTGTTGGCTGGGTGAGGCTCAGGGAAGGAAGCTCATTTCCGGGTTGAGAGTGAGGTCCTGGCTGCATTGTGGGGTCAGGGTTGGGGTGAGGTGTCCGTTGTGCGGCATGCTGGGAGATGGGTGACTGTGACCCATCCCCTCCGGTCTGGCCACCGCTCTGTCCCCTTTCATCTCCATGGGCCTGCTGCGGGACACACGGCCAGCGCTCATGACCTCTCACCTTCAACCCGTCTCAGAATTTACTGCCAATGCTTTGAACTTCAGTGTAATCTTCTGTTCTGGTTTTCTTTATTTTCCTTATTTCTTTCCTCAAATTTTACCCTTATTTAGTTTTTCCACTTGCTTGGTTGCAATACAGTCAGATGTTAATGTTTCCATGGTGAAATCCTAAAGGGTTAGTTTACCCAAAAATGAATATTCTGTCATTAATTACTCACTCTCTTGTCGTTCCAAACTTGTCAGACCTTCGTTCATCTTCGAAAACACAAATTAAGATATTTTTGATGAAATCTGAGAGCTTTCTGACTCTGCATAGAACAACTCAACTACCACGTTCAAGGCCCAGAGAGGTAGTAAGGACATCATTAAAATAGTCCATTTGACATCAGTGGTTCAACCATAATAATATATAGCTACGAAAATACTTTTTGTGGGTAAAGACAACAAAAATAATGACTTTATTCAACAATTTCTTTCTTCTGTGTCAGTCTTCATCACACCTTCACAAAAATTTTAAATTTAAAAAAACTTTTCTAATTTAAAATATAATTCATTATTTGATGGCATAGCTCAATTTTTTAAGTAAACATTACTCTAGTTGTGTTTAAAACATTAGTGTTTTTAGTCCATTTTTACAGATACTGTAAAAGGATTACATTAGTTTATGAACACGTTTCTTGTCTTTCAGTTACAGTCAACTTACATTTTAAATGGCATGTAATCATTATACAGGCAAGTCATATCTATTCCATTCATTTCTGTACATAACTGTGTGGCTTAGGCTACAAGACAGGTGTGTGTTATTTGCCTGTAACTTTCAATACTAGGCCCTAAGGGGCCAAAGCAGGCACTGGGGGGGTTACAGGAGGAAGTAACTGATGTCATGCACCAGATATGTGAGGGAGGGGTCAGCCAGAGAACAATGGGACTCAACGGATCTTAGCTTCCATTCAGCTCAGGAAATTTATTGCCCAAATCCGTGTCTGCTGTAAGCCGCACAATGAATTCCTGATGATACTGCTGGAAGGCTTATGGTGTTTTGGCAACCTGACCACCACGCTGACATGAACACATGTCAACAGTGGACTGGTGCAAAGAGCATGTTCAGTAGAAAGTATAAACAGACACAATGGTCTGTGGTAAAAAACATGGCTCAGTGTTCAACTGAATTAAGTTGCCATTTGTTCTTAAACAGTGACTGCATAGTGGAGTATTGTGTATGGAAATCATTGTGGGAATTTCTTGGCTTAAGTTAGAATAGCAACTAGATTTTCAGTTTATTTGCATGGCAGTGCTCATATGACGGCACAAAATGAACTCTTTAACCTAAAGGAAAAAACAAACTGCTGAAGTTCAGATTTGTATCCTGGTCAATAGCTCAATCCCTTGTATGTTTTTTGGCACAGAAGACATCTCAACAACACCCCAGGCAAGTGGATGACCTTTTAAGTGAATTTGCTGAGACAGTGTTGCATTGAATTTACTCTTTTTAGGGGTCAAGCACCATAGGTGCATTGACAAGCCCCTGTATTGTTGTCATCATCTTCTGAATTCTGAAAAGATTGTGAAATCTGTCTCTGTGAGTTTCAATCTGACCAGTCTGCGTTCAGTCTCTTGTGCTTTTAACAACAGTTTGGCATATTGCATTGAAACTGCAATGTAATTTCCACCCTGTGCCATAAGAGTACTTAAGCAGATTGGAAGAAAGTGCCATTTATTTGTAAGAAATTTGTGCAGTTGCTGAATGTACACAACATTTTAATCATTAGGACGTAAAGGGATAGTTCACCCAGAAATGCAAATTACCCTATGATTAAATGCAAAACACCCTCACGTCATCCTAGGTGCATATGACTTTCTTCTTTCAGACAAATACAATCAGTTGTATTTAAAAAAAAAAAAATGTCCTGGCTCTTCCAAGCTTTATAATAGCAGTGAATGGGTGTTAATATTCAGTAGTCCAATAAAGTACATTCATCATAAAAAGTACTCCACTTGACTCTAGGGGTTAATAAAGGTCTCTTGAAGCGAACTGATGTGTTTTTATAGTTTTAAATATGACTTTTTTGCGAGAGCAAAACAAAACACCGGTCACGAAGTAAAAATACAAAACATATGAAAAATACAAAACAAAGAAGAAAGTCATATACAACTAGGATGGCTTGAGGGTGAGTAAGTTATGGGGTAATTTTTTTGGGTGAACTGTCCCTTTAAGTCACAAACCTGGTTTTAGATTCTTTGGGTCATATGAAATTCAAAAGTTAGTTTATCTAGTTGTGGAGATTTTTCCTTTAAAAAAAAAAAACTGAATAGTCAGATTTTGCTGAAATGAAACTACTGGTCCACCTTATCTTTCCACAAAGAAGGTAATTTATTCTAATAATCTAAGACCTATGTGAAAATGATAGTTTTCATTTTTCTGTAAAGGTGAAATTGCTGGATAAATGTTGCACTGTTTCCTCTTTCTTTTTCTGACTTAGTCAGTGTTTTTTTTTTTTTTTATGATAATTTAATTAAGATAATTCATTTCTTTTTTTTCTGGGTCTCACATGTGTGCCAGTCACTTGATTTTAATCTGTGGTATTTTTAAGTCTCTTCATTTTTCTTTTATATAATCAATGGGTTTGACCACTGGCTATAGATTTTGTTGTTCGGGAATTAAAATGATGACCTTTTAAGTTTTACTTCTAACAATTCAATCTGTAGCCTGCATACTTTGTAAAACTGAGTGGATATTGATTGCTTGTATACACTGACCTGTTCACATTTACGTCTTTAATTCATATAAGAACCAAAAGTAAGATATGCAACTGTTTCAAAATGATGAAAATTGGGGGGCTACTAAGGACCACAGTTGTCTCTTAAAAAAAAACTGCATACGTTAGGTCTGCTTTTAGTGGCTTCAGCATTAGCCTCTGCTTGTAATTGAGAATTATATGCCAGATAAGTCATTTGGAGTTAACAAGATTTGCCTAAAATAGATGTTCAGCAAGGTGGTTTGTTAAACATACTTCAACATCTTTGAAACCAGCTCTTCTTTATAACTGATCTTGAAGCTAAGTGAATCTAAAGTTCATTGGCTAATTTAAACACTGTATCAGTTATAGTTCTTTAAGTACCTAAACTTAATTCAAAAAACCTTCAGTTAACGTTGACTCAGTTACTGTGGTGTGATGTTTTGTTTGCACATAAAATGTTTTGCACATTAAAAATATTTTTCTTTTTTTTTTTTTTTTTTTTTTTTTTTTTTTTTTTTTTTGTTTCTTTTAGATGAGCACCATGCCAGGCTTGCCTACGCGACCCTGTTTCTACGACATTGACCTTGATCCTGTGACGGAGGAGATAAAAGGACTCTTCTGAGGACATTCCTCCAGTCCCATAGATGCTTTTGACCAGTAGGAACACAATTAAGAGTATCAAAACAATGACTTTTTGTTAGAGATGCACCGATCAACCGGCCAGGGACTGGAATTAGCCGATTTTTCACATGATTGGCCTGTTTTGACGTCACACTTACGGCAGCTGATAGTGTATTTATGTCGTGCCAGATGAGGCTTGTGCAGTCTGAGTGAGTGAGAGAGAGACTTATGCAGAAATCAAAACAAATGAGCACAACAGCACTCACAGAAAGTTATAGATTCATACTGCGATAGAAAAAAAAAGATATTTATAATATATAATGTAGGTAGATAACATTTCACGACCGTTCCGATTTCAGTGTATTATACAATACAATTTTATACAATAGTTCATTAAACAAGACTTTAAACTTAAGTGATTTACGTTTTAGACGGTGTTGACTGTTTTGGCTTAATTTCTCAAACGAGAATGGTTCCAATCAAAGCCACAGAAGAACTGTTGAGTGCCTCCAAGCAACACACAGCAAGGTTTCGTTACTGAATGAATTCACTTTTTTTGAACGAATTGAGTGAGTCAATGATTCAGTAACGCATTCATAAAAACAGTAATTTGCTTTGTTTCTGAATGAATCAGCCGTTTGAATGAATCGGCTGAATGAATGAAGAAATTACTCACTCATTAAAACAGTCATTGGCCAAAAATATCGGTACCCTTGCAATTCTTTAAGAAAATGCAACCCTTCTCTCAGAAAATTGTTGCAGTTGCAAATGTTTTGGTACACTTTGGCAGTGACTGTATTTAAATGTATCATTGCATTTCTTATTTGTATTTTCCAAAAAAATTATTTAAAACATCAATCTTATAAAAGTATTTATGCATTTACGTGAACTTATGGCACCTCAGCTTCATCAAACAGTTTGTGTAAATGCATCAAATGCCACTTCAGATGAAGCTTCTGTTTCCTGCAGTGAAAAGATGGAGTTTGTTGATACTGATTCTATTTAAATGGTAACAACTCTACAGTTTCTTATTATTCATAATGAATGAACTGAAACAATGTAAGAATTTGATATGAAAGATGACACATTTAATAAGGTTAGGGAAAAAATGTCCATTTATAAACAGTGGGAAGTGACATTTGTTTTTATTTGAAAGAAAATCGGAATCTGCAAAAATCATTATTAGCAAGTCACCGCAAACCAGAATTGGCCAAGAAAATTGCAATCGGTGCATCTCTACATTTTGCACGTGCCACAAAAAAAAAAAAAGATTTTACAAAATGTACCTAAAACACTCTCCTCTTTCTTGCTTTCTCCATTCTCAGGTGTTCCTCTGTGTCCGTGTAGGCCTCCATTCATTTGCCACTGTTTACAGCTTATCCACTGCCTCCTATCAATAGAACTACTAAGTGTTAGATCAACAAACATTCCGCCTTATTTGTTTTGCACAGGTTTTTTGTTTTTTTTAAAACAAAGTTAAGTCTTAAATCTTAAATGTGTTTATGAATTTTGTATTTATCAGTAACTTCTTGTTTTTCTCAAAATGTAATCGATTTTAAATTGTTGGTTTGGAGACTTGGAGTTTGGAGTTTTACAATTTGTTTTTCTTTCCATAAACATTTCTGTTTACATTGTGTTTTAGTGTTTACAATTTAATGTAATAGTTCTGTCTTGAATGTTTCAGATTTCCTATGGAATATGCTATGGTATCCATTTATTTTCTTTTTGTTTAGGTACTGCTACCATCTTCCTTTTGTAGTATTAAATCATGTGTAACAGTTTCAGCAAAATATGCCATTAATCTGACTAAACAGCTTTTATTTACACTACACAAAACAAAATTACAAGTGATGTTTGTGGTTTGACACCTGTTCACTCTCTCTCTCTCTTCCTTTGTCTGTCTCTGTGATACAAATGACATAAATGTACAAGTGTTGCATTTGTTTTTAGAGTGTAGATCTCACTACCTGTGAATGCACGTTTTCAGCATGCATGTGGGTACATGCCAGAAAGTCTTGTGAAAATTTTAAGACATTCCACTGTTATCTGTTATTCTGAGTCTTAAACTACAGTGTGCTACGTGAGTAAAGAAGAATTCCATTGACTGTTGCAATAGTTGTGTGTGCTTGAAAACCTCCATTCTTACAGTGATGACAGATTCTAAAAGGCGGTCAGAGAACAAGATGACTGGCCAGACAAAAATAAAACAGTATTTCAGTGTAATTACTGTAAATCGAATTGAATTGTGAACATTTTCATTCATTCATTTTATTTTTGTTTATTCATGTCCCACACTGAGGACAACTGAGGCATTCATATGCAACTATTAAAGAAGGTTCAAGAACTCACTGATGCTTCAGAAAGAAAAACAATGCATTAAAAACTAAATTTGAAGATCAGGATAAATTTTACTTCTTTTGTCTTCTAAGGAACATGTACGTATCTTCTGTAGCTTCTGAAGGGCAGTACTACATGAAAGAAATATGATATTTAGGCAAACTAAGAAACAATGCACACATCCTCATTCCGTTCAAAAGTTTACACCCCCGGCTCTTAATGGAGAAGTCTACTTCCAAAACAAAGATTCACATATAATGTACTCACCCCATTGATGTTCGTGTCTGTCTTTCTTCAGTCGTAAAGAAATTATGTTTTTTGAGGAAAACATTTCAGCATTTTTCTTCATATAATGGACTGGTATGGTGCCCCGATTTTGAACTTTCAAAATGCAGTTTAAATGTGGCTTCAAACAATCCCAATGCGGTTGTAAACGATCCCAGCCGAGGAAGAAGGGTCTTATCTAGCGTAACGATCGGTTATTTTCATAAAAAAAATACAATTTAAATACTTTTTATTCTCAAACTCGTCTTGCCTTGCTTTTATTGAACTCTGTCAAGACAGTTAGGGTATGTCAAAAAACTCCAATCGCCCTTAACCCTTAAACACCCTTAACAAAAAAATGGTAAAACAGCGATAACAAACGATTTTGAAGTTAAGGGAGAACATGAGATGGGAGTTTTTCGACATACTCTAACTGTCATGAACTGGAACGAAAAGAGTTTAGGCAGAGTGAGACAAGATGAGCGTTTGACATTAAAAAGTATATGAATTGTATCATTTTCCCTCAGTTGTCCTCACTGTTAAACGATCGATCTCAAAATCATACAGGAAAGGGTTAATATATACAAAAATGCTGAAAACCCAAAGAATTTGTGGGACCTGAAGGATTTTTCTGAAAAACAGCAGGCAGTTTAACTGTTCAGAACAAACAAGAGACTCATGAACAACTATCACTTTTAAAAAAAAAAAACAGCTCTGGATCATTCAGGTAACAGCATCACAGTATTAAGAATCAAGTGTATGTGAACTTTTAAACAGGGTAATTTTTGTAAATTCCACTATTATTTTCTCTTCACAGTATATGTAATCGTCTTTAATGTGAAATATCCTATTCAGGTCAGTACTAAATAAAAAATAACATGCTTTTTGTATGATCCCTCTTATTTTGGTCAAATAATTAACATTTGCAGATTCTGCAAGGTGTATGTAAACTTTTGACTTCAACTGTATGAGCGAGTTAATGAATCACTAATCCATATTGTGAACTCAGACTGTTGGTCCACAAAGATGAAATTCCTCTAGATTAGATTTCTTGGTCTTTTATTAGGATAAAGAGCTGTGATGTATCAGACGACTAGCCCCCATAGGATCTTTCCATTCTTGTGCCACTACAGGACGCAGTCCAATCAGAGACACCCCGTGAGGGCGGCAGTACTCATTCATACCCCTTTCAAAGAGAGGCCTGTTGCCCTGTCATTGAAGACACCCGTAATTAGCTGACCAGCTCAGCTTGACATTTACTCAAATACTCAAACACAAAAACTTGTAGTCTCTTGTACTTCTAATCTCTTTTTTTGGGGGGTGCCCAAAATGAATGGCCAGTTAGTCTAGAATGTTATTGTTCCTTTTTGAATGAATCGACTGTGCACTTTAAAAGAGGAAAAGTAATTGTTTTATTATTTAGTGCATGTTTCTGTTGCTGCTATAGTGACATCTGACCTTTTGACCTTTTGTAGGTGTTTTTTTGTGGTCACCTCGTCAGGTGCACATGTGGAGCTGTTACTGCTTATTTAATGCATTTCACACAATACACTACAGTTAAAAGTTTGGGGTTTCTAAGATTTTGTAATGTTTTTGAATATTCCTTATACTCACCAACACTGCATTTAATTGATCAAAATACAGTAAAACAGTAATGTTGTAAAATATTACCATTTAAAATAACTATTTTAGTATTTAAAATGTTTATTCTTACGCTGTCAGCAATATTAGTGTCTTTGCTTTCACTTCATGCATCCTTGTTAAAAAAAAATCCTAGTGACCTCAAACTTTTGAATGGTATTATATAATAGTAACATTCTGTGTATCATTGAGGTTATTACAGCGTCAGCCTGTTAGCGTAACGAATACAGCCAGCTGTCTGAATTAGCTGTACCGAGTCTTGAACGTCAGTTCCTTGAAAGGCATTTCATAAGTTCATGTCTATGTCAAGAAACTCAAATCAGTCATTGTGTTTTAATTAAGTTATGTTGTTGTCTGGGTCATAGAGATGCTGATTCAATTATATTTTAAAGCTGTTCTTTTGTGACATTTAGACAAAGTTCTTGGGAATTCAGGCACCAATTATTTAATTTCTTGTTTATTTGCCTCATTTAGCATCAGCTGTTATTTACTAATAACTGTAGTTGCTTTACTTTGGATTTCAGCTTATTATCATTGGGCCTCATTCTGCACCAAGTGATCCCTAAAGGTAAAGAAACATCACAATAATTATTTTGAATCACTTGAACACGGGAATGCATGTGCGAGGGGTCACATGGGGCAAAGCCAATGTTATTTAATTTAATTACAGTGTGAAAGCATTATGATTCAGTCTGAACCTTGATCAAATTATCCAAATCCTACAAAATATTCAGTGTAAGTAAATCACTGCTCTAAGTAATGAGAAAAAGTTCTTTGAGGACAATATATATATATATATGTTATGAAGCCACTCCCTTGCAGTACATTCTCAATACATTCTCATAATTTGAGTTTTTTTGCTTTTTAAATTATGTATTTAACAATTTGTTCAAAACATACAGTCCCTTACCACCACAAACTACTGCCTCTAAATATGGTATGGGTATTTCTGAAAGCAAACATGTCTCCATTCTTTAAATGTTTTTCCCACTTCTTGTATTATAGCATAAGTTATCCTATAACAATGACCAAACTTCTTTCATATAGGCAATTGTCTTTAAATATATGGCCATATTACCCAAACCTGATACATAACTCATTCTTTTTTCCCAAGCACTTTGAAGGATAAACTGCTTAAGAAAACTGAATGCATTATAAATTTTAATCTTAACCCTTACACTAGGTGTTGTTTACTTCTCTAAACACAGAGCCAGTGTATCGTGCCACCACGAGGTGGCTTGTGCAAACTTGGTTGTGAATCGCAAGTGGTCTGTAATTTACGCATTTAAAGGTTCTAAACAAAATGCTTTGGAGCTCAGCCAAACACGCAGTTAACAGAGGGAGAGAGGGACCTCACTGCATGGTTGGTTTAGATGCATGCATGTGGACGCAAACTACAGTGCCCTCTTAATTCGAGATTTCCTGCGGGACACGTTCCATTAGGCTGTTTTTCTGTGGAGGCCCATCCGGCACCCAATGTTGACATTCCCACTGTCTGTAAATAAAACCAAGGCTGAAGCTTAAGCTTTAATATTTTTATTACTGCAGCTGCATGCCATTGTAAAATTAATGGTTCTGCATACTTTTAATTTTACTAAAGGAGGCAGGTGCTGTAATAAAAATCTTAATATTCTATGAAATTTCATGAGCTGTTTAAATGAAAAGCAAGTGTCATTTATGACCAGCACTTTTTGTTCTCAAAAATGTTTTATAGGGTAAACTAGGGAGTAAGACATTTTGTGTAAGTTGCAACGCTAACAAAAAACATTAATGTTTTCAATTTTGTGCATGAACTCACAAATGAGCTTTCATTAGTTATAACACATCCCATCAATACCTCATTTTGTTTTATTGCATCAAATTATAAACCAGACACAAATGTACTGTAAGTTCCTGTCTCAAAACTGTATTTTGTCCATCTAAATCTTCTAGAACTTATCAGCTCATAGTTTGTTAGCCTATTAAACTAGTAAGTGTAAACTGATGCTGTTTCACTCTTAGGTCTCTCTGGTTTGATGCTGTAAGGCGTGTCTGGCTGCTCTCCATGTGATACTGATGGGAGGAGGGCTCCTAAAAGTGAACCTACAGACCCGTTTCAACACTTTCCAAAGCAGACAACCCTCGGGACGGACTGCAGGGCGCATTTACACGGGCTGTTGGATACCTACTTCCTTTTGAACGCTCGTTATTTTACTAAGAGTGGAGAAACAGCGACGTTATTCATCATGGGAGCGACACCATCCGTGCAGCGGGACGCGAAGAGCCCTGAAGATGCGCCAGAGGACATCGGCGCGGAGCTCAGCGACACTCAGGATGGAGAAAACGTAGACGGCAAGGTAACACTACGCTTGAGAAGTAATATCGTCGCTCTAAACCGACGTTTTGTGTGTGAGTGGGGATAAAAGAGTAGTAAAACAGTCAACATGCTCCTCTAAGTATCCCCGTTCGGGACCCCTTGAGTCATATGTGTGGCGCAGCTAGTTATTGAGCTTTGCTATATATAAACACCTGATACCTCCTGACAGCTGTGACTGCGCTGTGATTCGCTTCAGCAGGTATTCGAGAAAACGTTGAAATGTGTTTGCTTATGTCTATTCTTAGAGCTTTTCTTCAAGTTTAATGAATACATTAGCAGTGGTGCAGTATTGAGGCATTCAGATTGACTCCACTGGTTATAACAGCAGAGGTGCGACACTTTTTTGGTCCAGACAACAACATGGGATGTCGTCAGGGAAAATAAAATTGAGATATGACTGCATTTCTATTCAGTTCCCAGTTCCCCATGATGAAGATGCATGTTGTCAATATTTTATGACATAGTGAGTCATATTACATCCGCCTGGTTGGGTTTTGTGGTGTTTGCTTGACATCATTCCAGAATTATCATTGAAGCAATTTTGCTTCTGAATATATAATTTTAGCATTCAAAAGCAGTAATGCTGTCATACTAAGTATTAGCATGAGATTGCAATTAATCAAAGTCATATTGATATGTAATGACAGCTGGACAAGCTGAAAAACTCATTTTATACAGGAGTTCTAAGCAAGAAGTTTAAGGTTTTTTTTTGTTTGTTTTTTTTTTAGAGAATAAAGAGTACAGATTTGGGTAGTATAGCTTGTATATTTTTGTATATTTCATACATTTTTGTACAAAACAAATGGGCTGGAACAGGTTGTGAGTGAAGCAACAGAAATGTCACTTTTTTCTATAGAAAGTATGTAAATAGTCATGTTTAGGATCAGCTCCGGGTTTTCCATTTCCATCCGCTGATGAGAGAAACCCCACTCAGAGTGATTCTTGAGCAAGTAAAAACATTGCGCTCCAACAAAACACTCTAATTGCAATTCATAACTAATTTAAGTTTGACAAATTGATGGCTGATTTGTATGAATTAGCACATCTGCTTATTCCCCACTGATTTTTAGGTGTAGACATGGACCTTCGTGCCAACTTCATTTTTGTAAAAATTAACTTGTAAATACAAAAAGTCGCCACATAAACCAGTTATGTTTTATTATGAGATTGGGTTGGCGCCAACCAATCTGGGAGTTTTTCACTCTTGCGTGATGCCTTACTTAATTTAGACACAAATTTGCACTACGCTGTTATTTCTTGTCATGTGCCAAATCATGGGATGCATAACTTACACCTTGGCGTTATATTGCTTCAAAGAACTATGAATCATAGTGACGAGATAATGTAGCAAGCTGAAGCCATGCAGAAAACTCAGGAGTTTACCAAGAATCAGAGGATGATTTTTAATGGAATAAATAGAAACTGAAATCTTATATTATTGTGATGTATTATACAGTTACATATTTCAAGAGATGCTTGAGCCAGTCTTTAAAAGGAATAGTTCACTCACATATTAATACTTCCATCAGCTGTTTGACTTTCTTCTGTACAACAAAAATATAAAGATATTTTGAAGAATGCTCGTAACCATTGCCTGTTTACCACTGCTGGAAAAAAAAGTCATGCAGGTTTAAAACGAGGCATTTTTCATTTTAATTTTCAAGTGAATTATCCCTTTAAGTATCATGTTATTTTGACCACATGGACAAATGAGCCAATTTACTTCGTCCACTCTGTAATCTACAACTGTATCAGTAATATAACTTTAATATTTTGGCAAGTCCTATGACAGTTTCTTCTGATGTTAACAGTGAAATCCTATATTGATCGCATTTATTATTTAAAAAAGTGCTTTTACAAAAACCATAGGGAAAATTATTGACAAAGCCATTACAGAGATGATCCCAGTGTATTAATTTTGCATATTCGGAAGTGGAAAGCATATTTGTTGTGCATATTCTTGTATATCTTTTAGTAGATTCAGCCATCTGCAGTTGAGAAGACCTTTAATTGTTGTAGGTTGTTCATTTACTTATTTTTACCAAATCAAGCAGCATTAAATACAAAACTTTACACAACAGACCACAGCTTGTTTTAAGACAAAAATGTGCAGAAATATAATGGGACACATTCTGTTCCAGAAAAGAGTTACAATTCTTTACAAAGAAGGTACAAACAAGACAATGACCTTGCATTTTATTTTCTCCCAGCATTCCATTCTTCTTCTGCTGCTGTTTAGTTTCTGTGAAGTGCATGATGTCTGACTAGCTGAGCTTGTATACATGATGTGCCTTTTTTAACAGGCAGGCCTAGAAGAATAAACAGTTGTTGTTGGAACAAGACCTTTGATACAAAAAGCCCTGCTAAATCCATTCAGTCTAGTGGCTTGTCTAAATTCTGTGTAAATCTTAATCTTGACAGAAACATGTCGAAACTTGTGTGAGATATGGAATATTCAAAACTCAAGTGTTTGTTATTTATCAGATAAGGGCCCTTGAACAGGTGTGGTCTGGCAAGACACAAGAGACGGGCCTGTGTATGTGTGCGTGCGCTTTAGCAATACAACTACATGCTGTGTATACAGCGTTTGTGTGAGGCGCCCTACTGGAGATGTGGTTGATAAACATCCTCTCTGGCGTGCATTGGAATTTTAGTAATTTCTCTCTCTCACACACTCGTGCTATCTAAAAGTGGGTCAAAATATAAATGGGGTTGAGCACCTATTCAGACATCCCCTTACATTTTAACATTTCCTCCCCCTGAAATGCAAAACACTCACTTTGTTAAAAAAAAAACAACAGGGGCTGAACCTCGGCTCTCGACTCTTTTCAGACTGTTTGCTGTGGATTCAATGGCTAAGCCCCAAGACTCAATCGCAAACATAAACCCACAATAACGCCTATGTTTCCCTTACTATGAGAGACACACTCAGGCCTTTTTCTAAACCAACAATGCACTGATTGACAAGTTCATAAACACCCATTAGTTGCAAGTAGATTCACACTATTCAAAGTCTGAAAACTCTTAAAACCTCCGATTAGCTTATGCAAACTTATTTAACTTTATGAAGGGTAGTATAAAACCTTTTACATGTCAGAGCGGTAATGAGAGAGGGGTGGTGTGGGAGCGTTTGCAATCAGATAAGAGCCTCATAAAGGATGGGACCCGAGGAGGGGGAGAGGAGTGGAGAACGAAGAGAACAGAGGACCCATTTAGGATGGGCTGGAGGACAGGTCCCGGGGCAGAGGGGTGCTGTGTGCGCATCGGCCCGAAGAAAGAGAACTAGAGAGAGGGAGAGAGAGAGAAAGTGAGGCAGGGAGGGGGACGTGGGAGGAAGGTTGCTGGTTTGAATGGGAACATATCACGTAGAAAGAGTGAAAGAGAGGGCACTGGGAGGGAAAACAAGTAGATGGATAATTAGCATGTGCTTTGGTGCTGGAGGTGGCAAGAACAGTAAAGATGAGAAACAGAGAGAGGGATAGGTTTTTAAGTTTGCAAGTTAAAAAATTAGAAAGTTTTTTTTTTTTTAAAGATAAAGATGAGACACGCTGACTCTTGTGAAGTAACATTGAATACAGGTAGTGTTGGAAAGTGAGATTTTAATTTTTCACTCATTCAGGTGACAGATATAGAGCAAAGATAAACGCACACTGATAGGTCGCCCAATTTGACAAAAATTCTGTGAAATTCTTTTTTTAGGTTCATCATGATGCTAATCTAAACTTAACTTATGAAACTTTGCTTTTATTAAACAAAAAAACAAGTTCAACGTGATAACATTAATTTGATCAAGATTTAAAAAATACTGTAAACAACAATGTTCTTTGTTGATCAGTTTCAAATGCTGCTGTTCATAGTGAAGCGGTGCCTATGGTCTGAGGATGAGTGAAAACAGGGACTGGAGTCAGATATTATGTAATGTAGGGATGTAATGGAAGTGCATGCAGACATCAGGGAATCAGTGCTTTAATGAGGCTTTGGCAATGGTGGCCGGTCAGGCTGTTTGCTTCACCATCCCGTTCACACTAATGCACCAGAGTGGGAGAGGGGACTTCCTGTGTTTGACTGCGAGGGGGAACTGGTCAAAAGGCTTAGTTGGAGAAGTTGTCTGTTTAGCTGAAAAAACCTTAAAAGTTATTTTAATAATTAAATAAAATAATAAAATAATAATGATAATAATAAGACATTTGTCTTGTGGTTATTATATGTGACCCCGGAGCACAAAACCAGTCGTAAGGGTCAATTTTTTTAAATTGAGATTAATACATCACCGGAAAAGCTAAATAAATAAGCTTTATATAGGACAATATTTGGCCGAGATAAAACTATTTGGAAATCTGGAATCTGAGGGTGCAAAAAAAAAACTGAGAAAATCGCCAAGTTGTCCAAATAAAGTTTTTAAAGGGGTCATTGGATGCGCATTTTCCACAAGTTGATATGATTCTTTAGGGTCTTAATGAAAAGTCTGTAATATACTTTGGTTAAAATTCTCAATGGTTTACCTTGTCAAAATGAGCTCTGCAAAAATCATCCCATTCTGAGGGATTGTTCCTTTAAATGCAAATGAGCTCTGCTCGCCCCGCCCCTCTCTTCTCTCTGCTGCTCTAAGAGATTGTTTACTTCAGCCGCATTTAGCACGTTTACTAGCATGTTATTAGGAAAGGTGATTAGGAAAGTCAATGGGTTGAAGGTCTAAATTGCAGTTTCAAAGGGCTCTGCCTGATCCCAGCCGAGGAATAAGGGTCTTATGTAGCGAAACGACTGGTCATTTTCTAAATAAATGAAACAATGTAACTTTTTTTAACCACAAATGCTCATCTTGCACTAGCTCTGCGATCCGAGTCCGCGCATTATGTAATCACGCTGTAAAGGTCATGCGTGGTTAGCTCTTCATCTGTGTACATCGGTTCAAAAAAGTAGGGTAGGGCAAAAAACTCAATGTCATTTTCTTATCCAACTTCAAAATCATCTGATATCGTTGTTTTACCCTTTTTTGTAAAGGGCGTTTAACTTAGTCATTGCACTTTCGCTTTGTAAGCACTGGGTCAGTACTTCTGCCTATGTCACGCATGACCTTTCTAACATGACTAGGTAATGACCAATTATTTCACTAGATAAGACTCTTATTCCTCAGCTGGGATCATGTAGAGCCCTTTGAAGCGGCATTGAAATTGCAGTTTGGACCTTCAACTCGCTGATCCCCATTGAAGTCTACTATGTGGAGAAAAATCCTCAAAACATTTGAAGAAAGAAATACATGAACATCAACAAGTTTTTATTTGAGTATAAGGACCTGCTGACCACTTGGAATTATACATTTAATGCATTGTCATATGACAGTTTTAAAATTCAGTAAGGGAAAGTGTATGAAAAGACCATTAGTCTTTTATTAGAGGAAAGAGGGAGGCACTTAAAGTAATTTGTTTAGATGAAGGATGCAGATGGAGAGCGAGCTGTCATCAGCCACAGAGAGGGAAGGAGGAAGAGATGAGTGGAACAGATGAGTGAAGGGTGGGATGGCGAAAATCTATTTAAATATAATGTCAGGATTAGCGAAAAGATTGTTACTTGATTCTTTTTTAGTACTCATAATCTGTTTATGAGGTGTTTAGTGAGTGTTTATAGTTTTTTGTTGGGCAATTACATTAATTATTAAAGGGACCACCCTGTTTCAAAGCAGGACTTCCTGTCCAGAAAAGGAAATTAGAGGAGGTCCAATTATTCTCCTGATTATGTGTTATTTAGAGCAGAGATTTAAGCTATTTTTGTAACTAATTTACACTTTCGAGCTGGTCTTTGTCTTGAAAGAGGGACAGGTCCATTCTCAGGGACACATGACTGCTGGCAGAAGGGCAGGGATCCAAATAAACTATCCTCTTTACTAAAGTAAAACTCTGTTGTGAAATAAAATAAGCAGTTGAGTTACTTTGATAAATATTTCACACACCCTAAAAACCTAGTTATAAAATATATACAGTACATATAGTCCATGTAGTCTTTCAGTTGATGCATTAAAATTAAAAGAAATTAATACTTTAATTTGGAAAGGAAATAAAGTTATTGCAAAAGTTATTGCAATGTAATTACAATGTTACAAAATATTTCTATATCAAATACATGTTGTTCTTTTGAACTCTATATACATCAGGGAATTTTGTATCATATTTTTTTTTTATCATTGTTTCCATAAAAACAAGTTTAAGCGGTACAACTGTTTTCAACTTTGATAATAATACAAAATATTTCTTGAGCGTCAGATTAAAATATGTGACCCTGTACCACAAAACCAGTCATATGGGTATTTTTTTTTTTTAAATTGAGGTTTATATATCATTTAAAAGCTGAATAAATAAGCTTTCCATTGGTGTGTGGTTTGTTAGGACAATATTTGGCCAAACTATTTGAAAATCTGGAATCTGAGGGTACAAAAAATTCTAAAAATTGAGAAATCACCATTAAGGTTGTCCAAATAAAGTTCTTAGCAATGCATATTACTATTTAAAATACGGTAGGAAATTTACAAAGTATCTTCATGGAACATGATCTTAACTTAACATCCTAATGATTTTTGGCATAAAAAACAAATTTGACTCGTACAATGTATTGTTGGCTATTGCTGCAAATATACCCACGCTACTCATTAATGGTTTTGTGGTCCAGGGTCACTTATTAGATTAATTTCTGAGGCATTCTGTAACACTGGATTAATTGCTGATGAAAATTCAGCTCTGCCATCACAGAAATACATTACATTTTAAAATATATTCAAATAACAACAATTGTAAATTGTAATAATATTTCACAATTTTGTTTTTGAGACTTCATTCAGAAACATTAAAAATCCTGGTGTGTGTTCATTGAATTCTCTGCTAATGTTTTCTTTTGTTTCTTGTTAGCTTTGAACCAAATTTGTATTTAGCAACACAGACAGTCTTTTCACTAATTTTGACCCGGCTGTGCCATCTTAATTTTCCTCGCTCTGTCCCATTGGCGCTCTCTTATTAGAAAGGACCTGTTTACATGGGTCAAAATAGAAGGCTTCTATTTTCACCAGCCAACTCTCACTGTCCTCCTCCATCACATTCGCTCTCTTTTTTTTGCTTCCACTCCACTTCTCCCCTCACTCCCTCTTTAGAAGTAAAGCTGGCCTCATAAAATGTTAATAAGTGCCAGAGTTACATAAATACACAATCTTCCAGAATAGAAAAAAACAGAGGCCAATGAGGGTAAAGGTAGAAAAAAGAACACACAACACATCCACTGCACATATCATCTTTAATTAACAATGTGGAGCAAAAAAAACTCTTTTACTTAGTTTCACTCCTTTTTTCAAGTAAACAAGCAATTCCATCTTATTTCCTGATCTTCTGAGTTACTCTTCACTGGCGATGGGCTTGTGCTGATAAAAGTAAAGCGCTCTCCTTGTGGAGATCCCAGACTAAGTGCTTTCATCAGGAGCCAGCATCAATAACGTTTCATTACTGCCCTGCCAGAAAAAGACAATCCCTGTCAAGCGTTTACTTTTGTCTGCACTTCACAGCTCAAGAAACCTATTGTGCTGCTGAACAACAACTAAAGGCTCCTAAATGTGCAGCTTACTACAAATGTAGTAGAGACTATCACCATATATATAGCTCATTTGAAGATAAACATCGTCCGGAAGCTTCACTAGGATGGATTCTGGAAGTCTTTCGAATTTGAACGTGAATCCTCAACCAAAGGTGATTGAATGCTTTTTTTTGGTTTAATTATTGGAATCCTCATGCATATTGATTACAGTTAAATTAAATCTATGAACAAAGAAAGATGCTGAGGGTGTTGCTAGCCATAAAAACTACAATGTAATGATGTTCTTTTCTCTGAAAATTGGATTGGTCTGGCATATTATTGTGCTGTCCAGCTGGTCCCGGCTGTTTGCATGCTGGTTTTATTGCTTAGTAATGCTGATTGGTTTTAGCTGATGTCATAACTGTTGTTTTTCTCTAAATAGGCAAACGCAGCCTCCACATTTTTTACAAGGTTAAATTTTTTAAACTGTGCGTAACAGTCGTAGATCCTCTGTTCTGTGCAATGTTTTTGTTACGCATGTAGCAATCAGCCTTTGAATCAAAGAGATTATGCAAATACAGACACTCCCACACAGGGTAATAATGATGATGTCAACAAAATTAGGCAGAAGCCATAATCAGTGGATGGTACTGGATGTAATGTCTTCACAGACAGGAACCACTCCCATTCAAATGAACCTCAAAACAGATGATCTGATATGTGTTTTTTCCTGAAAAAGCTGGGATTTTTGCTAAACATTTTGACTGCTCTTTTGTACAATTTAACATTGCTTTACTTTGATTAGATGACAGCAATAATGCATCAAATCATGGAGAAGAGAATTATACTGTGTGTATATCCAGGCAGATCTGTGTAGATAAAGATTTTTGGCAGTTTTTGTTCTTATGCCTTTAGTGAAAAAATGAAGAAAAAAAAATTCCCTTGATGTAGCATATTTTGTTGTTTATGTACAGTAGTTCACTGAGTTCAGTGAGATGTAGTAATTAAAGTGTGGATACGATTTGCCATAAGGCTTTGTCAGATTTGTCTTCTTACTCTCCTAACAGCCCTTAAATCTGACTGAAATTCATCCGTCATGACAGTCGTGGCAGATGTAAAGGCTTCCTTTTATTCACATTAAAGATCAAACATCTGCTGTTCGAATTAAGCATTAAGAGCGACTGATATTTGTACCAGCTGTTTGTGGAGTTTTCAACAAGATCACCTAACAACTGATTTCTAATCACTGAAGGAAAGGATATGGATGATGGCATTTGATAGCAGAGTGTAACTGCGCTGGCTGTGACTGAGTAAAATCAATATTGGAAATGGGCCCTAGCATCCATTTAAGTTGTGGGGAAGCATCGCTAATGGATAATAACTATGACTCAGTATTTGTGTGTAAATGGCTCAGACCACCATGGTGAAGTGGTTTGTTTAGACAGTGTACTATGTCTTTATGAGAAAAGATATTTTTGCTGGACCTGTAGATTTGATCTACTGTAGATTCTTTTGGTATGTAAAACTTAACCCACACATACATAAACGTTCACAAATACATATGGACGCAGATTTAAAAAAGAGAGTAACAAAAAAATGTACATAAAAAACTAGAAAGTAAAATGAAAGACAAGAAGTTGATTAATTAAGGGAAACGTTTAGTTGATTAATTGGGGAAAACAACTAACTGAATCAGCTGTTTGAGTCTTAGGGTCCCCATAAAAATCCATTTTTTTTTTTTTTGGCTTTTAGTATGAATATGTTAGCCTTAAGGTGCTCCAATGACAAAATTTGCATTTAGAAGATTCAAAGGCATTCAAAACATACAGTCTGTCACTTTTGCCACTATAGATCAATGATTTTTATGAGCTGTGATATAAACAGGGTTGCCAGTTCTTCAAAACAAACCGCATCCAAGTGCTACTGAAACTAGCCCATTTCGAGGGGGGTCCCCCATTTTGCAGGGTAAAATACATGTTTTTTGGCCACGGACTTGGCAACACTTGATATAAAGGAAATGCTATTGGCTATTTTAAAAAGGGGCGGGGCTGCTCATTATGTTCCACGCTGTCTTCCTGTTTTGCAATTTAGTTTAGCCTTTAAAATCACTTTTAAATTGCATATTTCAAACCAGCAACTAAATCTGACATTAACTGTTGTTTCCTATGCTCATATAGCATTTTAAAAAGCATATATTCCAGGTTGATCCAGCCAATGTGCATTTGCTGTCCCAAGTGCGTATCTCAGCATATTGGTTCTATTGGATCTGGAGCTTCTAATGGCATCTGCTGTGATGCAATGCCCATTGATCAACAATTTGATCTTTTATTTAGAATACAGGATTTATTTCACCATTTTGTGTGTTACACTTTCTACCATTCATAGTAATATGAGTTAACCATTTTGCATATATGCAGTGCAGTTGTTGATGATTAATGAGTTAAACAATAAAAGGACTTAGAATCGAGCCTAGGAGGACACCACAAGACATTACATTGCATGCTATTGTAATCACAGCACAGTCTCCCATGCCCAGTTTGATATTGTCCCTAAGTTGTTTGTGGCTTTGCAGGACAGATAGACAAAGAAGGAAGCCAGAGGAGGAGTTAAGGACTTCCTGTATCAGGCACATGCGCTGTTTCTCCTTCACTGCAGTGCAGAGTCTCATCAGCTTGGTGCTGTACCAAAAATAACCAGATGCTGCCTCTCTCTCTCTCTCTCTCTCTCTCTCTCAGAGGACAGAATAACCCTTCTCCATCCTTGAAAGACAAATCATGACTCATGCCTCTTGACAAACTGCCGTGATCCCTCTTTCTGGTAAAGGTGCATGTGTTTCTGTAAATGAGAGTGTAGGGGGTGGAAGTTAGAAAGCACATATCAAATTTGTAAGCGTCCAGGGAGAGTTGTAAAATCTCAGCACAATCATGTATTGATTAAAAGGTCATATATCGCTCTGGCCCACCGCCATGCCAGGACATTTAGAAATGTTATCTTCATCTATACAAAGAGTTGGAGTATATAGAAAGTCCTAGAATGCACTGTAGGACACGTTGACTGCATTTTCTGGCCTTATTAGAGATGATAACGATTAGCTGTTATCACTGGCCAAGTATGAAGAAGATATCCAAGACTCACAAGGTCTATGAAAAGAGGGATGCATATAGGTCAAAGCAGATATTATATAGCTCATATTAGTTCAGGTACTTTTTTTAGATGTAAATAATGTTTAAAGGGGTCATCGGATGCAAAATTCACTTTTACATGTGGTTTGAACTGAAATGTGTCTTGGCAGTATGTGTACACGACCACCCTATAATGATAAAAATCCACCCAGTGTTATTTTTTTTTTATTCCCATAAATCATAACCACTTTCTCAGATCAAGCTGTTCACAGATTCTTGGCAGTGTGATGTAGTTTTGCGCAGGCCCCTCCCACATCTGTTGACTGACACTGGCATTTTAACATAGACCTGTCTTGAGTGAGTTGTAAACAGTCCGCCATTGTTTCGACGGCAGAGAAGAATGTTGGTGAGATTGAGGTGTTTTGTTGTTGGATGTAATAATGAACAAAGCAATCGGCATTTACTCCCGACATCTGAGCCGCTGAAAACGCAGTGGATTACTTTAATTTGTGAAGGGAATGCACACGCTGATCTACCTAAATGCGTCTATGTTTGCACAAATCATTCGTGATCCAGCTTCACCTTCAGAAGTGAATATAAGGTTTTTTTAATGAATCTTTGAAAGTCGCCTTTCCGAATATCTTCCGAATTCCGAAAATGCAGCTGAAGTTAACAGTCTCAGAGAACTGCTCATCACCCCATGGAAGAGAGGGGCGGGGTAAGCAGTAGCTCATTAGCATTTAAAGGTACATGCACCGAAACTGGTCTCTGTGAACAGAGCTGTTTTTGACAAGGTAAAAAAGGTGATGTTTTACACTACAACTGAGAAATTTTAACCAAAGTATGTTATCGGCTTTTCATTAAGACCCTAGAGAATCATATCAACTTGTGGAAAATGGATGTCCGATGTCCCATTTAAAGAAATAGTTCACCCATAGTTTCTCTCATTATTTACTCACCCTCATGTTGTTTCAAACCT
Organism: Labeo rohita; assembly: GCF_022985175.1. Taxonomy (NCBI): domain Eukaryota; kingdom Metazoa; phylum Chordata; class Actinopteri; order Cypriniformes; family Cyprinidae; genus Labeo; species Labeo rohita. The sequence continues at coordinate 16,980,189 of NC_066888.1, read as the reverse complement.
GTATGACTTGCTTCCTTTTCATCATTTTTGATTGAACTGCCCACTTTAGGGATTTTTTAAAAAGCATTTGTGAATGTGCATGTCTCCACCAAATTTGGTCATATGCCTCTACCACAGTAACATTGTTAGGGCATAAAATAAAATCAGGCAGCATGTGATAATCACTATAAGCTCAGTTCCTTTGTCTGAAACAATTCTGTATCTTCTTTGGTTGGATAACAACATCATGTGGCTGTCGACGGCAGTGAGTGAACTAATTTCCCTGGTGTTGTGTCTAATCTTCTCAGGTCTTCTGGGGAAAAGCACTTTGTGTCTGTTGAACAACAGACGGGAAATGTCATTGAAAGCGTAAGCAGTCACAGTCCACGAAAGTGTATTAAAAATCCTGAATCACTGACAAGTAATTTGTCAGTTGTTTAGGACTAACTCCACTATCTTTAAACTCCGGGCTGTTGTTTGTTCAAAATAACAGAAGAGTCACGTCTAAACTCTTCCTTTCTCCTTAAGATCGGAATTACAGGAGGACCCTTGGGATGAAGCGAGAGGAGAAGGTTTATTGTTTCAGATCGACTGTGGGGGGCTGAATCTGGGACGGTGTGGCCGATCTGCACAGAGACACAGGGAGGTCCTGTCCTATCACATTGATGTTTGCTCATGAGGGTGGCCTTAGTGACAGCTGTTTGGGGAGTGGAAGGAACAGAAGACTCCTAGTATCGGCGGGAGACAAATAGGGGGTCAGAAAAACCAGGAAAACGCACGGCGGGGTGGCTCGCAGCTTGGAAGACTCTCCGCATGAACATTTATATGTGCAAGTTCCTGGAATTTGTAACAAAATCACTCCTTTTTTGTATATAGCACCATGTCGGTGCCAAAAAAGAAATTCCTCCTCCGTCAGACGAGAAGTAAAGAATTCACTGCATATGTTTCCATGAAACAAACAAATCTGAAGCCAACATGAAGGAAGTTTTAGCAAAGCGAGCACTTAATCCCTAGCCGCCTTGCAGATATGTGATTTATCAAGTCAGGGTGAAGGAAATGCAAAGCTGTCACTATGCTATTTGTAAATGTGACGTTCAAATGCCGTAAATTTGCCACAGTCTAATAAGTTTAGGCAATAAAATGATGTGTTTGTCTGCCTTTGAAGCCAAAGATTTTCCCCTTCACTGAGTGAGAAACGGGCGGTTTGGTGTGTGACGCTCTGGTTCTGATTCATGCTGATGATTTGTGGACCTCAAGGACTGTTGTGATCTCGAGCAGTGTTACTGATTTGAATCGACTCGCATGTACATTTGATATGATCAGGCGTGTTAGGGTGCAGTGTATTTCGGTGGCCTATTTGTCAGGATCAAACTGCAAACACTAGCTTGTTAAAACACTGGGGCAGTTTACCACAGTAATTCTACGCTGGTGCAGATTGTTTGTGAAGTGAGTGACTTAACTGAGAGAGACTGAGGTTTGCTGTGTGCTGCCAGAGGCTGATCGTTTCACATCTGTGTTTGTGTCGAATGAGATGATGCATGCAGTTTGTGGTCTCTGAGGCTTCAATACCGAGTATGTGTTACCCAAGTATGTTTGTGTGCCTGTATGCTTAACCCCCTACACAAAGCATGTCTTTTTCTCTAATGCCAGATGAGAAGTTTACTGTTTCCAAATTCTGAGCAGATTCAGTTAAAGAAGATAAATAGGTGTACATCAAAAGCAGCTAAACTGTGTGTTGTCTCAATGACTGTCTCTCTAAGTAAATCATCTTCAGAAAGCTGCTGACAGTCTGTGATATGAATTCAATTTAGATGCCTAAAAAGAGCATGGAAATTATTTAGCCATTTCGCCTTAAATCAGTAGGGAATGAAAGCATGATGTTTTGGATCTCATTGTTTTTTATTGAATAGCTTTAATAATAAACCAGTGCGGTAAGCAATAGGTGAAAGCGAGATAGCAGGAGGATACAGTGAACAGTTGGGTGGCTTATAATTTGTTGTATCAGGGAGGTTTATTTTCTCAACTGGGAGGTTTGTGTTTGGAGTATAAACAGTGAATAATCATGCATCCATCATGAGATCTCAACTACAAACCTCAATTACAGTTTGTCTGCAAGCAGATTGCAATACAGCAAAAGCAAGCAATGAGCTTTCGAAGTGGAAATCATATCCCAGCTGGGACAATTGAGCAACATGGATTCAATTCATTCACTGAGGTCTTATGATTCCCTGATGTGCCAGTATTCAGTATTCAGCTAAATGTCAACCCTTGTTAAATAAAACACTTTGTTTCACCCATAGTAATCAAGCTTCATTTAACTGTAATAGCTTTCCTTGTGGTAATTAAATTGCTTAGAGGCACAGTTCACCCTTATCATGTTGCTCCAAACATGTATGACTTTATTTCTTTGCAACATACAAGAAGATATTTTGATTAATTGTATAGAGAAAAAAAAAAAACCTTGAGACGTTTTTCAAATCAGCGTCCTCTGTGTTCACAGAAGAAAGTAAGTCATGCAAGTTTGGAATAACATGAGGATGAGTAAATGAAGACTTATGGAGTGAACTATCCCTTGAAGTAAGAGCACTTACCTCCTCAGTTTTAATTTTTTTGGACCTGTCTGCTACAGCCGTCAGCTGCTGATTTTGGATCTAAAGTCTTACTTCCCTGTAGACTCCTTTGATAACAGATTCTATCATGTTTCGTTTCCACACTCTGCAAACTCACCACCAGAGTCCCACAGGGTTCGGTGTTCTGACCGCTGTTATTGTCTGTCTACAGCTTGATTAGTACATCACGTTTTCCCTTATCACTTCTATAATGATGATACATCTAATATTTCCCTTTTCGTCTGCAGAAGTGATCTCAGTCTGCATCTCTGACCGCTCTGAACTTGGAAGGTTTCTCATAATTACCTCATCTACTGCTGCTCTCCCCTCTCAATCCTTACAATTGGCAATATATATATATAAATATAACCGTTTCTGTAAGGTTCTTAATGTAAATCAAATAATGAAGAGGCCCTCTCCTGTTTTCTCTCTGTGATACAGTCCTCATCAGCTAAGAGGTCAAAGGGCAGAGGTTAACAGGCACGGATAAACCACAAGCCACAAGGGGCTTTTTATTGCCCTGCGTCAGGCATAGCATAGGTATGACTTTTTAAATGTGTACAGTGGGGTTCAAGACTTGTGGTGGAAAATGCTGCTATTTTGAACTTTTCTCATTTGCTACCATTTTTTCTTTACCAATTATATGATTAGTATTGCAATTTGAGTGAAGAATGAACATGAATTTTAAAATGCCTTTGGAAAGGTTTAGGGCTGTTACTAAAGATTATTTTGGTTATGAATTATAATTCATTTTTTGTAGTAATAAACATAGACCTAGGCTAACAATAGCCTTTAAAATGACTTAAAATAAATGTATAATAGCAAATTGGTTCAAATAAAGTATAAAAAGCAAGTAATCATATGGTTTTATTGAACAAGACTGTGAAAATACATAATGTATTACTAACAATAAAACTAATCTACATTATGTATTATATCAATGCCTGCAGAGGGCACCAACGGACTGACGATTATTTTTACACATTAACACGCAAACCAATCCTTATTTAATATTGACCAAACATTTCATTCAAATGTTCACTTAGTATTTTAATATTTGGCCATTTCTTTACAGCAGAAATGCTACAGCCACTGTGCAAACTCAAAGTGAGGGTTTGAGCTTTTATTTTGAAATTGCGAATAAAAGCATATTGAGAAAGATGATGTATTCTCCTGTGTTTGCGTAGGTTTCTAAAATATTTACCTAAATATGATGAAACAGCAAACGTTGCGTTCCCAGATGAATGTTATAATATGCATACATGAAGTTTGGGACACACCACACATATAAATGATAACTGTTTGTGTGGAGCAGCATTTACTGTGAATGAAGCTGCTCTTAGACGCACATAGGTAACCTCAATAATTAAAGCGCATATGTTTATTTAATTGAATCATAATGTTTATGAATTCACAATAGCATTATGCTTTATGAATTTTAAATGGTTTTAATATATCATGCATCCTCTGAAAATGGCAGATTCTAGTCTGTTGAATGTGCAGCTTCCAGTATTTTGCCAATTACTCAACATACTTGCAGTTTTTTGTCTTCACTTCGATTTTTGACTCTAATTGAATCAAGGAATCATGACTGTCCTACACTCTTAAAAACAAAGGTTCCAAAAAGGAACCTTTTTTGGTTCCCATTTTGAAGAACATTTTAAAAATCCAAGGAACCTTTTCAACTATAAAGAACCGTTTCTGCATTTGAAAAGTTCCATGGATGTTCAAAGTTCTTCATACAACCATTGATGCCTTTTTTTTAAGAGTATAGTTTAGCTTGTCCCACATTTTCTGTCATGACAGCAGTACTCGAGCTGTCTGAACCCTACGAGTTTATGAATATATTTTCCAAAAGCTGAAGCTTGTAGCTTTGCGTATTTGTGACATATGTCTTTTTTGGACTGCTCAGAGTCTATATGACATTGCAGTTATCGTGTTATGCATGCATTTAAAATCTGGAGTCATATAACATGGTTACAGTAACATCATGAATGTCGCTGACATACATTTACTAGCCTAGGCTTTCCGTTTTATGAGCTATGTGAGGATTTGATATACTGTAGTTTGCACCCTGTTGAAGGCTGTTACACTACACTATAATTCATCTTAAGGTGTTTAAATTGGTGTAATAAAAGACTGAGGCCACAAGGTATTCTGCAAGATGGAAATTGTTTAACTGTACATACCGAGAGGCCACAGGTTGTCCGTTAATGTTTCATTATTCATTATTTAACAAAAAATAAAAGATATGGGATCCATCTGTTGTTGGACATTTTAAATAAATCCATAAGTATGTCCATTTTGTAAACTTTAACAGTCCAAAATGTCTTGGACACCAAGGGAAACTTGAAAACTTTAGAAGGTCACATCTGTAAGATGACTGCTGTTTGACAACTAGATAGATGTTTAAGACGGCATGAATTCTCCTCTCCTTTGCTGTCTTTCCCTGTCCTACAGGGAATAGATTTGCAACCTCACTGCAGAGTGATTTTGGGACGGACAGCCGTCCCTGAACCTCTGCTTTGCAGAATGGAGCAGAGAGACTGCAATAATAGAGGGGAGGAAGAGATCAGTGCAGTAGAGGACAGCAGAACAGATAAAAGTATGAAAAAGATGGGTACATTTCTAGATAATGAAAGTTTAGGAGATATGAAAACATTATTTTTGTTCTATTAGTGTACAGCATAAATATACTGAAACGCTGCACACAAGGTCAGTCACAAATCACATTTGTGACAGCACGCATACACACTCACACCTGATGCCACACTTCTGTGCGAAACCTCAACCCACAAGTGTGTGGTGCCATAAAGACAAATTGTGTTTACCTTTAGTTATTTCAGATAAACAACTGTCACACTTAAGCACACTCACATTCTGTCAGTTTTTTGTTGGTTGACCAGTTGTTAACTGTCCCGGGTGAGTTACGATCTTAGAAAAGGACCAAGTGTGTCAGCAGTGGGCTCAGGCTTTGTACTTTTTGCAGAAACCACTCAGCTGGCCAATCAGAATTGGATGCATTTAAAAATTGTTTAGCTTAGTTTATTAACAGTCATTTTCATGTCAGTTTTCTGTCTTCACTGTTAGAACTGCCTCCCTTAATGGATCAGTATGGTGATTTTATTTTCAGCTTGAAAATATCAGTAGGTGTAGATATTAGACACCAATTAACTTAAAGCTTTAAAGGATTTAATCAAGAAAATTACATGATGAAATATTAAGTAAACAACTCAGAAAATAGATGACATGATATATATCTAAACACATCAGGCTCTCATTAAAGTACTTTTGAGCTTGTTGATGCTTAAAGTCCACTCTTTAATAAATATCCTGTGGAGAACTGATTTTCATAGTTTATATATTGTTGCCAAATATGGAAACAATAATGTTCATTTCTTTCAGTAATCACATTTTTTGTGATTATTTAAAAGTTTTTGAAAGAAGTCTCCTTATATCACTAAGGCTGCATTTATATGTTCACAAATACAGTAAAACTGTAAAACTATTAAATACTATTGCAATTTAAAATAACTCTTTTTTTATGCATTTTAAAATGTAATGTATTAATGTCATGGTAAAGTTGAATTTTCAGCAGCCATGTGCAAATAATCTTATCATCAGTGTTGAAAACATGCTGCTTAATATTTTTGTTTTTTAAATAAAGATCTTTTCTGTAACATTATGAATGTCTTAGCGTTTACTTTTAAACAATTGAATGCATCCTTGCTGCATAAAATCATTAATTTTCTTAGAAACTGACCCCAAATTTTTGAACTGCAATTTTTTTGCTTTTTGAGAACTTAAAAGTTATGGTTCTGTAAATGGCAAGTGACATCAAGTCAAATGAAGGAGGGGATGAAACAGAGCTGTGGTAGGGGAATTTGGGTGGGGTTGCCCCTATCGGGCTGGAATTCTGTGAAGGGTCTCGGAATGTGGAGAATGACTGTCATGAGATAGGCCTGGGGGTCAGAGGCCTGGATGGGTTAAAAGGACACCTGCTGGACCACTGTCAAAGCTGGATGAGGTTTGGGTCTTCTTGCTCATTTATTTCTGTCTCCAAACAGAAAATTTCTTAACGTAATTGCATCGTGCACATATTTTCCTACAGTCCCACAAGAGAGTCCTTTGTGATTCCAATTACAGTTCTATTATTAAACTAGTCTACAGCCTAATTGACCTTTAACTTAATAGCACTGTGCTTCTCAGAGAGGAAAGTATTTCTGATATGATGCGTTGTAAAGTATGTAATTCTTGTTTTTTCCCCGAAATCCTAGATAACTAAGAAAACGAACAAATATTTATTATGGTTGACCTTTCAGTAGCCTATTTGAGTTGGTGGAATTATTAAAGTACGGGTGCTTTTTAGATTACAGTCCTGTCCAGCAGTGCTGACTGAATCCAAAATGTGATCGACAGCCCACAGTTAAGAATCAGGACATTCTGCCATCACTGAAATATTTAATGTTTCCGAGGGAATTGTGAATACTTGGTTATGTGAACACACCGTCCAAATTCCTGAGCCAGTCAGTTGAGTAATCTATGTTTGAATCTTTCTAATCTGTCTTTTTCTATGACATCAATGCCATTTTAAATATTAATGTAGTCAACATGGAAGCTGTTGCTGAAATTAAAACCTTGAACTGTCAAATCCTCTCTCAGATTTTCATCTTCAACTGAGTTCTTTTCCTCCACCTGTTTTAACACTTCACTTTAGTATCCAAGAGAAGTGCCAAACCATTTGAATAGTGCACAGCCCTTTTACTGGATCTTCCCAAGAGGTGCCTCCCTTTTGGAAGCCAGCCTGATCCATCAATTTAATTAAACTGTCCTTAAGGACACTCAGGCTGCTTGTGAATGTCTGTGTACGTAAACATGAGATTGTAGATTTCCTGAAGCATGAATCCATTTTCAGAAAGGCACAGTAAACAAATAACGAGTTCATAGTTAACCGCTTGCTAGCCGTGGCCTGTTACTTTACAGTGTATTTAATTTCACATACCACATAAACAGAGTAAGGAGAGATGCCTGATAGGACAATGGTGAATGATTTGCAGGTCCTGAGCACCACTGGCAAACATCTAATTTTGTGAACTGTGTGGCACTGCCACTCTGTAGTATAGAGTGTTTGCACTTATGTCACAGTTTGGTCAGTTACCCAAGTGCATGGCCATATTGGAGATACTCAGATGTAAAGAACGGCATGGATTGCACACTTAATGTACTACTGAATACGTTGTTCTGCTAATTTATGCTGTCTAAAACACAAAAAACGTGTGGAAGCTGCCAAATAATATAGAGAAGGTCTTAGTAAGCAGGAAAAGGCACAATATTTTGACAAACTGAAGTTAATAGGTGGTAAAGATATGTACAATAAGTATTACTTAAGATATTAACCTAATATTTCACCTACCTGACCAGAAATGATAAGAACAAACATAATTGTTGTCGAGATTCTTGCCCTGGAAATCCTGGACCTTTTGTTCCCTCAGACAGTTTTTTGCACTCTTCTCCTTGATTTGTTATAACTTTTGGCAGTCTGTTACTCCAAATGTTTTTCCTGGTCCGACTGATCAGTACAGCCCAAAGCATGACAATAACTGAGGGTTTTCAGCGGCAATGATCTGCAAAATATGTGCGTTTCATTCGGTTCAGTGGCTTTGCTTACATTCAGTGCTGCCAGTATGGCCAATTGAAAAACATCTATACACAGAGTGTGTGTGATCACAAAAACTAGAAAGTGAAAGTAAAAAGCAAGCGCACTTTCACAAGCAGTTTCAATTCTGGCATATTAATATTCCCATTAGGGGTCTTGTAGTACATGCTATTTCCTTTCCAAACATGGTATTCGGATTCAGCTGGATTCTGCGTGTTTCAGGAGAGGGGGAAGGATAGGAATCACGATGCCGGCTCAATACCATGATGTATGTCAGCCATCTGCAATGGATGATGGCATTGTCTATCGGCCCGGCCTTATTTTTAATAATAGTATACATTTTTGTGATCAAACACATTTGAATATTTCAAATCCTTCAGAAATCATTCTAATATTCTGATTTGCAAATAAATGTAGGCTTAGTGAGCAGAAGAGAATTCTTTAAAAAAAACATTTAAAATCTTTTTGACTGCTAGTTTATATGACCAAAATCTTGCAGAGAGACGGAAATCCTTGAGAAATAATTACAATATATCACCATTTTGAATAGCTCCACACTACATTGTATCGCAATGCCTTGGCTGACAAGATTGTTACCATTCTAACCCTTCATGTCTCTCTCTTCTCTCTTTCTTTTTTAGCCTCTTCAGAAGAATGGACAGATCTCCATTTCCAGTCTTAATGGGAAGACAGATGACCAGACAGAGTATAATGGCCATGCTGAGGAGAACCCACCGGCTGAGGGTATGTGCTCGTAACCACATGTGCTTGAACACTGTCTGTGTATATCACTCTCATATCTTTATTACCGTGTCTGTGTGCATGGTATGACAATGACTGACACTAATAGTGGGCAGCCTCCCAGCGTCGGAGTCTTTGTGTGTGTGAGGCTTAAGATGTGAATCTTTATCTTTTTATCTGTGTGCCCTCATTCCCCAACTGATCCTTCTCATAATCCTCAGCAATCCTAAAAACGAGAACACCTACATAGAGACACCAGTGAGTGGACACCTACATAGACCTCTTTAGTTCCCTAAACATGGTCTGTGAGAAGACCCTAGAGCAACCATGCATACCATGTTTATTTTTATTCGTTCCTTTCTTGCTTTTCAACTCAGAGAGACCACCGAGATGCTTCCCCATAATAATATTTAGCAAGCCATGACCTGGCTGACCCCTTATGAGATGTATGTTTTTAATAAGCTAGTTTTCATTGCATGTATAGACATCTTAGGTGCCTTTGATTTGAAAGTCAAATGGAGGAATTTGAAAAAAGGACAGCATAGCAATAGCAAAATGATTGTACAGGTCAAAAGTTTACATACACCTTGCAGAATCTGCAAAATGTTCATTATTTTACTAAAATAAGAGGGATCATGCAAAAAGCATGTTATTTTTTATTTAGTACAGAATAAGATATTAACATATAAGATGATACATATAGTCCACAAGAGAAAATAATAGTTGAATTTCTAAAAATGACCCCATTCAAAAGTTTCCATACACTTGATTCTTAATACTGTGTTGTTGTTTTTTTTAATTTAGTGATTGTTGTTCATGAGTCCCTTGTTTGTCCTGAGCAGTTAAACTGCCTGCTGTTCTTTAGAAAAATCCTTCGGGTCCCACAAATTCTTTGGTTTTTCAGCATTTTTGTGTATTTGAACCCTTTCTAACAATGACTGTACAATTATGAGATCCATTTTTTCTGAAATAATTACACAAATAGCAATGCTTGATTCTTGAATGAATCATTCAGAAAATATCAAACCTAAGATTTGTTCACAAATCTGACATTGCTAGTTCTCTTTTTGTATCAAACCAAGAACAAAAGAAAGATTGACTGGAAAAAAGGTTTTTACCACTAAGGAAAGGACGGAAAGCAAGAATAAGGCCAAATAGTTTCTCTTCTGTGCCATATCTGACAGTGTTGGCACATTTACACACAGATAAAACCTGTTCCTTATTGTTGTGGCTGTAGATGCACTGAGACGTTGTGTATAAAAGTCTCAAGCATGACAATACCAGGACAAGCCCTTGAAATGTTCCCAAAATGCCTCAGTTCTGGCTTTATTTAATCTGCATGATTAATGCTGCAATGCCAGCCAAGAGTATTTAGCCATAATTTTCTAGCATGCTCAGTGCAGCCATTTATTTTCTCCAGCATCCCCGGAGTACCAGAAAAACCCCTGGAACATTTTATAGAAACGTACCTTGAGAATAATGTGCGTAAAATGAATGTGTTGATATATCTGTCTGTTCTCCACTGTTGAGAAACCTCCCAAAATATGATGCTGTCAGGTTTTAGTGCAATTTTACAATCAAAACCATGTACGCAGAGTCAGATCAAGACGGATGAAAGAGAAGTGTGATTATTTTGGTGTCCACACTGCCAAAAACGTCCGTGGTATTGTGCAATGTCTCTCCGGCCAAAATCAACAAAGAAGAAAGTAGTGCTCTTGATATTAAAAACACATCGATTTTTTTACCATTTCCTTTAATCAGCATCTTTTCGATTTTGATCATGCCTGGCTTTTCAAATGGTCAACAATACACACCCATACAAGTTCACTCATTCACATACATCTGATTGAATGATGCACTTATTTCAGCAGAAAAATTACAAACACAGATTTACTTGCCAGACATACATATGCAGACATGAATCAGATACATGTATACAAAAGTTTGCAAGTTCATCCACCCATCCATCCACTCACTCACACATGCACAAGCAGGCTGCCAGGCGTTTAGGAGGTGGCGGCTTGAGTGAGTCCAGAGAGTGAGCTCAGCCATTATCTCATACACAGTCCTCCCCCACCAAGCCGTGTGTGTGTCTGTTTACTCTGATAGCATATGAGTCTGTGTTCCATATCAAACATGTTTTAACAGGCTGTATGTGATTATCTGTTTATCTCCGGAATTCAGTCTTGCTGGCATTAATGTGTTGTTTTACTGTATATTTTCTTTTTGCTATCAGTTTAGTATGTGTTTGACCTATTTATGTGAAATTGTGTCTGCAGAGAGCTCCACCTCTAAGATTGTAATAATTGCTTCATCTTTTTATATTAGTGTTTATAATCTGAATCCAAACCTGAGTGATTTGATTTTGACAGCGTGTGTGTGTGGTCAGTAATTCACTTCTCTGAATCGCTTTTCCAGAGCTGCGGTATGATTTGAGGTCAGATTCCTGTAAAATTATAAACATATTTTTATTTTGATGAAGTGCATGTTTTCTAGTTTAACATAAAAACTATTCAGGTCAGGAGCTTTTGAAACCACATACAAATTGCACTGATTTTTGTGTTGAGATGTATTAGTAACTTGGGATTTTCTTGACAGAGTAAACATTTGATACTACGAGTATGTTTCAGTCACACTCATGCCGTTGATCAGAGAAACACACAGATGAGGAAAGTCGAGATGACATGAGAATGGAATGTGAAGTGTGGAGCGACGAAGGGTTTGGCAGAAAGAGAAAACCACAGGGAGAGTGTGAATATGTGTTTGATTAAGTGTAATTTAATTCCTTTAATTTACAGCAATAAAACTGTATAAATGAACGGAGTTGTAAAGAGTGCACAAATGAAAAAAAATCAGAGTTTTCCCAGTGAAAGCAGAAAAAGAGTCTAGTTTCATTATTGTTTGGCTGTTAAACATTCATCTTGATGGTGGATATTGACATAAGGATATTGAAAGTCAGATTCGGTCTGGGTAGACAGGGAATACACAGTTTAGACAATCAAATGTTGGCTTGATTTTTTACATTACAACATTTTTTTTGGGGGGGGGGGGCGCTTTTTGCAATTTTTCTTTTGACAGGAGAGTGGAGATGAGACAGAAAGTGAGTGGGAGAGAGAGAGGAGGGGTGGGATCAGGAAAGGTCCACAAGGCAGGATTCGAACTCGGGTGTCCCAAGTTCGAATATGTCGGCGCACTGCCCACAAGGCCACAGAATCTTCCAGACTTATTACCATTAGGTGATTGATAAGAAATGTGATTATCTCATATTGTGTCATTGAGATAGGTCATGAGCTAGTAGTTTGCCAACCATATATTCATATAATTTAAGACATTTATAATATTACAAAAACAATCTGTTTCAAATAATTGGCATTCTTCTAAACTTTCTGTTTTTCAGAAATATCATAAACAAAATTTATGGATCATGTGACATTGAAGATTGAGGTAATGGCTGCTGAAATTCAGCCTTGCCATCACAGGAATAAATTACATTTTAATGCATATTAAAATAATTGTTTTAAAATAAATATTGTGAAATTTATATTTTTGATCAAATAAAGTCAGCTTTGGTAAGCATATGACTTTGGTCAAAACATTGAACAGATGAAAATTCTAACATTAGTTGCTCAGCCTCATGTTATTCCAAACCCATTAGACCTTCGTTCATCTTCAGAACACAAACTAATTACTTTGATAAAACCTGAGAGCTTTTTGACCCTGCATAGAGTCACTCTTGCATTTGTAACCCTAGCAAAAATTTAGCATCTAGTGAATAAGAATTTAGCCGTTTGGTATCTGTCATTTTTCGGCTTAAGTCTCTTTATGTCCGTCGATTTTAAGTAAACTACTGCTAATACAGGTGCTGTGTTTTGTTTACGCTCGGGAGGATGCTTTAGAGAGCTCTGCCTTGCAGTGTTGCCATGTCCTCATATTTAATAGCGCTTTTAGGCATATTGTTTGGTTTTAGCTCATATGATTGGGCACATGAGATATATAATTTTTTTGTTGTTACAAAACATTAAACATTTGGATGTTTTAGTTTTTTTGTGCTTGTCCTTGTTTGTTGTTTTTTTTTTTGTCAGTGAAGATCTGGCAACACTGACACATTACCGCAGGGTTTTTGTGCGCGACTATGTCAAAATGTGCTAAGATTTTAATAAAATTTATTTCACTTTTATTTTTCTACATCTCTCATACAGATGAAGACACATTTCTGATGCGCATTTAAATACGTCTTTAACAACTTGTCACTCCCGTATTTTAGTGAATTATGGCCATGTACACACATTTTCTTTACACCTTTTACTCCTTAATTGCGTTCTGTACACATACAATTCACTAAAATACAGGAGTAATAACCGCATTCGACAACCGCATTAACTCCTGAAAAATACAAGTAGTGACAACTGCATTTACATAAATTCTACGCAGTGTGTACAAAACTGAACTAGTTGTTAATGACGTATTTAAATGTGCATCAGAAATGTGTCTTCGTCTGTATGTGAGATACAAGAAAATAACAGTGAAAGAAGTCTTAATCTTAGCACTAACCCTAACCCTAACACAGGGCTAGTTGTGGTCACGAGCCCTGTGGTGAAGTGTCAGTGTTGCCAGATCTTCATAGAAAAAAAATCAAACAAGAACAAGCATAAAAAACACTAAATGGATATTTATCCACAACAGACCACTTTATTAACTCCATAAAGTGCCTAGTTTTATGAGCTAAGAACAGACACTATGCTTAAAAGTGTTTGTAAATATGAGGACATAGCAACACTGCAAGACAGCACTCTCTCAAGCAGCCTCCCGAGCATTAACAAACTACAGCACGTCCATCAGTGCTAGTTTAATTAAAATCAATGGACAAAGTGTCTTTAGCCAAAAAATGGCAGATACCAAATGGCTAAATTCTTATTCACTCCCGCAAGATGCCAAAATGTTGCTATGGTTACAAATGTGGGAGTGACTGTTGTTCTGTACACACATGGAACAATAATTTGTGTGTACAGAACGCAATTAATGAGTAAAAGGTAAACTCACAACCGAGTTTAGCTGCAGTGTGTTTGTGGCCAAAAAGTATTCTCATAGCCTCATAAAGTTCCAGTTAAACGGTTGAACCACTGATGTCACTTGAACTATTTTAACAATTTCCTTATTACCTTTATGGGCTTTGAACGTGTCAGTTGTGTTGCTGTCTGCAGGGTCAGAAAGCTCTTGAATTTCATCAGAAATATGTTAATTTGTGTTCCGAAGATGAATGAAAGTCTTACAGGTTTGGAACGACATGAGGGTGAGTAATTAATGACAGAATTTTCATTTTTGGGTGAACTATCCATTTTTTTAAAAAAGAAAAGTAAGAAAAACTTACTAAACAAAAACATTTGAATGGTAGTATATATTGCAGTGTCATACATGTAGGTACATAAATGGACTACAAACGTGAGGCGAATTATTATGTCACTGGTACAAGTTGTACCAAGCACTGTGACAGCTCATGGAGTAGTTATGTACTATCAGTAATCTGAGTCATTGTCATAGTGTCCTTACTGAAAAGTGACAAATTAGTCCAGGGAAAGAAAATGAGCTAACAGCGAAGGAAACTGGTGAGGGAAGAGGAAGCAATGACGCAAAAGAATGAGCGTTCTTCCTGCACAGCATTCCTTAGCTTCCTCTATGCATAGAAAGCAAAGGAAACGGGAAGAATAAAATAAGGAAAGCTTGATATAGAGATGTAGAGACGGAAGAAGGTACAAAATGGCAGAGATGCCTTTTTTAAGATAATGTAGTGAGCGAAATCAGGTGAAAGTATAAAGCTGAGGAATGCTGGAGAGTTAGAGACAGTCCTCTGATCCTGGCCAGATCTTCACACAGCTCTCATTTCCTTTTCCTCCCATTATTTCGACATCATCTTCCTGGCTCAAGGAATGCGTGCACAGATGAGGGCGTGTGTATGTGGAAGTATGTGTGTACGTGTGTGAGTTGGGGTCTGCAATGACGTCGCAGCATCCCCTGCAAGCCCCCAGGCCAGCGGGAATCCCACCTCCACATGTTCCCAGCCAAAACAGACCGCCGACTGCTCACGCTTCTGTGTTTGATCATGTTTCCCTGATGCAAGAGATAACATGGATGTCATTCTGGGTGTCAGGTTCCCCATGACAGACCATGACTGTGATTAGCTGTTGGTATTTTATCACGTCTTACTACATCAGGCTAGAATAGGCCATCTATGTTAATTGTTAAATCCTCAAATATGACTCAGCTTATAAGTGGTACACTTAGGAAGAAGCAGAGTACAAGCTTCCTCTTTTGAGGAATGTCTATTACAGTAGAAAGGGAGTGACTCACAGACTTTGGTGTGAGAGAGTCTGTGCTTATTGAATTCCACTCCTATGGAGTCACTAGGGGCAAAAAGCCTTTCCCATATGTCAAATCCCTCTGATCTGAGCCCCATGGCTCTGTCTGTTGCTATAGATCACAATAAAGTCTAAGGACGGCTATTCATCAGCTATTCAAGAAGAATTTGCCCCTATTTGCCCCTCTAGCTTTGCACCCAAACACGTAAGTTAATGTCTAGCACTGCAGTCCAGTTAAGTAACTTAAAACATCACAATCACATAGGGATCAAATCATTTGAATGATACAGAACAAGCTTTTGGTTTAGTAAGGAGAGATAAAATACCGATCTTAACCACATTTCGTGTTTTTGAGTTTTCGCATAGTCTGTAGGATCCGGACCAAACTGGATCAGAGTTGTTATCACCCATTTAGAAGAAGATTTTCGCTGGAATTTGCACATTCTGTGGGAACAATGGCAAGGTGTGAGATGTCTGATTAGACCCTTGTATGCTGAGGAATCTCGCTGGTATTCTTCAGCCATCCTCCTTCAACAAAAGTTGAATGAAATAAGCTGCCTCAGTTTACACTTTGAATGAACCATTAGCACTATAGAGTGGCAGCCTCATTACATTAGCACTCCACGCTTAAGAACGTAAGAACAAGAACAGATAAGTTTACATCCACATTGCAGAATCTGCAAAATGTTAATTATTTTACCAAAAAAAGCGGGATCATACAAAATGCATGTTATTTTTTATTTAGTACTGACCTGAATAAGATGTTTCACATAAAATATGTTTACATATAGTCCACAAGAGAAAATAATAGTTGAATTTATAAAAATTACCCTGTTCAAAAGTTTACATACACTTGATTCTTAAAACCGTGTTGCTACCTTTTTTTCGTGATAGTTGTTCATGAGTCCCTTGTTTGTTCTGAACAGTTAAACTGTCCACTGTTCTTCAGAAAAATCCTTCAGGTCCCACAAATTCTTTGGTTTTTCAACATTTTTGTGTATTTGAACCCCTCCAACTATGACTGTATGATTTTGAGATCCATCTTTTCACACTGAGGACCACTGAGGGACTCATATGCAACTATTACAGAAGGTTACAGAAGGTTTTTGAATTCAAGGATCAGGGTAAATGTAACAAATTTTGTCTTCTGGGGAACATAAAAGTATCTTCTGTAGCTTCTGAAGGCCAGTACTAGATGAAAAAAATATAATATTTAGGCAAAATAAGAAAAATGTACACATCCACATACCGTTCAAAAGTTTTCACCCCCCAGCACTTGATGCATTATTTTTTTCCTTCTAAAGGATCAGTGAGCGTTTAAACCTTCTGTAATAGTTGCACATGAGTCCCTCGGTTGTCCTCAGTGTGAAAAGATGGATTACAGAGTCCAAACTTAATAAATGTAGGTAAAATTGGCTAAATAAAGAGCAGTTCTACACAGTTTCTCTGTATGCCTGGTAGCCAAGATACTGTAACACAATATATGGAGTAAATTGGATTTTGTTCTTTTTTTCTATTCTCCAAAACTCTACGTGGCAGCTTATATGTATAATATTCATTACAATAAGCCACTAAAATGTAAATAATATTAAAATCATGATGTGTTGTCTTGTTTTTGTGACAAGTTTGTCAAGGCAACGTCAGTAAAATAAAAAAAAAGTAAAACAGTTTTGGTTGGAAGTATTTATGGCTGGTATTTATGTCATGTACTTATGACTGGTAGTTATCATAGTTATCATCTATCATAGGTGTGGCAAAAAGTTAATTCTGGACCCTGCATACATACATATACTACAGCAAAGACCCATGGACTGAGAGTACGTAGAGTAGATATGAAGAGCAGGCTTGGTAGAGCGAAAGGGAAAAGAAAGCAGAAACATAAGATATTGTGGAGGTCCTCATTTCACCCTTGTCCATTTTATGTGTCATATGGATCCGCCTATAGGATGAGAGACGGGAAGGGGAGATAGAGCTCTGTATAACATCATGTACAGAAATGCCTTTGATAACTTGAGTAATCTTCCCTCCCTTTACACACACAGACATATTTTAACTATGGCTTGACCATTTCTGTCATTTTGAACAGGGAAAGAAAAGTCAAGGAAAGGAATGTTAGAGTTTGAGTGAGTGGGTGGAGGGAGCGTGTAAAGAGGAGTGGAGGGGGAAGGAAGAGGGAAACTCATTCAGTAGAGAGGGGCAGAGAACAGCTGAAAAGCTGAGGAGGAGGAGTGGGGGGTTTGGGGGGGAATGGGTGGGGTGGTCCCACATAGGACATGTGTCAGTGTCTGTTGAAATGTGTGTTACCCACCCGCTCTCCTCATTCTCACCCAGAAACTCAGAAGAGGAGACGCCTGGCTTCAACACAAGCTCGCAGGACAGAGAAAGAGAGGGAAACAGGAGTGTAGCCTTAAAGCCTATCAGCTGATCGTGGTCTGAGAGGAAGCAGGAATTTTACAAAAAGCATCACTGTCAGAGAGAGTTAAACAGCAGTTCTTTTTTCTTTTTTTTCTGAAAAGTAATTGCAAAAGTTTTTGAAATGCTCGGGACAATAACTCTAACAGGTAAGATGCATCTTAAATCTATGACTTGTTGAAGTTGGGGCGTATCATTGGTTATTATAAGGAGACAGTGGGGGCAGTAATTATTAAGATGGTACCTGTAGACATTTCTTAACGTCTTTATAATTATTATTGTGTTAAATTATTAATTTGTTATTGAGTAAATAATTAAAATTGTGTACAAATTCTAATACAGCCTGCCTGTATGATCTATAGCTTGTGGTATCATTGTATAGAGGGCAATGTTGTTAAATACTGTTTAAATATTGTTTTTTTTTATTTATCAGAAAATATTGAATTGATTTTTTATTTGAGTAATTAATTGCTTTCACCTACATATCTTAGTAGTACAGTCACATCTCTAGTCTGTTAATGTGAAACATTGACCTTTAAGTATGGGAGGCCAAACTGAACCTTTGAAGGATTTTTCTGTTTTACATTTCATGTGTAGTATGAGAAAACAGTACAGTTGGTGGGTTCATGTACTGTATAAAGTTCTTGGAAGGGTTCAGATCTGATGGGCTTCAGTGGTCTCAGATGTCCTTCTTTTTAAGGAATTTTAATGAGTTTTTAAGCCCCTCAGATCTTAGTCAGGGTTCTCGAGAGGTGGTGTGGGTGCATGGAATTGATTACCTGCTGCACATGACTTCAGAGAGTGTTTTGATTAGCTGGGAATGTTTATTGTACGGATGTTCTTATCTTTACGTTTGTGTCAGTTTAATTAGTTTCTTCCTAAATTGGCCATTTCATTTTATTTTAATTTGCTTAAATTTCATATATGCAGAACATGGCAAGTTTGTTACTTTTCTGTTTACTTAATATTCTTATTCACCTCTACACACATCCAAAAGTGGATACTGATAGTATCAGTAATGAAATCTTGATTGTTTCATGACTCACATCTCTGTCAAAGGGAGTCAGTAAAGTCTAGTTTTTTTTAGTGCGGGAGGTGGGGTAGTTGGCCTGGTAGGGGTCCTGTTGCTGAGTCTTCCTGTAACTTCCCTAAACTCACAGACTCCTCTAATGAACAGCCTGTATTTGCATGTAACAGCAGGGTAGAGGGTTGTTGACCATTACCTCAGAGCCATCTCAACAAACATCCGCCCCTCCCCCGTCTTTCAAGAAAGCCCAACTATCACACCACTGTGATTTCAGATGGCATTTGCCCCCACCCATTCCAAAATGCTCACCCACAGTTCCACACTTTAACAGCCACAACAGACACGCTATCGAATTCCTTGGCTCGAGTTTCCCCAGACTGAGCCACCATTGAGACAAAGGCAAATGTAGGGCGACTGGTGGTTACACCAAGCCTTTGACCCATTTTGTCTTTCGTACTCATGTAAAAATACATTTGCACATATACAGCGCCTCCCTGTCTCCAGCTGTGTGAGGCAACAGCAGTGTGTCTCTATGCATGAAAATGTGTGTCCTTCATAGCTAAAACATTGTAAGAAGAAACCTCCTGGAATACACCCAAGGAGAAGTTTGTAAAATAATGTATTAGTCACAGATCTGTCAATCCTGTATAATGTAAACAACCACAAAAAGAAATGTTTAAGGCAGGTTTTTATCTTAATTATATTTGCGGGCCTCTTTCTAAACATTTGGCTAATTATCATACTACTTGACATTTTGATCCCACCCAACTTTTACACTTCTGCACAACCAGGAATGTTTAAACTATTAGACTTGCTATTTGTTTTGCTAATCAGTCTTCCATATCGCCAAGACTGAGAAATTTCTGTCATTCTATATGGCTTCCCATTATGCCCTTTTCCCATTTTACAAGAAGGATTTTCATCATGGTAGTTTAAGTTCCAGAATGGACAATAGTGTGGGCCCCCCACCCCTTTTAGCCAAAGCAGGAAAAAAACCAGGGGCCCATTGTGAGACAAAGAAGACAACACAATACAGTCTTCCTAAGCTGAAGTTTAGAATTTGGTTTGGTCTGTGGGGGGGATGGTTTGTTGTATTATAGGGGGATGGGGATGCCATTGCATCCCTGTACCACATTGAATTGTGGGATAAGGTTTGTGTTTCACTAAATTTAAAGCATGCATTGAAACCACTGAGCTTATTTTTGTTTGAAACCAAGAGAAAATGGACTGATAAATGTAAGAGTAATGTAAGCGACCACAGCAGCGTAAAAAGCATCAGTATTTTATTTTAATGGCTGGCTGTTGTCCTAAGAATCTGATATGACGGCAGGCAGTAAATATAAGCCATTCTTGTTGTTTCGCTGTGAGATTTTTAAGGTTAGGGTAATCAGTTCAAGACTTTACCAGTCACATAAAAAAGAAATCATTCTAGAACAATTTATAAATCATTTTGATCTCTGGCTTAAGTTGTTTTGGTAGATAAATGGTTTGCTGCCCCTTTATCTCGGCCTCTGTCATACAAGTGCGTAGGAAGCCAAGTAATGTGATATCCATGCATTAAAAATGCTTGGAATTTGTTTTTAAAGTCACTGGGTGGGTTTCAGACCCCAGAGCAAGAGCAAGCAGAGCCAGATGTGAACAGTCCCTTGCTAGGTTGGATGTCAAAGGGAAACTGGGCCTCTAGGAGGCTCACACTACATGCGAACTCAACTCCCTCTTCCTAGCCCCACACCCTCAAAACCAACCCACTCTTGTCAAAACACAGATAGACAAGGGGAGGAATTCAAGACATTATGAGTTTGTATATGTGTGTGTGTGTGTTCTCTTGTTTATCCCACCTGTTGCAGTTTTAGTTGTTACATTTTGTTTTGGAAGCTTAAGAACTGGGCACATATACAGGCTTAATGAAGATTAATAAAGTGATATCTTTATGTGTATGCTGTGTTTTATTAAATAAGGTCAATTTCATAGTCCAAAAGTTTGGCAGCATAGCCTGCATAACTATGAAGCTTACAACATGGAAATTTCCCCTGGTTGCCTTGATGTTAAATGTTGTCATCATTCCACAGCTTATATTTTTTTTGTCGGTGCTCACAAGAAAGAAACCAGAAAATGTAAACTTAATATCAAATTGCCATCATATGCCTGATTAAATCTGTACAGGGGGTGAAAATGTTTTTGCAGGTTTTCAAGCAATGTGGCTCTGATTTCCTTCAATTGCCACAGCCCTCCATCTTGAATTAATTATATTACTAGATCACGTATTTTGCTTTTGTAACTGTAACTTGTTTTTCTACACTTAGCCCTGTTGAGAACTGGCTATCCATAAGAAACGAATGAGTTTTATAAGACTTCTTGAGTGTTATCATGTGCTAATCTCATTCCTTGATGATTCCAATGGTGATGGTTTGATTTATGCTATTTCTTAAGTGTGAATGTACATAACTTGAAATAAATATACTAGAAACTTTACTAAAACTTTGCATATTTTTCATTACAGTTGGCCAGACGGACACCATCAGCCAAAAAGAAGACAGCCCTGAAACAATTGAGGTGCATCAGGAAGAGGCTGCCCCTCAGGTTAATGGAGAGAAAGAAGACGATTCTGCAAATGCAGATGAAATTACAACAATTACCACAGAAGAGAAGGCAGTAGAGGAAAAACAAGAGGAGGCCAATGAGGTGGGTTTCAAGAAGATCTTCCGTTTTGTTGGATTCAAGTTCACACTGAAGAAAGACAAGAATGAGAAGACTGAGCCTGTGCAACTGCTGACAGTGAAGGAAGCAGAGGTTGGTGAAGATGCAACTTCTGAGGAAAAGAGAGAGGAACCTGCAACAGAGGAAGACAAACCTGTTGAAGACAAATCACCAGAAACTGCAGAAAAAGAGCAAGAGCAAGAGACCACGACTGAAGAAGTGACTGATAAGGCAGAAGAACCAACAGACCAAACTGTAGCTGAAGCTCCATCAGAGACTGAAAAGGCCAGCGAGGAGGTGACTGAAAAATCTGCTGAAGAAGTGGGGACAATATCAGAGAAAGAACCAGAGCAAGAAGTGCCAACTGAGTCGCCCACAAGTCCACCCTCTCAAGAGACACAGAGTCCCTTTAAGAGATTTTTCACTCAGGGAATCTTTTCTAACCTGCGGAAGAAGGCAAGCTTCAAAAAGCCCAAAGATGAGGAGCAAGTCAAGGAAAAGTCTGCAGAGGAGGACATTAAGGAAACTGAGGAGACAGCAGAGGGTGTTACTGAGGTTACAGAGGAAGCTAAGGAGGATGCAGAGGAAGCTAAAGTGGATGCAGAGAAAGAACCAGCTGAGGGTGAGCAGGTAGAGAAACTTTCTGAAAAGGTTGAAACTAAAGCTGAAACTGAAACAACAACTGAAACAACACCCACTGAGACAGAAGAGCCACAAGATGTTAAAGTAGAAGCTGAGGCTACAAGTGAAGCTGAAATTCTGACTCAGACTGAGACTGCTGAAGCTCCAGCTGCTGAAACTGCTGTTGAAGCTCAAACCACCGATGATTCTAAACCAACAAGTGACAAGCCAGATGTTTCAGAAGCGGTGACAACTGAAGCTGAAATCCTGTCATCTCAGGAGAAATCCAAGGCTCAGGGAAGCCCACTTAAGAAGCTGTTTACAGGAGCAGGGCTTAAAAAGCTGTCATCCAAAAAGCAGAAGAGTAAGAAAGAAGTAGAATCAAAGCAAACAGAACCAAGTGAACAAGTTGCTGAAAACATCCAGTCATCCACCGAGTCAGCTGAGCCCCAGAAACCTGACAGCGGAGCATCTTCTCCTGAAGAATCTGGTGAGCATCTTGTAGGGGAGGTTGTTCAAGCTGAGGTGGCTCAGGCTGAGGTGGCCCAAGCTGTGGAGACTGATGGTGAACCAGCCACTTCTGACAGTGAGAAGAAGAAAGATGGAATTTTACCTTGGTCCTCTTTCAAAAAACTAGTCACTCCAAAAAAACGTGTCAAAAGGTCCTCTGAGAGCGAGGATGAAGCTCCTGGAGACAAACCCAAATCTTCTACCCTATCTTCAACTGAGAGTGCTGTCTTTGATGAGAAGACGGATGAGCCTAAACCTTCTGAAGAGGTACCATCTGAGTCTAAAGAAGAGTCTGAGGCAGAATCAAAGGCTGAGCCAAAAGCTGAGAAGCCTGAACCGGTTGCAGAGGAACCAAAACGAAAAATGGATACATCTGTGTCCTGGGAAGCCCTTATTTGTGTGGGGTCATCTAAAAAGAGGGCCAGAAAGACTTCTGATTCTGATGATGAAGAACCTAAGATTGAGGAAGAAGTGCAGCAGGCAGGAGAAGAGCAGGCAAAGACCACAGAGTCCCCTCTTGTAAGCTCTGGTGAAGCTGACCATGAGAATTTGGCTTCTTCACCTGAACCAGAGGAAGAACTTGTGTCTACCTGGGAATCTTTCAAGAGACTGGTAACCCACAGAAAGAAACCTAAAGCAGAAGACAAGTCTGATGAAGCCTCAGGCCCAGAGCACACAACCTCTGACAGTGAAGTCCCCAAAGAAGAATCTTCTTTCTCTTTGAGGAAACTAATTCCACGCAGAAAGAAGAAGTCTGATGGTAAACAAGAGCAGGTCTCTTCTGACATTGGCTCTGCAGAGGATGATTCTGACACTCCAGCGGTGGTGCCTCTTTCAGAATATGACAGTGAACCAGCTGCAGAAGTTGCAGTCAAGGCGGAGGAAGTGAAGCAAGAATCTGCACCAGTCACTCAGGCAAAAGCCTCAGCTGAGGATAGATCGCCATCTTGGATCTCAACCACTGTGGAAAATGTTGAGGATGAGACAGAGGGAAAGCAATTAAGTGACATACCCGAAGAAGGAGACACAGCTGCCACACCCAAATCGACTGATAACACTATTGCAGAGGACATTGTTGAGCTTACATCAGAAGCAGTTACAGCCCTTGAACAAGTAGAGGAAACTGAAATGGTTTCTGCTGTTTCACGTGTTACAGCATCACCAGTTACATCAGGCGAGACAACTCCTGTCCCAGGTGATGGTGTAGAGAAGAAGACAGATGTAGTACTACAAGAAGCTGTGGAAACTGTCAGTGTTACCACAAGTGCCATGGCTGTCACCATGACTAAAGAGCAGGAAGAAGTAGTTACAGTCACTACTGATGCTCTTTTGGTCGAGTCAGTTATGAAGGAAGAGAAAACAGTCTTGGTAGCACATGAGAAAACAGATGCAACTACTGTTTGCACTGGCCTTGACACTGATGAAATAAAGGTGATGGAAGAAGAAATTCTCACTCAGAAGCCTTCGGTAGAGTCGGTAACAGTTGTTAGCCAGGTGCTTGTCACAGAGTTGGCTGTTGAAGACAAAACACAGGAGCCTGAAAAGGCCATTGTGACTGAGGTTGAGGTTCATGAGGCTCAGATGAGTGGAGATAAGACAGAGCCCGAAAAAGCCAGTGTGACTGAAGTTGAGGTTCATGAGGCTCAGATGAGTGGAGATCAGACAGAGCTCAAAGAAAATGCGGTTGAGGAGAAAGCACATTATGAGGAGATAAAGGAGACACCTAAAGCTGAGACTGTGACTGATCTCCAAGAAGTAGCAGCAGTCAAAGTGGCACTCATCAATGCTGTACAGCAGGAACCAGAGATTCTTGAAGAGCCGGTGGTAGCAGAAAAATCCCCTCAAGTTGAGGCTGCAGGTCCTGCTGAACCAACTGTTGAAGAGTCCATCTGTACCCAAACTGTAGAAGTCACCGAAGTTGCTGTTGCTGAAGGTGAGAAAGTGCAAGAACTAGAGGATGTTAAAGAAGCTAAAGCCGCAGTTGAGGTAGCGTCTGTGGAGGGAGTTGCCATGGCTGTAACAGAGGAGGTCATGGCAGCCTTTCCAGAGGTGCCCGCTTCTCAAACTGCTGGGTCTACAGAAGATACCGTTCCTGTTATAGCCACCCCTGAAGAATTTGCAGTCATCAAAGAGACTGTTTGTGTTGTAAGCTCAACAACTGAGATGACAGAATCCCATTCAGTAGACCTAGCTCATGAAATTGTTATGGAAAAGGTTCCTCTTGTTCCCACAAGTGACCACAAAATCCAGATTGTAGTGAATGATGCTGAGGTTGTCTCTGCTCAAAAGTTGTTGAGGAAAAGTTAGAAGTAATCTCAACAAAAGTTAGTGTTGTGGTTGAGGAAGTTATTGAGAATGTGACAGAAGAAACTGAAGTGATCCAAACAACCCAAGTGACAGAAGCAGAAATCATCGAGAAACAAAGCAGTGTTATTGTGCAAGAGGTCATTCAAAATGTTGTAGAGAACCTTGCTGAGGCACATGCAGAACAAAAAGTGTCTGAGAAGACTACTGAGGAGGTAGAAAGCTGTACCACAGCAGAGGATGTCAAATTTGAAGTGGCCCCAGCAGTTTTGGGAATGATTGAGGAAAAACTTTCAACAGAAGTCGTTTCAGAGGAAAAAGCTCCACTAGAAACAAGCCCAGAGGAGCCAAAACCATCTGATGATATCTGCAAAGATGATGATGAACAAACTTGCATTGTCACTGAGAAACCAATGAAAAC
Source organism: Labeo rohita (assembly GCF_022985175.1). Taxonomy (NCBI): domain Eukaryota; kingdom Metazoa; phylum Chordata; class Actinopteri; order Cypriniformes; family Cyprinidae; genus Labeo; species Labeo rohita. The sequence continues at coordinate 16,954,859 of NC_066888.1, read as the reverse complement.
AGTCAGCGACGCTATCCTGATTACAGAAACGGTCCAGGTTTCCATCACAGATGATATCCAACCTCAAAATGAAGAGGTTGCCACAGTCTCTGTGGAAGATGTGCATCAAGAAACAGAGGTAACAAAAAGTGAAGTTGAACTTAAGCAGGCAGAAGAGAAAACTTTGAGTGGGACCACAGAAAGTGAAGAAGGAAAAAGTGAAGTTGAGTCACATATCAAGGAAGTGCCAACAGAAGTCCAGCCAGAGACACAAGCTTCAGAGGTTTCAGAAGCCATACCAGAAGAAAATATGACAGAAACATCTGTTACAAGTGCAAGTCAAGACCAGATTGTGGCTGAGCAGTGTCAAATGGCACAGGAGGTACAGATTGAAACTGCACAGGAATTTAACGTTGGTGTCATAAATGTCATAAATGCAGATGATGTACCTGTTCAAGACACTGAGACAAACATGAAAGAAGAAAGTTCAGATGGTCAGGAATCAGAAGACAAGCGTCAAAAAGACTTGGAAGAACCTCAAACGGACGTTTCAACACAGGACACGACGAACCAGGGAGAGTCCACAGATCCAGATTGTCAAAAGACAGATGCTAAAAATGTACCTGCCAAACTGGAGACTGCTACTGAGAAGACAGCAAATGCCAATGCAGTGGAGGAGGTCGTGAATGAGATCGAGCCTGTCTCCACAGAGGTTGTCACAGTGTCATGAGCAGGTGAGTAATTATATCATATTAAAAACATTATAATATCAATTATGTAAAAAAAAAAAAAAAAAACATAAAAAACTCCACATTCCTTAACACAGTTTTTGCATGGTGCCTTTTTAAAAACCTCAATGGATCTTAGTTTTATTAAGGGTAGATTTCCATTTAGTGAGATGAAAAAGCTTTTGTTCCATGTACCAGTAACCAAGGGACTTTCGATATCAAAGCAGGAATGCCGCTGCCCGACCCTTCACTTTGTATGCTGGGTCTTAAAGGGAAGCTGTGTGAAGAGAGATGAACTTGTGCTGAAAGACAGAGTATAATTCCCCACCCCCTCCCTAATGCACTTTCTTATTCTCTCCCACTCATCAAAGCCTTAAATATGTAGTTAGAGAACCAATTCATCTGATAAGATACACTGTATGTTCAAGAACTATCATATCAGCATATGAGCAGAGAGAATAATCTTAATTTCATGATTTATTTTCCAACGGATAAAGCCTTGGAGAGTTGAATAGCATTATGCTTCATTTAGTTCAAAGAAATTATTACTATAGAATGCTGGCTAACATTACAGTAAGTAGATTACATGTGCAGTTATAATTGAGCTACAGCGAGTTTTTGTGCATAAATAAATATTTGAAGGGTTAAATGCCGATTTCTGTCATGGAACTCTAGATGGCGCAGGCCGATGGGTTGTTAACACAAACTGACGATATTCACAGTGTTAAACTACTTGGCACAAGCTTATTTATGTTGAATACGCAGCCAAAGAGCTTGCTGCTTTACATTTAAATGTAACCCTCCCCCTCCCCAGCTCCACCTGTATAGATCTGCTACAGGTTATTATATATGCCATTTGTGCAGCAGCAGTATGCCTTAAATACTTTACAGCACCATATTGACGTATGTATTGGCAGTAGCAAGTTCCTGTACTTGCTTTGCAGCAACAGCAGCAATAACTAACAGCAGCAGCAAATCACTGTTTACTATTATTTCAAAAGGATGATTTATTGTTTTAGTCTGACTCAAATCAAACTAAATGCAAGTATTGCTCATTAGTTTTACTCTGCTCCTATTAACATAATTACCCAGTACAGTGAGCCCTAATGTAAAGAAGGATGGAAGAGAAGAGACCTGGGTGTGTCTGATAAATGTTTGATGAGTGCTAATGCAGCACTGCAGTAGAGCAGAGGCTGGTGAAATATAGCATCGCAGCATGAGCTTTGGTGCACTGCTCACTCTCTTCTCTCTCTCTCACTGCCCTCTTTGCCTTGGTTACTTGTGCTGAGTCATACAAACAGAGTGAGACAGTGGTTGGAGGCACAGAAGATGCAGTGCAGATGGAAATAGCAATGTGTGCATTCATGTGAAATAATGGGTGACAAAGTAACATAATAGGATAGTAGCTTGTCATGATAATTGATTAAAGTGCTGTGAGAAAAAGACAAAAAGAGTGCAGAGCGTGTTGCCGAATTTGAATTAGCATTAGCGGAATTAGCATTGTACATACTGTGTGTACACAAGACGCAAGCTGCGTCCAGTCTAGACACGGTGTAAGTAAGCTTACAATATACTGCAAACGGAATGCTGTGCTACAACTGTATTTTCTCACCATATTCTCATCATTCTTTTTGTCTTGCAGTCTGCATGTAAAAAGCAGTCAGATGACTGGGGCACAGAGCTTTCCAGAAAGCAGGAAGTGAGTGGCAGCCATGGAGGACACTAAGAGACAGTGCATAAGACTCAAGGCCAATCTCCCTTCTCTCTCTCTCCTTTAATCCATCCATTCATCCCTCTTTTCCTTTTCCAAATTCCTCATAACTCAGCTGCCATATCATGAGGTCTCCGGCCTCACTGGACTCACTGAGGGATGTCCCTTACTCCCACTTTCCTGTATTTTGCCAAATTGCATCAGATGCATTATTTTAGTTCCCACCTGTAACTTTTGTGATGAACATTTTTTTTAAATTAGTTGTCAGCTGTCAAAATGGAGAGTTTATGTATGAGTGGTTCTTGTATGAGTGTGTGTCTGTGGTGTTGAAGTAGGAGGGTTGTTATTTTTTGTATATTGTATTTATATCTAAAATATTCTCTCAACCCTCTCAAACATGTTCTAACCTTCTAAACTCGTTGAAATCATGGTCATGCTGGTGTAAAACTACAAAATATTACAAAAAGTAATTTTAACAAACATGGTACAAATACACCCTCTACAGCTAAAGCAACTGAAAAAGCGCATATGTATGCTGTGGCTGTAATGTGAAAATGAGGTAAAATGAACTCTGATACACAATATCCAGCCATTATCATCTCCGTTCTCACTGTAGATATACCACTTCTTCGTCCCTTACTGTGAAATGTTGTCTTTTTATTATGTATATTTATCATGTACAATCACAATGAATGATTTCACCATTAACGTGTGACATTTGAGATTCTGACGTTCAATTTGAGTTGCTTTTAGTGGTACCCTGTGAAAATAGACGAACACGATGATAAACGCCTGCATGAGTAGGGAGCATTTAGAAAAGGATGCTATTGTCTTCAATGTGCACTTCACTGTTTCATGGCCTTAGCGAACGCATGTTTCAACACCAAAAATGCACCTGAGGTTAAAAGAAAATTGTGAGATAATTGTGCAAGGAGAATTGTATTAACACCATGTATTGGAAAACTGTCCAACACAGGTTACACGTGGTTTTGATTCACAGATATGTGGGTATTCAGTAATATAGTGTAGAATATTTTTCGCATTCCTAATCTCTGTATCAAGGACTGTTATTTCTTTGAAAGATGTAGTAGATGCCTTATTGTCAGTCTCTTTGAAATGAGTATATTATAGCCATACATGCAGACAGAAATGGCAAGGAAAGCATTTCAGTTGTGCATTTGGATGATGATGGTGGCAAACTGTAATTTGATCTTTAATAAAGAGGGTTTTTTAAAATGAAAATGCATATGCCAAAATTCAAAGTGTTCAAATGTATGCTGGTCAACGTTTAGAAAAGTCTGCAAATGACGGAGATTGCACATGGGTGCGTTGTTATGTTGAATAGAAAAACAGCTTTGCTACTACTGTCACGCTTTGAATGAACAGCCCACTCACATTCTTTTCTTAGCTTTTTATAATACAGTCTACTGTGAAGCTCTTTAACATTTGTACAAATTGTATACCTACGTACCTTAAGTCATATTGTAATATTAACAAATAACCAATGAAAGCATTAAGGAATGTTATATACCAGTAGCATGAGCCTCACCTCTTTTTGTATTCTTCAAGCTGTTAATAGTATGGATACAAAATCATGTCTATATTTCATTCAAATAAAGCTAGTGTAAATCAAGCTCGCCTTTTTATTGCCCTTTTTTGTGTTTGTGTATTGCTGGGTGTTGGGAGGATACAGAAAATACAAAATAATAACTAAATAAGCTATATGCTGGTTTAAGTTCAGTAAGTTTGTGCAAGTTTTGGTGTAGTTGAACCAGATATACCAAAAAAACCCCAATGGTGCCATCTTGTGGCTCATGCAACCACACTTGAATAAATAAAACGCTGTTTACATAAATGATTTTCAAAAATAAGCAGCAGTGCTATTTCATGTTAAAATAGTGTTTGTTTTACATGGCTGGAGGACATTTAAGAAAGGTTTAATTTAGAAAAGTTTTTAATACCCATATATACACTACCAGTCAAACGTCTTTTTAATGTTTTTTAAATAAGTCTCTTCTGCTCACCAAGCCTTCAAACATTTATTTGATCCAAAGTACAGCAAAAACACAAATTTATTATTTTTTTTACTGTTTAAAATAACTTTTCTATTTGAATATATTTTAAAATGTAATTTATTCCTGATTTCAAAGCTGAATTTTTAGCATCATTACTCCAGTCACATGATCCTTCAGAAATCATTCTAATTTTCAAAACATTTATTTTTATTATGTTAAAACAGCCAAGTAGAATTTTTTCAGGTTTCCTTGATGAATAAAAAGTTCCGAAAAACAGCATTTATCGGAAATAGAAATCTTTTGTAACATTATAAATGTAAATATAATATAAATAATATAATAAAATTAAATATAAAATATATATATTTTTCAAATTAATTGTTCCTTGCTAAATAAAAGTATAATTTCTATAACTTCAGCATATTAGAATGATTTCTGAAGGATGATGTGACGCAGAAGACTGGAGTAATGATGCTGAAAATCTAGATTTATCACAGGAATAAATTACAATTTAAAATAGATTCAAATAGAAAAGCAGTTATTTTAAATAGTAAACGTATTTCACAATATTACTGCTTTGCTGTATTTTGGATCAAATAAATGCAGGCTTGGTAAGCTTTAAAAACCATTAAAATTCTTACTGTTCAAAAACTTTTGACTGGTAGTGTATGACTGTACAAAAATATTTTATTCATATTTTATACATATTCAGACTATATTTGATAAAAAAAAAAAAAAATTAAATCAGTAATGTCATGAAACATTACTACAATTTATAGTACATTTTCTAGTTTAATATTTACAAATTAAAATATTTGTACAATTTTATTTACATTTCTGATTTAGCTATATAAAAGTATTAATTTAAAAAAAGACCTCAACATTTTGAACAGTAGTGTATATGAATGACAATAAATAGACATTTCAAAAACATAAGGATTTATTATCATTATTCACAATGAAAATGCAAAGGAAGTATTTTTTTTTTTCCAGAGACAACTGTTCATGTTCCTGAGGAGCGAGAGATCACAGTATGCTTGCCTTGGCTTTGGGGTTTGTGCATTTGAGGGGGCACCTTTACCCCTCACCTCCCTAAAACTGCCTCAAAGAGTAACATCTTGCATATGTACAAATAATAAAGAGTTGTAACAATTTACAGAAAACAAACAAAAAAAAAAAAAAAAAAAAAAAAAAAAAAACATTGCATGAATGATTACAAAGAAGAAACAGGAGGCCAAAATAAACATTACAATAAAAAAAATTCTTGTAACAAAAAAAACAACAACAAAAAAAAAAAAAAAAAAAAAAAAAAAAAAAAAAAACAACAAATGGCCATTTCCGGGCTCCAATTAGCAATTCAGTAGTAACTTAACTCACAGTGCTCTTACAAAGAAATACGTAGCACTGAATGTAAATCGCCCTGGTTTTAAATGACAGAAGTTTCCTGATGTAGCACAAGTATACTGATGAAAGTAGTCAGGGATCTTTCTTGGTATCAGTGCTTTTAAAGCATGACCTCACTGTCAGTTTCATTCAAACAAAGACAGCCAATGCAGAGATGACAAATATACACACACTTGTGCTACACTACAATGGAGAATATTCTACAGTAAATGCATCGAACAATATACAACCTCTGAGATTATAAAATTCTTTGTAAATAAAGCACTGTACATACAATTAGAAAAGTTATATAAAACTCAAAAATAAGGAATTTAAGAGCATATTCAAGCAAATCATTTTATGGCGAAATCAAATCGGCGAACAGTGACAGAAATATCTCCCTTCGAGCAACGTTATGTACACGTGTAGGATTGGCCACAGTGTTTTCTAAATTCACACACAGTAACAACTTTGATTAAACACACAGCACGACTGTAAACATGTTCAACCACAGTGAGAGCAACACAACCAGATTGCAGACGAGCTGCTTGGATGCATGGATGTTTATCATTTGGGCGGCGTTGGCACAAAAAAAGCACTGTAACAAACTGACAAAAGTGGATAATTAGGCAACTACATCGTGGGTCACATTAACAATATAAATGGTGATGTTCGACAGGTAATCTGGCACCGCATGAAGGTTATCTACAATTACACCTTGCTCTTGCTAACCCAAAGCATGTAATGAGAAATTAGAAACAGTGTCGGAAAGAAAAACTTTGCGATCTGTGGAACTCCTCGGAGGCACTGGAAGATAAAGTTGACTTTGATCCTCGACCCTTTGATGCAAATTTCAGGTAAGTCTGATATTGCATGTCTGTAACCGGTTGAGGTAGCGAATACTCATCCTAAACCAAGACCCACATTTAGCTGCTCTGAAAACAATTTCATTTTATTTTAGAAATTTTGGTGCTGTACCTGTGAACTAATCATTTTGTGGCTATTCTACTGAGTTACCAATCCAACCTAATGAGGTCTACGTCTGATGTGAACTACATCCTTTTCCTGTAGACCGTTAGACAGAGGAAGAGCTTCAACCGCAACACAAACTACAAATGACCCGAATAACCAATAAAACCCTTGAATGAAGCAGGAATTTGACTTGTTGCACTAAACGTACTGTAAATCTGTTATAAATATAGTAGCTAAATGTATGAGTGTTAAAAAAGCAGAAAGCAGAAGCTTTTCAGTAGAAGTAAAAATCCCCAGAAACTAAACAATATAACAGAATCCATCTGTAGCTTAACTTCTGATCATAATTTACCCACAAAAACGCAATACATTAAAAAAAAAAAAAACAATACTTTGAAGTGGATGAATGCGAAGCTACTCCACAAAGACCTCCTCAGTTTTGATGGGCGTTATCAACGGCCCACCGTTGGATGAATCTGAGCCTTCATCTTTGGCCAGGTTGTCACTGTTCACTCCCATTTCTCCAGGCGCTCCACTCGAGAGCGCGCCCTGGTTGAAGCACAGGTGCTTGATCACCTCATTTGGGCTGGAGAAGGTCATTTCACACACATTGCATTTGTACGGCCTCCCAGAGGAGCCGAGAAACAGCGCCTCCATTTGGCTGGAGTCGTCCGCGGCGCACAGTTCCATGCTCTGTCGGTCCACCATGGTGTACGCTGGTTCCGAGCCCAGATTCATGCAGACGTGCCTTGCCGCCTGGTTGGCTCGACAGAAGCTCTTGCCGCAGGCGCTGCAGCGGTACGGCTTTCCCGTATGGATGTACATGTGCTCTCTCCAGTGGCTTTTCTGGATGAACTTGCGGCCACAAGTGGAGCACTCATATTTCCTCCGCTTCACTTCCCGCTCCATGTCAGCCGCACCCTCGAGGTTGTCGATATCGGCGATATCAGACGGAGGTGGCGTGTCCGCCTGGGGTTGAGCCGTGCACAGGCTGACTGCGGTCGTTGTCGGGACGGGCATGGCAGTTTCAGGATGTGGCGAGTCTTTTGAGTACAGATGTTGCTCGCTGTCGCTGGCAGCGTCCACGATGATTGGAGTGGCTGCGGCGGCTTCGCTGCCTCTGAGAACTTCTTCCACCTCAGGCGTGGCGGCACCTCCGGTTGGCATTGGGGAAGCCGCACCGACAGACTCTAACACCAGGGGGAGCATAGCCTGAGTGTGTAGAAGCAGGTGCTCTCGTAAGGCTCCTCGCTGGGTGAAGCGCCCCCCGCAGACGTGGCACGTATAATGCTTCCTCAAAGAGGAACTTCTTCTCATGATGCTGGGCTTCACATGTAGAATGGTGTTGGCACTCAGGGAGCAAGATGGGGCCTCACTTGCAGATGTTTCCATCTCTCCGCCTTCCCTCACAAACTGACTGGTGCTTGCAGATGCTTCTACCTCCATTTCTGACAGAGCTTGCCTGTGCTTGGATACAGGGCGTGTCAGTGAGGTAGCTTTGTTTGTGGTCACGCACTTCCCATCGAGCAAACCGCCAGCTTCCAAGTCGAACGGCGAAGAGAGATGTGTTCTCGTCGAGAGGCGGTTTGTGAGCGTGGCCTGTTGGTCTGATATCTGAATGCCATAAAGAGAGGATGACAGGGGTAGGCTGACTTCAGGGTGCGGCTGAGCCGCATGGCTAGCTAGACTTGCCTCCTGAATGAGAGGGTACGCATGGAGGAATTTGACGCCCTGCTCCAGGCGAGCTGGGTCGATAAGCTGCGTCGCCAATTTTCCGGTGTACATCAGATTGAGGAGGTAGCTGAAGATATCGGGCTGAATATCAGCAGGCTTCAAGCGAACACAGTCACTGGTTGAGAGGATAAAAAAAAAAACAAAGATTCAATGTTGAAAAAAAACATAATATTTATGCTATGAAAATGGAAAGAGCACATTTTAGCACAAACTTGTGTCCCTAAATAATGCCTTTACTGTATATAATGCATAAATAAAATGTTTAGACTAACAAACAATTTGTTGATATCAAATATCAATATTGGCTATTTCTGCAGTTGATAACTGTGCATTTCCTCTATAGACCAATTCAGTGTTTGCAAACAGTGATGATGTTTTTTTTTTTTTTTTTTTTTTTTTTTTTTTGTGGGCAGAGCTTATCTAGTTGCAGAAAATGTCGGTTTTCAAGCAGCAGTCTGTAGAGCCATGGAATAAAAGAATAAAAAAAAATGGTCAAATTGAGTTTATATTTCAAAATTCTGATTTTGTTCTTGCAATTCTGAGATTAAATCTCACAATTCTGATAAGACAACAACTCATCACTCTCTCTTTTACCTTCGGCTCTGGCTTCCCCCCCAAGAATTGGCAAAGTTACTATTGTTGAGTTAAATCGGGTACGAAGTGTTAGTGTTTTAAGCATTTTACATTTAGTCCAAAATAATTCAAAGCAGTAACATTTTAAACAAAACATTTTATTTGTGAACTTACGTTCAGCTAATCTTTTTAACATTTAACTTTTAACTACTTTTGAATTGTCGGATCATCAGTCATTAAAGCTCGGGAGGAGATTTACTTTAAATTTCACCAAGCTAATTACTCACTAAAAACTCCCACAGATCATGTTTCATGCCATTTCAAGTCTTATTTTGATGTAACAAAGTGGTTATATCTAAGTGTGTGAGTTGTTTGCCTATTTTTTTTTTAATTAGTTTTCACATTAACGCCATTATATTGTTCATTCAGGCTGATTCGTGAATGCGAAACTTGCACAAACACAAGAGCAAGAGGCGGGATTTATCGCATAAACCAATCACAGCCAATCACAATCAGTCATATCGCGGTGGAGGCATTGCCTCCTTTCATGTGACTTTCCTCATTCATTCTCAATTACCCCCACCAAACTCACAGCATGCTTTAGGGGGTCCGTTAAAACTCAGTGTTCTCAGGGGAGGCGAGAGAAATTTTAGTTGTAACTTTACATGCTGGTGTGGCTGTTGGACAACGTTTCTTTAGAAAAACAAGTGATTTATACACTTCTTAATGTTATATTTTGTAATGCTGACATTGCTTTATTTATGTACTACAGTTTTTTTCCTCATCCCTAGCCTCTTCAGAGGAAACGCCTCGTTACACACGTTTGATCTTTTTGGATGCTTCTAGAACACATATTGCTTTCATTTGTCATGCGTCTCCTAGCATTGAGGGTCATGTTTACTGCACAAGTTTGTTGTGTTTAGGATGACAAGAAAGTCTGGCGTGTGATCCTTTTAGTCTTTCAGTGTATAATGCCCAAATCTGTTCAGATTTGAAAAGTCATGTAGTGTATTCCAGTGTTTTTCACAACTCCACAATATAATATTGTGATGCCTAAATTTATTTGTAGCTTTAAAATGAATAATCTTAGTTTGTAGTGTTTTGTTTTTAATGTATTTAGACAAAATAGTTTAGAATTTTTTAATATTGTCCGTTTATTAGTTATAACATGAGAATAATTATCATCTTAGTTTAGGCACAAAATGGACTTTAAAAAGAAAACACATACACACACACAAAGTTGTTACCTGTCCTGGTGTATAAATAGCATTCTGAAGTAGTTCGAGAATGCGGCCAATACGGCCTTGTGTGCTTTGAAAAAGACATCGCCGATGGCGACCGTGCAGTCACACAGGAAGCCAAACTCCCTCTGCGCGTTGAGCTGCTGCAGAAGGATAAGACCATGATTGGCCAGCTCCATACTTCCACCTACACAGAAAGGGCCAGAGATGACAGTCAACTTCCTGTCTACTACAGACCACAATGCACACAAAAAAAGACTGAGTAAAAGAAGGCTGTTAGTTGTCTGTTCATGTGGACATAATCAGCAGTGAACAGCCGTAATTAGGAATCCAACACCGTAAAAGAAAACAATAAGCTAAAAACTCTAGAATACACTTGGAATTTGAATATTACAACTAGTTGGCTACTACTGCTTATAGTTAAGAGTTTAAGGGTTTGTTTAAATCTTTAACACTTTGGCACATAACTCTTCCCCCATGATTTTCACAACTAAATTAAAACAACATGAACTAAAAACATGAGCTTTTAAAGCAAACAAACTAAACACTATTTCTTTCGCCATTTTCTTTATACTGGCAAATCTACTTCTCATTTATATTTAAGACTAAGCAATCACGCTGAAAGAAGGTTTTATTGATTAGGCATTCTCAAGACACAAACAGAATGTCTCTAATTGTGGAGGGAAAAACAACAGGACAGAAAAAGCAAGTGTATTATCTGAAGAAGACTTGATACTGATGGAATACCCATTAGAAATCTTATTTAAGACAACTAACTGGTTAAATAGCGTGATCTCAACATTGTAACCCTGACAACATGGCCCCAACAAAGCAGTCAGATACAGCCAAGGGGCAAACATCTGAGGCAACCTCTGAACACTGAACCCCGATCCCTGAGGTTATTAACCCTTGTCTACCAGAACAAGCTCAGCAGCCTCTGTGCCTTGAATGTCCATTAGCCTAAAGGTCAATCACAGGCTTTGTGTGTCACATGACTTGCTCTTCAGACAGCATTCCTGAAGAGACTTCCTCTCAACCCTCTTGAGTGGAGATCGGACAAGCCCACAGAGCCTACAGACTCACTCCCACAGGCTGTAATGTCACATAGCTGTGCGTAAAAATGGCAAAAAAGGCAATTCTTAACAAAAGTTTAAGTTCACATTAAGCTGCACCAGCTATTTTGGAATATACGGACACCTACTGGCCTGGATGCATGAAGTTTGTTTACTGATTGCTAATGACAATTCTAACCAAAGTAGTTTAACTTTTTATTTTGTTCATTGTTGTTTGTTTTTCTGTGTCTTACACACACATACATGCATGTATGTGATCCTGGACCAGTCATAACACTACTTAACAGTCATAAGTAGCACGGGTATATTTGTAGCAATAGCCAACAACACACTGTATGGGTCAAAATGAGCGATTTTTCTTTTACGCCAAAAATAATTAGGATATTAAGTGAAGATGATGTTCCATGAAGATATTTTGTAAGTTTCCTACTGTAAATATATCAAAACATAATTTATGATTAGTAATATGCATTGCTAAGAACTTCATTTGGACAACTTTAAAGGTGGTTTTCTTAAAATTGTGATATATATATAAAATGTTTATTGCTAAATATGCAATTTCTTAAGTATCTAAGAGCATGAAGAAGCTGACTATAGGTACTGCAGTTAACTGCAGCTGGAATTAGTAGTTTATTCTGGTACTTATCAGTTTAGCATGAATTTGGATACACTACTATTGTTTTTCCCCTACTATATAGTAGGGAAGTAAGCATATTAGGACACAGGGTGACTTCTACACCATTTGTGGTGCTTCATGGGAGTGGACGGGCACTGAAGAGTTCGTCACTATTCTCTGACTGGTGGAAATTTCTGCTGTTGAATATGATTATTTAAAAAGTTAAGTTGAAACAATGCGAACTGACGACTTCAACAAAAGCATACACCATTGACTAATAGCCTTGTAGCTCACAGTAGAGATTTGGAGAAGTTATTGTTAAAGATCATTTAAATAAAAGAAAATTAATGGGTTTTTAGTTTCAGAACAGACTGTTGCCCACTACTGTTCAATACATGTGGTCATGTGATGTCAACATGGCAGCACTCATGAGGAAGTAGAATAAAACAGCTTTTTCTAGACGACTGGTGTCCTAATTACTAAGAAAATTCATTCAGTTCTTTTTGTGTAAAACTATTTTAATTGGCTAAACTTACTGAGTGACCCTTTAACTCAAGTTTTCACTCAATAAGTCGCTCAGCGTTGATCGAAATTTGTTGAAATATACAAACAGTGACACGACAGATTTTATCCAAGTGCATTTATAAACGGTTTACAGGTGCTTCCTGGTACCTAAATATAACAGAGAGCTTCGCAGTTCCACACAGAGAGATTACACGTCTAACTTCCAGTTCCAAACCAATCGCTTCAGCTTCGACTTGTTCTCATTGTGGGTTTGTAAACTAGCTCCTCCCACTACGGAGACACGTGGAACGGACAGATCTCCCGCAGAGACCGACCACTTCCGCAATCTGTTTTTCTTCGCAAATAGAAAATAAACCGTCAAAAACTGAATCGTGATGACTGATACGATCACGCGCAAACGCTCCCTGCTCGATCACAACACGATCCAGCCACCTTACCGTGAAAACAGCCGAAAATTCACAACAATAACAGCGATACATACCTAGAACGGAGCTTAGCGAGCATCAGAGACGAGAAGCAAAAATAAACGGAGCTTCGTGAAACGGACACACACACACACTGGGGGAAGGGGTGGTCACCGAATAAATAAACTAAACGAAAAACAACAAATACAGAAATTAAGCAGTAAATGATAAAGGTTGATGGGTGGAAACACTCACGTACCTTTCCTCCGCTCGAGTGTGTGGAGTTCGGTGAGTTGTTGTCTGTTACCGGGAGACTTGTCCGTTGGGCTCGCAGCTGCTCTGTTCCTCTCAAACGCAGCATTGGCGGCGATGGTCGTCGGTGTTTTCCGGTCGGGTTACGTTACAATCACATGACTGTCTAAAAGGGCTTAAAAACAGCGGTTGTAAAACCCACTTCCCTGGGATGCCAAAACAAACGGTCTTTGGCGCTAAAGAGCTGCCAAATGAGTACACTGGTGAACGTTACGGGTGTCGTTCTCCTCATGTGTGTTCACGGTGCGGCGGAGATGAATGTTGAGCAATCATTCAGGGGCGACGATCGTTGGTGAACGTTACACATAAACGGATTTTAGTGGAGTTGGATAGCCGTAGGTCACGCTACCCACCCCCACATGAAGATAACGTATCGAGACAGATACACGCAGAAGGGCTATTTGCATTTCAGTTGACAGACTGTGCACTTTTACAGCCAAGAGAAATGGGCTCGCGCGAAATGCGCGTATTATGTGGAGCGCGACGATTTCACACCCATAGGCTGCAATAAACTTAATGAGGCTTATTATTTGTTTAAATAAATATAATTAGTATTACCCGTATTTTCAACCATATATATTTATTCACGCCTTTTTTTGGGCGAAAACGACATAAATGTATTAAAATATTGAATTAATATATATTGATATAATGTTTATATTTATTGTTTACGTATTAATTAGTAAATTAAACATTAAATTAAGTAAATATAATTAAATAAAAATATGACTGATTATTCGGTTATTGGGTTGGGGTTTTTATTTTGTTTATTACAAATGTTATTAACATTGTTTTTTTAAATAGTAACTTTTTAAATTTTCTGAAGTCTTTAAAAGATACTTGTTTTAATATCTTTATACCACAATAAAATAAATTAGAAGTGAGCTGTTTATCTTTATTATTATATTTCCTTTTAGTCCCAGAAGGACTATCTTTGTTTTATGATCTGACTAATCAATTTATTTTTATTATTATGAAGAATTAAAAGTAGCTACTAGAATCATCCATTTTCCATTTTCTTTCATTAGCTGTATTTTAGTTACATTTATTTAAATGCATTTAGACTTTAAATAGATACATTTGGTTGTAAAAGGAATTCAGTTTCCCCCATATCCTTTTTAATAATCATTTCACTGGTTTCATTCTAAACAATTCAAGTGAAACTGGACATAAAAATGAACAATTTCCTTTTTAGTTTGCTTGTGTTCGGAGGCTCTAAGCGTTCCCCCTTAACACGAAGGGGAACAGGATGTGAGCTGGCTTGACCAGGCCTGCTAGAGATGTCAGGAAATGAACAACATGGGGAAACAAAATGAATAAATACATGCAAGAATTGCGAGAAAATGACAAGAAAATAAAAAGATTAGTCTACGACAGCTTGGAAGTTTAAGAATGCAAAATGAGGATGCTAACTTCAAGTTGTGGCTTTGCAAAAAAAGAACAAGGAAAGGGAAGTTGGGGGGGTGGCGTCTCCATACAGAGAATGCAAGCTGTGTGTTAGGGCCATGTGGTCTGCTGGGACTATGGTTTCTGTTTCCAATTTCTGAAAATCACATTAGCAGCATTAAATATGGTTTAGTTAGAATTGCTGCTGTTGTCTGTAAACAGAATAATAAAATGTTACTGGTTTAGAAATTAGCGTAGTATCCATATCAAGCAATCATCATTTTCAAAACATGTAGATTAGATATATAAACCAAATCTGACCTATCTGTTTAAAATCAATGACTATATCAGTAAATCAGTAACAGCCCCTTAGATTATTATTGGAGGTCTAGAAAAGGTCATCCTGAGACATTACAATAGGTATAGTTTCAAATATAAATACTAATACTAAGCTGATTCTCTCTGGTCATTTCCGGGTAAGTTTTTGTTTAGCTGTGTAGCCGGCTGGTCACCCAGCTTGATTAGCTGAAAAGTGCCCAAAAGTCCTCAAAAATCAGCCAACAGACCAGGCTGAGACCAGCCACAAACCATCTGGCTAAGATGTTTTCTTTTTTAACCAGTGCAGGCTTATTAAAATTTAATTGATATTAAATTAAATGTATGATGCAGCTTTTAAATGCTATGGTAATTTAAACAAACACAATCTGAATATTGTCATATCTGTCCGTATACTACGTGTTTATGTGGACAACATGGCAAACCCACGTTTCTTTGCAAGGCCACTAGAGGACAGTATCGTCAACGATGACGAGATATTAACTTAGCTTAAGTGTGGTTTATGATTTCTCCTAAGATTACAACAAATAACATGCTAATGTGCGATTGCAGGTATTCCCACGATATGCGAGTAAAGCACACAGTGTATTAAATTATACTTTCACATGACTTTGTGAATTGGTCACCGATCGTTCTCACATAAAGTTTGTTGAAAATCCCTTCTAGTCCTTCCTGTTTGCAAAAATGGAGGCAGAGGGAATATCGGCCCCGTCGTCACTCTCTGCTAAGTTTGAGGGGTATGTCTTTATGATCATAGATATGCTTTGATGCTTCACCATTGGCGTCGTGTATGTAATTAGGCTAAGGCGAGAAATGTATCATCTGTTTACGTGATGTTTAGTTACAATGAATGCTCGCTGCAGTTAATCAGACAGTCTGATAATCTGTCAATGTCTGTGCTTTAAAACAACTCAGAGCTCTGACTATTTAACAGCATTTTTGAGCAACATAGTCGAAACTCTCATATAATGCCTGTCTAGAAATGTAGTTGACTAAACAGCTTTTGAGATGCATTCATTTCAGTGGCCATGATGCTGCTGAATGTGGGTGTAATGACACTGAGTCACTGACATAGCCAACCACTGCCTGTTATCACCTAGTAATGGGTTTTATTTGTTCATTTTTTAGATGTATTTCTGCCTTATTCTTGAAATTTCTAGTGCTTGTGAAAGCTTAAGTTGTGTCTTAGCTTTAATAGGTTCTCCATAGTAAATGTGCCTTTTTTTCTGAATCACAGAATGATTTTTAAATAGCTAAATAATAAAATGTTGAATTATTTCCCATTTTTAGGTCCTTCGCCTATCTGACTGTGAGAGACAGACTACCTACCATACTCACAAAAGTGATAGACACATTACATCGCAATAAAGACAATTTCTTCAAAGAATATGGAGAGGTATATATGATCTTTTGGTGTTTTGCATTCAGGATTGTGACAATCTTCAGTGTTTTCGTATGTTATTCACAAAATAAAATAGGGCTGACTTGACTTGTTTTCCCAGATTTAACTTTTATGTAATGTGTTTTATCAGGAGGGGACACAGGCAGAAAAGAGGGCCATCTCTTTCCTGTCCAAGCTGAGGAATGAACTGCAGACAGACAAACCTGTGCTGGCTCTGATTGATAATGCTGAGGACACACAGACCTGGAATGAATACATGCAAAGACAGCAGGACCTGATGGAAGATGGAAAGCCTGTCAGCTGGTTCAAGTCACCATGGCTCTATGTCGAGTGTTACATGTACCGGAAGATCCAGGAGGCTCTGTATATGAAGTAAGGCATAATCAGCTTATTCTGTCCGTACATTATGAGTATTCACTGAGAAATTGCACTCAAGTTAAATTATTATTGTCAAAATTTCAATTAAAAGTCAAAGTATCTTAAAGTCTAATTGCACTTAGCATTTAATAGTAAAAAGTAAACCTTTCTTTAATTTAATTAATGATATAATCATCAAAAGTTGTCTTAGTACACTGAGTAATCAAAAATTAATTATAAGTGGTCAGTTTTACACAAAATCATCTTAAAGTTTAATTCAATTTAACAATTAATACTGTTTCTTCTTAAAATACTAAAATCACAATTTTATCAACCAGACTATGTAAATGCAAGGCTCTAGGACACTCAAAGTCTTATCAAATATAATCATATAAATTAAATGTTTGTTATATAATTGGAATGGTATTGTACAACTTTATTTTATTATGAAGAGCATGTGTTTTTTTTTTAAGTGTTTATTTTTGAGATGTCTCTTCACATGAACACATGACCATATGGCAATTACAATGAAAATGGTTTTAATTAGGTATTTAAAATAAGTTAAAATCATGGGTACATGATTTGACTTGTTAGTTCAGCAATAAGAGCGGCACAATATATTTCTTTTTTAATACAAGGACAAAATTATATCTGGAAGAACACTGAAATTAGTACAGGTTTAAATTAATTTAAAGGTATGATTTGTCTTAGAAATGCAATAGTGTAGTAATTAGTTAAGTAGTTTAAATCATTTTTAGAGACATTGTAAATTAAAGGCACTGACAGTGCTTCAAAGTGTTATCTTATACAGTTGAAGTCAAAAGTTCTCCAAAAAAAACTATTATTTTACCAAAAATAATACCTTGTTTGTCCTGAACAATTAAATCCTTCAGGTCCCACAATTTTTTTTGGTTTTTCAGCATTTTTGTGTATTTGGACCCTTTCTAACAATGACTGTATGATTTTGAGATCCATCTTTTCACACTGAGGCAAACTGAGTGACTCGTATGCAACTATTACAGAAGGTTCAAACGCTCACAGATGCTTCTAAAGGAAACACGATGCATTAAGAGTCAGGGGTGAAAACTTTTGAACAGAGTGAGGATATGTACATTTTTCTTATTTTGCCCAAATATCATATTTTTCACATTCAGCACTGCCCTTCAGAAGCTACAGAAGATACTTGGATGTTTCCCAGAAGATAAAATAAGTTAAATTTACCCTGATCTCCAAATTCAAAAAGTTTTCACCCCCTGGCTCTTAATGCACTCTTCTGAAGCATCAGTGAGTAACTGAACCTTTTGTAATATTTGCGTATGAGTCCCTCAATTGTCCTCAGTGTGAAAAGATGGATCTCAAAATCATGCAGTCAAAGTTGGAAAGGGTCCAAATACACACAAAAAATATGAAAAAAAAAAAAAAAAAAAAAATTGTGGGTCCTGAAGGATTTTTTTTGAAGAACACTGCAACTGTATGTTACCTCAACTGTATGTGCTTTAAGTATTTTTGTAATTATAATAATATAGTTATAGTTCACCAAGACTATTTGTAGTCTCCATGTTGCATTGGCACATTTTGAATTGAGTAATTGACTTGTTTAATTTTGTTTCCAAAGTCCGCCAATGGATAAGTTTGACGTGTTTAAGGAGGGAAAGACGCAAAGCTACTTGGAATCTCAACAGGCGATTAAATCCCTCTGTACATACCTTCAGGAGCTCATCACCAACATGGAGAACATGACTGAGATTCAGCTGCGAGACAGTTTCCTCAAGTTACTCCAGGTTAGTGATCTTAGCTGCAGCATATAATGATCCCTGCCATTCAAAACAATCGTTTATGGGACATTATGTTTATTGTTCTGGGAAAATCTTCTGTTCTTGTTTGCGTGGAGATGGAAGATTCTAATCGAGTTCAGTGCGCTGTAACCATAAGCTTAAAGAGTCACATCTTTATTTTAGAACAGAGAATCTTGTTACACAAATGACATCCAGTTTGTGGACATGCCTAGGGGTGGCTACTGTTTTCAGCATGCACTTCATTGATATTTTGCTGTCACATAATCTGGTTTATTCTGTATTTTAGGTCTCTCTGTGGGGAAACAAGTGTGATCTGTCCATCTCTGCCGGTCAGGACAACTCTCAAAAGTCTAGTCCCTTCGATTCTCTTCCTGATCTCCAGCGCTTCATCCTAGTGGATGACTCCAACATGGTTTGGTCAACGCTGGTTGCTGCTCAAGGATCCGGATCTTCAGGGATGAAGCACGCCAGAGTGGACATTGTTTTAGACAACGCTGGTTTTGAGCTTGTCACCGATCTAGTCTTTGCCGACTTTCTGGTTTCTGCCGGACTTGCCAAGCACATCCGATTTCATGGCAAGTCCATCCCGTGGTTTGTTTCAGATGTCACCAAACAAGACTTTGAGTGGACCATCATGCAGACCATGGCAGCCAATCACAAATGGATGTCAGCCAGCGGCGTCCAATGGAAGCATTTCATAAAGGACGGTACATGGTCCTACCACGATCACTCTTTTTGGACTTTGCCCCATGAGTTCTGTGACATGGCGGTGGATGCAGCTGATCTCTACAGCACGCTCCAGGGCTCCGATCTGATTTTCTTCAAAGGAGACCTCAACTACAGAAAGCTTACTGGCGATAGGAAATGGGAGCACACGGTTCCATTTGATCAAGCGTTGAGGGGGTTCCAGCCTGCCCCTCTCTGCAGCCTCAGGACACTGAAGGCTGATGTTCAGGTGGGCTTACAGCCAGGCCAGGCCGAGAAGCTTAGCTCTCAGGATCCAGACTGGATGACTAATGGCAAATACGCTGTGGTTCAGTTTTCCAGTCCACACAGAGAACAGTAGGGTTGTTTCTAAAGAAAAGAGAGTCCTCACTGATGAGGAAATTACCAAGAAGGAAAAGATCATTGGCTAAAGGATGCTGGTTCAGTTACCAGCATGCCAAACAAACTTGTTGTTCTATCTTTGCTTGTATTTGTGTGTAACAGTTGTTTTGGTTGGAAGCAAATCACGCAATGAATCCTACCGATTCTGCATATCAAACACTGAAATAAATGTTAAACTAAATAATGTCCTTGTTGATAGAATAATGGTGTTTTGAAACCTGACAATCTTTTGATCATAGTTTACACAGTCGATGATTTCTGTTTGCACTGTTGATCTGTATTGTGTACAAGAACAGTTACTGAAAAATACAGATGTAAACATGGCAGGAAAAAAATTAATAGGAATCCATACGTGTGTTGAACCTGAATTGTAACTTCTAGTTAAATGCTATTGACCAAAACATCTTGAGAATAGTGATATATGCATTTCAGACTAAAACTGTGTAGTATACAGATATTTCAAATGTATTAATTTATGCATGGAGTGCATAATTAAAATGAAACTATTAAAGAAAACTGTTTTAATTAAACAATTCTAGTAAGGTAATGGCAACATGGAATGTATGAGGACACCAGTTCATTTTTTTTTTTTTTTTTTTAACAATGCAGAAATTTACAATGATTTTGTAATGTCATCATAAGGAAATGCATTCGGCCTTCTGCCTGATTTAAAAAAAAAAAAACACCAAACATATACCATCTCAGAGAGTTATCATTGTTTGTTTACATTTTGGATTGACTAGCACTTTCAAAGCAAGTTTACCAGGTTTTCCAGTGTCTGTTTTGATGAAAATTGCACCATGATGATTTTTTTTAAGCTTATTTATGAGCATGCTGGAACAGTTGCCAGACAGGATACCATGCGTATGTACACACACTTGTTAAAACTTAACTGTTTGGAAAACTGAATGCAGCTGAATAAAGTTTAGGGAAAAGAAAAACATTTTTTCTTCTTTAAATGAAACTCTTATGTAATTGTGTTTAACAATTTGTTTTAGAGATGCAATTAATTTCTCTTCACTGCTTAATCCTTTGTGAATGCAATATGTCTTGCCTCCATTCTACAGAGCATAGAAAAGAAGAATAAAAAAACCCCCAAAGAATTGATGTTACGTAATAATCACGTGAACGCTATCTTTTTGTGTTTAGGGGTCAGCGGAGGACTGCGTACATGCTGTTTTGCCTGAAAATCAAGGCCATGAGTTTGGTCTTTGAACTGTTTGTAGTTCTCTTAAGGCAAGAGCCAGCTCAAAAGCAGACTTAAAGATTTCAACTGGCCTCAAATAAATGTTTAAAAGATGTTTATTTAGCGTGCTTTTATCAGAAACCCGCAGACAGCAGATTGAGACACATACATCATACACGCTGTTTCACATAATACAGTTTGTTTTATTATCAGCTCTATTTTGTAAAAAAACAGCTAATAATCAGCATGTTTTCATTTAATGCATTAGCAGCCATTATGTTTGAGGACAGTGCTGCATATTTTAATTAAAAAAAGAGAAAACTATATTCACTTCTAAGTTTGTAAGAATTTTTTATGTTTCAGTTTTTTTTCCACCAAGGTGGCATTTATTTGATCAAAAATAGGCTAGTAAGAGTGTAATATTGTGAAATATTACTACAAAAATTATTATAAATTATAAAATATTTGTTTTCTATTTTAAAGTGCTTTAAACTGTAATTTATTCCTCATTATTGTTATTCATTATTGCCACATGATCCTTCAGAAATCATTCTAATATGTGAGTAAAAAATAGCATTACTGTTGAAAACAGTTGTGCTGCTTAATATTTTTGAAAAAACCTTGACTTTTTTTTTTTTTTTTTTAGGAAGAACAGCATTTATTTGAAACAAAAATGATTTTTAACATTATAAATGGATTCACATCTTAAAGGAGTAGTTCACTTTCAGAACAAAAATTTACAGATAATGTACTTACCCTGTTGTCATCCAAGATGTTCTTGTCTTTCTTTCTTCAGTTGTAAAGAAATTATGTTTTTTTTTTTTTTTTTTTTGAGGAAAACAGTTCAGGAATGTTCTCCATATAATGGACTTCTATGGTGCCAGCAAGTTTGAACTTCCAAAATGCAGTTTAAATGCAGCTTCAAATGGCTCTTAACAATCCCAGCTGAGAAAAAAGGGTCTTATCTACCAAAATGATCGGTCATTTTCGGTCAAAACCTTCTTATCGGTCAAAACAACAACAACAACAACAAAAAAAAAAATATATATATATATATATATATATTTTATATACTTGTATATACTTTTTAAGCTTAAATGCTTGTCTGGTCTAGCTCTGCCATGCACATGGTTAGGGTGTGTCAAAAAACTCCCATCTCATTTTCTCCTCCAGCTTCAAAATCGTCCTAATCGCTGTTTTACCTTTTTTTTTTAAAGGGCGTTTTACCTTCTTTGCACATTCACTTTGTAAACACTGGGTCGGTACTTCTGCAGCGATGTAGGACGATTTCAAAGTTGGAGGAGAAAATGAGATGGAAGTTTTTAGACATACCCTAACTGTCTTGAACCAGAATGCACAGAGAACATGCAGAACTAGACAAGAGAATAGGTTAAAAAGTATATAAATTTGTGTTTTTCTTTAGAAAAAGACCCTTATTCCTCGGTTGGGATCGTTTAGAGCCCTTTAAAGCAGCATTTAAACTGCATAATGGAAGTTTAAATTTGCGGGCACCATAGAAGTCCACTATATGGAGAAAAATCCTGAAATGTTTTCCTCCAAAAACATAATTTCTTTATAACTGAAGAAAGAAAAACATCAACATCTTGGATGTCAAGGGGGTGAGTACATTATCTGTAAATTTTTGCCCTTAACATCATGTCCTTTAACATAACTGCTTAATAATTTTGTACAAAATGCAATACTTTTTTTTCCAGTATTCTTTAATGAATAGAAAGTTCAAATGAAAAAACATATGTTTGAAGCAGGAATCTTTGTAACATTATAAAGTTAATTACTGTCACTTTTGATTAATTTATTGCACCCTTTCTGAGTAAAAGTATTAATTTCTTTACAAAATTCTTTTTAACCTCAGACCTTTGGACAGCAGTGTTTATTTTAGCACACAAAAAGTATTACCAAATAAAAAGCCTATACTAGTAATGTTCCTTTTTAAAAAAGGAAATCAAAACTCAATTAGCCAAGCTTCCAACACAGCATTTAATGAAGAGCGCCAGCACCTACACACTTTCCATTTCAGCTTTAAATAACTGCCAGTACAGAGAAATGATTAGGATCAATCAGACTTGTTTGTCCGTTGTGAGCTAAACAATATTTTATTCCCTTATTTAACCTTTTGCAAAAATCTTTCAACAAATATAATCAATTCTCTGAAGTATAATTTCCGATGGAGGCAGCATGTGAAGTAGTTTAAAAAAAAACACATCACCTGTAAAATCCAAAGGTTTCGGCAAGTGAATCAGGCGGTGACCTCCTATCTCTTGTTTACCTGGTTGCCGTGACCTGCTCTGAAGAGTGACCGTCAGTATCGATCTGGCTGTCTTTAATTTGTTTACCTCCTTTTTTGATTTTTTTGTTTTTTAAGTCAGAGCTACCGACAGTGAAAGTACGGGAAGTCAGAGATACATCAGCGAGGGGATGCATCTAGGCTACCTGCGATGGGGCTAAACTTATAAATTAGAGGACTGGTTTCATTTTTGGTAAGGAATGTTTACAACTGCTTCTTTTCTCTTTAGTTTTCACAAAAAATGATATTCCATGATGTGATCAATCAAGCATTTCTTTCTATTATTAGTACTTTCAGTTGAGTTTCCTGTCCTGTTTCCTGTTTAATAGAAAAGCACCTCACATCAGACTTGACTATACATCTTCCTTCAGTTGCTCATTGCGTTTTATCCTTCCTTAAGTGCAATGTTTAAGGCTACAAAGAGGCTTTTTGTTAGAATAGCAGTTTTAGATACTGAATAATGAAAGAAAAAGGTATTTTTTTTTAAAAAAAAGGAAAGCAGCCTCACATATTTTCGAAAAACATCACACTTTGTCCTTTCAGCCCAAGGCGGACTGGAGGAGAGAGGAAGGTTTTTTTTTAGGAGGAGTAGGCAGAACAGCAGGGCGGAAGCAAAGCAGAACAAGGGGAAGAGTTTAAGAAAGACAGTGGGAGGTTAAAAAAAAAAGACTGAGCTTAAAAAAGACAGAAACGGTCTTTTGCTGGTTGCTTATGAACAGATAGTACCTTAAGTCACGCTGGCTGCGTGTGTGTTTCCATGGTGATGTCTGGAGGGCAGACCAGCGGAGAGGCTGCTGGTGCCAGGCAGCGACGCAGGACCAGCCCGAGCCTGGAGAGAGAAGACCTGCAGGGACTTTCCTCACCACCAGCTGCCCACAAACTCTCCCTCATGTACCCTAAGGAGGAGAACAGCACAGGAGCCATCAGTTCCTCTGTCAACTATCTTGATGGAGCCTATGAGTTTCCAAACCCCACGCAGACCTACGGCACCTCGTCACCCGCCGAGCCCGCCTCGGTCGGATACTACCCGGCTCCCCCGGACCCCCACGCGCCCCCTGTTGAAGAACCTTTGCAGTCGTTAGGCACCGAATCCAGCAGCCCTCTCATGTTTGCACCCTCCAGCCCTCAGCTGTCCCCGTACCTGAGCCATCATGGAGGACACCACTCGTCCCACCAGGTGTCCTACTATCTGGACACCCCTTCAAGCACCGTATACAGGTCAGTTTGGCTTTAAATGTGAGCTCTGGTAGTGGTCATGTTTTGAGGAAAGCTTCAAATGAACCATTTTACAAGTTTACACAAAAGTTTAAGAGATATATTGGATTTAAGAACTTGTATAGACATTGAAAATGAACATTTTGAATTTTTTGTCTCTTAACATCAAGTTTCTATTGGCATTTTTATGGTGAAATCCAGGTTAAACTAAAATAGTAAATATAACAGAAAAAGAAACTGTTTAAGATTCTAAAACAGACATGCAAATCAGATGAGGTGTTTTTGGAGGTGTTTTACACCTGATTTATGGTTCAGTGGGGCACAATGTTTGGTTTAGCACTCAAATCCTGCTTGGATACCTGCTTACCAAGGGTAATTTTTACAAACAACGCCTTACATACACAAATCTTGGTGAAACAATTCTGGCACATTCTACACTTACACATTTTGTTAACATGTTTAATTTGCTTACAAACCACAACTTTTGTAATGAATTTATTACTATTATTAGCCATGCTTTTTTATTTTAGCCATTATGGAATTTTACAATATTTCAATGAGTAAAATGTATGGTAAAACTTATGTTTCATGTATTTCATACACATAGAATACTGCATTGTGTAAACATCTTTTTTGGGGTTATTGTTAAATATACTGGTTGTGTGTGATCAACATTTAATGCTAGATGGTCTCTGACATTTGTTTTCTTTCAGAATTGTTTTTCCTAAAGGACATATCGAGTGCTCTCTGACTAAGTATGGTTTATTTTATGTTGTTATTTTATGTTGTAGGTTTGTGCTGTTAATTATTGGTATTTCTTGACTTCTTGGAAGGTTAGGACTGCAAAACACACCAATTTGATGTGGGCACTGAAGTACACAGTAAGAGGTGTACATTTGTAGAGCCTCCTAAAAATTCTGTCTCAAGACCTTGAGAAAAGTACAATTAGTGAAAACAACATTATTGTCTGAACACACAGGGAGTACTGTTTTTTTTACTTTTACAAGAACTGAAAGAAGATCTAGGTACAGTTAATGGATTAACGCCAACCCTGAACCAACACACAAAACTACCAAATTTTGCTATAGTTTTTATCACAACATATAATCACTGCTGTTAATAGTGTTCACTGTTTGTTTAAATACATGTCATTAACTAACTGCATGATTTTTACTGCACATTCCTGCTATAGTCATCACCACTGATAACCAATCCTAAATATAATTAACATGAATTGAATTTAATTAATAAAAATTTATTACAGCACGTGTTGAACAGACCTAAAAACTATTGCTCAAATTTGTTGTTTACTCCTGGCATAGTTGAGAATACGAATTAATCCACTGCTTTAGGCTGCCTGGGGACCCCAGAGGTCATGTGATGACACTGAACAGCACTGCAGTCAATTTTTGAGGTTACGCAATAAATCTGTTGGACATCAGAATTAAAGATAAAATAAATATTTACAAACACTGGAACAAGAGGTCAGAAGGAAATGGGGATGGTCACACTTGTCCCCTGTTTGCTGTCACGTACATATTCTCCTTGGATATTACAAATTTGTATCTCAAGATTGTTTATATACATATATCTATATACATACATCTATACATACATCTATAATTCATATTTATTTATTTCCAAGGATTTTATAGTCAGAGTTTCTATTTACACTAAATGCAAATAGCCCGCCTTGCTGGCAGAAGCTATTTATACTAACTCGTCCCACTAAAGTGTGGTTGGACTAGACAATATTACAAAAGACGCCTGCGAAAGAACAGCTCCAGTGGGGTTTGTAAAGTGCATAGCATGGACCTGAGTTCGAATCCGCCATTTCGTTTTTTAGAAAACAAAAAGGGTTCTATTAACAGAAGTCTATGGAACCCCAAAATTTTGAAGCTCAATCTCTCAAAACTGCTCAGAATGCAGATACAACCTTATAATTCCAAGGCGGTGATTTGCCAAACTTGTTCTTCTCTCTTCACATCACAGATCAAATCGGAAAGGCCTTTATTTTCAATAAAAATGAAGGAAATAATCAAAAAGGGTAAAATAAAGTGCCTCATGCCTCAGTTAGGGTTAGGGGTAGGTGTAGTGAAGGCTTTATTGTCTCAATAAGGTAGCATCCATTTAATAATTTAAATAAAAATGATAATTTACACTCAATATGTTATTATTGCATATAGTTTTATAATGCACTACAATACTGAGGTGCAAATATCTGCCACTTGCACTTAGTATAAATAGTGTCTAACTAATATTATTGCAAAGAAAATACTGCTGTTTTTACATAGTGTAAATAGAATCCTTTGCTATTTGCACTTAGTGTAAATAGCATATTGCTAAGAAAATACTGCTATTTACACTTATTGCCTTTTATAGTACCATATCAGTTATCAGATGATATTAGAGATTTTTTTTTCATTATTATTCTCCATATCTGCCAGTGGTGGATATTTAATTGTGCATTTTTTCCTATTTTTACATTTATATGCTCACGTAAAGGGATAGTTCACCCAAAAATGGAACTTCTGTCATTAATTACTCACACTCATGTCGTTTCAAACCTGTAAGACGTTTGCTTATCTTCAGAACACAAAGAAAGATATTTTTGATGAAATCAAAAGACCTTTCTTACCCTGCATAGACAGCAATGTAACTGAAATGTTCCCAGGCCCGAAAAGGTAATAAGGACATTGTTAAAATGTGACATCAGTGGTTCAACCTTATTTCAACCGCAAAAGAAAACAAAAATAATGACTTTATTCAACAATTCACCTCTCCAAATCACGCCTTCGGCCATTATTGAGAGTACCTCTGCACATAAACAACGCATTCGCTGCCCCTAGTTTACGTGCTGAGGAATGAACACGCATGCGTCATGGTACTCTCGATAATGATTTGGAGAAGAATTGTTGAATAAAGTCGTTATTCTTGTTTTCTTTGTGCATAGAAAGTATTCTCATAGCTTCGTAAAATTGCGTTTGAACCACTGATCTCACATGGACTGTTTTAGCTATGTCCTTACTACCATTGTGGGTCTTGAAAATTGTCAGTTGCGTTGCTGTCTATGCAGGTTCAGAAAGCTCTCGGATTTCATCAGAAATATCTTAATTTGTGCTCCGAACATGAATGAAGGTCTTGAGTTTGAATTGACCTGAGGGTGAGAAATTAATTACAACTTTCATTTTTGGGTGAACTAACTATCCCTTTAAAGTTAACAGTGAAGAGCACTAAAAATTTAAAATAAATCATGTTGTGAGGCCTAAATTCACTTGCCAGTTTTAACCTGACAGATTTTGCATTTTCTATTTTTAATGTATTTAGATACAATTCATTTTAATACCTAGCATAAGATGGAAATAACTATCATGTTAAATATATCATACAAAAGCGTGACTAGTGAATTACAACACAAAAGTCACTTTCTCTGCTGGTTTCTATCATCATCCACTCTATATTGACATTTTACCTCTTTCTGTCTGTAGGTCCAGTGTGGTATCTTCTCAGCCAGGAGGTGTTGGTTTGTGTGAGGAGCTGTGCAGTGCCACTGACAGGCAGGAGTTGTACTCCGGATCAAGAGCCACAGGAGTGTTTGATTCAGAGAAGGAGACGCGATTCTGTGCGGTGTGCAGTGACTATGCTTCTGGCTATCATTATGGAGTCTGGTCCTGTGAGGGATGCAAAGCTTTCTTCAAGAGAAGCATTCAAGGTAACCAGTCCTGTCTTGCTGTTCTGAATGTCAGCAAAAGGAAAATGCACTCTGTGTGAATGGACCCTCAGCGCTGTTAACGTTACTGTAAATTGGAGTAATGAGCTTTATTATGGTGCAGCTTTAAAATTACTAGCGTTTAATATCAGAGATTTTAAGCACACGTTCTTTTTACGTCACGCTAGTCAGTTACCCGGATGCGCAGCCATAATCCAGATACTCAAATGTAAACAGCAGCATGGATTTCACGGTTAGTGTACTATTGAATAGGTTGTTCTGCTAATTTGTGTCGTCTAAAACATGGAAAAATTGTGTGGAAGCTGCTAAATCATATAGCGAATGACTTAATAAGCAGGAAAGGGCGCAGTATTTTGACAAATTAAAGTTAATAGGTGATAAAGATTCATACAAGCAGTATTAATTTAGATATTAGCCTAATATGTCACTTACCTGACTGGAAATGATAAGAACAAAAACAAATGTTGTCAAGATTCTTGCCCTGAAAATCCTGGTTCAGTTTGGCCAACCATAAATGCATTTTGTTTCTCAGTTTTCTGCACTCTTCTCCTTGATTTGTTATAACTTTTGGCAGTCTGTAGTAATTCAAATGTTTTTACAGATCAAAATGTTAGTACAGACCAAAACATGACAATAATTGAACATTTTCAGCAGCAATAATCTGAAAAATTTTGTTTGTTTTAGTGGCACTGTTTACGTTCAGTGCCGCCAATATGGCCGTTTGATGACGTGTCATTGAAAACACTCTATACATACACATAACAACAGCCATTTAATAATTTTTAATAAACCTCTGATAATAAAAACAGTAGGTCTGCAATACCAAAAAAAAAAAAAAAAAAAAAAAAAATTCATCCTTGGAAAGAGGTTCATCATTTAGTGCCCAGTTTTCTTAGTCCAAAAATTGTCTAAAAATATATGGGTTCCAGCAAAAAGAAAAATAATTAGATTTTCCTCAATTTCCTAATAATAATTTTCAAGTCAAGCCCTTACGCTGTCAGATACAATGCGTGAATGTGTACCATAATCACCCTTGCATGTTCCCTGCTGTCCTACCCCTACTGACAGAAAAAGGTGAAAATCAAAATCTCACATGTGTTAGATCTAATGAAAGGCTGTCTGATATGTACAATGGAAGCACACAGATGTTTCTGCTTGCACCTTATTTGCAGTATTGTATTGCGTTGGAAGGGGGTGCAGATCTGGGTGAGTTTGGTGAGATTAAAGGCCGAGTAGGTGTTTTGAGCTTGACCTTGACATGCAAGCTCCCGATGAGCTCTTTCCTGAGGCAGGTAACTGCTGCTGATTTTAACTGCCATTCTGGTGAGGAAAACTGGAGGAAAATGACTGTAAATGTGTACCTGACAAATGGGTTTTATGACACACCGGGTGAAGGAAATTACAGTAAGTATAAGGGAGTGCAGAATGATAGAGAGCCAAGATGTTTAGAAGAGACACACCATCAGGACAGGAAGACAGAGAGAAGAGAAGAGCAGAGTAAATATATTTTTACTTTCTGTAGTTTGGATTTGGTTTTATTAAAGGATTTTCATACAGTAGCCTATATGTAATTGTTTAATACAATTTGAGTTTAAGATCCCTGCAAAAAAAAGATTCAGATCCCACAAACTTTATTTACTTTTCTTTAAAGAATTGCTTTTACAGATTCTTGTGAATCTTATGTAAAGGATCACTTTCACTGTTAAATATACAAAACGAGTCAAAAGTTTGTGAACAGTAAGATTTTCAATGTTCTTTAAAGAAGTCTCTTCTGCTTACCAAGTCTACATTTATTTGATCCAAAGTACAGCAAAAACAGTAAAATTGTGAAATATTTTTACTATTTCAAATAACTATTTTCTATTTTAATATATTTTAAAATTTAATTTATTTCTTTGATTTCAAAGCTGAATTTTTTAGCATCATTACTCCAGCCACATGATCCTTCAGAAATCATTCTAACATTCTGATTTGCTGCTCAAAAAAAAAAAAAAAAAAAAAAAAAATATGATGTTGAAAACAGCTTAGTAGAATTTTTCAGGTTTCTTGGATGAACAGAAAGTTTGGAAGAACAGCTTTTATCTGAAATAGAAATCTTTTGTCTTTATCATCACTTTTGATCAACTTAAAGCATCCTTGCTAAATAAAAGTATTAATTTCTATAATCAGATGAATGCTGATCTTTGGTTCTTTCAATTCATCAAAGAATCCTGAAAAATGTACGTACCTGTTTAAAATATTGATAATAATAAAATAATTAATAATAATAAAAAATATTTCTTGAACAGCAAATCAGCATATTAGAATGATTTCTGAAGGATAATGTGACACTGAAGACTGGAGTAATGATACTGAAAATGTATCTTTGATAAATTAAATGTTAAAATATATTGAAATAGAAAGTAGTTGTGTAAAGATAGTAAAGATAGCAATATTATAACAATATTAATGATTTTGCAGTATTTTGGATCAAATAAATGTATAAAATATATATATAATCCTGATATACACTGCGGATGATGCTGTTTTAGGCATTTGTGATTGTGATTTTGTTTCAGGGAGTCTTTCTAAAGGGCACAATGGTGATTTGCTCTTTACAGTTTCCAGGTCATCTTTGCTGGCCAGTCAAAATAGCTTGTTAACCTAAAATATTTTTACATCTAAATTTTTATAAGTTCTGGATTCTCTGTTGTAGAATATCCTGTTACAATCCTCATTATGATTAGATGTGTGGTTTTATACAGTTGTCTGGATGTCAGTGTGTATGTGTTTGTGTGTAGGTCTGTGACATTTCTGGCTGAGACACAATCATCTAATTTAAAATTTCATTTGGAGCGCTGGAACAGCATGTACCTGCTCTTAATCAGATCCAAGGCCGTTGATGCGCTGCACTGCACTCTTTGTTGCTTCTGCCGGAACAGTATTTACATATCGCTAATAAAAAGTTAAAAAAGAAAAACATCTCTGAAAGCAGATCTTAAAAAGACTGTTTAAGTAAGAATTTGAAGGTAAAAGAATGATCAAAAACAAGCTTGATTTCTCTGCCGCTAGGTCACAATGACTATGTTTGCCCGGCAACCAACCAGTGCACTATTGACAGAAACCGCAGGAAGAGCTGTCAAGCATGCAGACTACGCAAGTGTTATGAAGTCGGCATGATGAAAGGAGGTACATAAAGGATATTCCTAGTTTTCTCTCCCTGAAAGGTTCCATAATTTATATTTAATGTATTAGATTCTATGTATATTTTACTATTTCTAAGTAAATAAAAACAGCCTGCATGTTTTCCATTACAGGTATCCGTAAGGACCGCGGAGGCCGCACTATCAGGCGTGAGAGGAGAAGGAGCTGTAATGAAGATCGTTTTAAGAGCTACAGTGAGCCTTCAAGCCGCGCCGGTCTGAGAACAGCTCCCCTGCAGGACAAGAGGAAGAAGAGCAGCGGCGGTGTGGTCAGCGCTTTATGCATGCCTCCTGACCAGGTGCTGGTGTTGCTTCTGGGGGCAGAGCCGCCGGCCGTCTGCTCACGACAGAAACACAGCCGCCCGTACACCGAGATCACCATGATGTCCTTGCTCACAAACATGGCTGACAAAGAACTCGTCCACATGATTGCCTGGGCTAAGAAAGTACCAGGTAAAATCCTTTTTAAGAGATCAATTAAAGTTGCTTTAATTGTGAGTGCAGCATCAAGGGAGTGGGTTGTAAATCAGAAGAAAGCACTTCCAGGAAACGAACCCACGGTCACAGCCTTGCCAGCTTTTGTAACCGTGGCAGCGGGCTTTGACAGCACAGGTGGCAGAGATTTAAATGACAAGGTCACAGGCGTAAAGATAAAGAACATGGGTGTTATTACAGAGATCTGTGCTGTGGCTCAGGTTGTTTTAGCCTCCAGCTGAGTTTGCACACATTAAAAGACCTGCTGAGAGTTATATTTAATGTGCAGATGTCTTAATTATCCCTCCTTGGAGAAGTAAACAATTTATCTCATGGGATACAGGGGACAAAACTTAAATGTTTTTATACAGCCCTGAAAATTTCAGGTTCCTTTATTTACTGGATGGTGGTAACCTTAAACCTTTTATACATCACCAAGGAAGATCATTTCAGTTGTAGGCAAGAAATATGCTGTAAAGTGGTGCATCACTTTTACTAATAGTACTAGTATTAAATTTGCAATCTAACCTTGCAGGGTTAGGAATTAACTTTCCATTAAGGGGCAATATTTGCCCCCTTGGAATTGTTTTCCAAGGGCATTTTTACACTTGTGAGGGCAATTTTTATAATAATTGTATTATTATAAAAAAACATATGTTGTCTTTAATGTCAAATACTTAAAGGGGTCATCGGATGCCCATTTTCCACACACTGATATGATTCTTTAGGGTCTTAATGAAAAGTCTATAATATACTTTGGTTAAAAATTCTCAATGGTTGGGTAAAACAACACCCTTTTTTCCTTGCCAAAATCAGCTCTGCAAAAATCATCCTGATCTGGTCGAGGCTGCTTTAAATGTTAATGAGCTCTGCTCGCCCCGCCCCTCTCGACTCTCTGTGAAGTGA
This sequence comes from Labeo rohita, assembly GCF_022985175.1. Lineage (NCBI taxonomy): Eukaryota > Metazoa > Chordata > Actinopteri > Cypriniformes > Cyprinidae > Labeo > Labeo rohita. Next base: position 16,922,211 of record NC_066888.1, on the reverse strand, counting down.
CGAGCCTGTTTACTTTAGCCGCATTTAGCCACGTTTAGCTGCTAAACTTGCTAATTAGCACATTATTAGGAACAGTGATTGCAGAGATTCATAAAAAAAACCTTATACTCACTTCTGCTGTAGGTGAAGCTGGATCATGAATGATTTACGCGAACATAGATGTATTTATGTAGATCGGGAGGTGCAGTCCCTTCACAAACAAACTTAATCCACCGCATCTTCAGCGGCTCAGATGTCGGTAGTAAATGACGACCACTATGTTCATTATTACATCCAGCAACACAACACCTCAATCGCTCAATCTGAGATATTCTTGTCTAACTTACATCCCTGCTCCGGCATCGAAACAATCGAGGTTGGACTGTTACAGCTGATCTGAGGTAAGACACTCATGTCAATCAACTATCGTGGGAGCGGCCTCTGTCGGTGTCGGCTCGATTTGAAAAAGGGAATATTATTATTACAGATTAATTAAAAACCACTGCATGGATTTTTATCATTATAGGGTAGATTTGTACATACACTGCCAACACACATTAATGTTCAAACAACATGAAAAAAGTGAACTTTGCATCCGATGACCCCTTTAAATTTACCCAATTACTTTAATGAATATTTAACTATTGTCAGTAACAATAGACTGTTTAAAACTGCATCTAAATAAACATGTTAAAAAAACAGGAGCTCACAGGGCTGCAATATTATGACAACAAAAAACATCATTCTGGCTTCATAGACAAACATGTCAGTCCATGACGTTTAGCACAAGCTACGCAAAAACACCCGTTATGATCACTAAAGCTACGAAATTTATCTTTTATTTACACCGTATCTGCACTTTGTTTATGATGAGGGAATTTGTGAGCGTGCGCACTCAATACAGCTCCAGCGTTTTCAGCACTGACTAATCCAAGTGCCTCTGATTGGCCAATAAATTCCTAAATTCAACAGAAACATGTCTGATTGGCTCTAAGGTTCAACGGTGCACAAATTTAGCGAATCTAAATGTAACTCCGCGAATTGACACTTTTTAGTCATTTTCACATTTCGCTTTATTCGCAACAGCTGTTAATACATTGTTTAATTTTGCAGGGCCCTTTGTCTTGAATTTCTAAGGCATTTTTGTTCATTTTGGTGGCATTTTTGCCACAACCCTCATTAATTTCCGACCCTGCATCCTTGTGCTATTGATATGAATAATATCTCAAATCATCCAGCTTCATGAGAAGAGGTGTGCTGTTACTTTCCTAAGTATTGATAGGTGAAAACTCCCATAAATTCACATTGAATGAGGGACCTGAACCATTTCTAACAACCAGAATATTATAAAGCCAATAAATAACTGCCTAGCAACCTCTCGTATTAAAAAACCAATAACCACATAACAGCTGCCCGGAACATTCTAGAATCATTTTGGTGCAGATGCATCAGTCATTTTTTTTAGAAAATGTAAAAGTCTGTTTTACCTTGTTATTGTTCTTGCTGCACAACATATATGGTCCCACTTATATTAGGTGGCCTTAAATAGTATGTACTTACATTTAAATGAATCATTTGATAAAATGCACTTATTGTTTACATGTTTTTACTTTGTACTTATATTTTAAAAGATACCTGCATGTAATTATATCTGTAATTAATTTCTGTAAATACATTTATAATTACACTGTTGACCTATCCCTTACACCTTAATCCACCTTAATGCCTAAACCTACGCATACCACCAAATCTGTCCTTAAACGGACCCGTATCCCACCTCAATAGCAGTCAAATATAATATTAACACAGTAAGTACACTGTACTTATTTTTAAAGTAAGTACACAGCAGTTAAATCCACCTAATATAAAGTGAGACCACACAGACTACCATTCAAAAATCTGGGGTCATAAGATTAAAAAAAAGTTTTTCAGTGTCCCTTATGATCAGCTAGGCTACATTTATTGATTGAAATACAGTAAAAACAGTAATATTGTGAATTTTTACTACAATTTAAAGTAACTGTTAAGTGTATTTTAAAATGTTATTTATTCCTGTGATGGTAAAGCTGAATTTTCAGCAGCCATTACTCCAGTCTTTAGTGTCCCATGAATTCTAAAATGTTGATTTTGTGCTGAAGAACACTTCTTATTATTATCTTTGAATTAAAATTAACATTATAAATGGCTTTACAGTTGCTTTTGAACAGTTTAATACATCCCTGCTGATTAAACATAATAATTTCTTATAAAAACAATATTTTACTCACCCCAAACTAGTGAAAAGTTGTGTATGAAGCATGATGTGTCACTGTTCTCTCCAGGCTTCCAGGATCTTTCTCTGCACGACCAGGTTCAGTTGTTGGAGAGCTCTTGGCTGGAGGTGTTGATGATCGGCCTCATATGGAGGTCTATTCATTCACCTGGAAAACTCATTTTTGCTCAGGATCTCATCCTTGATAGGTACTGGATGTTCTGTGCTTCCTCTTGTAGGCCACTGTAAAATAATTAGTTCTGTTTTTTTGTATCCACCTTATTTCTCCCAAAAGAGCGGCCATTTGTTTAATCTGCTTAATCTGGTTTCCAGTCACATCCACATCCAGCTATTCTTAGATGTACAAAGCAGCTCATTTTGCTACTTGATATTGCAAATTGGTGTATCTTACCATGTTATTTAATGTATTATCTTAATTATGAACACACTGGTTTGTAGTTCAAACAGTTTTACTGTTTACTGCACGTTTTTATTCCTCTATAGCGGCTATGAACAGGAAGTCTCGCCCATAAGCTTACTTATAATAAACAATAAACTTATAATAAACAATAAATAAATAATAAATTGAACTTACTCTCACAGTTACCATTACTTACATTCAGGGTGCACATACGTGGTGCGTGGTGACTAAACAAGTTAAGACTACTCATTTGCGCATCGACGTGTTTGATTATGTTTTTATTATGTCGATTATGTTTTTAAGTGTACTTTAAAATAGATGTGTTTTTATTTAATACTCATTTTTATTTTAAAATATAATAGTATAATCAAACTGTATTTAATATTTTGTTTATTATATTAATAATAATAATAATACTTTTATTACGGTAATTATTATTTTTTTAGAGTTATATTTAATGGGACATGCTATGTGCAGTGTGAGCACCAAGCCAAATGTCTAGACTTAAAAACTAATGTGCATCCCTGCTAATATTTATCTAGTCAGACATGGAAAAGTGTGCAGCCACGCTTTGAAAACACATTAAATTGTTTTGATTCCATTTAGCCTTGCTTGACTGTTAAGAATAATGAAAAAGCACTAACGTGCCGTGACAGAAACCTGCTGGGACAACTATACTCTAATGAAACTCAGTGCTTTATTTTAGTCTCAGGCAATTTTACTTGATACTAATGCTGTGAGTGTGATTGTGGGCTTTTTGAGATGTCATACTGACCTGATGCATTCTCTCTACATGTGCTTATTTTTTGCCTCAATTTCATAAAGAACATTGAGTTGCATGTGGTTTTGTCCCCCTGCAGACAGGATTTGGCCCAGCAGAGGGCCGTGCCTCATAAAATGAGATTGAATGATTATGAAACGAAAACTAGATTGTTAAAAAGGATGTGAACTATTTACCTGAGGGCCTAGTGCTCCTCTTCAGAAGACCATGTCACAAGCAGATTGTAATTAAAGAGGACCCGGTTGGGAACATGGTCTTTAAAGGGCTTCTGAAGAACAGCATCATCGCTGACTAAGGGAACACGAATCTAATCAAAACCAACATCCGTAAAATGTACAGCGTCATGAGTTTGGCGGTTTAATAGAGCATCCAGAAAATTTGAGTGAAAATTTGGAGGGGACTGAAAAGATAAGAAAGCTGAATGAGAAAAACGAAGGAGACTGCCAGGATAGGATAAGAACTGATGAAAGACAGATGATCTACAGAGAGTCCATTAGAGGCACAGTCTTTTCTCTCATGTAAAGTAAACAGAAACAGCATGTACAATGTTCACAGCTTCACTCGAAAAGCAAAAAACAGGGCTATTTTAAGGCACACATCACAGAAAATGGCACAAACAATCTCCTAGCATGGATAAAGTGCTGGTCTACCTCTTTACAGGAGTGAAGGAGAATGTGTCGAGGGCATGCCTGAGATTTTCGACATGCTCTTGGCGACTGTGACACGCTTTCGTAGCCTCAAACTCAAGCTGGAGGAATTCGTATGTCTCAAAGCCATCATACTTCTCAATTCTGGTGAGTCTGCAAGTCACAGAGAGTGAATGAACTGTATGATTTGAGTACTTTGGAAACAAAGATATATATTATATTATCGAACGCACCCTGGAATACTTTATTCTGACTGGTCAATCATGTAAGATCCAACACATTCACAAAATCCCATCAAAATTTCATGTGATCAAAGACGTAGCAGAGCTTGTATTGAAAACACGTACTGAAAACAGTTACTCACACTTGTTGCGACAGTTGGATCCGATATACAGCATCGACTTTTAGTTTCAGTCATTTTGTTTTTCAGTCGTTCTGGTTACTAACATAACCTCGGTTCCCTGAGAGGGAACAAGCGTTACATCGATGACACTATGGGTAACTGTAAACACAAGCTAATCTGTGGCAAAATGAAGTAAACAAAGGACCAAGTTCTTACTGACGCGGTCTGGAACCTCATTAAAAATAAAGTTCATCCACTTTTTCCTAATGCTGGGATCAGAAGGAAGGCAATGCAAAGACTGGTTTTCCACAATTTGGCACTGCACAGAGTCTTGTTGTCTTCAGAGCCATCTTTATCATTGAGTTTCTGCGTAGACCTGTTCGCCTCTCTGGTAAAAGTTTTGAATTCTGAAACTTACAGGATGTTTTTATAGTACAATGACCTCTTATATGTCAAAAGATCAACGCAATTTTGGTTTCTCAGTTCATGATCCCTTTAAATGAGTAGTCCACTTCCAGAACAAAAATGTACAGTCAGTGTACTCACCCCCTTGTCATCCAAGATGTTTATGTCTTTCTTTCTTCAGTCATAAAGAAATTATGTGTTTTAAGGAAAACATTTCAGGATTTCTCTCCATATAATGGACTTCTATGGTGCCCCCAAGTTTAAACCTCCAAAATGCAGTTTAAATGCAGCTTCAAAGGGCTCTAAACAATCCTAGACAAAAAAGAAGGGTCTTATCTAGCAAAATGATCAGTCATTTTCTAAAAAAAAGTACCATTTATATACTTTTTAACCTCAAACGCTCGTTTTGTCTAGCACAGCGTGAACTCTGTGTATTCTGGTTCAATACAGTTAGGGTCTGATGAAAAACTCCCGTCTCATTTTCTACTCCAACATCAAAATCGCTGCAGAAGTACCGACCCAGTGTTTACAAAGTGAACATGCAAAGAAGGTCAAATGGCCTTTACAATAAAAGGTAAAATAGCGATGTAGGACGATTTTGAAGTTTGAGGAAAAAATGAGGTGAGAGTTTTTCGATCTACCCTAACTGTCATGAACCAGAATACACATTGTTTCGCTAGATAAGACCCTTATTCCTCGGTTGGGATCTTTTAGAGCCCTTTGAAACTGCATTTAAACTGCATTTTGGAAGTTCAAACTCGCAGGCACCATTGAAGACCACTATATGGAGATAATTTCTGAAATGGTTTCCTCAAAAAACAAAATTTCTTTATGGCTGACGAAAGACATGAACATCTTGAATGAAAAGGGGGTGAGTACATTATCTGTAAAATTCTGTAAGTGAACTACTCCTTCAATGTTTTTGAACATTAAAGCACAGTAGTCAATTAAGCGTCATCCCCTAGGTGTAACAACCCTAAACATGTCTTAGGTATCAGTTAATATGTAACGTTTAAATGGTTATTGTTTATCTTTTCTGTCTGGTCAGGTGCGTTTTCATTCTGCTCCAGTCCAGTGGAGCCCCTGATGGACAGCTTCATGGTGCAGTGCATGCTGGACAACATCACTGATGCCCTCATTTACTGCATCAGTAAATCGGGTGCCTCGCTACAGCTGCAGTCCCGCCGTCAGGCTCAGCTCCTTCTGCTGCTCTCACACATCAGACACATGAGGTAAATAAGTAAGAAGATAAACACATAATTTCATACACACTACCATTTAAAAAAAAATGCTTATATTATAGTCAAGCATGTTACATTTGCTTTCCTTTTTTGAAAGCAACAAAGGAATGGAGCACTTGTACCGAATGAAATGTAAGAATCGAGTCCCGCTGTATGACCTTTTGCTGGAGATGCTGGACGCCCAGCGATTCCATTCTTCAGGAAAGGTGCAGCGACCGTGGGCACAGAGTGAGAAAGACCCCCGGTCTACACCCACAACCAGCAGCAGCAGCCCCTCCAGAGGTCCTGGAGCCATTCAGCCCAACACTGCCTGTCACGGCCAGAGTCCAGACCCCTGATCCATGTACAATCCAACAACTGAAGAATGTGAAGACTGTGAACCAGTCAGTGCTGTCTAATTGGAATTGAAGTCTCTCCTTGTGCCTTATCACAGTCCACTTTAGATTAAGAAATTAACACATTTAAAAAGTAAAAAGATACTTGTAGAAACCATAGACTGTAAAAAAATATGGACGTAGTGTCCGTGACATCACCCGTAGGTTTCTGAAGAGCATTTCTGAACCTCTTAGTGGGCGGGAGTTGGCCGTCGGCATCTTGGAATCGCACGTCACTCCCGGATAATCGAAAATAGGCAAAGAGGTGGGATGTGGGTGGAGCTGGTTGCTGAAACCACGCCTGCCTAGCGCGATGGTGGTGACAGCAGCGGCAATCCACCTGTCACTCAACTGGCCACGCCCTAAATTATGCAGAAATTTAAGGCTTAATATAATTTAAACGGATGAGTTTTAAAAAAATTCACCCCCCTCACAGTTGACATGAAGGGCAAAATTAGCTATATAGACCAAAACCACTTTTTGTACCAGGCTGTAAACATATTTTTTTCTGCTGTAAAGTTGGGCATTTTAACATGGGGAGTCTATGGGATTGACGCCCTTTTGGAGCCAGTCTCTAGCGGCCAGTCCATGAATTGCAGTTTTAGTCACTTCCATGTTGGCTTCAAGAGGGAGACCGGGAGGTTGCCGCTTGGTAAAAACGGACAGGTTAAGTCTTCAAATACATCTATGGTTATTTGATTTAAAACAATTAGTTTTGGAAGTCAAAGTTAAGTTTGGGATTCAGCAGACATTTTGAAAAAGTGTCAAACTTGTGAAAAAGGGCTCTCGGGCCTTTGTGGTGCACTGAGAGAAAGATTTATGTAGAAGCTGCTAATTCTTCTTTTTTAAATAACCAATCAAGTGACAGCTTTGACATCACAAACTTACTTAAAGGCACAGTATGTAATTTCACCGCTAGAGGGCACATATGCAACACAAACAAAGAAACAAAGGCGTAGTTTGCTGATGCCGTGATTGAGTGTGTCGTCTTCATCCTCACAGCCGATGCCATCTGACGGGACTCGACAGAAATCATGTTCATGGATAAGCTGATGAATTAAAGATTTACTAACGTCACTTTAGTATGAAGCAGGGTGAGGCTGAAAGTCGTGGAAACGGAATGAGTTTGTTAAAGAGCTACTGCTAAGAGACGAGTGCAACACGCTTTTATTATGCCACAGTCCATTGCTTCCGCTTTTTCCGGTCATGCGTATGTGGAGTAAAGCAGTGCTGTTTTATCATACTGGATACATTTGACTGTGTTGAAAGCTTTGTTATAATGTTACTCTGTGCGTTCATCTCCTGTCTAATAAAGCGCATAACATAATAAAGTGTTTTTGGTGTTTCCATGTTTTCTACAAAATAAAACCGGAAATCGAGGATGTATGATGTCACCGGCAGGCGACGCAATGACACGGTCTATTACAGTAGTTAAATTCTTCATTTCTCTGGATTTAAACATTCTTTGAAACATTTGGGATAATGTAAGTCCACAAGTCAACAAAATATATAACACTGTTCTAGTGGTTTTTGGATATTTAAAAAAAAAAAAAACTTACATATTGTGCCTTTAAGCTAAATAAATAGAAAGGAAAGGGAAAAAGACAAGAGAAAGTGGCTTGTACATCTTAAACTAGCATTTCTGCAGGCAAACTACTGAATTGCTTAAACTTTAGTTACCAATGATTATTCAGTTACTATATTAAAAACAGGTGATGTTATATTTACATTCCACAGTCAAATCTGAGCTGTCTCAAGTGTTACTTTAAATCAGGGTTGCCAGGTTTCACAACAAAACCTGGCTGATTGCTACTCAAAACTAGCCCAATCGAATTTCAAGAGGGGATTCCCCACACTGTAAAAAATCAAAAACACAATTTGTTGAGTCATCTTAAAATAATTTGTTACCCTGCTGCCTTAAAATTTTAAGTTCAGTCAACTAAAATAAGTTTAGTCAACTTGAAATGTTAAGTTGTACTAAGTAACAACTTAGATATTTATGTTTGCTAAACTTAACAGATGGGTAAGTAACCCAGCTGCCTTAAAATTTTAAGTTGATTCAGTGTAAATATCTAAGTTGTCACTTAGTATAATTTAACTTTTAAGGTTGAATAAACTTTTTTTGAGTTGACTGAACTTAAAATTTTAAGGCAGCCAGGTTACAAATTATTTTAAGTTGACTCAACAAATTGTTTTTTACAGTGCAGTAAAAATCGTGTTCCGTGGCTAAAAAACACGTTTTTTGGCAGGGTTCCCCTAGTACAGTTTGCATTCCAGGGGCTAAATATAACGTTACTGGGGTCACGTCAACCTGTGGACATGAAAAACAAGCCGCAGCAACAGTATTAAAAGAGTAGTTCACTTCCAGAACAAAAATTTACAGATAATGTACCCCATTGTCATCCAAGATGTTCATGTCTTTCTTTCTTCAGTCGTAAAGAAATTATGTTTTTTGAGGGGAACATTTCAGGAATGTTCTCCATATAGTGGACATCTATGGTGCCCGTGAGTTTGAACTTCCAAAATGCAGTTTAAATGCAGTTTCAAAGGGCTCTAAAAGATCCCAGCCGAGGAATCAGATAAGAAAGGGTCTTATCTAACGAAACGATATACTTTTTAACCTCAAATGCTCATCTTGACTAGCTCTGCCGTGCACGTACTCTGAGTAATCTGGGTCAATACAATTAGACTACATCACTGTTTTACTTGTAAAGGGCGTTTGACTTTCTTTGCATGTTTACTTTGTAAACACTGGTTCCATACTTCTGCAGCGATGTAGGACGATTTTGAAGTTGGAGGAGAAAATGCGTTTTTCGACATACCCTAACTGTACTGACCCGGATTACACATGTGCATGACAGCTAGACAAGACCAGCATTTGAGGTTATTGTTCCTCATTGTTCCTTGGCTGAGATTGTTTAGAGCCCTTTGAAGCTGCATTTAAATGGCATCTTGGAAGTTCAAACTCACAGGCACCATTTAAGTCCACTATGGAAATAATTCCTGAAATGTCTTCCTCTAAAAACAATTTCTTTATGACTGAAGGAAGAAAGACATGAACATCTTGGATGACAACAGGGTGAGTACATTATCTGGACACACCAAGCCGACTTAAAAGAATTAGTGGCGATAAAAATCGACGGTGTTGTCGCCTCGCGTCTGGACCAAAAAGCGGCACTTAAACACACCTCTCAGGCTACAGCTGACTGCAAACTGACATGTGTGTTCTGCGTCTGCGTGAGAAGAATTAGCTGTCTATATGAGGGGTATATAACTGCAGCTTGGAGATCTCCAAATGGGGGTGGGAACTCCAAAACAGGGTGGGCGCTCCAAAATAGGGCGTGGCTTCCTCCTTTTGACAGACAGGCACATGACACGCATGCGCAATTTCTCCCCCAATCCACTTAAAGGGGTCATCGGGTGCTAAGTTCACTTTTTCATGTTGTTTGAACATTAATGTGTGTTGGCAGTGTATGTACAAATCTACCCTATAATGATAAAAATCCATGCATCCTTTCGCCGACGTGAGCCTGACGAGAGCAGACGAGAACACACCAAACAAACTAGACCGACAGACGCGATAGTCAGGTTGGTGTGTGTCTTGGGCTTTAAAGAAATCAAATTCCGCGGGAAAACCGCGGACTTGGCAACACTGCCTTAAATGTAGAACTGAAAAACTTCATATTGTTACATATTTTTCATTTTACTATTATGCATTATAGCAATAACAATTAATTATGTATAATTACAAGCAGCGCTTAATATAATGTAACATAAACACTATAATATAAAGTGTGAAAAAAAAACAACCTCAAAACAGGAGAGATGTTACTCTTGGAACAAATAAAAACAAGAAAATTACGTGGTGTATTCACGCAATCAGCTATATTTATAAATAAAGATCACTGCTCTATTTTTAATACACTAAAATGTCATTTTAACTCAAAAGGGGGAAAATGCTCAGTGATTAGTGGTGACATTAGTGGCATCTTTTTTGTTCAAGGACATCTGCTTATTGGTTGGTTAATATTACAAAATGTTAAATCCTATTTTTGCGGTTTTGAAGTGCTGTAATTGGTTTTATGGCCATGTTAACAGACATGTAGATGCTGATTTTTGTAAGCATTGTGAAGGCTTGACATGAATAACGGCCTATAATCACTGGATGTACGAATTCAATGCAGGAACTTACTGGATTGTAATATTTTTCCTCAAATCTGTGAATGTGTTTGGTCATAGTCCAGTACACTTGTATATTGCATTTATCAGCTATTACATTTGATACCTGAATGTTATGATGTGTACAGTATATGTTTTAATTTTGAAGAACCTAATTGTGGCAATGTTAATTTGGTTTAAGTAATTATAAAGGACAGAGTTAAAAAATGATGATACTTGAACTAAACATAATAGGCAAAATTTATATATATATATATATTAAATGAAAAGATGTGTCTTTATTGTCAGCATTAGCAAACTGTACATACATAAATAGGCATAAACGTTGTAATCATAATGTTTTTGTCACACTGTCATTGTCATAACACACAAATGAAGATACAGTAAGTAGATAACGTAATAAAAAGCACGCATCTCTCATGGAGCTACATCAGTGACTGTTTTACATTTCTGGATGAAAAATAAAAAAAGTGAACTCCATGCCATAAAATAAAAATAAAATTTGAATTGCCATGCAAAATCTTATTTAAATAATATTCAAAATAATTTTTTCTACAATTTTAAATAATAAAAAAATAAAAATAAAACACTTTTCTATAGCCGAAGCAAATCATTTTGGCCATTTTCTTGGACGGTATAAGTGCAGTACCTTATGCTTATGTCAGTGCTATTAAGTACATAATTATATACGATTTCATAGTTTTTCTTCTGTTTCATTAGGACAGAAACGGTTAACCGGTTTGACTGTCCAACGCTAGTCTACATTGCAATGAGTTTTAGTGAGAAATGAAATTAGCAGCAGTAACTGTACAGGAGGGACAGGAACAATCAGCTTTGGCTAACAGTAGTCCATTCTGTGTCCTGCAGTGTAATATGAACCAGATGAAGGCATTAGTAAAGTCTCCTCCTGCTCATACAGGCGGTGGGCCGTTGGTGTAGCGAAGCATGGGATGAAAAGACCGGGCAAAATTGTTCGCGTTGGTGCAACTGTAATCCTGCTCAGTCATGGGCACCAGACAGGTCAGGCCCACTATGAGCAGCAGTAGGAGCTGCAGTGGCAGAGCCGCCCGGAGCACTCGCAGCAGAAAGGGCTGGCAGCGAGCCACAGCAGCGCCACCTTGTGACCCGGAGGAACCAGAGCGAGACGAAACGCAGCCAGAACCGCTGGGCAACCTACAAAACATCATAATACATCAGAATGAACTGATTAATGATAACGACACAGAAATGTTGCACAGATTGTTATTATATATTGTTAACCCAATCTACATCTAAATCTATTCTTACCTGTAAAAATTTGAAATTAAATGAAAAACAATGAAAGAAAATTAGAAATGTTGCCTGGGCAACTAACTAAAGTAAATTTATGTACTAAAATTTCTAAAGCTAAATCTGAAATAAAAATTAAAGCTACATACACTACCAGATTTTTTATGTTTTCTAAAAAGTTTCTTCTGCTCACCAGGCCTGCATTTATTTGATCCAAAGTACAGCAAATACCATAACATTTTTAAATATTTTCACCATTTCAAATAACTGTTTTCTATTTGAATATATTTTTAAATCTTATTTATTCCTGTGATCAAAGCTGAATTTTCAGCATCATTACTCCAATCTTCAGTGTCACACAAGCCTTCAGAAATCATTCTAATATACTGATTTGCTGTTCAAGAAACATTTTTTACTATTATTATTACTAATATTTAAAACAGTTGAGGACATTTTATTCAGGATTCTTTGATGAACAGAAAGATCCAAAGAATTCAGCATTTAACTGAAATGAAAAGTTTTGTAACATTATACACTATAACATTCAAAAACATTTTTTTTGGGAAAGAAATTATAGAAATGAATACTTTTATTTAGCAAGGAAGCGAAAGTGATGATCAAGATATTTATAATGTTACATTTTCATAAATGCTAAATGCTCTTCTGCGAACTTTCTATTCATCAAAGAAACCTAAAAAAATCTACTCAGCTGTTTTCAACATAATAATAAACGTTTTTGAGCAGCAAATCAGAATTTTAAAATGATTTCTGAAGTATCATATGACTGGAGTAATGATGCTAAAAATTCAGCTTTGAAATCACAGGAATAAATGACATTTTAAAATATATTCAAATAGAAAACTGTTATTTTAAATATTTTAAAATTTTAGTGTTTTTGCTGTAATTTGGATGAAATAAATGCAGGCTTGGTGAACATACGAGACTTCTTTAAAAACATTAAAAATCTTACTGTTCAAAAACTTTTGACTGGTAGTGTAGAAATAATGACAAAAACAGATAATAAAATATAAACTTAAATTAAAATATTAAAGTAAATGCTAATTTAAAATATACAAGTAATACTGAAACTAAACTCTTTCAGATTTCACAAACACGATTTTTGGCCTTTTCTCCATCCAAGGACACTTGCATTGACACTTGCATTAAACAAAGGAAATAGATTTTGTTATAGCATCTGTCATATAATAAATTTAGACAGTTTTATGGACAAACTGTAAAGCTTGAATCTTTTGTTTTTGGACAGAATTCACTTCCATATTTGTGCTATAATCACAGACAGTTTCATATTTTGTAAAACTTCATAATATATTTCATTAAGAAGTCACAACAAACATGATATAATGCTTAACAAATCAGCAGTTCATGTGCATTTAAATATGAATATATATGATTTAATCATGGCATTTTAATGTCAATTAAATACCTTGTTAAGCATTACATACATGTTATGCTTGTTAATGTTGTTAATGAAAGGTATTAGAAAGTTTTACACAATATGGCTGCTTTTCTGTATTTTTTTTTTATTTTCACTATAAGGCACATATGAGTGTGAGAGCATCACAATGAATTGTTTGCACAAAAAGAAACAATAAATAAAACTGCAAAAAACAATGAAAGCAACCGAAAATTACATGGCTTGGAAAATGACTACTAAATTTCGGTATTTTCACATGGAGAAAGATGATGGACGCATCAGGAATTTGAACACGTTTTATGTTCAAAGGACACAAAGTTACATCGTCAGACTCAATATTATGTTCCTGGGGAAAATAACACATAAGATTACTAAGAATCCTTGACTAGGAACCAAAACAAATTCATTTCCTAGAACTGAACAACTCATGTGGACTCCCACTGCAGAGGATCTGGCCTCTGATCTGGAATGAGTTCCATCATCCCCCCCTGCGTTCTAAAGCGCGAGAGACAGGTACCTGTGACGTGGAAGTCTGGCTGCGGATCCTGGTTCTGACACACTACATTTGCCTCGTAGCTGTTGTGCAATGAGCAAAAGGGAGGGAGGGGTAAAAGAAAGAAAGAATGTTTCAGTCCAGCAAATAAAGACAAAGCTTGTGGTGACAAGCAGAAACATATAGCCAGGCCATCAGTTTAATCACAAACCAGTAACAACAAAACAAAAGGCGGCAGCAAAATAGGTGGCAATGACAAAAAAAATCTTGTAAGGTGTAAGAAACCTGGCTTTCCACACAGACATCTTCAAACAAATCCACTAAAATTTCCCAATGGCTCGATTTGATTTGTAGCATGTCTGAAAGGTAAAGCCAGTGTTTCTTGTATACATTTCATAAGAAGTAAAATACTTCCAGAGCCACAAATAAATGTCCAAACCAACACATTTACAGGGGGATGAGGACGTGAGCAAATATCACAGGGGATTTTGTCAATGAGGAATACAACATTTTGAAAATCTTCCTCTGTTATAAGCTTAACCGCCTCACTTTAGCAGGACAGTGACCTTCATGCCTGAAATAATATCAAAAAAAGGCAGAGGAGATGCATTACCGATTGTCGTTTAGTGGAAACGCTGACCTCTGAAACAGGACTGACCGATCCAGAAGTTTCTGCGTCATCCGAAACAGACCAGAGGGACGCATCCTGTGATTTGGGTGAAGATCTGAGATTTAGCTTTGAAATGGAGATCCAAGAAAGTCTGATATTCTGAAAAAAAATGAATAATGAATGTGTTTGTAGACTGACCTGTCTGTTCCCAGAAGCCTGGAGCTCTTTTTCTAGCAGTTCCAGGTCGGTGGCCACAGCTTTCAAGAGCAGGCGCAGACGGTTCCCGATGACGTGCACTCTCTCCTGGGCCTCCAGACACTCGCTGCCATGTGCCTGCACCAGCAGCTGCCCCGAGAGCTCCTGCAGACTGTCCACCTTCTGCTCAGTCTCCAACAGCTCCCGCTGGATTTTCTACAGACAAACATGTGTCGGTAAACTTTCAAGGGTAAAATTAAACATCTGTGTTTTAATACATTTTCTTTCCTCCCACATTAAAAAAATTAAAGACCTTTTTGACGATGGATAAACTTAAATTTGCATACTGTGATGCTGAAAAACATACTTTCAAGTAGAGCAGATGGCTTAAAAAGCATGTGAACACCTCAATTCAAATAAAGCCAAATTCTTCCATCTAGATACTACACTGTTTTCAACATACTATGACACTGGTTGCTCTATTCTTCCTCTCTTGTTCTGCATACAGTATAAGGTGAACAGTAGGGCTGCCCTCGACTAAAGATTTTTCTGGTTGACTAGTAGTCGTTCATTTTAAGCATTAGTTAACTAATCACACGTTTATTAATAAACCATTTAAATCCTAATAATGAACGTTCAATTGCCTACATAGCCTGATAAGCGCTCAAGATAAGCGCATAAAGCTTCCAACAGCTCGGCAGAAGTAATGATTATAAATGTGTCAGGGAAAACAGTAAGTAGGCTGCATTAACTTAATAATAATTTATTGATAAATTAGTGCTTTCTTCGTTTTCAGCTAGATGAAGTCGGCGACACTAACTTGTCATCTCTGCAGTAGTGATGCGCCTGAATGCATGTTTCATATGGATTACATAATCTGAGAATTTGTTTTTAATTTGAATTGGATCATTTGAAAGTAGACATTTTGCACGCTCTCTCTCTCTTTGTTAATTTCGGTTAATTTTTACTTTTATTTTGACACGTTCAAGTTCACAGAGACCAAGATGTGAAAGTAAAAGTCCTGTTTACTTTCATTATTTTACAAAAGCACAATGCTTTGTTGTCATCGCGAGTGCACATAAACAAACGTAGAGTCTTTAGAGATTCGAAAGATGTATTACTCTTATCAGAATGACCAAAAATGATGGGGTGTTTTAAGAGCAAATGACTGCACCAGCGCATCTGTCATGCAGTGATTGCGCTACTTTTCAGCTTTCACACACCACACAGATGCTTGAATAGTGTACATTTTTCTGAGTTAACATTAGATTGAGCGGCCATGTAAAGTTGCTACTACTACATATAGATGATAAGTCATACCTGGGGTCGATGAATGATTGCCACATAGACCTGCCGTTAATGATTTGTCCGTTACGGACTGGGTAACTTCGCCTTATCCTGTGAATTTTTTTTTTTTGCGACTAAGCAACTAATACAATTTTGGTCGACCAAGCTTCTTCCCGCTGACTAACGGTTAGTTGACTATTGGGGGGCAGCCCTAGTGAACAGTACACAAAATGCGTATTTAGCCCATATCCATCCATACCAAAAAGCAGTGACCTATTCACAGGTACCTTTAGTGCTCTGTAATGAGCTTGAAGTGTATGGCGATCCAGCCCTGATGCAATCGGGATAATCTCATTTCTCCGGCGGTCGATGTTTTCCAGCCAGAGAAGAAGACCATGACTCAGCTCATGGAACTCCTGTAGAGAAGCAAAAGGTTTTAGTGAGTGACAGAATCTGCCTGCGTGTGTTTATTTTTTATGTATGATACCATCCATTGGTAAGTTTTTTTTTCATGTTTATGAAAGGTGTCTCACCAAGGCCATATTTACTTTTGTAACATTACAACTTTGCTGTCATATTTGATCAATATTATGCATCTTTGCTGAATAAAAGTAGTAATTTGTCGAAAATTAAAAACAACAATAGACTCCAATCTTAAAAGTTATTTTTTTAATCAAATGTAAATTTATGTCTTTATTAGGGCTGCAACTAACGATTATTTTGGCAATCGATTAGTTGGTCGATTATTTTTTCGATTAATCGATTAGTTGGCTTTAAAATTCCAATTTTTATTTTTTTGTCAAGATTACACTATTCCATATTCTGAATGCTATGAAAGCACAGTGCTTAACAATTTATTAGACCACCTGTCGTAATAAAGAGAAAAGACAAATATCTTAAGAAAAGCACACTATAACAAGCATAAAATACAGTGTTTCTGCTCTTTATTCTGCCGTGGCGGTGTTTAGTGTCCCGCCAACAGCAGCAGCAGCAGCAGCGAGCGCAAGTGCCTTCAGCGCAGAGTTCCGCGTTCAAATGCACGCAGTAAGCTTAAGCTGGCCGCAAAGCCTCAGCTAAAGCAATTACCATGAATGTGCCGGGGAAAAAGTAAGGAGATATTCAAAATTATTAATAAACTAGTATTGTCTGAGTCAGCGTCGCAAAGATGAAGTTGACGATCCTGACTCGCCATCTGCTCACTGGACGTGCTTTTAGTGCCTAAATGCATCTTTATGGATTAGGCCTATAGCTAATGAAAGAGTTTTGTTTTCGTTTTGAATTATTTCGTTTTATAGTAGTGAAGTAATAATTTAAGGTAAATTTATTACTCTTACCTTTATGAGCAAAAAAGAAGTTTCACATAGCGCTGGCGCCTCCATGTCCTGCAAAGCGCTTTAGCTTTCACTCTCCGCACAAACGACTGAATATGCGCCTAATAACACACATTTATCTAGGTTAAACGATTAAACTAATATTGTGATATGCTTTAAGTTTTTTATATCTATGGATTTTAATTTAAATCGTGATGACTTGAGAAGGCTAAATTGATCTGTCTGCCGCTAGCCGCTTGGTCGTTACTTTAAAAAAAAAAACAAACTTGAATTTCACAAACAAAACGTGTTCCAGATATATTTCTAAATTAACTTTATAAACTAAAGAAACGAAAATAAATGTAATTACTTCGCTATTAAAAACAACAGCTGTGCAATGGGGAAGAGAAAGAGAAAAAAGACAGGTTCCAGTTGGACTCGGGCCAGTAATTCTGATGAGCTGTCGAGGTTGTTAGGAATTTTTTGGAACGAATATTTGTTTAATAGCCTATTTAACACTTATTTAGGCTACTTTAAATGTATTATTTCTGAGATTTATTTTAGCGTTTTGTAGGCTGCTTGTTCACTGACGGAATTGCTAAAATAAACACGCACGTTTGTTAATAATGTTTAAGCCTCATTTATTTTGATATATATAAAAACGCCGCGCCACCGGCGGTAGTTGGTCCATTACCACCGCGGTGGTAAAAATCTGCCACCGTCACAGCCCTACTTTACAGTTCCTACCCTCCATAAATACGTGCGCTACATGTTGTATTTTAAATCTAAATTTAACATTCAATGACAGATGTTTCAGCACAATGAATGTTTTTGCGCTGAGTATTAATTGTCTCCCTGTCTGTGTTCCAGTCTGACATGCTCATTCAGTAAAGATTTAAACTTAACACAGACTGTCAGAATGGACTTGTATGCATAAATGGAAATGCTTGTGTGAATTTGTGACATTTACAGATAAGAATATGACCGTAATCTGAAAGTTTTCATGCTGAGGATGCAAACGGATCTGTCAAAGCGCCTCTTAGGGCAAGCCATTACGCTATTAGCTTCAAGTTTAAAATAAGGAATTCTCATGTTTTGGGATCACTTAACTCTCCTGCAGCATCTCATATGTTTCCTACACTATTTTTAGATGCATTGTGTCTATAGAAATGCGTCATTCAGTGCTGTAATTTGACGTGATTCTGTGAAGATGTACGTGCACTGTGGGCGGACCGATTAATTGATAATGGGAATCGTTGTCGACCATTTTCATTATCGATAATAATCGATTTTATCGATTAGTTGTTGCAGCCCTAGTCTTTATGTCACATTTTCTTGGTTAAATAAACATTACTTACACTATCAGAAAAAGAAAAACAATTAAATTTTACATGTTTGCATTAACAATGTAATCAATATTCTATTTATTAAAGCCAGGTATGAATTTCATCAAGTTAGTGTTTTTAAGCATTTTACATTTATTCCGAAATAATAATTCCAGTCAGTATAAATTTAAACAATATATTTTATTTGTGAGCTTATGTTCAGCTATTCTTTTTCTTATTTTTTTCTTTATAAGTCTTATTTTGACATAATGAAGTTGTTATATCTAAGTGTGTGAGTTGTTTACTTTTTTAAATTAGTCTTCCCATTAACACCAATATATTGTTCATTTAGACTGATTCGCGAATGCAGAACTCGCAGGAACACAAGAGGTGGGATTTATCGCATGAATCAATCACAGCCGAACATAACCAATCATATCCAATCATATTGTGATGGAGGCTTTGCCTCCTCTCACGTGACTTTCCCCATTCATTCTCAATTACCCCCCACCAAACTCACCACACACTTTAGGGGGTCTGTTAAAACTCATTGAGCTTAGGGGAGGTGAGAGAGATGCAGACTCCTGCTATGACTTTACCTGCTGGTGTTACTCTTTGACAATATTTCTTTAGAAAAACTAGTGATTTATACATTGTTTAATGTCATATTTTGTCATATTGGCGTGGTTCTATTTTTGTACTATGATTTTCTTCTCATCCAATATTTTGAGGAGGCACTGCCTCCCCGGTGTACATGTAGGTGCTGTTTGTGCATGTACCTGGCACTGCATCAGAGCATCCTGAAGTGCTGTTCTCCAATCCTTAAGTGATTTTCCCAGTTGATCCCAGCGTGAGTTCATCTCCTTCAGTTTCGCTTTTAGATCTTGGCTCTCCTCTGAGTCTGACTGGAGGAGTGTAACACTATTTAAGTTGATGGACAATACTTTGGACTTATAGGAATCCATTGCCTTCTGTAACTCCTGTTGAGACACAAAAGTGAAGCGTTTGTGTTACAAAACTGTGTGTTTGTTTTCGAGATTGCATTGTGTTACCAAGAAATTATGTGTATTTATGTGCAAATAGTATAATAAGGAAATAGTTGTGTTTCATCAGGTCTTGAATTGTTAAGTCGCTGTGAAAGCAAGGCTCACTTATAGCCTTTGGACTGTATACACGTGTTTTAGTTTGTGTGCAAGTAAAAATAACTGGTGAAATCAGATGCTCCAGGAATTGAACTCTGTATGTAGGTCAGCGGGATGAAGGATATCCTCTAGTTTATTTTCATTGCTGACATCCTGCCCACTTTGAAATGTCAGTGTGTGTGTGAGCAAGACTTGTTTTACAGTGTAGACATGTGAGCAACCCACACATGGAGCTGCCAATGCCAGATGTATCTGTTTATAGCCTAGGCATGGTGAACTCTTATATTTACAATAATATGAAGTGCATTTGTACTTTCACCAATAAAGCAGATGAAAGAAATCTAAATTTCAATTTAGATAAGTTGACTGTATGCCAATGAGTAAGGCTAACTGACCTTGGGTCCTGTTGGTATTTCTAATGGGGTTTTAAAATAGCAGTTTTCGATTTATGTTGTAGAATGGGAAAGTACCTGTAAGTACTGTTAACCACAGACCTTACCTATAAATCAAAAACAGCTTTTTTAAAAACCCATTAGTTATTCCAGAGGGAATCCATAGCAAAATAGCCTTTGCGTTGGTTCATGACTAAACAGCCTGATTAAACCTGTAACAAGGTTATCTGACAATAACGTTGCTGGATATATTGAAATGTTTATCATCCATGGTTTAAATATTTTAATTTTCCTTTGGGTCTTAGAACTATAATCAGAACAGCTCTGTAAATCTCATTTGTGGTGGCTAAAGTCAGTTGTGCAGGCCATTAACAGCATTAGAAAGGAAACACTAAATCACTAAACACAAATTCATAAGTACAACTGTTATTGTGAACCAAGTAGGCAACACAAACCTTGAGTTTTCTAATTCTCTGCTCAATAATGTGTATATCCGCACTGAGATCTTTCCCTCTCAGTTCTTCTAACTCCGCCTCGGCCTGGTTGAGCCACGCCTCCATGGCGTCCAGGTCAGAGGTCATCTTTTGCCACAGCACAAGGTCTTCTCTCTCTTTGCGATCTGAATCAGCAGACTGGGCCTGGATCAGCTCCCAGCGCTCAATGACACCTGAAATATGACAATTATCACCATAGCATCAAATTCAAATATACACGTGTACTCAGCAGCTTTTAGCGTTTCTGCACTGGACTAACCTGTGCTCTGTGTCTCTGTGTTATTAGGGTTGCTCAGGCCTGAGAGGTTGTCCTCATCTTCTTCCAGCTCCCCCTCAACCCTCTTGACCGCTTTCAGACTGCCGCGGCAATCATCCATTAGCCGCATCTGTGCAGAGCGAAGAAACAAATCAAGCTTCTCTAATTACATGGAGACATACCGCCACACCAGGCTAAACTGTCTGAGCGGCACACTGAATCTGTACTCACGTAGCCCATGTAAGAGGTGTCGTGGCCACCCATAGTGCCATCTGTTTGCTGGAGGTTGTAGCGGCTGTCCATTATATTGTCCAACAATCGAACTGCTTCACCTACAGGAATTAATGTATTGATTAACATGGGATGTCACATGACCATTCTGAATAAAGTCATTCTGTGATCACAATGTGAGTTTATTAGGAGTTTTGTAAAGCTTTAAAACATTTTAGGTTTTAATCATGTTATTCACTGAAAATAGAATGTGAATAATTTACAGAAAATTCATTTATTTTATATGTAACATTTTCAGTTAAAACAGTGAATCATGAGTATCAATGTCAGTGTTGACTGTTACATGTTAGAATGAATAGGTGCTTGATCCATGCAGTGGTCCTGTCAAAACAGTGTAACTTGTGGCATGCATGTGCTTCCAACAATATGGCAACATGACATGAGATCTGTTTTTCAAAAGTTACATCCCCTTATACAGTTAAACTCAAAAGTTTACATACACCTTGGAGAATCTGCAAAATGTTAATTTTACCAAAATAAGAGGGATCATACAAAATACATATTAATTTGTTATTTTATCTGACCTGAATAAGATATTTCACATAAAAGACATTTACATATAGTCCACAAGAGTATAATAATAATAAAATAATACAAAATAATAGTTGAATTTATAAAAATGACCCTGTTCAAAAGTTTACTTTTTTTTGTTGATAGTGATAGTTGTTCCGGAGTTCCTTGTTTGTCCCGAACAATTAAACTGCCCGTTGTTCTTCAGAAAAATCCTTCAGGTCCCACAAATTCTTTGGTTTTTCAGCATTTTTAACCCTTTCCAATATGATTTTGATTTTTCCAATATGACTATGATTTTGAGATCCACCTTTTCACTCTTAGGACAAGCCAGGGGTGTAAACTGAATGAAAATGTGTACATTTTTCTTATTTTGATTATATATATATATATATATATGTGTGTGTGTGTAATATCATAATTTTTAGTTAGTACTGCCCTTTTGAAGCTACAGAAGATATTTACATTTTTCCCAGAAGATAAAGTAAGTTAAATTTACCTTAAATGTATTTACATTTAATCTTCAAATTCCAAAAGGTTTCACTCCCTGGCTCTTAATTCATCGTGTTTCCTTTTGAAGCATCAATGAGTGTCTGAACCTTCTGTAATAGTTGCATATAAGTCCCTCAGTTGTCCTCAGTGTGAAAAGATGGATCTTAATATCATACAGTCATTGTTGGAAAGAGTTCAAATACACAAAAATGCTGAAAAACTAAAGAATTCATGGGACCTCAAAGATTTTTCTGAAGAACAGCGGACAGCTTAACTGTTTAAAGGAAACAAGAGACTTATGAACAACTATTACTAAACAAAAAATACAGCTGTGGATCATTCATTTTAGGAACACAGTATTAAGAATCAAGAGGATATAAACTTGACCAGGATCATATATAGAAATTAACTATAACTATTATTTTCTCTCGTGGACTATACGTAAATGTCTTTTATGTGAAATATCTTATTCAGGTCAGTACTAAATAAAAATAGCATGCATTTTGTATGATGCCTCTTACTGAATTATTTTGGTAAAATAATTAACATTTTGCAAATTTTGCAACTTTTGATTTCAACTGTATTTTTTTTAAATGCATTCTTGGTGAGCACAAGAAACTTTAAGAAACTCAAAAATCTTACCAAAACAAAACTTTTGAAAGGTAGTGTAGGTAGTAAATTTGCAAAACAAATAATTGCAATAATTTTTCTTTCTGGGTTGTAGTTCTTTTTCCATTTATTCTGCTCTACATACATATGGAATACAACAAACATTGGGATTTACTATACGCCTTTGGGATCTGGTCACCAGATTTAATGAAGAACGTCTCATGAACTATTTCCACTGGACTACACTTGGAATCTCTTGTTTTTCTCATAAAATTCTAAACTTAATTCTCTTTTGGTTTATTTTCATGAAGGTGCTTTAAAACATTATGTTCCTCTTCTTTACCATTGTTTGATTTGTGAAAGCCTTCAACGTTGGAAAACGATTTGTTAGAATGTTTGCCATGCCTTTTTTTAGAATCCATGCAATAATGCAATTCATGCAATATGATACAGTAGCATGCAGTGCAGTTTAGTATTAATTTAGCATGCCACAACTTATTGCCTACCAGAGGATGACCTCAATGTGTTTTCTGTTAGTTTTATATAAGCTTCAGGACTCTCAGGAATCACTACGTCTGTGGAAAAATAGATACACAATAAAAGATACCAGCCGTTTACAGAAAAGACCTGCTTAGGGTGGTGGACACTCAGTTGGAGTATTATCTCATGAACATCTTTCCAGGCAAGCACACTCACCTGTAAGTGCTGCAGTGGCCAAACACAATAGCTCCTCATCCTCATCTTTCTGTCTGCTCCGCTGCGTTGCCATGGTATGGCCCATGGGCTCCAGGTCATAGTCGTGGTCCCATTCCAGAGGAATGGAGTCTACACTGGCTGGGGTGTCCCGGCCAGAGTCGTTTGTGTGAACAGGAGCGGTTCCAGCTGAAGATGGTCTGCTAGATGTCTGGGGCATGGCACCATCCTCACCCCACTGAAGGTCTGAGAAGTCACCTGACTCGAATTCACGATCTGAGCCTTCACACTCATCATCGGTTAGCTTTGAATGAGAGGTAGCATAAAAGTTAGAGCCGCCTTTACACAGGCAACGCAAAAGCTGAGACATAAACAAGAATGCATGCATGTCTGAATTTGTGTCTTACAGGCAGGCGTGTGAGTTTCCTGTAGTAGCGCTCCACCCGACCAAACACCTCCCTACAGTATCTCTGCAACTCATCCAGCTCCTCCTCTATGACAGCAGCATCCAGGGGCTCGCTCTTCTCCATCAGCACCTCCCCCTGCCCAAACACACTCTCCATCTTTCCCATGTTCAAACTGATCTCCTGCTGGAACGCCTGGGATGCACAAGTGTTCACAAGTAAAGTGACGAGTAAGTGATATACAATGTAAGTGATGTCTCTTACTGAAAAACGTATGAGAAAACCCATGTAAGATTACGTTATTTAAAAAATCCACTGTTTTACACACTTTTTGGCCTTTAAGAGTAAATGTTCTACAGAACATGTAAATATAATTTTGCATAAGCATTTCCCAGGTCTGGTTTATGAAATTTAATTTTCGAGCATTTATTCTGACAGGACAGTACAAGGACAGACAGGAAATAATGGGAGAGGACAGGATTAGGACTGAGACTCATAAAGCACTGCTGCAGTGCTACATGCTCATATTTTTTTCAAAATGTAAATTATTCATGTATGCTCACACAGCTCTTACCTTTAGTTGTCTGATCTTGGCCTGAACGTCACACTCTGAGAAATGCTCGATGTTGGTGAGCTGCAGGTCCATCTCGGTCAGCCATACCAGAATACCATCTCGGGCTGTCTCAAACTCTTCTCGCTGGCTAATGAAATGCTGCAGGACAAAAGAAGGACAAGTCAATTAATAATGTTGCCTCTCTACGTAGGTTCTGAATCAACAGTGATTCCTACACTTCTGAAATGGGATGCACAGTATTACTGGACGGATATCGGAATCAGCCAATAATTGCTTTAAAGGGGTCATCGGATGCCCATTCTCCACAAGTTGATATGATTCTTTAGGGTCTTAATGAAAAGTCTCTAATATACTTTGATTAAAAATTCTCAATGGTTTTGTAATACAACACCCTTTTTACCTTGTCAAAATCATCTCATTCTAAGGGGTTGTTCCTTTAAATGCAAATGAGCTCTGCTCACCCCGCCCCTCGCTTCTCTCTGTGGAATGACGATCTTGTTTACTTTAGCCGCATTTAGCTGCATTTAGCTAAACTTCCTAACTACCACGTTATAAGGAAAGGCGATTGCAAAGATTCATAAAAAAACGCTTATACACACTTCTGCTCTAAGTGAAGCTGGATCATGAATGATTCGTGTGAACATAGACAGATATATGTAGATCGGGAGGCGCATTCCCTTCACAGACAAATGTAATCCACTGCATCTTCAGAGGCTCAGATGTCGGGAGTAAATGACGACCACTATGTTCATTATTACATCCAGCAACACAACACCTCAATCGCTCAATCAGAGATATTCTTGTCTAACTTACATCCCTGCTTTGGCATGAAACAAGGAAAGTTATTGGACTGTGACAGCTGGTCTGAGGTAAGACGCTCATGTCAATCAACTATCGTGGGAGCGGCCTCTGTCGGTGTGACGGCACGATTTGAAAAAGGGGATATTATTTTTACAGATTAATTAAAAACCACTGCATGGATTTTTATCATTATTGGGTAGATTTGTACATACACTGCCAACACACATTAATGTTCAAACAACATGAAAAAAGTGAAGTCTTGCAGATATCAGGAATAACAAGTGCTCAGGGTGTGCTAGCGATTAGATCACGTCAGCAGTGTGGATCATTCTTAAAGTAAAGTTTTGCCTGAATGATGATTAGATTCACTGTTTTGGATCACTGCATTTAATCTGAGAATGCACGTACAGAATGACGCATCCTGTGTGTGATAGAGTAAACAGTAATAGCATCTGCAGTGGCAGCAGCAGCAGCCTCCCCCAGGTCCTAATGCCCAGAGTTTTAATTCCGTAGAGAGCGCTGTTGGCCTACTTCTAATAAAATTAAAGTAAAATACACAAATAACATTTAGACAGTGTTTCTGATTAAATAAAGCAATAATTGATGTCAATAAAATCATATGTTTTGATTTAAAGGTCAGAATACATAGCTTACATATAAAAAAAAACAAAAAACATAACATTTGTAAATAGAATTAAATTGTATATATACTGATTTATTCATTAATGTATAATATGTTACATTTTTTAAAACAAATTATGAGTTTTAAAAGATTTTTTGAATTTTTGCAGCTGTTTAAAATGTTAAATCTTAAAATAAAATGTTAAGGTTACCACTGCATTTTTCTGAGGGGGAAAAACAAATGCAGTGATTGATATATATATTTTTTATAGTTATTTTCAAAGCTTTAGTGTACTGTAATTATAAAAGGACTTTATTATTGTTTATATAATTCTAACAAATCTTGTTAAAAACGAACCAAAATGAAAAATAATTTGCTTATAGTTTCCGCACAGGAGAGACTTCGTGTTGTCTCCAGACAAAAGGAAATATATTGGTATCGGCATCAGCTATTAACCAAAATGAGTTGAAAAATATCGGCATATCGGATATCGGCAAAATCCAATATTGTGCATCCTTAGTTCTGAATATATAACTGTATATGCGGTGAGTCATTACTTCAGTCTTTAGTATCACGTGATTCTTCAGAAATCATTATAAAATGCTGTTTTGGTTAATTTCCTATTATTATCATCGATGTTGAAAATATTTGTGCTGCTTAATATTTTAGTGAAAACCATAAATGTTTTTATTTTTTTCTGAATTCTTTGTTAAATGGAAAGTTCAGAGCAGCATTTATTTAAAAATAGACACCTTTTGTAACACAATAAATGTCTTCAATGTCACTTTTGATCAATTTAATGTCCATGCTGAATTGTTTTTTTAAATTTCTTTAAAAAACTGTAGATACCAAACTCTTGAACGATGTATATAACACATAACGGATAATGTATTACCTTGAGTCTGCGCAAGATGGCAGCTACTCTCCTCTGTAGTATATCCCAGCGTCGGTTCCCATCATGCACCATTTGTCTTAGACGGCAGGAGGAGTCTGTGCGGTTCTCACGTGCCAGCCTTCGATACTGTTTATTGATCAGCTCCAGCTGGGTCAAAAACTCCTGTACCTGTCTCTGAAACGCCTATGATGCAAATAACACCATTACACTGTGCAAACAAAATCTTAAATTCACACACAAACTGGAAAAACTGAAAACTACACCGTGGTTAAATGCATGTTTAAAAGAAATCATGAATTAGCATTTGTTTCAGTTATCAACAACACTTTACAAATTATAAAAGACTAAAGGCTAAAGTAGACTAGACTGTCACCACTGGATGCCAGCAGTGATCCTTTTGTTTCTTTCTTTTTGTATCCAGGCCCTATTCACAACTATCCTCTTGACTCACTATCTCAACTTTATTAACTCTCTCTGTGGATTTCTGAATACCTCAAACTTCTTGAGCTCCTCTTTAGCGACGGTGTACAGCACTCCAGAGGAGTTGGGCAGGGCTGCTGTCCTCTCTGACACTTTCAACCACTCTTCAAATCGGGAATAATCATCCAGAAACTTCTGCCACAACCTCCACGTCTCCTCAATCCTGCAAAAACACACACAGTGAGTTTCAAACACATACACAGTCCAGAACATCTACTTTGAAATATAATTGTACATCGTCCAGGGGGCTTACTAAAAATACTTCATTTTAAAAAGACAGCTGTTAAACAGTTCATTACGTGCTGAAGTCAACTCTGATTTAACCTGAATACACGGAGTCAGCTGGCATGACACATGCTTTCACACCTGTTCCTCTAATGACCTGGTTCAACTTTACTACACTTTTTTTCTTACCTTTACAGAACTTTTTAGTGTACTTTTACACAAAAAAACAATGTGTACATTTTCCTGTGCATCAATTTCTTTATAAATCACACACAAACACACTCACTTGAGCCTTCTCTCCATTGCAACAGCACAAATGTTTCTCCAGCGGCGATCGAGGCCACGTGTGGCCTGCTGGATGGATTCACACTCGGTCTCCGTGGCACAGGCGTCACAGTCGTGCAGCAGCACCTCACACAGGTTCAGCACTGACGCCACACCCGTGCTGTGCTTCTCGATGTCACGCTGCAGATCCTGCATAGAGACAGTGGACATCTACTGAGCTTCTCACGACATCTGACATTTTGATCATTTTGATCATTTTGGCAGTTTCACTTCAGTTTATTAGGCAGAAGAGCTTGTGGTCATGCATTTCTCTACAGATGTGTTTCATCTTGTTGCATCATCAGTTCTAAAAATGTTTGGCTAACATTGCTTCTCTACAACGATAAATTGTCTCTGATGCAGAAAGAGATATGTGCTGGCTGTTGCTGGGTAAAGTGAGGATACATTGTGATACTAAAACAGTAAGTGGGTCAGTGGCTGAGCCAGATGAGGTTCAGTTTTTATTTTGACTTTTCACCAGGGCTTATTTCACTTGCAGAGATTTAATTACTCTTTAATACTAGTTCTCAATATATGCCAAGAAATGTTTGTGCACTTATGCAAAATTACGTGTTTATTGAGATTTAATAAGCTTTACTATACTGACAGACTTTTATGTGATTATTAATGTCTTTTCTGTGTGGGTTACCTGTTGCTGGTTAAGTTTTCTTTGGATCTCATGTGAGTCACAGGTTTCGTAGACAATGGGTCGTGATAGTTCAGTCTCGATGTGTGCCAGCCAGGAGCGCAGACTGCTCATGTTCTTATCGAGCTGTTGCACGGCCACCAGTGTCTCCCGCAACTTCTTTACCCTATAGACCCCAGAGACAAAGAGACAGAGTAAAGAGATTGTATAGCAGTCACATTCTGCGAAAAGTGCAAATACAATGTAAGTGTAATTAGGTTATATAAACAGGGACTGTGCAGTGCAAACATCTTTCATGCTTAGTCAAAGAAACTTGAGATCGAAATGAAATTTGCCTTTTGGGAACAAATATATTCAAGTAAATATGGGATGTGCTCATCATTAATTTTCTTTATGAATGTCTTTGTTGAAGTCATATTTTGATTAGGAAAACTTTACTGGATTTCAGCAATGTGGCATTTTAAGTTTTAAAGTTAGACATCGCCCAAAACATTGACAAAATACATCTGAGTTAATTATTGTAAATATAAATGTATTATTATTTTTTTAAAGTTAGTATTATAATTGAAAATTAATTGAAAAAAACAGTAAAGAAAAAACATACGTCATGATATGGTATGATATAATATCAATTAATCTCATTTCAGTGCAAATATAAAAAAAGTTTACATATGTAAGAGCTAGGGCTGCCCCTTAATAGTCGACTAACTGTTAGTCGCCGTGAAGAGGCTTGGTCGACCAAATTTTATTAGTTGCTTAGTCACAGAAAAAAATAAAAAAATTCACAGGAAGTGGCGAAGTCACACAGTCTGTGACGGACAGATTAACGGCTGGTCTATGTGGTAATACAATACATCGGGCAGACATCTAAACACTCACCTATCTTTTATCGACCTCAAATATGGCTTAATCATCTGAAATACTGTATGTAAGTAGTAGCAACTTTACATGGCCTGTCAATCTAATGTTAACATAGAAAAATGTGCGTTATTCAAGTATCTGTGTGGAAACTGAATAGTAGCGCACTCACTGCATGACAGATGGAGCGAACGGTGTGGTCACTTGCTCTTAAAATACTCCACTCTTGGTCATACAGATAAGATTAATACATCTTTTGAATCTGAAAAGCTCTACGTTTATTTGTGTGTACTCAGAATAACAATGAAACGCTTTTGTAAAATAATGAAACCAAACACGAAACACATGATAAGTAAAGGTAGAATGCAATCCAGTGGTGTCAGCTTCCTAGAAATCCTGAATGTGCCTAAAAATACAGAATCACATGCTTAATGCTGTGCCACTGACACACTCACACATACCAGCATAGCATGTTTCAGCTGTGCAACCATTCCAGATCTAGATCTAAGAAAAAATGTCTTATCTCAGACTGGATATAAAGCAAAGAGCACAGATTCAAAGTGGACATGTTTCAACTTCAGCTAACTTTGATTAAAACTTTAGTGTATGCTGTAGGCAGTTAGCCAAAACATAGATACAGTTTGACCTGGTGAGATAAAGCCCTCATGTAAACCTGGTATGTGAACGGTTTAGTGTGACTGTGCTTCAAGCTACATTCCTACAGCACAAAGACACACTGAAACTTAAGCCACCACAACAATAACAAGGTCAACAAATGCAGCATGGAATAGCTTTTGTTGCATTTAACAAACTGAGATTATCAATTAAACTATCTGGACAATCACATATGTGGAGAGAAGCTATGACAGCTTCACTTAAAACTCTCACATTTTACCCACATAAACTAATTAAAACTACATTTCAGACACTTCGCCATAAGACATGTCTAAGGATGACAGAAAATACCACAATACATGGAAATTTCCAGCACTGCATTAAATTAAATTGCATTAAAATAGAATCTGTAATTTGTAAATGATAAGCGGATAAATGTTTTCCTGCCTGTTAATGTCGCAGTCACACTCTGGCAGATCTGAGTCCTGTCCAGGGCTTCCTGCCATGTTATCAGTGCCCATATCCAGCACCATTGGGCCTAATCTTCTCAATCAAGTATCCCAGAAGAAAGAAAAACTTCCAGCCTGTAAAAATCCCCCTTCTCTTTCGTCTCAACAACAAAGTGTCCAGGCTTTCTCTAGTCTCCTGGTTAGTGTGGGGTGTCTAAGCATGTGTGTGAACTCAAGTGCAGGCATGAGCAGCTGGGAGTGACAAATACTGCTGTGGCTAAAATAAGACAACAGTCATTAGCATGTGCTGATCAGAGGACTGGAATGTGTGTGTCTGTCATTATTCTTATAAACAAACACTGAAGAAAATATTTGTGACATGTGCTGGCAAAATGAGTCGCAATGAGCATATTTTCAAAAATGAATTATTTGTATTATTCTATTAAAAGACCTTCAAAATGATGCATGAATGACTGAGCTACACCCAGTAGCCATTTAAAGCACACCCGCCTTGAGAAGAATCTCTCAAGTTAGTTCTTTAATTGAATACAATAAAAGCATGTTAGTCTACTACGCTTTTCTATAACCTTCGAGGGAAAAATCAAGACAGCAGCTGATGCACAAAGCTAATGCACATGAGTGAGAGTGTGAGAGAGGGGATAACACTCTCACACATTGGCCACAGTGAAATCAACACCACACGTGTGAGATGCTTTCAGTCCTGACTGCAGGCAACTCGACTTTACCAGTCATATCCAGAGACACCATGGTGTCATGTTTAAGATGCTGGTGCAAAATATTTCCTTCCCACCCAGAGGCCATGAGCACAAATAACATGCTCAGTTCATTGCCCTATTTCTGTAGAAGATCTGACTGATCTTTTAGGAAATTTAGTTTTGTATTTCTGAAAAAAAAAATCTATATTGTTTTATAAAAGACACATAAAAGGCACAACTACTGTAATTGTAAATGTACAACAGTTGTAAAGCTTTGATCTGACAACGCCACCTACAATGTCATGCAATATCATTTGAGAGACTCACCTAGCTTCTATAAGGTCAAGCAGATGCTGCCAGCGCTCATTGACTTTGCTGAGCTTGTATTGGATTTCGGCAGCTTTGCTTTCATGGCTGGCCTGAGCCAGTCTCTCCCCCATCTGTTCCAGCTGATGCTTGTTCTCCTGGGCCACTGATATCTCTTCCTGATAGTCCTGATAACAAAGGGATTGCACGTTTGCTCAGCTGAATATTCCTAAAACTTTGGGGAGATTGTGTTTCACATATTCGCTAAAATATATCTGACATATTTTGCAGTTAAAAAAAAAACTAGAATCCATCCTGAATTATCAAATATATATTTTACCTTTTACCAGAGTTCAATTGGATGATTTCATAGGAATCAAATATGTTATGAGCGTGTGTTAATTTCACCTTCTTGAGTTTCTCAATCATCTCCTCAATGCTGATGTCGCCGTTCTGTGAGACCTTGCTCTCCATTTGTGTGAGCCACTCACACAGCTCTTTGTTCTTCTCATTGAACACAGCCCACTCGTTCAGCCTCTCGCTCACTTGCTGTCTGCGCAGGGAGAGCTACAGAAATGACAGACAATGATCAATTACACCACGGGTTCACGGAGTACAGAGTACAGTTAAAGGAAGGACATGGCGGACAGTGAGAGAAGGTGCCAAAAGGTTGGTGAGCAAAATGAGGAAAGGAAGATGTCAGATGGACAGGTAATAATTTAGTCTCTGTAATGTCATGCACCTTCCTTTTTCTCATGGTCGTTCCTTACTAAGAAACATCAGGGATTAGGAGGTACATTATCAATATAATTCTTTAAAACTTTGTGTGTGTGTGTGTGTGTGTACCTGGTGACAGGTCTCCTCCCACTGTCTCTGGAGTAATACGAGTCTCTCCAGTAGGACTGTGAGGTCATCAGCACTGAGGCCGCTGGAAAGAGACTCCCTCAGAATAAACAGCCCAGCTACATCATCAGCCCAGCCTTCAATACTGCTCTCCAATTCCTATCACACACACAAACACATACATCCATGAACACATCATAAAATAAAATAAAATGTTTAAACTTTAAACTGCTGAAAATAAAATCTAAACCTAACAAATAAACAAACAAAATTTAAGACTTAAAAATAAAATAAAAACACAATAAATAAAATAAAAATACAATAAATAATAATATAATATAATACATTAATAAAATGCAGTAAAATTAATATAACTATAATGTAACTGCTGAAAATAAAATGTAAGTTTATTTAAATTTACATTTTAATTTTGGATTTAAAACAACTAAATATAAAAAAATCATGTAAATGTAAAATTCAACGGAGTTCAACTGTAATTTCTGACGAATTAAGCAAAAGTGAAAAAAAACTGAAAGACAATTTAAAACAAATAAAAATTAAATTAAAAGTTTAAATTTAATAATTTAAACTTCAGTTCAAAAGGTAGCTAGTGAAAATAAAGTTTTATGATTTAAAATAAATAATTAAATGAACAAAAAATGTTTGAAAAAAAGGAAAGGAAAAATAAAATAACTTAAGTAATAATGTACTGTAATAATGTAAGATTTAAATAAAATATAAAATAAAATAAAATAAAATGTTTCAATTGCAAATGTTGTAAAAACATGTAATAAATATATAAATGAGTAAATAATGTAAAAATATAAAAAATAAAAAAAATAACTTTAACCATACCTTCACTAAACCAACAAACAAAATGTAAGACTTTAAAATAACAACATGTAAAAATATGTAAAAAATTTTGAAACTAAAATTTTAGGACAAAGTGTTGGATTTAAAATAAACAAAACCATGTAAAATGTAAAAATTAAATAATTAAAATTCAAACTAATTGCTGAAACAAATTTTAAATTAAAGTTAAACTTAATAAATTAAAAATTTAATTCAACAGGTAACTACTGAAAATAAAGTTTTAGGATGTAAAATAAATAATTAAGGAAATGTTGAAAAGAAAAAAATGAATAAATAAATAAAGCAAAAATAAAAAGTTAAATAAATAAAAATTACCTTAACCATACCTCTACTAAACCAACAAACAAAAATTAAGATTTAAAAATAATAAAATGTAAAAAAAAATGTAAAAAATACATAAATAAAAATAAATAAATAATAAGTTTAAAAAGTAAAAATAAAAATGTAAGATTTATGTAAGATTTAACAATAGTAAAATAAAAAAAATATTGACAGACTGCTGGTTACATTTATCTAAAACAGAAGAATACTGACTCCACATATTCCTCCCCTCACACACAGTAACACAATTAAAGCACCATAATTGCATCTGTATTGATATTTGTTGACATCTCCGCTAGCATTCACAGCGAGTTACACTGTATAATCCTAATATAGAGATGGTATGTGTCACAGATAACAACTGTCGACAAGACATTAACCACACAATAAACGCATAAGAGATCGAGAAATTACAAAAATGGAAAAAGCTACCATTACTCTGCTTTTTTTGCTGCTGCATAAGCACTTCTTTTTAAACCTCAGCGTCTCTGCTAACATGTATGATTTAGCATGATTAGCATGCAACTCAACTTCCTTCCCTCAGGCAAAGTTAAAGAGACACTTGCTGAGAGTCCAACTCACAGACACCAGAGTAGGTTGATGTTACTCTCACACACCTTCTGCAACACTGCACACTCCAGCAACATCACGTGTCAAAAACCAACCCTCTCTTGCAAATAAAAAATTCATCAGGGCATCACACACACACATTCTACGAGAAGCATGCAAGGTTATTATTTATGCAGTGCTTGACTGCACAAGCCAATAATTATCTGGACTATTGAGATACTGTTGCTTTACCACTGTAAATCTGGTCAGAAAATAGTGTTAAATGCAGGACAAAAGATGAGTCAAATTTTGTTTATGTACCTTGCAGCGAATCTGTTCTGTGTGCAGCTCCTCGTGGTGGTCGGGTAAAGGCACGGAGAGCTTTTGCTTAAAGTCCCTCAGCTTCTCATGTGATGCAGCAATTCCTTTTTCACACTGATCCCAGTCCTGCACACACAGCCAGAAAGAAAAAACTGTGAAATCATGAGAGATGATAAAGATGTCTATGCCACTCTGCACCAATTTGCGTAATATATGCAATTATGTATCTAACTAAGCAATTTGTAAGCTCTAATGCAACATCCTTAAACACTCAAGGAAAAGTCAGAGATGTTCATATTTTTAATCAGGAACGTAAGAGCACGTCGTATGTATCCAATTCTTTACTTAAACGTGGTCAGAGCAAAGGGTCATGGTCTTGAGACACAAGAGAGACAGATTATCATGCAGAGATAAAGCAGTGAGGTACCTTCTATCACGTCATCCGAGAAAATGAGGGATGTGGAAGAGAGAGGAAGAGAGAGACAGAGGCCGAAGGAAAGAGAAGCCATTTTCCTTTGCAATCCAAAATTGTTGTCTGTGCCCAAGTGTGCTGCGTCAAAATGGAGCGGACGACTGGCTATCCCTGCTGCCCTGTGTTGGCAGCGCAGCACCGCTCGGACTCCCTCCCGCGTCCTGTCTCCTACAGTACTGTAGATATTTCTCTCGCCTTCAGCTGCCTCTTTCTCCCGTTCTCTCTCTTTCATCCCCCTCACACGCACACACAAAACACATCACACGCTCTCTCACTCGCGTTATGCTAGCTCGCCTCTATTTGCTCTGTAAGGTCAGATGCAAAGTTCCTCACTGTCTCTCTTTCTCTCAAACTTTGGATGTGAGATCCCTGCAGAGTGTTTGCTTCATATATTTGATTTTTTAGACAACAATTCAGTTATGTTTCTCTATTTCCGATATTTGTAATTCAAAATGGCTTTCAGAGCAATGAACAATGCCTTGATTTCACTTAAACAAAATAGCCAAAACTATTTAAATACCAAAACAATCTGACCCTGAAAGTTCGACTATAAATCCTAAACCCTAACAACAGTAAAAATAACCACAAAACACTGTCTCAAATACAATATAATCTCCAACAATGAAATGGCATGCCATATACACTACCATTCAAAATTTTGGGATCAGTAAGATTTTTAACGTTTTTTAAGGAAGTCTTTTATGCTCATCAAAGTTCCATTTATTTGAGCTAAAATACTGGAAGAATATGAAATATTACAGCAATTTAAAATAACAGTTTTCTTTTTTAATAAACCTTAAAACATAATTTATTTCTGTGATGCAAAGCTGAATTTTCAGCATCATATTCTAGTCTTCAGTGTCACATGATCCTTCAGATATCATTCTATGATTTATTATCAATTTTGTAAACAGTTGTGCTGCTTCGTATTTTTTTGGAACCTGTGATACTTTTTTTTTTTTATATTTTGATAAATAAAACGTTAAAAAACAGCATTCATTCAAAATAGAACTCTTTTCTAACAATATATGTCTTTACTATTACTTTTTCTCAATTTAAAACATCCTTGCTGAATAAAAGTATTAATTTCTTTCAAAGAAAAAAAAAAAAAATTACTGACTCAAAACTTTGAACAGTAGTGTATATTGTTACAAAAGATTTCTATTTTAAATAAATGCTGCTCTTTTTAACGTTTTATTTATCAAAGAATCCTGAAAAAAGCATCACAGGTTCCAATAAAATATTAAGCAGCACAACTGTTTCTAACATTAGTAATAAATCAGCATATTAGAATGATTTCTGAAGGACCATGTGACACTGAAGACTGGAGTAATGATGCTGAAAATTCAGCTTTTCATCACAGGAATAAATTCTATTTTAACATACATTAAAATAGAAAACCACTATTTTAAATAATAATAATAATAATACTGAATAATTTTTCTGTATTTTTATTAAAATAAATGCAGCCTTGATGAGCAGAAAAGACTTCTTTAAAAAACATTAAAAATCTTACTAATCCCAAACTTTTAAACAACAGCGTATAAGCTTTAAAGCAAAAGACTGAATATATATATATATTTTAGGATTTAAAATCAAATTATATTAATTCATATTTTTTAGTTTTATTTTACATGAAAATTGTGACAATATAATTAGCAAAAAAAAAATCCCAATTAAATGAGTAAAACTGTTACTAGCATTGTTACAGTGGTATCAGACTTTGATCCCACTACACAAAACCATACATGTGCAGAAACCAACCAACTTACAGGAAAACACATCCGTTTCAAAGACACAGGTTGTCGAAAGAAATTAACCAACAAATGCAAATTTGTAAGATCTCCTCCAAACAGCAAAAGTCATTTAGTGTACTTTGTCAATGATACAAACTACTAAATCTACCAAATAAGCAACCAGATGAACAGTAAGTGCACCTGAAAGTGTTTTATTAACATTTACTCTTAACTCACCCTTAGCAAAGAGAGCAGCTCTTTCTTCCTCTCGTCGAGACGGATGTTAATGGTCCTCCAGCGCTCCTGCACGTCAGTCAGCTCTGTGTGAAGCGAGGCCTCCGCTCTGGCATCAGCCCACAGGAGAAGTTGCCTCCCAGCCTCCACAGTGAGGATGTAGCTGCCTTGTTGCCTCTGGAGCACACGCTCCTTCAGCTGGATGGAGAGAAGGAAACATCCAAGGTACTTCAGGATATTTGCTGGTTGCCGTTATTTCTACCTTAATGTAAATATGACTATATCTTTACCTGTATGTGGTCTAACATTCCACGGATCTGCTGTAGTGCTACTGTTGCCCCTCGTTGTTGGTCTTCTGGTTCCATTGACACTTCTTGCAGCCAATGACGTAGTTTCTCTATCAGCTCTGTGTAACGCTGCCATTGCCGAACCAGACTGTCTATAATCCCCCGTCTTTGCTGGGCCCGCCTCACCACACCTTGCCACTGGTTACTAAGCAGTGCCAGTTTCAAGCCAAAGTCATCTCTTTTGGGGCGAGAGGGGAAAAAAAGAAAGTCACTACAAGTATGAATGAAAGTATGAAGTAAGAAAAAACAAATAAACAAATGTTACCTGTCTTCCACTTGTCCCTGATTCAAGAGCTGATGTCCATCATTGATGATAGAGTATAGAATTTGTTGTCGACTAAACATCTCTGCTTGGAATAGCTATCCACACACACAAAAAAGTAGAGCAGTTTTATAAAGTAGGTCACTAAACTATGACTCAATGCATTTAGCATATTTTGATTATTTTTAAACTGAAAAATCTTACCAAGCCATTTTATAATCTAAGTTAGGTCACACCACAAATTCGCAATGAGTTTTAAAATAAAAACTGAATATTAACATATAAATGCTGGGGACAAAATTGGTCCTAATAAGGTCTTAATAATAAAAAATGTTTTTTGAGCACCAAATCAGCATATTAGAATGATTTCTGAAGGATCATGTGACACTAAAGACTGAAGTAATGATGCTGATGAAGAAGTAATGATGCTAATGATGAAGAAAATTCAGCTTTGCTCACAGGAACATATGAAAACACACACAACCAGTCAAAAGTTTTTGAACCAGTCGAAAGATTTTTCATGTTTTTTTTTTAAAAAAAAGTCTCTTCTGCTCACCAAGCCTGCATTTATTTGATTCAAAGTACAGCAGCAACAGCAAAATTTAGAAATATTTTTACTATTTAATATAACTGTTTTCTATTTGAAAATATTTTTACATGTAATTTATTCCTGTGACCAAAGCAACATTTTCAGCATCATTACTTTAGTCTTCAGTTACATGATCCTTCAAACATCATTCTAACATGCTGATTTGCTGTTCGAGAAAAATGTATTATTATTATCATCAATAATGTAAACAGTTGAGGGCATTTTTTAGGACTATTTGATAAATAAAAAGATCCAAAGTTCAGCATTTATCTGAAATAAAAAGCTTTTGTAACATTATTCATTATACCATTCAATAGCTTGGAGTCAGTATTTCATTTGGGGGGGGGGATTATAGAAATTAATACTTTTATTTACCAAGGATGTTTTACATTGTTCAAAAGTCATGATAAAGACATTTATGTTACATAAATGCTGTTCTTCTGTTTACTTTCTGTTTATCAAAGAAACCTGAAAAAATTCTACTCAGTTCTACTGAGTACTAGAATGATTTCTGAAGGATTGTGTGACTGGAGTAATGATGCTAAAACTTCAGTTTTGAAATCGCAGGAATAAATTACATTTTAAAATATATTCAAATAGAAAACAGTTATTTTAAATAGTACAAATATTTCAAAATCTTACTGTTTTTGCTGTACTTTTAACTGAAACAGTTGATTTTAATTGTAATAATGTTTCAAAATATTAGAGTGTTATTGTATTTTTGATCAAATAAGTGTAGCCTTGATGAGCATGAGAGACTTCTTTTAAAAACATCAAGAAATCTATTTTTTGCCCCAGACTTTTGAAATTTAATGTAAATGTGGCTTTTCATTTGGTGTGAACAGACATTTAGTTGTAGTTATTCTAAAAAGTATTTTCCAAATTATTATTTTTTTCCTTTCTCTCAGTACCTCATGTTCTCTCTGCTGGTCTAGCAGGCTCTGGTAGTTTCCAGAAATCTCAGCGGCCAGTTTCTCCTCTGTTTGAGTAAGGAAGGCCATCCAAGCATCACACTTCTCCAAGAAGGTCTGTCTTTGCAATACCAGGGCTTGCAGTTTACTGCACACACACAGAAATGCAGACAACTAAATATCACACGCTTCTACAGAAGAAAGTGAAAATCTACCATAGATCAACAGTAACCACACAAACCTGAATCTCTCTATTGTGCGAGCAGAGTTAGACGACCAACTCCTGTTTAGGTTCTGCAGACGCTTGATTTCATTATCATTGAGGGGAAGCTGATAACCCAACTCATTCAAACGTTCCAGATCAGGAGAAAGACTGCTCAGCTTCAACATTTGGGTCTATAAGCACACATGCATATGAGAAACTTCAGAAGTGTTTATACAACTCATAATTTTACAGGACGACAACAAATTTCACCTTTAGTTTTTCCATGTATTCCTGTACAGATGAGTTATCTGGAGAACCGATTGGATCTGGTTCCTTCAGAACCTTCTCAGCTTCTTCTGACCAGTGGCTTAGAGAATGTAACTCCTTACTAAACCTCTCATAGTCCCTCACACCCACCTTGAAGAAGGGAAGGAGAAAAAAATAAATTTACACTTGACAGTCACATAAAGGAGTGTCAAAACTATGAAAGGACAGTGTGAAAACTATAAATGCTATGATTAAAATTCAATGTCTGAGTGCACAAATGTTTTCCACAAGGTAAAATCTGAATCATCTGAACCTCTATCAGAGACTGCTGTCTTTGGAGGGCATGTCCAACTGTTGCTAATCGCTGAGTGAGTGACAGGTGGTCTGTATGGAAGGTTGTCATAGCAGAGGGGTCCACTTGTTGCCTCAGCTGCTCTGAAAACTCATTCAGCTGCTGCAGGACAGACTCTACGGATCCCTCAGCCGCCATAAGGCCCTGCACAAATACCAGTTTTACAAAGAGAATTATTGTGGCCCTTGTTACAAGGCTTTCACAACTGTACAGTTGTCAGAATTAGCAATTGCTTATATTCTTTCGTGTCACTAACATAATCCAAGCACACAAATATTTAAAGAGGCTTCCAAACCCATCATGCATGATAAATACACACCTTTACTTCCTGTTCTGTGACGTCCCTGTGGGTGGAGCTCTTGAGTAGCTGTTCCACCTGATCCTCTAGTTTCTGGATGTCAGTGCTGCTCTGTGCATGAAGTCCTTTGTAATGCTGCCACAGTTGCAGCAGGCTCTTACTCCTCCTCAGCTGATCTGAGATCTGCTCCAGCAGCGTGTTCCACCTGACAGCAGATCAATGATTTTCAATCACTTTGTACTGATCAGTGTCTTCATTAGATACTAGAAGTTTTTGAAACTCACCTGAGATTTAGATCAGCCAGTGCTGTGTTGAGTGAATCGCTCACTGATGGATGACAATCCTTCTGCAGCTGTTGGGTTATGGAGCCCAGTTTCCGTAAACTGCTCTCCTGTTTCTCCAGCTCATCTTGTAAACTCTGAGACACACAAAAACCCATGGTGATTTTTGGTTCTTACTTGATATAATGTAAATAAAAGCTCATTCATGTTTTGCAGTTTGTGGCAGACTTGCACCTCAAGGTTCTCCACTTGAACCTGCACAGCTTCTGGGGAGCCGGTGAGAAGACGCAGACGAGAGATGGTATAAAGTCCCTCCATCAGGTAGCCCTGAATCTCCTCATATGCTTGTTTATACAGACTCCACTGCTCTAGCACTGACCGGAGACTGACCGTCTGCTGTCCGATCTGCAATTAAAGAAAAATCAGTGTTTTGGTGAAAATTATGAAATTTCTGATTATCAAAACTATAAAAATGTGTGAACAATATTGTTATGAAGATTACAAAAACTAGAAGATTTACCAAAATACATGAGGTTAAACATACCATGTGATCAAGATTGGCCCAAGACTGGTTTAGACCTTTTAGAGTTTCCATAATAACAGAGCTGGCCTCTCCTTTCTTATCCTGAATTAATAAGGATCCTTTCTCATCAGCCTTCTCCAGATCCTTCTCTTTCTCCTTTACCAGCACTTCCATTTCCTAGCACACACCAACACAGTTAGATCAATCTTTAAAACAACAAATTACATAGAATATTTCCGGATTATCTATGTAATCTTTACTTGTGAATCCATATAGTGTACTGTGTGGAGCCTAACAACTAGGGTGCAGTACGTACCTGACAATCTTTGAGTGCATTCTGGGCTGAGGAAACATCTTCAATCCTGTGCTTCTTTTTGAGTTTCTCTTCTTGTACACCAAACCAGGTCTTCAAGGTCTGAACCACGTTCTCATACTCTAACCAGCTTTCAAGCAGACCCTCTAAAACCTGAATCTGTGAAACAGACACCAGTTTGATATATGATAAGCATTAAAGATAAATAAATGTCACAGTCCACTTGTAAAAACACTTGGTATTTAGCATTATTTTTTATTCGTTTTTTTTTAATTATTTTTTGTTTTTTAATTATAAATGATGTTATCATAACAAAAATTGATATTATTATCGAAAAAAATAGTGGTATTGAATTCCAGTCTTAGCATTTGATTTGTCTTAGCATTTGACAACGCTTCCCCACCAAACACAAAAATTTCCATTATTTACGATACAAAGCTTCCCTGCCAATCGCAGAATTTTCTGGTATTCACAAGACAACGCTTCCCCACTAATCACGGAATTTTTCCATTATTTACGAGACAACGCTTACCCGCCCAACACAAATTTTTCCGTTATTTCTGAGACAATGTTTTCCCGCCAAACATGGAAATGTTCATTATTTTTGAGACACCGCTTCCCTGCCAATCAAGGAATTTTCCGTTATTGATCAGACAATGCTTCCTCGCCAATCACAGAATTTTCCGTTATTTATCAGACACCGCTTCCACCGAACTAGGAAATTTCCATTATTTATGAGACACGGTTCCCTGCCAAACATGAAACTTTCCGTTATTTATGAGACAACCCTTTTCTGCCAAACACAGAAATTTTCATTATTTATGATATAACGCTTCCCCACCAAACATGGAATTTTCAGTATTTTCATTTTTTCACTGTTATACTGTAGGGGGCGCTATTACACATCTCCTGAATGTGTCCAGAATCTCCTGATTAAAAACACAGAAACGAGCAATCTCATACAGTATATAAGCAGAGGTATTTGAAAAATAATTCTATCATCAACAATAAACAGAATCAAAATGAAAACTGCTGAATGTTGCAGAGTGAAATGTCAACTCAGGAAGTGGTAAAGCACTGTGAAGCTTTGGCGGTTGCTAATGGAAGCAATCTACTGCATCTATGTTTGATCATCATACTGAATACAGTCCAGATGTAGTCATTGATAAAACTGCGATTTTCTTTTTGCTCAAAATGTTGCTTTTTTTATGAAACTTACGTCCATTCAAGTGTTGGTAAAAAAAGAACACTTGAAGCTAGAATAAAACAGATTTTTTTTTGTTTAATAGTAGAGGCTCTGTTCTTTATTTTGATGTATTGCATTTTCAGATGTTCCCACAACAAAATATGACAGTGGCTAGCAACTTTTTTTCAAAAACACTGGCGGGGAAAGAGTTAACACCCACAGCACTGGAGCTGCATGAACTGCAAAAAAACTTCACGATCCATGTTTTCCTGTACAATTTGAGAATTTTCTACATTTATGTCTAACCTTCTCTGTAACGAGTCCCTGAAGTATCTGCCAGCGGCGATTCATGGCCCCAAAGACGCTCAGCAAAGTCTGTTTTGTCACTGCGCTTCCCCTCTACATCATGACTGCTGATTTGCAGAACTGACTGATTCACAAAATCCACCGTCAGCTGCTTACAGGACAGGTCAATCCGAAAACCCTGTTGAAAGGGGTAAATAAAGAAAAAGAAAGATTTGATGTCTTGAGTATGGAGTACAAAATGGCTAATGATATGTTCTATTATTTTAAAAGTCTTAAAGACTTTTTGCTACCTTGTATTTCTGAAGGTACATCTGCACAGCCTCAGATCCAACTGCCCCCATGATTTTCTGCTGATCTTCTTGGATAATATTCTCCATGAGGGATATCCAGCTCATTAGCTCAGTTATTGCATGACGGGATGGCAGCTTCTCCATCTGCAGCTATTGATAACAATATGAATACTACGATCAGCATACACATGTGAGCCTGTTCATTATCTACATACTGTTATTATAAGATGAGGCAGTGCAATATGTCCTACTCAACATACCTGGTGTAGTTTCTCCTGGACCACAGGGATACGAGTGAGAAGATCAGCCCATTGCGTGTCTACTTGGGCCAAGTTTGCCCTAAGTGCTGCCGTGTCCACTTTCTTCAACCGGAGCAGCTGATTCCCCTGGCTCTGAACTGAGGCACGCAAAGAAGACTTGGCGTCCACCTCTTTGGAGAACTCCTGCGAATACAGAGCCGATGTAAAGTGTGTCTGTGAAGGTCAAGTGAGACCTAAGGGTCTTTTAGCAGGATATTTAATGCCGTTCTTACCAGGAAGGCATGAAGATGGTCTCTGACGGTCTCTAGCTCTTGAGGTACTGTAACAGACTGCGTGCTCCAGAACTCTAGACGGTCTAGTGCTGAACTAAGCCACTGGCTAAGCTCAGCCGACTCCCTCTGATACCTACAGTAAAATATGGAGACCATGCGATGTCAATAAAATGCATACATGGACGCATCCACATACAAGGTCATTTCTATCATGACAGCTCTCAGAAGATTTTAGCATGGTAATAGATATGACAATGTTAATGTATTTAGTCTTGGTGGAATAGATCTGCTACACTGCTGAATCGCTGCTGCTTTTGGTTATAGCTGCTGTTATAGATTATTGCTGCTGCAAAGCAAAGCAAGTACATACACCTATACGGTGCTGTAAATATTTAAGACACACTGCTGCTGCGCAAATAGCATATATATTAACTTGTAGCAGATCTATGCAGGTGGAGCTGGGGAGGTGGATGATTTCAAAGTATCTCTGAAAGCACACTGCGAACTGCTCTAGTGAATGCTAACCAGCATGAACCAATCAGCTTGTGCCAAGTAGTTTAACGTTGTGAATATCATCTGCTTTAACGAAACTTCATCCTGCGGCATCTACAATTTTATGACAGAACTTGGCATTTCTTTCTTTAAGGAAGTAGACAGAATCACACTGAGATCAGATCACAGACCTGATCCAGTGTTTGAGGGTAGAGTCCAGGCGGTGTAACTCTTTATTGATCTTGGTGGTGGTGCTGAGCCAGTGGTCCCCCAGTTGA
This sequence comes from Labeo rohita, assembly GCF_022985175.1. Taxonomy (NCBI): domain Eukaryota; kingdom Metazoa; phylum Chordata; class Actinopteri; order Cypriniformes; family Cyprinidae; genus Labeo; species Labeo rohita. The sequence continues at coordinate 16,878,091 of NC_066888.1, read as the reverse complement.
GTGAGCTGAGTTTCCAGCTCCGAGCAGGACACGTGTAAAAGCAGCCTCTTTCCATCCTCTAACAACTTATACAACTGCTGCTGCCGCTCAGAGAGACTAGCTTTCAAACGCTACAGAAAGAAAGTGAGATAGTTTTAGATTGTAGATATAGATCTTGTCCACTTCCAAAATAAAAATGGACAGATAATGTACTTAACCCTTTTCATCCAAGATGTTCATGTCTTTCTTTCTTTAGCCGTAAAGAAATCATGTTTTTTGAGAGAAACATTTCAGGATTTTTCTCCATATAATGGACTGATATGGTGCCCCGATTTTGAACTTCCAAAATGCAGTTTAAATGCGGCTTCAAGCGATCCCAAATGCGGTTGTAAGGGTCTTATCTAGCGAAACGATCAGTTATTTTCATAAAAATAATACAATTTATATACTGTTTAATGTCAAACGCTCATCTTGTCTCACTCTCCCTGAACTGTTTTTTTCCCGTTCATGACAGTTAGTGTATGTCGAAAAACTCCCATCTCATGTTCTCTCTCAACTTCAAAATCGTCTTATATCGTTATTTTACCTTTTTGGTTGAAGGTGTTTTGATCTTCTTTGCATGTTAACTTTGCATAGACTGGGTTGGTACTTCTGCAGCGACGTAGGATGATTTTGAAATGATTTTTGAAGTTGAGGGAGAAAATTTGATCAAAGTTTTTCGACATACCCTAACTGTCTTGAGCCAGAATACACAGTTCATGGAGAGCAAGACAAGATGAGCGTTTGAGATTAAAAAGTATTTAAATTGTATTTTTTTAATGAAAATAACCGACTGTTTCGCTAGATAAGTCCCTTCTTCCCTTGGCTTTGTTTGAAGCCGCATTTAAATTGGAAGTTCAAAATCTGGGCACCATACCAGTCCATTATATGAAGAAAAATCCTGAAATGTTTAACTCAAAACCATAATTTCTTTACGGCTGAAGAAAAAAAGACATGAACATCTTGGATGACAAGGGGGCGAGTACATTATCTGTAAATTTTTGTTCTGGAAGTGGACTTATCCTGGTAAACTAAACACAAAACATTTCTAATGCCGTGCAAACCATGCAATATAGACACAGTATATAATGTTTGTAATGTAAAATCATTCTTGGTGTTGTATGAATACTTCAGTGTAATTGTGTCTGATACAGTGACTTGATAATATGTACCTGATACAAAGCAATTCTATCGCTCAATCTGTCCTCCGTCTCCTCCACCAGGCCTACACTGGGGATGTTGCTTTCTACTGCCTCCAGTTGTCTGTACAGGGCCTGATAGTCACCCACCAATCTGCTCCACCACTGAGGCCACAAAACAGTTATGTACTTCATCACTCTTTAATTACAATTTGCATCTTGTATGCAAATAAAGAAATGCAAATCCACACACACCTCCAGTATGCCCTCCAGCTCCACTCCTCGTTTGTGAGCCTGTTTAAGTACAGCTTGGGCCTGAGCCACGGTCTCTTCCAAGCTCTGGGCCTCCCGTTGCACCACCAACCCACTGACCTGCCTGAAGAAGGCCTGTGTCAGAACAACATGCGTCTCTAGACCCTGGAAAAACTTCTGCAGGAAGAGACAGACAACATGAGTCCACACTCATCAAAAGGGAATGAAACATCCATAAATCAATCATTTCAGAAAGTAGGTTTTGTTCTGCTTTCAATGCTGGTAGATTGGATACATCGACAAAAGAGTGACGTATAGTTAGTGTCTGGTGAGTCCAGACAAATATTTACTAAGCAAACCACAAGAACAAAAACTCTGTACCTTGTGTTTATCTAGGAGGATCTGAACTTCAATCACTGATCCCACTTTCATCTTCTGATCAGCAGCCATTTTGTCCTGGGCGGTGTCCAGCAGATCTACTAGATCTTGTAAAGCTCTCTCATACTGAGCCTTTAGAACCAAACTCTGGTTCAGCCCACTCCGCTTGGAGCCCACCATCTCCACCAGCTCTTCATAAGCATCCTGCACAGCAGAGCACAAAGTCAAGTGGAAAGTCAAATGGAAGACCTGAAATCAGTAATTGCATTTGTTGTTATTAAATTAAACAGGAGGGGAGAGACAGATGTGTTTACCTGTAGTTTCAACAGCTCTTGAGTGCAGAGCTGGTTGGGCTGCATTGTCTCTCCTCTGCTTCTCATCTCAGAAACTTTCTGTTCAAATTCCCTCAAACTGTCCTCTGCTTCTGCTAGAATCTGTTCACATTGAAATTTGGATTGATCTTATTCATAGTAAATTACCAGTTTTGCTTGTCCATGCAATTATTTCTGTCAATGTGTATCTGACCTCCATCTGTTTAGAAGCTGGCCGATCCATAGCTGCGTTCATTTTCTGCAAAAGCTGGTACTTTGAGTCACCGAGTGCAGTAAGCAACAGCCTCAACTCAGTCTGAGGAATAGACAAAGAGTTAAACACACATGTGAGAGAAAAAAAAAAAAACGGATATAAGCAACACACACCTGGAAAACAGTGAGTTCCTGCAGCTTGTCTTTCATGGTGTCACATCTCTGTTCCAGCACTGTGTCCAGCAGTTTCAGTCTCTCCTCCAAACCATCTAACACTTCCTCAACCAAAACACTTTCTCCACTTTCTCCATCCCATACCTGCTCTGTTCCTCCGACCACGTGCCGACATTTACGCACCTCCTCATTGACATTCTTTACCTCCTTACTCAAACTCTGAAGAGACGAGAACAGAGAAGAAACGGTGTCAATGTTTCTTTTAACAAAAATAGTTTAGGACTCTAGTAAAATGACTATGTCTGACCTCTAGGTGGCCCAGGTGAGTCTCTGAGTCATCAGATAGTAATATTGGGCCAGATACAAGCTCATTTTCAGCATTGTCCAGCCAGGATGAAGCTGATGAAACCGCCTCATAGAGAACTCTCTTCAAAGCATGAGCACGTTTACTGTCAGCACCACCTGTCTGTGAGGCGAGCATAAAAAAATGACTATCTGCAAATAAATCCTTATTAGTTGCTGGTGCAGTTTAACATTCTGTTCTTAAAGAACGTGTAAATAAAAATATACAGTAGCAGTACCTGAGGAAAGTCCTCCAAATCTTGGCTGAAGCCTTCAAACAGACTTCGGGGTGACAGGATATCCTGACTCAGTTGCTCTCCTCTGAAAACTCCACAGGGGCTGGATACTGGCTGGTATAGCTAAGAGATAATATATTATCATTTTAATCGTGCTCTCACAAACTATTTTAGCTCAAAATCTCAGGGGAAATGTTTTTTAAATAAAGATTGCAAGAGTTGTCAGAAGCTTCATTGTGGTGACGTTTATAGCCTACATTTGCTTTTTTCTTTTAGGTTTCAAATATCAAGATTTTCATCATTAACAAAACATGTAAGAATCATAATTTTTTGTTGGTCACAAAGCTTTCTGTTTCAATCCAAAATCCAATGGAAAAATCCTTTTGGGTTTTTGTCAAGGGCACCAGGGTGATGCTAACTTCAGAGTTTGCCTACAAAAATATGTAGTCACTGCAGAACTCTATTAGGAAGAGTGGGAAGGAATGGATCAACAATCTATCCTCAACATATCAAAAAACAAAGCTAGACTGATTATGTACCGTGCTACATGGCGTCTGCTCCATTGTGTTTAGTGACAGCTGCAGTTTGTTGTTAAGGTCTTTGCTCAGGTTCTCCCATCTGACTCTCATCTGATCATGTGTGCTCATGCTCTCAGGCCCCTGACCATCATCCCCTTCAGAAAAATCTGCAGGAGACCTACATAAGGAAGAAAGAAGCTCATTTTGAGTCTGTGCTGTACACATTTGTCCTTGTCTTTCATAAATTACAAACAGTGCGCAAGACAAAGATGCAAACATTTAGGTAATGTACAACTGTGCCGAACCTACCTATCTCCATTAGGTGTTGTTCTCTGTGAGAGAATCTCCTCTCCTCTGGATGCTACAGATTGCAGTAACTTCTTTTGTTCACCAAGCTGCTCTTCTAATTCCTGCATTATATGTAAAAGCCAATGCTGAAAAGTCTCCAAGTAGCTTCTAGCTCATAGAATTACAGAACATTTTTTTATTTAAAGGAGAAGTCCACTTCCAGAACAACAATTTACAGATAATGTACTCACCCCCTTGTCATCCAAGATGTTTGTGTCTTTCTTTCTTCAGCTGTAAAGAAATTATGGTTTTTGAGGAAAACATTTCAGGATTTTTCTCCATGTAATGGACTGATATGGTGCAGAGTTTGAACTTCCAAAATGCAGTTTAAATGCAACTTCAAACGATCCCAAATACAGTTGTAAACGATCCCAGCCAAGGATAAATAAATAAATAAAAATAAAAATAACCAATCGTTTCACTATATAAGACCCTTCTTTCTTGGCTGGGATTGTTTACAACCACATTTAAACTGCATTTTGGAAGTTCAAAATCGGGGCACCATATCAGTCCATTATATGGAGAAAAATGCTGAAATGTTTTCCTTAAAAAACACAATTTCTTTACGACTGAAGAAAGAAACACATGAACATTTTGAATGACAAGGGGGTACATCATCTGTAAATTGTTGTTCTGAAAGTGGACTTCTCCCTTAAAGACTGTATCAGTATATATTTTTCTAGTTAAGCTGATTAATATGGAATTGCTCAATAGCAGTTTGATTGTCTACCCTCTGTCTTTGCACTGTGTCTTGATGCTGTTGGTTGCGTGTGGATCGGGCCTGACTGAGCCAATCCATCATGTTAGGGCTCTGAGATAGAGACGAGTCTGATTCAATATCCTCCTGCTCCTGAAGTGAGCCCTGATAAATAAAGAGATAGAAAGTTAAAGATATTAATGTGGAAAATCGGATGGAAAATTCACTTTTACATGGTGTTTGCATATAAATGCAGTCTTATCAGTGTGTTGACACAACCATCCTACAATGATTTAAATCAATTCACTCCTTTTTTAATCCCCAAAAAACCCAAACAGTCTCAGTTATCAAGCCGTTTCCATTTTCTGAACAGTCTGACGTCATACTGCTCAGGCCCCGCCCACATTCGCTAACAGACTGTCCCGTATTAGCATATTTCCGCCTTAGCCATTTGTACACTGTCCGCCATTTTCTCCATGCTCGAGCAGCTGCAGCGACAACAGTGTCTTGAAAGCAGTGCAGGTGTTTTTGATGGTAATGTGATACCAAATACACAAAAAACTGAAGAGAGGGGAGGAGTGAGCAGTAGCTCATCATCATTTAAAGAGACATGCACTGGAACAAGCTGCAGTGAAGAGAACTGTTTTTACAAGGTAAAAAGGGTGTTGTTTTACACAACCATTGAGGAATTTTACACAAAGTATTCTTTTAATTTTTAAATTATAAGAACTATATATTAAACACATTAAAAATTGGTAAAATCTGACGAAAATTATAAAATCAGGTAAAACCTGGTAAAATAAATTTATAGAAAATGCCCTACGAATGAAACTAGATACATGCAATTTCTTGGAAACACACACACACAAACACACACTCTTTAAGTGTTAAACTTCTTTTCAGTAAGTAGAGGTTAAAGGTCAATCATGGCTGACAATAGGAGATGGACCCAAATCAGACTTTTCATGTCACCAACATGTCTCATTTAAAAGTGCTGGGCGAAAATTCCAGACTTGCCCCACAATTTGTAAAAGGTCTTTGTTTGGAAGTTGCTGGAGAGCAATGGAACATCTTTCACAACAATGAATAGCGCTTGACATTCTTCTGTCCTGCCGTCCACAAAGCAGCCATTGAGGCGGGGATGTGTTTTTTAGTGTTTTTAGTGGTGTGTGTGCAAATGTACTGAACAATGTCAGTAACGGCCAATTGTTCATATACTAAATATTTGAACCCTTGGCATTTTCTGTTATATTACTAAATTATAGTTCATGGGTGGCTATCCCGAATGTTACATTGAAGGGTTGAAGTGGTATTCCTCACCTGGATGTGGGTCTGTTTGTCTTGGAGGATGCGCTGTAACTCCAGCAGACTGGATTTGAGGCTGTGCAGTTTGACGGAAAGCTGCTCAGCGTCACCTCGTGTGCCGGCCTTTCCCTCCATCAGCAAACTCTCACTGTGCACTGACAGCTCGGACAAACACAGCACCTTCTGCTCGATCTCCAATAACATGTTCTAGACCAGGAACAAAACATCAGAAGACTAAACTGCTTTGATCGGTCAGATATGATTCAGCAGTTTAAACCATACTTTAGGTGCCATTAATAATACATTAAACACTTTTAAATAACACTTAATTACATTAAATGAACATTAATGACATTAAAAGAACACAATCAGGATTTGGGTTTGGTTAGCCTACTCTTGTTTGATTTCAGAAACGTCAAAATTCTCTTTCCTTCTCATCTCTTTCCTTTTCTTTCATCGTTGTATCATCGTAAATACAAACAAAACTTTCAGATGAGTTTACCATTAAGATAAAAATATGGTTAAAAAACTAAGTTCACTGTAACTAAATGGATTTGTTTGTTTTCATATATTCGGTAACATGTAAAAACACATAAGAGTAACTGAAAAAGGAGACGTGTGTATGCAGTGACTGATAATCTTCTTAAGCTGCTTAGCCTAGTCTTTAGACATCTAGTTTTTTACCATACTACATGCACACTAGTCCAGAGCAGTTAACGTTCTACTAAGAAAGAAAAGAATCAATACATTTTTCTAAATTTTGTGGTAGGCCTGCAGAGTAGCTGAAACTGAATGCTGGTGGAGAGCCAGTGGCATTCACTGAGGAATGAGCAAACACTAACAGCAGTAAGTTAAAGGTCAGGGCCACCCTGAATTCTCAAAAAGAATTTAACTCTCAGGTTAAAGGTTAACTTGATCCCCACAGCCGTTTAATCAAAACACAAAAGACACACACGTGTGTGTATGCCTCTGTGTCTCCTTGAAGAAATGCAGACATGCACTGTGGGACGTCCCATGACTGCAGGGAAGAAGAAGCCCCTAATCCTAATGACCAACAGAACGGGACAAAACCCACACAGCTAATCAGATTTACTTGCGGCCCACTCTAGTGACTCCAGACATGATCAGCCACCAGAATCCAATGAATTGTCTGTTTACATGCCACTGAAAATCTAGCATGGTTTTAAATACTTTAGCATCTGCTAAAAACTGAGGACTGGCTCTTCAAAATAAAGTGCTTTGAAACTATTCAACTATTCAACTGGATATCTAAAACAAAATTTGCATTGAAAAATCACTACAGTGCAGATTAACCAAAAAAAAATCTGTATTTTATTACTTACTAGTTTATTGATAAACTTGTTTCTTTGCAATGGACATGATTGTTAAGACACTCATGTTATGGACCGATATTTTTAAGAATATTGTGGCATGAATATTCTCTTACATTTCCCAGCACTAGTCTCTTACCTGGCAGTCAATCAGCTGTTCCTCCATGTCCATGTCTTGTGGGTGCGGCTGGAGAGGAGCTCAGAGTTGCACGTGTGCTGAGCAGCCAGTTGTCAAGCTCCTCTGCCTCACTATGGTAACGCTGCAATGCTTGTTCCTGCCTCTGTTCTTCTAACTGCTCACTTAATCGCTCCTGCAGAACAGAGAAAAATCAGGTCTCTATCCTGTCAAACTTAATCCTTTTTTAACTTTCACTCACATTTTTTGTTTTGACAACAAGTACAGTATATCAAAAGGGTATATAATAAGTTAATAAGAGTCTTCTTGAGCCTAAAAAGTCAGTATATGGTTAGCAAAGCTTTCTAATCATATTTTAAAGGTCAATTGAAGTGCTTTGAAACATGCAGCATTATTCTGTGTTGACATCATTTGAACTAAAACAGTAAGACATATCAAGTAGTCCCGCCCACTTTTTTAAACAGCCAATAGCGTTTTGTTTATATCACAGCTTAGGCCAGAAAATACTAATTCAGCTGTGGCTTCAGCGTCTATTTATAGTGTAGGGGGTGGGACACTTTGGATTTCAGATAGCATTCGATTGGACAGAAAGTTTGTAAGTCTGTAAGTTTTAAACGCTTATATCTTTTAAATGTGAATTTTGTTGTTGTTTTGCAGCACGCTAGCTTACAGATAACCTTAAGGCTAACATATTCATACTAAAAGCCAAAAAACTTCAATTTTGATTTCATGAGAACTTTAAAGCAGACAAATCTCATAGAATTGTCACTGTAGCAAAATAAGTGTGATACCACCATTCTTTCTTTTTAATTAAAGGAGAAGTCCACTTCCAGAACAAAAATGTAAAGATTATTTACTCACTCTCTTATCATCTAAAATGTTGATGTCTTTCTTTCTTCAGTCGTGAAGAAATTGTGTTTTTTAAGGGAAACATTTCAGAAATGTTCTCAGTATAGTGGTCTTCTATGGTGCCCACGAGTTTAAACCTCCAAAATGCAGTTTAAATGCAGCTTCAAAGGTCTCCAAATGATCACACTCAAGGAAGAAGGGTCTTATTTAGCGAATCTTGTCTAGCTCTGCGTGTGCTCTGTGTAATGGATGATTTTAAATTTGGAGAAGAAAATGAGATGGGAGTTTTTCGACATAACTGTCATGAACCGGAATAGAGCGCAGAGCACATGCAGAGCTAGACAAGACGAGCATTTACGGTTAAAAAAAGCAGATTTTTTTGGGAAAAAAAAAAAAATTTAAACTGCATTTTGGAAGTTCTTGCAGGCACCATAGAAGTCCACTATATGGAAAACACTCCTGAAATGTTTTCCTAAAAAAAAACATTTCTTTATGACTGAAGAAAGAAAGACATGAACATCTTGGATAACAAGGGTGTGAGTAAATGATCTGTAAATTTTTGTTCTGAAAGTGAACTTCTCCTTTAAGGTTCCTGGGAGTTAGTTTAGGCTTGTCTGTCATTTGGTTTATAATCTGCAATTAGTGGTTTTAAGTAGAGAGATATCCTGAAAGTTAAACCAAAAGACCAAAAGAAATACTAGGACACACACAACAATTTGAAATGACCAGTATCTGCTAAACAACAACATGCCAAATCTTTTTTTTGCTACTATTTATCAGCCATCTTCATTTCTCTGCATGCTATAATTCCTGCTCACCTCCAGAAGTTGGCGCTTTCCGGAGGCCTTCATGTGGATGGTGGCCATGCGCTCTCCTAGCACAGTGAGGGTTGACTGCAGGGCCAGCTGGTCTCCGGCATCTGCCTCCAAACTGTCCTCATCCAACTGTAGCTCTTCGGAGAAGCAGGCCTGCAGTGCACTGATCTCATCCTGGAGCATTAGGATCTCATCCATCAGAGCCTGAAGAACAACCATCAATCAGGAAATTTCTTTAATTCAATTCTGGTTTCATTACCAAGTTAATTTGCTCTAGTAAATCTACATTAAATGCTAAAAGGAAGATACTACTAGATAAGAGATTAGTTTTAGACACAGGAGAAGTTGGTAATCTAGAAGGTAACCCTGTACACTGCCTTGTATCGCTAGTCCAGCTGTAGGCTTGTGTTTTTGTGATCTAGCTTTAGTGCGGTCATCTTGCTTCATCTGATCCTCTGTCTCTCTCACCTGGTGGGCGGCCATCTGGCTTTCAGGACTCTTGCTTGGCTCTAAGCCTTCGTTCAGTGCGGTCTCAATGGACTCCATCTTTGTGGAGACCGATTGCAAGGTCTCCTGATAGTGCTGCTGCCTCTCCAGAGCTTCATATAGGCTTTTCTGCTTCTCACTGATCTGTAAAGAAATATATGTTAACCAACATAAAAAGCAATTTCGTAAAGTTTTGTAAAGCGAGAAGAACCTACGGATATTTACCACATTCTTCAAAGTCTCCCATGAGCGCTGTAGGTCGTCCAGGTTAGCTGAAGCAGCTGACTCCATGGAGGGGTCATACAGCTCCTGTAGTGGGGCTCTGCTTAAAGGAGCTCGCCCTGAACCCTACAAAAGACGTTATATCATGAGTGTGTGCATGCACGCATGCATAAATAATAAACTAAATTGTGCTGGTCCTCTTAAAATATAACAAAACAGTAGTGATACTACAGGTTTCAGCCTGAATGTTTCAGATGTTGCACTCGTACCCAGTAACATGATTACACCAAATGACTAACCACGTGTTTGCCAGATGCTTAAACACATAAAAAATCTGCGCTAAACAAAACATCTTTGCCACTTCCCTCTGGCCATGTTTTAAATCTGTGTCAACTACAGCTCACTACGTGTACATGAACATAATGAAAGAAAAAAAAAACACGTCAGAATGAAATCAGAAATAGTTTTATATTGCTCAGGCACCAGTCATTGGAATCAACAAGCTTTTTTTCAAATACACTTAGTAGTGTACAAATGTTTTCAATAGATCCAAAAACATTAATTACACTTCTATTCAAAAGTTTGAGGTCAGTAAGATTTTTTTCCAATTTAAAAAAAAATGCTGTTCTTTTTAACTTCCTGTAAAAATATGTATCACTGTTTCCATATTAAGCAGCACAACTGTTTTCAACAGTGACAATAAGAAGCGCTTCTTTAGAACCAAATCAGCATATTCAAATGATTTCTGAAGGATCATGTGACACTAAAGACTAGAGTAATGGCTGCTGTGAAATAAACAGTTATTTTAAATTGTAAAAATACTTCACAATAAAAGTTTTTACTGCAACCCCAAACTGTTGAACCGTGATGTATATGTTATATAGTATAATATACATAATCTATTCTTTAGAAATTTCCATGACCTTTAGGATAGATGAAATCCGAAGCGTGCAATTTCTACTAGTGGAACAAAGTAAAAAAGGCAAAAAAAAAAATAGTAACTACCATCTACCATTGGTTGGACAAACAAATACTGGCATCTTGCCCTAAGTTCATTTCCTAATTCGGTGCCGCTGTATCGGGCTGGTTGAAAAGAAGAGTCACAGTGTTTACACTTCAAGGAAATCATCAAACAGATGTCTTACTTGTATGAACTGTATCTGCATATTAAGGTGAGAAAGAAGATATTATTAAAGATATAGTTCACCCAAAAATTTGAATTCTCTCATTAATTACTCACCCTCATGTCTTTCCAAAACTGTAAGACCTTTCATCTTTCATGTTCATCTTTTATTTAATCAATTAAGATATTTTTGATGAAATCCGAGAACTTTCTGACCCTGCATAGACAGCAACACAATATGATTCGCAACGTGGTAGCTGTGTTGCTGTCTATGCGGGGTCAGAAAGCTCTCGGATTTTATAAAAAAAAAAAACTTAATTTGTGTTCCAAAGATAAATTAGTTTCTTATGGGACAACATTAGGGTTGGATAATTATTAACAGAATTTTCATTTTTGGGTAAACTATCCCTTTAAGATTAAAAAGAATTCCAGAAAAGGAAAGGGGGTTTTCAGATATTTTCAGGTTTTCCATGATTGTTGGAATTTTCAGACTAACATTTGTATCCAGAGCAGTGGCTAAGGTATGAAAGTGATTGGTTGAGTTTAAATTGAGTTGAATTAGGTTAGTGGCTGATCAGGGATAAGTTGATTAAATGTGATAAGTTTGGCAAGTCCTAGCAAGTTAGAGCCACGGGGTACCTGAGAGGTATCAGCGTTAGGCCCGGGTGAGGGCGATCTGCAGGCGGGGGGAGAGGAGACCTCGCTGTTGGTACCCTCTTCACCAGACTCCTCTGTGACCGGCGAGAGGAGAGTATGACAACGGCCTGCCGTCATCTGACCATTAAAGAGCCAAAGAGGCAGAAGAAGAAGAAAGAGAAAGAAAGATACACAAACAGTGAAACGAGAGCAAAGCACCAAACGAAGAAGAAAACCAGAGGAAGAATATTAGGGTGCTGGAAAAAGTACACTACCATTCAAGTTTGGGGCTGGTTATAATTTATAACAATCCAAAGCTGCAATTTATACAGTAAAAACAGTAATATATGACCATGGACCACAAAACCAGTCACAAGTAGCACGGGTATATTTGTAGCAATAGCCAAAAGTTCATTGCATGGATCACAAAAAAATGTATGCCAAAAAAAGCAAAAATCATGTTCTATGAAGATATTTTGTATATTTCCTACTGTAAATATATCAAAACTTAATTTCTGATTAGTAATAGGCATTGCTAAGAACTTAATTTGGACAACTTGGTGATTTTCTCAATATCTAACAGCTTTCAGATGATGTATAAATCTCAGTTTAAAAAAATTGACCCTTGTGACTGGTTTTGTGGTCCAGGGTCACATATTATTAAATATTACTGCAGTTTAAAATGTAATTTTTTCTGTGATGGCAAAGCTGAATTTTCAGCAGCCATTACTCCAGTCTTCAGTGTCAAATATGTTGATTTGTGCTCAAGAAACATTATTATTATCAAAGTTAAAAACAGCTGTGTGCTTAATACTTATGCGGAAAGCATGACACATTTTTCAGGATTCTTTGATGAACAGAAAGTTCAAAATAACAGCATTTATTAAATACTGTCACTTTACTGTCACTTTTGATCAACTGAATGCATTCTTTCTGAATAAAGGATGTAATTTCTTGACCCCAAGTTTGCAGTAGTGTATATTTCCATTAGTTTCTGACAGGATGTCCTGATTCAAGCAGAAAAGCTGAATAAGACCCTGCAAAGCAGCACCACCGAATTACAGACAGACCACATTTGTTATGAGTAGCCATGACTAAGCCCTTCATAGACCTCTCGTCATGAAAAAGGAATGAACCGGGTCAGGAAATAGGGCACAGCCTCACCGTAAAAATACAATAAGATGGCCCACAATAATGAATTGTGTTCGCATGCATAAACTAAAGTAATCTGAACCATTGCAGCGCTCCACCATTAGGCTAAATTTAGATCTAGATACAATGACTGCTGAACTACTGCAAAGCTACACGCCTTTCTCTGCAAGTCAGTAAGGACTGAGCGACGCAGCTGGAGCTAAACTGTTGGCGGTTAATGTGGAATCCGGCCCTGATGCAATGTAGGGAAACCGTACGGCCCAACTAAAGACAAACTAATGTTGACAAAGTCAAGGCTAACTAACACCCTCATCCTGTTTCCTCTTTTGGCAATAAACAACAGCAGGGATACATACAATGTAGAGGCACATACAACCCTGTGGGAGAAATAAGAGACCCATGGGATGCTCGTCTGCAGTGAAATGAAAAAGAGCACCCAGCGCACCCCGCCCAGCCCTAACATGTGTAAGTGTAAATCACTCACCATGACAACAGAGGGGTGTGCTGGAGGGTGTTTGGGCATCTCTTCCTCCTCATCCTCCAGCTCTTCTAAGCCGTCGGAGAGTCCATCGACCTCGCTGACTGTCAGAAGCATGGTAGCATGTTTGGCTTTCAGAGTCAACATCTTACACTTGGAGTTCAAGGCCGAGATCTGCTCCTGGTATCCTTTTATCTTCAAGGCCAGCTCCTGTCACAATGACACATTACATTATTATTCCACCGTGGCTGGTTTAAGTCCAAATACATGCGTCCTGGATTAAGTCCCATAGATGAAAAGTGAAACGGGGGTTAATGCAGAGAGCGGCACCGGCGAGCTGAGCTGAGCTGAGAAATTCCCCCTCTCTGTCTGTTTGCAGTAAGAAAAAACAGCACAGACGAGCAATCGCTCAGTCAGTGGCATTTTGAGCTTGTAGCCAATCAGAGCGCTGTGGGAGAAGGCGACAAGCCAAGCCTTCGGGCAACAACGAACGTGATTGGCACAGAGCTCGGCCAACTGGAGAGAGTGGGAGGGGAGTAGAGCGAGGAAGAACACTCCCTCCCCCAAACCGGCCAACTCACACTCATACACACACAAAGACCTCGGGAACAGGAAATGAGCTCAGTAAGAGGGGCTATCCCCCCCCTCCTGTTTACTTCTTTTTCTTCCTTCCCTTCACTTCCTCTCTTTCCACCAATCCCGAGGCTGTTTTCCTGACAAACAAAAGAACTGGGCGCGAGCGTGAGACTGAGAGGGGAGGAAGGAGGCTCACATTACAGATTTTGTACGGCCTGTGGAGTCATGCTCCTGACCTTTACTCTCTCTAACTGTCATTCCTTCGCAAACACACACAGACAGGCCAGTCTCTGGTAATGAGGTCATGTGGGAGAAAGCTGCAGCTGCAGTACTCGGCTCTGCAGAGGAAAATAACCCTGGGTGATAAAGCCACAGCTGCCACCACAACTGAAGTAATATGCACTAATAAAACACAAGGATGTAAGATTCAGTACAGGTTTATGTTTATTTTTATCTGGTCAGGGCTCTACGCTTACAGCATAGTCAAAATTTCAAGAGCACCTTCTAATCAATTATCAAAAATATTATCAAAAATTAGCCTTCCCATTACAAGGTGATATTTGACTCCTTAAAGTGATTTACAGGGGCATTTTGTTTTTACTATTTTTCTAACTTTATAAAAACTTATAAATGTCATCTTCTATGTCAAAAAAAAAAAAAAAAAAAAAAAAAAAATATATATATATATATATTAAGCTTTTTATTAGATCAAATGGCTTGTAGGTGTATTTTCATGTTTAATGAGGCTCAGAGTGCAATCAAATTCATTAATTCATGTTGAGAATTATGTTTTAAATATGAGATTTTGAATACAGAAATATTAAATTATTTAAATAACTGAAAAGATGCTTTAAAAATGAAACTAAATCTACCAGTAGGTGGCAGCAAAGTCACTGATTTTAATTAATGAATCATTCATTCATTTGATTCGTTCGAACGGCTGATTCATTCAGGAATAAAGCAAGTGACTGTCTTTATGAATGGGAAATTGAATCATTGACTCACTAGATTTGTTTAAAAACGCATGTTTGTTCGTAAACGTAACACCGCTGTGTTTGAATGGAGATGTGCAGCGGCTCAGTTGTGACTTGTTTCAGACTATTCTGATGACGAAATAGAGCAAAATCAGACAATAGTGTTATAGTCACAAAAATCAAATATCTCATTTACAAATATCTCAAATCAATATCTCATTTACAAACTCCCTTAAAAATCATTGCGATCTCACAAAGTTCCATTATAATCAACGAAGCTTTCTACACTGTACAATGAATCTCTATTTACACTCTTGCTACACTTTGTTTCTGAACAGATTTGTGAGATACGTCTGTGATACATTATTCAACGTTGCAAAAACATGTTGAAAGCTTTAAAGCTCCCCTCAGCGCAAACACAAATATGCTGATCAGGTCAGTCGCACTGGTGCTACTAAATATTTTTTCATAGTCGCACGCAGTAGTATTCGCTTTGTAGAGCCCTGCAGGTGTGTCTAAACTGGTCCTTGCCTTTAGAGCTGCACTATTGAAATATTTCACTGTAAAAAAAAGCTGTAATTTTATGTCACAGAACAACTGTAAAATGTAACAATTATATGGCGGTAAACCATTATGATGGATCGTGCAGCCCTACTTGGCCCTTCATGTGTGTGAATGTATTTGTGTTTACAAATGAAAAGAAACAGGTCAAAAGTGCGTGAGAGAAAGAAAAAAATTTGATGTTACTCAGGACAAAACAAACGGAGTTCAAAGATCGAAGAACTACCTTTACACCCATTGAGAACATGTTAGGAATTTATGGCCTGACTCATTCCAGCCGAATGTAGGTCGACTAGCCAAGCAATACAGTGAGTGATTGCTTAGACAACACGTTTGCAATGAACCGTGAGACTAACTAACTGATGCACCAAGCAGGAATGATCATAACAGATACCACTGCTTATTTAAAGAAACAGTGTTTTAAAAAATCACATTTTAGTGAAAATATAAACGTTTGAAAGAAGGATGTCCTTCCTCACCTCATGATGTTGTATCTGTGTTTGAAGCTCCTGTATGTTTCCTGTGGCAACAGGGCGGTCCTGAATAACACGGTGTGCTTCTTCAATAAGTCTCTGTAGGTTCTTGACTTCCTGTTCGTACTGCTCATACTGCACCATGGCCTCCTGGGGGAATGTGAAGAGAGATGCTAAATGAGCCATTAAAACCACGAGCCCAGATGAATCCGTGAATGAACGTGCTATCTGTGAAGTTACACTGAAGAAGGCATTTTTTACAATGTTCAATTTTACATTTTTTATTTATAATGTCAGTAGCTTAAAGGTAAGCTGTACCTTTAAGTCTTGTACAACAACCCCTAGTGAAAATGCTTTTTAAAATTCTTTTTTTTCTACATATCAGCATAAACGTTTAAGAATATGTTGCAATCTGTGTGTAGATACCTGTAGTATATTGCACTGTTGAATGGTATTGTGTTGGAGTTGGCTGCTCTCTTGCTGCAGACTCTGTGCAGTAACACATAGCGGTAATGCTGCAATAACATCCTCTGGCAGCCGGAGGGCACTCTGACACATCTGCATAGCCTGTACCTGCTGCTTGAGACCCTCCATGTCTGATAACAGGAGCTGAGTGACAAATATTCAACATTAGTTTGATGGTATCGGTGATAAAATCGGCATGTGATTTTCTGGTCAGTACACAAAAGATAGATTTTTCATTATTTTTTAATTCCTTCGGTAGCACTTAAGTACTTCGGTTTTGTTATATGTCTTGAAAAATATATATATATAAAAAAAAATATATATATATATATATATATACAAATATATATAAGAAAAAAATATTTAATATTTAAAAAAAAACTAAAAATAACTAGGAAAAAATAAAATAACTAATAAGACAATTCGGTAACACTTTATTTTAAGGTGTCCTAGTTACACGTTACATGTACTTACTATTGTAATAACAATTAATTATGTGTAATTACATGTAAGTAACCCTAAGCCAAACCCTAATTCCAACCCTAACAGTAAGTACATGTAGTTAATTAATATTACTCATTACAAGTAATGCAAGTTACGTAATCAGATGACTTTTTTTCAAGTAACTAATAAAGTAATGCATTACAAGAAAGTTACTTTTTCAAATAAGTAATGTCAGTTACTAGGACAGCTCTCCTGCTCTTGTGCGTTGTGTGCACGGTGTAAACATGTTTACTTAAGTTCTAGACTAAATGTGACTAGATTTACAAATTTCACTTGTACAGATTCAATATTCCTCAAAATGAATAAAAACTATGAAATGCAAACTCAGAATATGACTCAAACCTGCAATAATTAAATATTAACAAATATCCTTGTATTTTATCCCATTTTATTCACCAGTGTCTTTGCTGCTGTCTTTTGAGAATCCAATTCAACCATACTAAAAAGCAAAAACGACTTTAGATAAACTTAGAAAGTTTTCAAAAATAGTTATTTTTATATTAAAAACAAACAAGCAAGCCCTGCCCAGATTCAAAAAGTAATGCAAAAGTAATGTAATGCATTACTTCCATAAAAGTAACTAAGATAATTAGTTACTTGCATTACTTTTAAAAGTTACTTTCCCTAACACTGTTACTCAATACTTAAACGTATAATTAATTACACTGTAACAAGGACACCTTAAAATGAATTGTAACTGATAATTCTTTTTTAGTGTATAATAGTACTGATTGCATTTGTATCTAATAGTATAAGATAAATGAGATAAATCAGAGGAATGAAGAAATGTGTTAGTTCTACGGGTCAACCAATTATCGGCCTGGCTGGTTATCAGTGCCAATATTAAGCATTTATATGAATATTAAACATTTATATGGCTTTTGTCAGAGCCCTAGTGGTACAAAATATTGGTAATCGGTCTACTTGATCCGTAATATCGATATCAGCATCAGCCCTGAAAAACACGTATCGGTCAACCCCTAGTCAGCAGAAGTTACTAAGACTGATCGTGTACCTGTCTTTGAGCCAGCTGTTCTCTGAGACTAAGACGAGCCAGATCAGGGGAGGCCAGAGTCTCCTGGACTCTCTCTATGGACTGATGGAGGCTCTTCACATCGTTCTCCAGTCTCCCCAGGTCCTAAACAGAGAAAGACAACATACAATTAGATCATCATGTTCATCCCAATGTCAGTTTGGCTTTACGGAGTCAAATATCTGTATATTTAATTAAATATTCCATTAAGTATTTAGCAATATTTACGTGCTTTCATGATGTGTTATTTCAAACAGCATTAAACTTGATTGCAAAAATTATCTCTTTTTTTTAAGGATTCAAAATACTAATAGCATTTTAACACTAAAAAAAAAATCTACAGTTGAAGGGGAAAAACGCTTAAAAAAAAAAAAAGGAGAAGGAAGCAAAAAGATAAAGAAGCTTATAAGAGTGGTGCTACAGAGGGGACTGATATATCAGCATTTGGCAGTGTGACAGCACCTGGTTGATTAACAGAAGCGCTAGCTCCCCCCTTTTGGATATAGCTATCGTGATTTTGGCTTTGGCTATGGCAAAACCCATTTTAGTCCACAGCACCACTAATTCATTGTCAAACTGCAGGTTAAATCATGTGGGGAACCACAACCTGAGATCACAACACTGCTAAATCACCACAGGGCCCTTGAGCAAAACACTAAAGCGCTTTAACTTCAGAGTGATTTACTTCAGAGAATGTCCTCTAAATGACAAAACTTAAGCCTACAAAATATGAGCAGCTCAAGTGAGCCTAAAATTGTATAAAGTGGTGCTTTAAACCAAATCAATGTAATTCTCCAGTGAACAGTGAATAAAATACAGAGTACAGGCACTATTTGGCAAAATTCCACCATGTGTGCTATATTGGTGGTCCAAGTTTTCCAATGTCAGGCAGAGAAGAAAAAGAACATGGATGAGAGGAAAAAACCTGACATGCACAACTATATAGGAAATTAGTTTCCTGGAACCACAGTTATATACATACAGATTATTATGCATTATACAAAATAATCTGACTGCAGAATTCCAGAGATGTGTAAAGAGTACATGCTTCTGCTCCTGGGGACCCACTGTCCTGCAAAGTCTCTTTCCAACCTCCTTCAGCACACCCGGCCTGTGGCATTTCAAATGATCCTGTACACCTTGATTAGCTGGTTCAGGTGTGCTTGATTAGGACTGGAGCGAAACTTTGCAGGAAAGTGGGGCCCCAGGAGCAGGGTTGTATACCTATGCCTACCATTACACACACATAAACTGAAGAGCAAGTTATAGACTCATTTAAGCATTTGCTGAAACCTTTACATTTTAAAATGAAAAGCATAAATCTGCTCTCTAACAAAAAATTGAAGCACATAATTAATCCAATTTCTTCATGGCATGATGCCAGTTACACAGTTATGGCATATATTAATCCAGACAATTAATGAGGACTAATACATTTTATGTACATTACTGATTGTATGATTTAAGATAAAACTATAAAACAGTGTTAAGTTAAAGCAGCATGCTGAGCATACAGCAATTTAATGAACAGACATTAATTACATCTAGCAAAGAAGATACATAATGATGAAGAATTACGTTGCTAATCTAACTGGCCACTAGATGGCAATGTCTTTCTAAAGATACAACAGTGTTGAAGCCTGAATCAGACTGAGGCAGTGATAGCGCAGTGTTTTTTCTTCTTTAATTTGCTGAGATGACATTAGAATAAAATGGATGTGCTTATAAAACTGAAAACAAGACACTGAATCTTTTCCATAACTCTACTCAGCATGGCACATCACAGAAAAATATTAACTAGAGCCAAAAAGACCATAGGCACATGCATAGCCCACTGCAATACTCTCATTTTTCTCATTATAATACTTTTATGTAGTGTGACATGCTGCTATCTATTACCTTGGCTGCGTCCTGTAGCATCAGGAGTCTTGTTTTGGCTCTCTGCTGCAGCTCTTCAGCATGTCTGCTCAGTTCTGACACCTGCTGGTGGAGAGCATCTGTCTGGACCACCTCCCCCAACAGTCCCACCCTCTCCACTAGACCCTCAAACTCTCCCTGGAGGTCTTGCCACTCTTGCAATAAGGTCTGAATGAGATATTTCACAAAATAACATTACATTATAATCACAACAGCTACTAAAAAATACTGAAAATTATGGTCTGATCTAGCTAAAGCGAGTGACACCACCTGATGGGTTCGTATTTGCTCTTGCATCTGAGAAGCTGGACTCCACATGATGTTGGCAGAGACCACAGTCTCTGCTTTCTCTGTCCAGTTGAGAGTTAACGTCAGCATTTCATTAAATTCTTCAAAGTTCTTTTCTGCCTAAAATAGAGAAAAAGGCCAATTTGTTGAAAGCATTTTATTGAAAAAAAAAAAAAGATCCAGGTTTCAGGTTTCCACAAATGCTGACCTTCTGAAGGCATGTGGTCCTCCCCTCCGCCAGTCGTCTGGTCTGAGCATGAAGCTCAGTCAGTTTACTCAGGCTGGAGCCCAGCTGTTTAGCTAGGAGAGGATTTTGCTCACCAAACTCCTGCACTGCCACATCTAGCTCGGACAGAGCACGACCACACTCCTCTAGCTCCTCAAATAAAGTCTGCATTAACAGAGAAAGAAAAATAGAAAAAAATGGCAGAGAAAATAGGTTGAAAGTTGTAAATATGCAAGAATGAATACGAAATGAAAAAAATATCCCCTGTAAATCACTTTAAGGAGTCAAATATCACCTCGTAATGCAAAGGCTAATTTTTGACCAGATTTTTTGATTATTGACTAGAAATGTTGACTGTGCTCCTACATTTTTTAAGTTAGGAGCACAAGTGCTTCTAAAAAGATAAGTACGTGTACAGCCCTATATACATAACACTAAAATAACACTGCCTTGTTATGAATTTCACTCATCGTGATATATTTAGAAATCAGGTTGCGCAGAAGTCATTCTGAAGTACACTTCTGTCATCATTTACACTGTGTACTTCAGTAATCAGGGCAAAATTTGTACTACAGCATCCAAAGACTGTGCTGTATTTATACCTCTGTCTCCTCCTTAGCCTCTTCAACATCCACAGCCTTCTGCTTGAGTTTCAAAGAGATGAGTTTGACTTTCTTCGAGATGTCCTGAAGTCTAGAGTTAAAGTCTTCTTTAATATCTCTGCTGTGTTGGACCTCCCTTTCCCGTGCCTGCACCTGAAATAAATAGGGAAGTTATAAAGAGACATTACCTACATTTTCAGTTACTGGTTTTCCTACTAAACCAAATTAGGCTGGTCTATTTGGCTGCATTTACACTGCAATGCCACTGCACAGATCTTACATTTTGACACAATCAAATTTTAGATATTCACTTTAATCCCTCACCAGATTTTACTTAGAATTCCTAGCATGAAACAAGGTACCTGATCTTCTGCAGAACCCAGAGCCAGTGTAACTTCTGCCAGCTGGGTGCTGATCTCTGAAGGAAGGGTGGCATTGAGGTCCTGGTATTTCATCTGTTGACGATCTGCAATCTGCTCAAGGTTTTGGCGGTGAGACTGCATGCCTCCATGAGCCGTCTAGAAGAATACCACAAAAACATACCATACTTATTATGAGCAAAGTGAACTGGGTTTGTAGGATGTTAGAATGAGAGTACTGTCTGCACTGTAGAAGGCGATTTGCATTACCTCCAGGTCAGTGAGCAGGTTATCTAGGTCTGCAGTGGGGCTCAGCAGCAGCCCCTGGGTGTCCTGAATGCAGCCTTTCAACAGGCCCAACTCCCTCACCACTTCCTCTCTCTCCCGCAGCTCCACCTGCACCTGCTGCCTGCTAGCACACACCTGCTGCAACAGACTGAGGGAGAAAAGAGATGCACAAAATACATATTATGCAAATGACTGCAGATGTAAAAGCAAATGACAGAAAAGTAGAGTTGGACATTTTTCAAAAATTACTTGGAATAAGTTTCAAGACATTGGGTTTGGTTAATTCTTCTTCAACATCTGCATTTTTCCAGATTTTTTCAAAGGAGAAGTCCACATACAATGTACTCACCCCCTTGTCAATCAAGATGTTCATGTCTTTCGTTCTTCAGTCGCAAAGAAATCATGTTTTTTGAGGTAAAAAATGTCAGTATTTTTCTCCATATAATGGTTCCCCGATTTTGAACTTCCAAAATGCAGTTTAAATGGGGCTTCAAACGATCCCAAATGCGGTTGTAAACAATCCCAACTGAAGCAGCAGGGTCTTATCTAGCAAAACGATTGGTTATTTTCATAAAAAAAAAAAAATACAATTTAAATACTTTTTAATCTCAAACGCTCGTCTTGCCTTGCTCTCCCTGAACTCCGTGTATTCTGGTTCAAGACAGTTAGGGTATGTCGAAAAACTCCAATCGTATTTTCTCCCTCAACTTCAAAAACCATTTCAAATGACAAGGGGGTGAGTACATTATATGTGAATCTTTGTTTTGGAAGTGGACTTCTCTTTTAAGTTTTAATGAAACTGAAGTGGAAATGGAACTGAAAAGGTTATTGTTGCCTCTGATTTTATAACTACAACATTTAGTGTATTTAATACCTGCTCTTGAGCAGGAGGACAGACAGACTGACAGATAAAACAGAAAAAAGACAGACTGATATTCATACTTGTCATATATCTCCTGAATGCTCTGAATTTCCAGCAGACATGGATTGTCTTGGTTATGTTTGGTGTCTGTACTGGATGCAGCGGTCTGAGGATGGAGGAACAGATTGAGCACATGGTGTCTGAGGAGGGTCAGGGCGCTGCTCTCTCCTTTCCACCTCTCGACTGAAGGAATCGTGGTACTCCAGAAGGCTGTGTAAGGCTGCCATACTAGAGGCTTTTTCCACCATGCTGTCAGGAACACGACTGTGCAGGTCCTCACAGACAGCTCGCATTTTCTCCAGCTAATCACAGAGAGATGTGCAATGGGTTACTCCAACAGATTTTACTGTCATGCTATAACATTTATTTTATTGTTAAAAAAAATTGTTTATGTTTATGTTGTTCTTTTTATGTGTACACTACCAGTCAAAAGTTTTTGAACAGTAAGATTTTTAAATATTTTTTTCAAACCTGAATTTTTGGCATCATTACTATAGTCTTCAGTTATCCTTAAAAATATCTAATATTCTGATTTGCTGCTCAAAAAAACATTTATTATTAAACTGAGTTGAAATTTTCAGGTTTGGTGAATAGAAAGTTAAGAAGAACAGCATTTATCTGAAATACAAATCTTCAATTGATCAATTGAGAGCATCTTTGCTAAATAAAAGTATTAATTTCTATAATTTCCTTCCCCTCCAAAAAAATAAAAATATACTGATTCCAAGCTTTTGAATGGTATAGTGTATAATGTTACAAAAGCTTTTTATTTCAAATAAATGCTGATCTTTGGATCTTTCTATTCATCAAAGAATCCTGAAAAATGTACTGATAATAATGATAATAAAAAAAATATTTCTTGAACAGCAAATTAGCATATTAGAATGATTTCTGAAGGATCGTGTGACACTGAAGACTGGAGTAATGATGCTGAAAATTCACCTTTGATCACAGGAATAACTTGCATATTAAAATATATTCAAATAGAAAGTAGTTATTTTAAATAGTGAAAATATTTCAAAATATTACTACTTTTGCTGTATTTTGGATCAAATAAATGCAGACTTGATGAGCACAAGAGACTTCTTTAAAAAACATTAAAAATCTTACTGTTCAAAAACTTTTGACTGGCAGTGTATATGTTTTTACATTTTTAAATGTTCAGTTGCCATGTCAGTGATGTTACAAGTTTCATTCTGATTAATGTGGATATAACAAATATAAAATCATTTTTAGATTCAATCAAAAGTGAGCCATTAGGAATTAATGCAGTGTAATTTATCGCTAACTTTTTATTTATTAAATGAAAGGAGAAGGTTCAGACATTGATAACTGCGGTGACAAAAGAGCAGCCATCAGGACATCAAGGAACTCTTGAAGAGAAGAGAACTCTTCATCAGAAACTGATGAAAAAAAGCAAAACAGACTCTCCTCTCTCCGTGATTCATACAGTTTTGCAAGCAACTGACTCATTCTTACTGAGTGATGTCATATCCTCAGCTGAACAATGACAGAATCTTAGGTCACAAAGAAACTACAGTGTGCACTGCCAAAAATAAACAAGAAACAGTTACTGCTAGCATGCTACAGATATGGATTTCTGGACAGCAATGTCTCTTCAATAATCATTTGTATATTACAGTATTCATGTTAAAATCTGATACATGATATATATATATATATATATATATATATACTGATAAGTACATATAGTGTGTGTTATGCAGCATATCCCTGCATCAACGATGTAATATCCTGTGATAGCTGCAAAGATTTATGGGAGAAGTGGTGAGTTGGCAACTTCCATGTTGCGCTATTTTTGTATGGACTGTCATTGCCAAACATTACATCATTCTCAGGCCGTTGCCGGCAACTGACGCTTTTGTCTGATCGCACAACCACAGCCATGATTTACTCAGCTTTACTACAGCTTGCAGAATAACTGCTTTTATTGTTTATTTACTTAAAAATATGCTCTTCGGGCACCTAACAATCATTTTATGGCATTTTGTCTGCTTATTCAATGAAGTATTGTATCTGATTGCACTACTGCATTTGTTTGAATACATTCTCTGAAATGCAGAATCATAAAAAGGGTATCTTAGTGTAATGAGATGAGTATCTATCCGTGAAGCTTCCCTACCTTCTCCCTCGTGCATCTCCAGTTACGTGCTGAATCCTGGAGGGCTTTTATCTGAGCTTGAGCAACACTGAACAACCGAGTCCACCGATGGCTCAGTGAACAGACTGACCGAGAAGTACTGTCTTTTATGGCAGGCTGATCAAACTGTGCTGCTTTTTCTTTCAGTCCATTTAATGCATCTTCATGACCCGGAACTTGTGACACAATATTCTAGAGAAAAAAAGGGGAAGCAGTAGGAAATTTTTAGAAAAGCTGCAACACCCATATCATAGTCAACGTATCAGGAGTTTGCAGTCATAGACCTGGTATAAACAGAGCTTCTCTTCAGCTTCTTGTTCACAGTTTGCTCTGGCAGTTGTGAACTCCGTCATAGTTTTCTCAACTTCATTCATCTGCTTGATAACTTCATCTGTTTCATCCTGGAAGGATCTCCACTGAGTTATGCTTCTAACAGAGAAATAAAGTAAGCGTATATAGATAATAATGTTCGTAAATCATATTGTTAATATGAAGAAGGCAGATACAAGTTTGGGTCTTGCATGCCTTATTTAAATTTCATTGGCATTACCGTTGCAAGGTGTCTTGACATTGTTTCAGCTGGTCAGAGACCTCTGTGCCTTTGTGATAAGACTCCTCACATTGTTTCTGGATTTGCTTCATTACAGTAGGGCTCAAAAAGTCACCCATTTGAGGTACTAGATCTTGCATTTCTTGCATCGTACATTTGATTGTTTGTTCCCGGCTTGATATATTTTCTAAGTCCTTGAGGGAGTCTGAAATTTTCTCCAGGTCTACCTCATGTGGGGCCTGCTCAAGTAGAGCACCAGCGTCCTCAAACCACTGCTGGACAGATTGCAAGGAATGGTGGTATCTCTGGAGCATAGATTGAATAGACTGCAAAGCCACCTGAAACATTAAGCTCACCTTTAGTATTTCATTCCTCAGTCAGAAAACAGACAAACTGTTAGGAATTAATCATATCTTACCTGTTTGGTGTTTACAGCTTGCTGAAGATCATCCTTCAGCTTTGGAATATCCATTAAAGTGGTTTTAAAGAGTTTTGGAAATGGCTTTTGGTCATTGATGTACTTCTGTTTCTCTTCATTAGTTACATATTCTAATACTCTAAACTTAGATTTCATTTCCTCTTGAAGTGCTGACAGTGACCTGACCTCCTCTTCCACAATCTCAGTTTTTGCTTCTTCCAACATTAATGGACATCTTAATCGATCCCTAAGATTCTTGAGCCAGTCTATTGATACTTTTATATCTGTTTGAAAATCCTTATTTCCTGTAAAACCTCTCTCGCATTCTTCTATGTGTGTTTTAATCTTTTGCTTTAAAGCACGAAGTTGTTCCTCCCTGAAGATAACCTGAGTCTTAAGGGTCTTTAAGTCAAAGTGCTGCTTAAGGTCATCATTTTGTGCTTTGAGACCCTCTGGATAGGAACTAACCTCTTCCAGACATTTTGATAGGTTGTGTAGTGTAGATAATCTCTCCGTGGCATCTGCCTCTTCATCTCCTTTAGAGTCAAGTTGGCCAAGCTGTTCCTTGAATCTAGTAATGCTGTAGTCCATTTTCTCAATGACCGTTCGATGGTCATTTAGTATTATTAATGTCTTCCTTAAATCTTTCATCTTACACTCAATCTGCTGGTTAAGACTGCCGTGGAGACAAACTAGCTGGTCAATGACTTCAGGAGCATATGGCTGACCCATGATAAGGAAATCCTGAGTTTTAATCCTAATATCTTTCATACCCTGAACGAGATTTGCAAGACTTTTCGTGAGATCTTCATAACTGCTGTGCAGTCTTTCTCCCTCTTCTAGACTTTGGTTGACTGACTTTATCTCTAAACCATCACACTTGTCCTGAAGTTCCTTCAAAGCTTTTCGTGTGACATCGATGAGGGACTCAAACTCTCTGCGGTCCGAAAGCACTTGTTGGATCCTGTCACGTTTCTCTCTGATTAGCAACAGCATGTCATTATATTGTTGTGGAAGGCCATTGAGTTTCTCATCTAGGTAGCAGTGGTCAACTTCATTTAAGGTGGGAAGAATCTCCTGTCCTGCCCTTTGGACGATGAGCAAAAGGTTTTCATACTCTGAAGCATGATCAAGAAGCTGTTGGCATTTGGTCAGCTGGTTTTGAAGCTCCTCATCGTTCCCGCTCAGGTCAATAATTGGAAACGTAGCTACCTCAGCTTGTTTTAGCCACTCGCAGATCCTGTCAAGGTCCACTTTAAAGTACTTCCGAATGACTAGCGCTTTCTCCAGGTGCTGCAGATGCTCGGTGCTTTTCTGCAAGGAAGCCTCGAAGGTAACTTGCAACTCCTCCAGCTTCTGAAGAGTCTCCTTCTTTTCCTCGTCGGTTGCATCCTTTACTAATTCTCGTCCCTGTACCCAAAGAGATGTGAGCTCCAACTGATACGCTCTTAGGCTGCTGGTAAAATTCTTACAAGTTGACACCTGCTTCTGCAGTACATTTGGTAAAAGCGCCACATGGTCATCTGCAAGAGCCCTCTGCTCTTGCTTCCTGATCCATTCAGCTGCTCTGTCGAGGGCTTGTAGGAACTGTGTTCGTTCTGTAAATACTTTGCTGAGGCTTTTGCGATACTGAGCTGCCTTCGTTCCAAGCGATTCTACTTCTGTCTGTGCTTCCTGGACCAAAGTCTGCAGCTTCCTCCTTTCATTAAGACCTAGGCGAGAGGAAAGGCTATTGGCATCTGTCACAGCCTCTGCCAGAAGCTTCTGTTTGGCCTCCAATTCTGCACAAAAGCTCAAGTGATCAAACAGAAAGCTTTGGGCCAAATCTGGAGGGGGGCTGGTCTTGAGAACCTCAGACAGGGATGGCCGCTGCAACTCGGCCCACTCTTGAGCCTCCCGCAAATGGTCCTCAATCTGATTCAATTCTTCCAGCGTTTGTGCTGAATCTTGGATTTTCTGCTGGACGAGCGATTCCACCTGGGTCCAACGATGCTCCAGGTAACCCACCTGCTCCTTAACCAGGTCTCTGTCTTCTAAGCTCAGTCGAGGCAGGATCCCGTGTCTATTATTTCTCAGGTCATCGAGCACACATCTCTGGTCCTGCAGGTCTGTGGATAGCTTCTTTAAGGCATCCAGACACTCAGCTGTGCTCTCAGTATCCCCCCTAGAAAAGATTCAGTGGTTTTATGAACAAAGAGAAGAACTGCTGACAAAAATGGCTGAAGATTAGCTATCAAACATAAATATGTTGTGCGAAATTTGAAAGGAAATGTTGCATGCCTGGCCAATTGATCCCATTTCTTGGACAGCTGGTCAAACAACTCCTCCACCATACAAATGCAGTCATGATAGTCCCCGCTTCTCTGTAGATCCTCCTCTTTCTGTTCCAGCAGCTGTGCAGCCTGTCTGCCCAGATCCAGCCAAGCACAGCGCAGGCGCCCAACTTCCATAAGCTCAGGGGACTCCTGACCAGCCGTTAGCCTATTGATGCTCTCTCTCAGCTGGGTCAGATCAACCTGCCTGGCTCGCATCTCCTGGATAAAGTCCTTTGTGGCATGAAATATGGGGTGTTATTAATAAATGCTGCCTGTCTTTATTTGATATCCTGCCAAAAAGACAGCTCTGGATGATACTGGCAGAGAGTGAGCTTTGAGGTAATTGGGGTTTTCATTCAATCTATTGTTGACAATTCTCAGCACATCCAGAGATGGTAATATGTGCTATTTTTCACACACAATGAAGGGGTCTGCCTGGACGCTGTTATTACAGGCACTGACAAATCAATTCACACATCCATAATTACACCCAGACGAGTAATCTGGAGAGAAATCTTTATTAATGAATGAAGCTTCCTGCCAGGAAATGTAGGAGAGGCCAAAGCTCACCAGAGCTTTCAGCAATGCATAATAGACTGCATCTGATTAACTGATGTACAGATAGTGTACAAAACTTGTGCATAAGGTATTAACATAATATCAAATTTGCTGTAGTGCTACTCAAAAATCTCATGAAACCCATGTTTCATAAAACTGGGTAATCATTTTGATGTCTTCAAATGGCTGTCATCTAGACACAAAGCTGTCGCTTACCTGAGCCTGGTCCAGCTGGTTCTGAGCAACCTTTGGCTCGAGCTCAGCTGGCCTCCTTAGCATGCTCTGGAGGAGTTGTTCAGCCTCAAGAAGACGACACTCAAGGTTGGAACGCAAGTCTTTGATCTCTCGCCAGTTATCTGCTAGTTCTTGAGATTCCAGCATCCTCTCCTCGATCTGCATTAGGTGGAAAGCATCTCTAAACATTTTCCAACATAATCTAATATTATGGGTTTTGTGATGTATTTTCATATTTTAAAACTGAAACTTTGGGCATGGACCAATCTCTAATCGATAAAACCTACACAATCGTCTTTTAAAAAGTAGCAAAAAAAAAGGCATGTTTTATGTGAGAGAAAAAAATAAATTTGTTTGTGGCCAAATAAGAATCAAACTCTGGGACACTACCAAAGTACTAAAAGTGTTACATTCCACTGGGAAACTTTGCAATTGCTCATAAAAGTATTGATAAATATTTTCCTGTCACCTCATATTATTTCTGTCAACAATTTCGTGCAAGTGGGGAAATGTTTTTGCAAGTGAATACAAGGATTCTATGGGGAATGCAAAAACATTGAAATATTTTTTTCCTCCCATCACACTTTAGGAGCTCCATATAATAATATGGAAGCCCGCTGCCGCCACTGAATAAAAAAAAAAAAAGGTAATTGCGACTTTTTTTCAGAACTATGTGACACAAACTCGCAATTCTGACTTTTGTCCTCAGAACTGTAAAATACAGTAAAGCAATAAGCCCCAAGAAACCGTGATTTACAGTGAATTTATAACAGCTAAGGGGCGTTGTTAGTGGAGTGGAGCTGAGTGCCTAAAACGGCTTCACGTGGCTTATTGCTTTTATAAAACGGTTATTCCATATACGTAGTAAGGTTTAACAAAATAAAACAGAGCAAATAAAGTGTAATGATAATAATAAAAATATTATTCTTCCACCAAACAATGTAGCTCCTCAGTAATGGTTGTGGCAGCAAACAACACACAGACGTAAACAAAGGTGTATGTTCATAGAGTAATTTACAACCAATCAGAATCAAGCACCGGAACTATCGGTTTTATAAACTTGCATTTGCAAGACATAAAGTCAGAAAAATAAACTCACAGTTGCGAGATATAATGTCAGTATTGCGTAATAAAAAAAAAAAATCAGAAAAAGTCAGAATTCGGAGTCAAAATTGCGATATATAAATTTTGACATTTTTTTGCAATTGTAACTTTTTTTTCACAGATTTGCGATTTTATATTTCGCAATTATGACTTTATAACATGCAATAGTTGAGTTTTTACCATTTAAACTATCAACTATTTGAAAATCTGGAATCTGAGGGTGCAAAAAAATCTAAATATTGAGAAAATCAACTTTAGAGTTGTCCAAATGAAATTCTTAGCAATGCATATTACTAATCAAAAAATAAGTCTTAATATATTTATTGCAGGACATGTTCAAAATATCTTCATCTATCAATTGTGAGAAAACACTCTGAGAAAGTCAGAATTCTGAGTCAAAATTGTGAGATTCAAACTCACAATTTTGAATTTTTTTTTGCAATTGTGACTTTTTTCCCTCAGAATTGCAAGTTTATATTGCTATGGCGTGTTTTTAAGTCAAAATTGTGAGATATAAACTTAAAGTTATTAGTACATATCAGTCTTGGATTTGGAGAATTGAACTTCATAACTCGCAATTGCAAATTTATATCTCACAATTCTGACTTTTTTGAGTTGTGAGAAAAAAAGTCAAGAAAAAAAGTCAGAATTGCGAGTTTTGTTGCAAGTTTCTGACTTTATTTCTCTATTTCAATTGTGAGTTTATATCTCGCAGTTCTGACTTTATATCTCACAATTCTGAGAAAAAAGTCTGACTTGCAAGTTTGTATTACACGATTCTGGGAAAAAAAGTCTGAATTGCGAGTTTGTATTCTGCAATTCTGATAAAAAAAAAAGTCAGAAATGTGAGATAAAAACTTGCGATTACCTTTTTTTTTATATTCAGTAGTGGAAATGGGCTTCCGTATAAAAACGTATGTAGTTGAAGAAGCAACTAAAACCTGAAGTTAGAACACTTTAATGTATTTTTAACATTTTAGTAGTCACTCACCTGAAGTTTGACCTGCTGTATCTCAGCAGCTGTCTCTTGTACTTTCTCATCAGAAAGATCACATGTGGAGCACACCAGCTGCAAATAGGTACTAGCCTGTTCTTGCAGAGTTCGATCCTGCTTCATCTGATGGGACATTTGAAAAGATCCCCAGAAGAGTTGATGATAGAATCTTTCTTATACCAACTTCATTGTGCCACTTTAGCCTACATACACAAAATCAGCATAAAAAGGTATACCTGTGCTATCGCCTGCTGTAGGCAATGTGGTGCATGTGCAGGAAGATGGATCTCCTCTTGCACATTTGAAAGCCACGTCTGACACTGTTGCAGTGTATCCCGCAGACTTACATGCTTCTGGAGTTCCCGATCCAGACTCTGATACACCTGCACAATCAGACAGAGTAACTGGAAGTGGCCAAAAGTAACTGAAACGATACCACTTACAGAAGCCAATTCATAACATTTAAATGATGCACATCAAAGGATATTTTAAGTAATCCTTAGCTGTATAAAACAGGAACAGCATGACTCTGACATATTTGAGGAGCGAAACAGAAAACGACATGAGTGGGGCATACGGTTAACCATGCTAAATCGGGTCAACATAAAGCAAAGCCCGTTTGACAGGTGTTGAATGCTCTGGCATCCCTAATCCCGTGAGCAGAAAAGCTGACGCTGATTGACATTCTTAATTCACGAGTCTTCGCGGGGGGCAGGCAACGACAGGCTTGCTTTGGCAGACGGCAGGAGTTGGCACAGCACATGCAGACTGAGGAACTCATTGACCAGACTGCCAGGTGGCGGGATTTACCGGATGGCATTGTTCTGGCGAGGTTGGCACAAGATGTTGGTACGGGGTATAAACTAGCAAACCAGAAGGGAGGGGTTTTATCAATGTCTCGGCTTGTTTTGACGGAATTGGACTTGATGGGCAAAATAAAACTGGCACGGCAAAGGGGGCGAGGTATTAATAGACTGGGTGGTTTGCTCAGAGAGCGACTGAGCAGGCAACGTGTCAGATGGCACAGAGTAGTTGCCATATTAGGGGCGTGTGTGATTAGGGTTCTTAGAGGAAAGCAGGTGGCAGCTTTTGGTAGGATACTGCAAGAGCTGGAGTAGGGGGGAAATGGTGATTTGCAAAGGGGGGTATATGTGCTCACTTTCATTGCCGAGGGCTTTAATGATACGCTTTCATGGAGAAATGATTTCTTAGTGCCTCCTGATGGGTCTCCTTGTAATGACACTGGCACGCAGAAGTCAAAATGTCAAGCACATTGCCAGACGTCCCCAGTTTATTGACTGCCTGGTAAGCATTGTTTAATCTGATTTAAAAGACAAATACACTGAAAGGAGAATTTTGTCAGCACTTTAGTTGGGCCTGTGCAACTAGGAAGCCAGGAAGAGTGGATTAAAATAATCAGGAGGTTCTGGAAGAGTGGCAGAAAGTTGGCACACACTTGAGCTTGCTGCTGGAACAAAGCTTTGGTGTGAGGAGAGGGACAATAAACAATGACACCAGCACAATGACTGGAAATCACATCATGAGCATTGAAACTTAAAAATTGCAATATATGAGAATTTACTGGAAATAACTGATAATCAATTAATCAATCAATAAATATATTTAACTGCTGTTTGTACAGTTTGTTCAAAATTGACATAAAGCCAGAGACATTTTTTAAAAATTAGTTCAAAATTGTTAATTGTTCAAAACCTTCACCCTTATGTGGTTGATAGGATTTATGTGACCCTGGACCACAAAACCAATCATAAGGGTCAATTTTTTGAAATTGAAATTTATACATCATCTGAATAAATAAGCTTTCCATTGATGTATGGTTTGTTAGGATAGGACAATATGTGGCTGAGATATAACTATTTGAAAATCTGGAATCTGAGGGTGCAAAAAAATCTAAATATTGAGAAAATCGCCTTTAAAGCTGTCCAAATGAAGTTCTTACTAATGCATATTACTAATTCAAAATTAAGTTTTGATATACGCTACCGTTCAAAAGTTTGGGGTCAGTACATTTTTATTGTTTCTTTTTTTTTTTTTTTTTAAGAAATTAATACTTTTATTCACCAAGGATGTATTAAGTTAATAATTGAAAGTTTACTAAAAGTTAATAATAAATAATTTACATTGTTATAAAATATTTATATTTTGAATAAACACTGTACTTTTTAAACTTGTTATTCATGAAAAAAAAAAAATCACAGGTTCCAAAAAATATTTGGCAGCACAACTGTTGATATTATCCAACACTGATCATTCTAATAATAAATCCACATATTAAAATGATTTCTGAAGGATCATGTGACACTTAAGACTGGAGTAACAGCTGATAAAAATTCAGCTTTTCATCACAGGAATAAATTCTATTTTAAAGTATGTTAAAATAAAAACATTATTTTATATTTTAAAAACATTTTGCAATATTACTGTTTTTTTTCTATATTTTTAATCAAATAAATGCAGCCTTGATGAGCATAAGAGACTTCTTTAAAGACTATTACAAGTCTTACTGACCCCAAACTTTTGAACGGTAGTGTATTTATACTTAATATCCTAATGATTTTTGGCATAAAAGAAAAATCGATCATTTTGACCCAAACAATGTGTTTTCGGCTATTGCTACAAATATATCTGTGCTACTTAAAACTGATTTTGTGGTAAAGGGTCACATATTTAGTTGTATGCAGATATTTTTGCGCCAATAATGGATGCACCATTGTGTCCCACGTTAAAAGTCACATAATCACACTCCTGCCTGTATTAACTGTGGGTCTTTATAAACTGTTGTAGGTCTATATGCACAGTACACAACGGCACAATGCTGGTCTTGTGCTGGTGTGTTGGCAAGTAAACTCACACGCTGGGCAGTGCTGCAGATGGCAGAGTAGCTGTCTTTTGCTCCCTGCTGGTGGTTCTGAATTTGCTGGCGAAGCCGAGCCTGGAGGCGCTCGCTGCAGCCGGACAACAGCTCCTCTCCCTTTTCCTTTAGTGTAGACAAACGCTCCTCAAAACCCGCTATCTCCTCCATAATAGCCTGTGATGAGACAATATGCGCAAGCATAAATTTAAACAAAACGTTCTCCTTGCAAGAGTTTTAAATATTCTTGTGAATATCAATGTTAAAGGGATAGTTCACCCAAAAATGATAATTCTGTCAGTAATTACTCACCCTCATGTCATTCCAAATTTGTCATCTTCAAAACGCAAATTAAAATACTTCTGATGAAATCCGAGAGTGTCTGAGTATTCTCAAAGCTTCATGAAATTATGGCTGAATAGAGTTGCACAATTAATCGTTAAAAGATCGCAATCTCCATTCAACCATCAATGATGTCTTATTTCTAAATGACAATAATTTGTCTGTCTATTAAACCTTTGATAAAGTCATACCGGATCATTCAAAAACTATGAGAGCAGTTATCATGTTTAGGTATGAAGCAGTTTCACAAGCAGTCTTTTGAAGCATTTATAGTTATGATATAAACACAGAAGTCTATCAAAATACAGTCTGTAGCGATCAAAATACAGGAAATCATCTGTTGAAAGACATTTTTGTTTCAAATTGGTGCTTCAAATAACATTTGTTGATTACAATGTTGATTACATTGTTTCACTGCTAGGTGTTGACAAGTGACTGTTAAAAATGTGTTTGTCATTGAGTCATTCATTCAAGAGATTTGTTAAAAAAAATGCTGATTCATTCAGTAATGAAAGAAGTATTTATAAATGAGTCACTAAATCATTAATTCAAGAGATTTGTTCAAAAACACGGATTCATTCAGTAATAAAACAAGTAAAGTATTTATGAGTCATTAAATCATTCATTCAAGAGATTTGTTCAAAAACGCTGACTCATTCGGTAATGAAACGAGTGAAGTATTTATGAGTGAGTCACTAAATCGTTCATTCAAAAGATTTTTTTGAAAATGCTGACTCATTCAGTAATGAAACAAGTGAAGTATTTATGAGTGAGTCATTGAATCATTTATTTTTTTTATCATTCAAATTAATAAAACCTTGCTGAATAGACTGCAGCAATTAATATTTTGTCAGCCTCTAGTAAATGACGTTATTTACTGTAGCTTAGTTTAGAATCATGGCAGAATCGTGATCTCTGTTTGAAACAAAAAAAATCACAATTCTCAATTAATTCAAAATCGTGCAGCTCTACGGTTAAACCACTGATGTCACATGGACTATTTTTGCGATGTCCTTACTACCTTTCTGTGCCTTGAATGTGGTATTTGCATTGCTGTCTATGCAGGGTCAGAAAGCTCTTGGATTTAATCAAAAATATCTTAATTTGTGTTCCGGAAATGAACGGGGGTCTTACAGGTTTGGAACAGGAAGGTGAGTAAGTAATGACAGAATTTTCATTTTTGGGTGAACTATGCCTTTAACAGCAACTCTTGATATTAACTAAATATTTTTATATGTAGGTATACAAAGTGCAGATGTCTGTTTGGTTATTTATAGGGTTCTGCTCTTCTGTGAAGCTTTGTGATTTGTCACCTTATGTCTGGCAAGCTGCTGAGTGGCAGCTTCCAGGCCACCTCCTGATGACGGGTCAGGAGTCACCATCCTGCTGGACATCTGCAAAAGCCAACGTTCAATTTCCTGTAGATCTTTGTGGTAAGCTTCCTGTTTCTTCACCTGGGCCTCCAATCTGAGAACGTGGGTCTAAGGAAATACATTTAAACAGATATGATCAAGACATTTGCAAGCAAGCACTCACACTAAAGTACCTATATAAACACACAGCTGGAAACTCTCATGCCATAAAGAGCTTCTGACAGCTGCAAGCATGAGATGAATTACTTGAACGTGAGTATTCATGCCACTGATTGCAGGGTTAATGGATGCCATCTTGGAGGAAATAGCACATAAAGACTCCAAATTAATATTCAAAAGCGTAAAAGGGAAATAATCTACACATTCATAGCAATTTGTTTTTCTCCACTATTTAAAATTTGCAGTTTAGCTTTAAATTATTCTATATGTGTATGACTGTCACCCTTCCAAATTGCTAAAAACAAACATTGATATTTAAATGTTGGCTGCTGCTTTTGGCTGGCTATTGCTGTCATTGTAGATTATTGCTGCTGCAAAGCAAGTACAGGAACTTGCTACCGCCAATACATACACCAATATGGTGCTGTGAGTATCTAAGACATACTGCTGCGGCACAAACAGCATATATAACAACCCACAGCAGATCTGTACAGGTGGAGCCGGGGAGGTGGAGGGTTTCAGAAGAACTCTGAAAGCGTGCTGGGAACTGCTCTAGTGGATGCTAACCAGACATTTGAATATAAAGTAGCAAGCTCATTGGCTGCTAATGCAACATGAACCAATCAGCTTGTGCCAAGTAGTTTAAATATATCATCAGTTTGCGCTAAGGACCCATCAGTCTGCACAATCTAGATTTTCATGACATAACTTGGTATTTTTTGTGATCTTTGTGAGCTCACCCTTGCTGAGCCACACAGCTCCTGGTAGTCCGCCTGTAGTCTGGTCATGTTGTCTGTGATAGAAGGGGAGTGGAGGAGGGTCAGCAGAGTCTCTCCTTTCTCTAGCACAAAGCTCACGGCAGAATCACGCGATAGCAACATCTGCTCTACAGCCTGGACACAAAAAAATGAATACAGATAAAGAGACAAACATGGGTTATTCAGCAAGGACACATTAAATTGATCAAAAGTAACAGTATAAACTCTGTATTGTTAAAAATGACTTCTATTTCTAATAACTGTTGTTCTTTTGAACTTTAAATTCATCTAAAAAAAAAAAAAAAACAGAAACAAAATATTTCATGATTTCCTTTTCACACAAATATTTAGCAGCGATATTTTTTTCACATTGATAATAATAAGAAATGTTACTTGAGCAACAAATTAGTAAATTCAGGTTGCTAAAAATTCAGATTTGCCATCACAGGAATAAATTACATTTTATATTATTATAACAGTATTTTATAAATACTATTATAACAGCTATTTTAAATTGTAACAATATTACACAATATTGCTGTTTTCTGTATTGTGCAGCCTTCATGAGCACAAGTGGCTTTTATAAATAAAATAAGTAACAATTATAAATAAAAAATGATTTATGTATACAGTCGAGGTCAAATGTTTACACACACCTTGCAGAATCTATTTTACTAAAATAAGAGGTATCGTACAAAATGCATGTTATTTTTTTTTATTTAGTACTGACCTGAATAAGATATTTCACATAAAAGACATTTACATATAGTCCACAAGAGAAAATAATAGGTGTATTCATAAAAATGTTCAAAAGTTTACATACACTTGATTCTTAATACTGTGCTGTTACCTCAATGATCCACAACTGTGTTTTTTTTGTTTAGTGACAGTTGTTAATGAGTTCCTCGTTGTCGTGAACAGTTAAACTGCCTGATGTTCTTCAGAAAAATCCTTCAGGTCCCAAAAATTCTTTGGTTATTCAGCATTTTTGTGTATTTGAACCCTTTCCAACAATGACTGTATGATTTTGAGATCCATCTTTTCACACTGAGGACCACTGAGGGACTCAAATGATGTATTAAGAGCCAGGGGTGTAAACTTTTGAACACAATGAAGATGTGTACATTTTTCTTATTTTGCCTAAATATCATATTTTTTCATTTAGTACTGGCCTTCAGAAGCTACAGAAGATACCTACATGTTTCCCAGAAGACAAAATAAGTTAAATTTACCCTGATCTTCAAATTCCAGAAGTTTTCACTCCCGGCTTCCTTCTGAAGCATCAGTAAGTGTTTGACCTACTGTAATCTTTTGACCTCAACTGCATTTATATTATACACTTATATCCTAATGCTTGCAATGCTACAGATTTTAAAAATGACTAGGGTGACTTCCACTTTTGTTGACAAAGAACAGATTTCATATCAGTTAAAGACTGTAAAACAAATCACAGACCTTGTACTTGTTCAGCTGGGCCTTCCTCTGGTAAAGTTCTGCTTTGGGTTCAACTGTGGAACTGAGAAGAGCTCGAGTCTCTCTAAGCCACTGAATTTGGCTCTTGTAGCGCTCTTGGAAATCTTTATAGAGCACAATGCTCCTTTCCAGGGTTGCATGCTCTTCCCGTAGCCCCAGAATAAGCTCTTCGAGCTGCGATCGGCCTGTTTGCACTTCCCTCTCTAGCCTGGATGCTCCAGGGTCATCCAAGAAGGAAACGGCCTGCTCTGCGCTCTCTCGAAGTGTTTTAAGCAGGCTGTGACCTTGATCCATATCCCCCTGTAGAGACTATGGGGTAAGAGAGTCTTTTAAACAACAAATGAAAGGGTACAAAAAGAACAACAATAACAAACAAACAAAAATCAATAATTTAATGAGCCACAGGAAAGATATTTATGCATTCCCCAGTGTGCAGCTAAGACAAGTAAAGAATTTCCTGTTTCTGACAGCTTCTGATCCTCTCTGTTCACGTGGAGCTTCACTTTTAGAGAGCGCTCCTCTGAAGTGGACTTTTCTGATGGGTACTTTGAAGCCTGCCGGGCTCCTGACACCTGTGTGCGGAGACCCGGCGAGGCCCCGGTCAGAGATATGAGAGGAAGACCCAATTACCCAGGCCTTAAATGGGGCTGCAGCAGCGGGGTTTCCCCGGCAACGACCGCGTTCGGCCCCTCCTACTCCTTTACCTTTAAGCGGGAAGGTTCTCTATATGATATCAGCCTCTTGTCTCTACAAAGAGCAGTACATGAGAGCTGGACAGCTGGATCTGGAGCTACTGCTGCGGTACTGACAGGGAAAGCAGTTTCAGTGTTTTAATGACCATCTCCACACACAAATAAGGAAATGAGAAGTTAGTGATGCGAAGAGGTGTAGGATCCAAGAATAATTGGGCAAAGAAACATGATCTGGCCATAGAAATGTACACTTAATTGGCTGTTTATTAATTCACAAATACATGCATCTATACCGCTGACATTACCGTTTAATGGGGTAGTGGGTGTGCATAAAAGGCAGATAGTCTCTATATCACTTTGCTATTAGCAATTGTGTGGCGCTATTGATCTTGACAAGGATTATATTATAATATATGCACTAAATGAGTAGTGCATGTATATGTGTGTACAGGAAGAGAGTGTTATGTGATGTTGAAGCTGCAAGGGCATAGCATCAATTACACAGTCTGTGCCAGCAGGTTCCACAGACAGACCGTTTCTTCATCTCAGCTATCACAGTGGGGGAGTGTGTGAAGTGGCTGTGTGCGCGTGTGCACGTAGGGTGCGATCGCGCTAAAGCTTTCTTTTGCTTTGTGTAGTAGACATATTGATCATATCCTTAAGAAGACAAAGAGACCCGTACATGTGCACACACACAGACACACTGGCTTTTACGGTCTCAAATATGAGTGCAAAACTGTGCCAGGCCCACTGAGAGTCCTAGTCTGTGGTGTGTGTGTAATTTTATCAGGCCAAATCAATAGCTGTTAAACCACAGGATAAAAAGGGGTGACAGTTTTATCTTTTTCTCTGATCCTTCAACATTTAGAAAAGGAAATGATAAAACCCTGTAGAAGTGTTTATCTATATTTGCAAAACTGAAATGATATAAAATAAAGATTTGTTTAGTCTGAATGATTTCCATGATTTTTTTGTTTAAATAAATGTTATTGCTTATAAATTTGTGTGTGCGCTTGCACTGTATGTAAAAAATATAAAAAATATATAATTATATATATTTGTGTGTATATATATATATATATCATATTATATATATATATATATATAAATTTATAAATGTTAAAAAAATTATGTCTGTGTATACTATATATATATATATATATTATAAAATTGAAAAAAAATATATTTTTTAGTTTTTTAAAACTAATAAACATAAATAACATGTAAAAAAATATATGTGTGTATAGTTCTGTATGTACATGCATTAAATTGTATAAAAATGATGTATATATAAATATGATATATATATTTATGTGTGTGTGTGTGTATATATATATATGTACATGCATTTAATTTTGTTTAAAAAAATATATATTTTTTAATTATATATTTATATATGTGAGTGTGTGTATGGTATGTATGTATGTACATATATAAATACATATACATATTTTAATAAAATAAAAAAATCATATATATGTGTGTATATATGTACACACATATACATACATATATATATATGTGTGTGTGTTCGTATGTACAGTAATAGCTGTGTTTTCACTAGGCCATACCTCTAGCCTCTTCATCTTCTTTTCCATTGTGATGCGGTCGAGAGCTTCTGTCCTTTCGGTAACAATTTTGAAATTCTTTCTTGCTGTGCTCAACCAATCAGAGAAGGTCCTGAGAGCATTTTGAGCCTCTGTAATGTTCTGCATCTCTTCCTGGAGCTGTTTGAGGGTATCCTGAATGACAGAAGAATAAATCAAAAGGCTCATTGTCAAGAACGCTTGGAATTCTGTCTCATCAGCATGAAGTGTTTTGACTGATCCAATGCCGCACACTCTTTCGCGTTCCCCGCTGGGGGCTTGAGGCTAAGCTATTTTGCCGCATTTTTCACTTGACATGCAGATCCCTCATGCACGTGGCACCAATTAACGCTTTTGCGCTGTGCCGCGCGCACACCTATCTGCAGAGACGTAATAGCTGTTGACTGCAGTGCATGTGGCGGCCTGTTGTTTCTCACAGAATAATTACACGCTCTATTCTGTGTCGCAGCCAGGGTGTGTGCATGTTAGAGAGAAGTAGGCAGAAAGGAGAGGTGTTACAGCAAGTGTTTAAAACAACTCTGCTGCTGGCACAAAAGCGGCAGCACCGATTGATGGCCAATATTGAGTCCTATATTGTATAATTACAACTTAAAGTCTCAATGTGGATGAGGCATTGATTTTTCCAGTGTGTAGGGTTTTTTTTTTTGTCATCACAGAGGGTCACAGGAGCTGGTATACTGGTTGGATAGCTTCCAATGTTTAGATGGCTGAGAAATTAGACTCATCAGTGTGCTTTGGCAGCAAAGTGAGAGGTGAGTCAATGACACCAAGTTCTATTAAAAGAAACGTTATTGTAGGAACGAATTGTCAAGTAGAATTTTTTTTTTTTGACATTTTTTTGCCTGTATTACAACATGGGAGTGTAGAGCAGACAGGAAGTGAAATGGGAGAAAGAGAGGGGTGGGACTTGGGATTCGAACTCGGGACACTCATAACACAACAATGTTCAAATTTAATTAATGAAGTTCAAATGTAACTGAATTGAAAATGTTCTATTATTTAGCAAATTTTAAAACATTGACAGAGAATACTTTAATAATAATAATAATAATAACTGCAATAATTTTCCCAGATAAAAATAAAGCAGCTGATCTAAACAAGTACAGGAGGCTAATATGAAATATAAAGGAAGAAAACTGGTGAAAATATAGTTTTAAAATGCCAATGCAAAAAAACAACAACAGTGTATTACTAGTATTATTAATAGTAATAATAATAATAATAATAATAATAATAATAATAATAATATACTTTTATAGCATTTAGTAATTTTTTTATTAGATATTTTCTATTTTTTTTATTTTAGTCACTTTCTGTGTATTTTTATTAACTTTTTTTATACCAAAAAAATTGATATTAAGGTGTATTTTATTTAATGTCAGTTTTATCAATTTCAATACTTTTATTTACATTTTATTTTATTTCAGTTCACAACATTTCTAATATTCTTTTAAGTAATTTAAGTTTAATTTTATAAATATATATGGGAGACTAAATATATATATATATATATATATATATATATATATACACACACATATAATAATAAAATAAAAATATCTATTTTTATTATATAATATTGATAATATAATGCATATTATATTATGATATATTTATTATATAATATTGATATTAAGTTTTCATTTATTTTATATCAATTTTGACATTTTATACTTATATTTAAACTTATTTTATTTCCGATATTTGCCAAGACAACATTTATAATATTCTTTTAAGTATTTTAAGTTGTTTTATAAATATATATAGGAGAAATACATGTGTGTGTGTGTGTGTGTATGTATGTGTGTGTATATATATATATATATATATTGCTATTCTTTTTTCAAGTTTAATTGTTTGCATTTATTTTTTATTTGTTTATTTTTATTTTTTATTTTGTTTATTTCAAGCTTAATTTTATAAATATATATAGGAGACTATGTATATATGTATATATATTTATATAAACTTAAAAAATATATTATTATTATTATTATTAATCATTTTAATAATAATTAAACATTATTGTTATTATTATTAATATACCTTTATAGCATTTAGTAATATTTAATAATATTTAATAAGTTTTAGTAATTTTATGTGTTTTTAAAAGCTTGTATTTTTATTTGCTTGTTTTTATATATAATATTGATACTTTATTTCAGTTACTTGCCAAGAATAAGGTGGGAAATAAGGTGCCCAGATTGTAAAATCACAGCGTTTTTTTTCACACTGCGAAAGGAGAATACAAAGAAAAATCCAAGAACCTGCAATATGAATATGAATCTCATGTTTCTCTATAATTAACAGGACATTTCAAACACCAACAGATAAAAACAGACCATTATTGTGCACATTATTTGTAAAAAAATTAGTAAACTGGCAGCTTAATGAATAATGTTGCATACTTTCCTGAAATAATCAAGTACATAAAAAATGCTAATTTACAAGGCTGACTTGCCTGTATCTGTAATAGCAAGGCATGGTAGCGGGCAGTAAGCTGAGTAACCCTGGTACTGATCCGACCACTGACATGAGCATCCTCTACGACTTGCTGTGCAAGAGTACTAAGGCCTTCCACCTCAGTCTGACGTTGAGCAGCCTCAATCTGCCACCGCTGAAATAAGAGAATGACAGGAAAAGGTCAACATACAGTATATCTAAATGAAACAAGAGTACTGTATTTCAGAAACCATCATGCAGAAGCATAATACATCGTACCTTAAGGTGTTGTAGCTGGGCCTCCTTTGCAGTGAGATCAGAGCGACGGTGGCTTCTCACCTTCACTTTGAGCTCCATGTCAACCAGCCACTGGTCTAAGCTTTGGAATAAACCTTCGAGCTGCTGAACCCTTGCGAGGGCCTGCTCTACCTGGACTTTGGTCTCGGCGAGCCGGTCTTGGTACCCCTGCCATTCTGTCTGCGCTGTTTCCAGAGCCCGATCCTCAATTTGCGGGGCACCCCATGGAATGACTCTTTCTCGACTGGCAAGAACGGAGCTGAGCAAGTTATGTCCCTTAGGGCAATGAGACTGGAGCATCTGGAGCATTATTAGACAGAACGAATAAAATGTAAAGATTAGGTAGTGCAGAATATTTGTTGCCTATAATATTTAAAGCCTTATATTAACCTGCAGTTCTTTTAACGTGTTCTCCAGAGCATTTACGTCTTCATCCAGGGGTGAGAGAATGGCCAAACTGTTTTGCTCCTGCTCCAGCCAGTCTTCAAACATGTGCAGCCCTCGCTGGTATTCTTGATGGAGCAGAACCAATTCTTCTGCCTTACTGACAGCAGCCTGAAACATCAGCAGAGAATATTATTTCAAATTTATTCCATTATAAGTGGAAACAGAGCACAACACTTTTTAGCTGCTCGCTTCCAGTATTTTCCCCATTCTTTTTCTCCATAGAGAAAACTTTAATAAAGCATTTTAAGCCACAAACCACACCAACTAGATCCAATATATAGATATATATATATAAATAGTTCATGTCCAATGCTGGCAAGTCACTGGTGAGCTCGTTGGCCACAAATTTTTTCAGTTTCCAAGGTAACTGGAATGATTTTTCAAGGGTAATAGGTTGTGTTGCTCTGCACTGAGAATTTGGTTATTACTTAACAGCATTTTTTAAACTTCAACAAAAATTAAATTTGAAATAAAGTTTAAAATTTTGAAATTTCTTTTTTTCTCAAATTCAGTTTTAGTTTTACCAAATTCTGTTTTTTCCATTAATTTTCTGGATTCCATTTCCATTTAATTTTAATATTCAAA
The DNA here is from genome assembly GCF_022985175.1 of Labeo rohita. Classification (NCBI taxonomy): domain Eukaryota; kingdom Metazoa; phylum Chordata; class Actinopteri; order Cypriniformes; family Cyprinidae; genus Labeo; species Labeo rohita. Next base: position 16,834,363 of record NC_066888.1, on the reverse strand, counting down.
AGCATCTCTAATTAAGGCCAGACACTGCAGGCAAAAACACTGTTTTTCATGCACCTGTCAAGTTTGAGATTTTGGCCTGTCTGTTTTCAGACTATTGGAAAGAAAACATCCAAAAGACACTGTTAAGTGCTTCTTTTATAGCACTTTATCTATTTTTGTCAATAGATTTTAATTACAATACATATTTTTAAAGCCTGTTTTCTCTAAATGAAAAAAATGATTTGTCCTGCACTGAGCCATAAATCTTACACACACCAAACTTCACATTTTTATTCCTGTCTATATCCTGAAGGTTTTTATAGAGGGATTTGTTCATATATAATTTGTTTGATTATATACATCTTATTCCCCCAAAAATTGGGAAAATATATTGTTTTCTGTTTGTTCTAAGTATTTTCTGAATTATGGAGTGACAAAAATGAGATAACCAAAATTCCCTATTTAAAAACTTTTGATTCTAATATGTCAAAAAAACTAGCACATATTTTTTTAAATAATACCTCATTTGCATATTTAAACCTAACATTTTAGAAAACTTGTAACACAAAAAATGTTTGCAGTTATCAATGTAATCAATCAACTGGGTAAGTATAGCCGGGCTCACGCTACAGAATTCACAGAATACAGTACTTTCACAACAGCCAATACGTGGCCACAAAACAGCTGCTGTACGGTCCACTGGATAGGGGAGATGGAGGGAACTGCTTCTTATGTTTTTGTAGTAACACTGTCTGTATAATATGTTATATTATGTATAATATCACAACCGCATGGAGCATGAAAAGCTCTAGAGTAAAACTGTCTCAGTTTTCAACATACCAGGTGACTGCTACCAGGTTAACTAACATTTGTAAACATTAGTTGCTGAAAGGGGTCTTAAATCTTAAAGGGGTCATCGGATGCTAAGTTTACTTTTACATGTTGTTTGAACATTAATGTGTGTTGGCAGTGTATGTACAAATCTAACCTATAATGATAAAAATCCATGCAGTGGTTTTTAATTAATCCGTAAAAATAATATCCCCTTTTTCAAATCGAGCCATTCTCAGATGCCTGTCATTGTGGCGTCACACCCACAGAGGCCACTCCCACGATAGCTGATTGACATGAGCGTCATAAGGGTTTTTTTAATGAATCTTTGCGATCGCCTTTCCTAATAATGTGCCAGTTAGCAAGTTTAGCGGCTAAACGCGGCTAAAGTAAACATGCTTGTCACTCCACAGAGAGAAGAGAGGGGCGGGGCGAGCAGAGCTCATTTGCATTTAAAGCAGCCTTGACCAGAATGGGATGAATTTTGCAGAGCTGATTTTGGCAAGGTAAAAAGGGTGTTGTTTTACACTACCATTGAGAATTTTTAACCAAAGTATATTATAAACTTTTCATTAAGACCCTAAAGAATCATATCAACTTGTGGAAAATGGGCATCCAATGACCCCTTTAATAATATCTTGTAGTGTGTGATGCGCCACAATTTTCAAATCTTGTAGTGTGTGCATGTTTAAGATTTCAAGGAAGATAATCTGCAAAGATTCTCCTTAACCATCGGTCGTTCCTTTTGCATGTTGGAAACACCTTTTGCTTTATAATACTGAATTTAATTTAATGTTAAAATATGTTCTCTAATCTCAGTACTGTTTGTTTATGGGCAGGTTACGGAGTCAATCACGGCTTCTTTCAGCTACGAGTAAAATGTGAGGTGACGGTCTGAGGTTCGCAACAAACCGGCAAACATTTAAATTATGCTACTTTTAAATGTTACATTCTCGATTTCTAAAATGATTGTTAAATGAGTTTAAAGGTATGTAATATTGTAAACTATGCTGTATATTCACCCAAATATATACAGTTTGTCTTATATTTTTGTCCATGGGTGTTCTGACTTAATAATAAATGTTCATCTTTTGAGTATTGCTGTTGCCTCTATGATTCTATGTGTGATTTTTCATTTCCAGCCCATTTTAAGCCAGAAATATAATATTTTTTAAACAATACTTGACATAAATAAAACAACCCTGGCATGTTGGGTAAAACGTTTAACCCAGCATGTGTTCTGTCCAATATTTACCCAGCACTAGTAGTACTAGTAGTAGTAGTACAGTGAGTAATATATTTCTGTCACAGTTTATTCAAGTTAAACCAAACTTTTATTTTGACAGGTTGCTGCGAAGACCTTCAGTTTCTGTTTGTATATAATATGATGATAGTTTTTCTCAAACTAAACTGTAAAACGCTCATGAAGTGACTGTCAGAGCAGGTCTAGAGATTATGTTCATGTGTTCATGCACTCGTATACTGAGACAGCAAAGGTTGAAAACACTGAAAGCGCCATGCACGCTTCAGTATGTGTGTACTAAACAAAACCATGCATCTGCACAATTCATTCACACAGAGCCACCCAGAACAGTTTAATATTCACAGACACAAGTCCATATCACGTTTTGATTTAATAGTACTGACCTACTTTTTATTTATTCATGCAAAATTGAGCAACTTCTGTGACACTCTGCATATGGTAAATTTCATTTTTATGACTGGATTCTGCGATTCCATCTGCGTTTTCCGCATCGGCAGAATCATAGAGCCCTAAGCAACTTCATTGTAGATCTGTCTTGAAAGATTTATGTTACTGTTAAAAATCAATTTCCCTATGAGCAGGACTCTACTCTACTCTATAACCACTTGACATTTAGTTGGCTTCACCATATTAGCTCGTGCTGAATAATTCTTGTTGACCACCCAAAACAAACTTAAGCACTGGTCTGTGGCCTACAATTTGACATCTTTGGCTTACCTTGGCTTTATCTTTAATGGCTGTATATCTCTCACTGAGTTTCTGGATCTCCTGTTGGGTGGCTGTATGTTCAGTCATGTTGGATCCCTTGGTCGCAATGGTCTCTAAAGGGCTAGAGTGGCTAAGAACTTCCTCATAGAGGAGCTGTACAAAGCATAGCGATTAAAGTAAATCATACTTTGAGGTTTCAATCTTTAATAGAACTGTAAGAATATACAACTGTTATCTAAATAATAAATCCAGTATAAAATGATATTACATTATACATGCTTGCGAAAGTATGCATATGAAAAGGATTATCTACCTTGGCACGGCCTAGATTGGCTGTCTTGTCCCTCATTTCAGCGTAGTGTTTGTCTGAGTTTCCGAGGCTCTCTTCTACTCGCTCCATCCAGCACTCAAACTGACTTACATCTTCCTGGTAACTGGTCCAGTGTGACAAGGCACCTTCCAACTGGCTGTAAATGCATATAAACAACACATCTACAATTTCCACAGATTGAGAAAATTCTCAGACAAAAGCACTGACATAAAGAAGATGAATAAACATAGACTGGTGGACAGAGAGTTCTCTAACCTTTTGCACTGTATTGATGTTGACAAGAGTGATTCCCAAGAGTCTTTTAGGTCTTGGATCTGCTTGCGAACCACTGGTACACCTTCAGCCGAGGTGTTCCTCTGGACAGACTCCCCTCTGGTGATGAGCATCTTCAGTTGGATTTCTCTCCCTTGACAAGCTGCCAGTAAAGTCTGTAATCAATCAGAAATCCTGTTACACACATGTACAAATGAAACTTACAAACTAATTTACAAGTGCCAGATCCTCTGATGGATGTTCTGTTGATTTAGCAACATCTATAAAACTGTAAAATGTGTATAATAAACGACAGTGTACCTCAAGCTGGCCCATTCTGGTGATAAGCACACTTTTGTCAGATGTGGGGCATCTGCAGGTTTTGAGGACCTGTTTGGACTCTGAAACCCAGTTCTGAAGTTCCTGAAGGCCTTGTGAAAAAAGCTGATGCTCCCCCACCACTCGTTCTACCCTTGACACTTTCTCCTGCAGAGAAGTCAAGACTAGAGTAAAAGACTGGATAAATAAGGTATCTGGAATGGTGTGTGCACACCAAAAGCGAAATTAATTATTTGCATGAGTAGATTACAAGTCGATGCAAAAATGTGAATAGATGCAAATTCGTGCTGGGTGAACACAAATTACGCAAATTGGGTGCCGTTATTGCCACAAGCACATGACATTGTGTATTTTCAAAAAATTTCAGCTTGAGTGGAAATGTCACGATGCATTGTCGCGCAAGCACATCAGTGAAGAACTTACTGACACGTCCATTTTGACATGTCCAGTTGTATCAGAAAATGGAGGAAAGTCATACACGATCATTTTTTCACGTGAGTGACATGAAAACATCCCGTAAGTAATCTAGAATATTCGCTTTGTTTGGTGTGCACACAGCATAAGGATGTACATTAATGATACAATATTGGTCATCAGCTGATATTAGAGATTTTTAAGTTTATTGTTATCCAATAGTCGGATATTTAATTGTGCATATTTTCTATTTTTACATTACCTTTTGCAGTGATCTAATGTTCACTTTTTGAATAACATTTATCCTTTTTTTTGCTAACATAACGTAATTAATTTTTATAACATTAACACTAAATAAATAACACTGTAAAATGTATCTTTAGCAGTTTTAGCAAATGTCAAAATAAATATCAGTTTTCATACTCCACATTATAATGTTGCAACACCTAAAATCACCTGTAGCACTTAAAATGATTCAGTGTAGTTTTTAGAGTTTAATTTTAAAATAATTTAATAAAATAATATAGAGCTTTAATAAGACATTTATTGGTTATTTGGCTATAACATGAAAATAATTATTGATACTGGTCTGAAATTTAATATCAATGCATCCCTAAATAAAAGAGTATACAATTTGCTTTTCATAAAATATACTGTGAATTTTACAGTTTCAAATGACTATTTTTTTTGTATTAATATATGCGACCCTGGACCAAAAAAAAAAAAGTCATAAGGGTAAATTTTATGAAATTTATATGAGAATTATAAATTTCACTGATGTATACAGCTTTCCATTGACGTATGTTTTGTTAGGATAGGACAATATGTGGCAGATACTATTTGAAAATCTGGAATCTGAGGGTGCAAAACAAAAAAAAAAATAATGAGAAAATCACCTTTAAAGTTGTCAAGTGAAGTTCTCAGCAATGCATATTACTAATCACAAATTAGGTTTTAATATTGTATATATATGGTAGGAAATTTACACAATATATTCATGGAACATGATCTTTACCTAATATCCTAATCATTTTTGGCATAAAAGCAAAATCAATCATTTTGACCCAAACAATGTATTGTTGGCTATTGCTGCAATAAACCCATGCTACTTAAGATAAATTTAAAGTTTGAAAGAACAGCATTTATTTAAAAATGAAAGTCTTTGGTAAGAGTATAAATGACTTTACTGTCGCATTTGAACTATTTAATGCCTCCTTTCTGAATGAAGGTATTAATTATTTTTCTTTTTTAATCATACTGACCCCAAACTTTTAAATGGCACTGTAGGCAATCAAACAAAGCGCACAGAAAAGAAACAAAATTTAATGAAATCTGAATTACTGTGAACAGAAATGCACACTCACTCTCCATAATTCAATAATTCAGTCTGACCATTATCAATTAGCATTTCAAATAGAAAACATGTACACCAGGCAGTCTCCCAGATTCAAAGCAAACCTGTTATTGAGAGTTAAATAAACAATGAAAAATTTAAAGCATATAGTAAATCTCCTAATAGAGCTAAACAGGCTATTAAAATGAGCTCATCTTGCATCACAATCACTTGCAAAGATGAAACAGCAAACACAGGACTGATGAGGTAAACAGACAGGTAGAGGAGGTTACCTTAATCAGGTTGCTCAGCGCCAAGTAGCATGCAGCTAGCTGGCAGACCCGATGCACAAAGCTCTTCCCAGCACCCTGACCCTCCCAGAGGCCATGTGCTCGCCCTCTCAGCTCTGCCAGTTCAGACTCTCTGGAGCGCATCTCCTCCAGCAGCGTCTGACGGTGTGCAATCAGGGGTCACGAGGCAAGCAGGGGTCACAGAAGAATAAAGACGAACGTTCATGCCATGAAAAACCACACTAAAAGCCAACATGAGCTTTTGGACACATCCACCAAGACAGACAGGTTACGTTCTCCAAACTTTTACTAAACACACTTAATACATCAGGGCACAAAAGACCACCACGAGCAAATTTCTTGCTTCTTTTCTCTAGATGGAAAAAGAGCAGACTGTGAAATTGTCAGTTAGGCAGACACAGTTCATGATAATAGAGTCTATCATGTTGGGTACACTCTGGGGATAAAGGGATTAAGAGGGAAAGTGGGTAAAAGCAGGGGAAGGGGAGATGGGAGGGGATGGATAATCACTCAGAGGACCTCTACACACTGTACAGATACACTGTTGGAAATGTAATTGCCAACAGAGCAGACAAAAGGGCCCAGCAGGCGACAAAGCAATACAAAAATAGAGACGAAAGATCTTGTGATAAGGCAAAAATAGAAATATTTATCTTTCCAACCTCTATTCTACATTCATGTCATTGTCAAATTGTACATTAGGGGTTTTGTTCTTTGAGTGCGGTTAAAGAGCGAAAAATTAATTGCATGTCAGCTTAATCCTCAACTGTGGCAAAAAGCTTGACTCAGCGGAATCATCAATGACAGACGTGGTTTATTTCATTATCTCCAACAGATCCTACTTCTGTTCAACTCGTTTAATTGAGCTTAAGTACTGCAAAATCCACTGCCACAGTTAGATGATTTCATCTGATCATTTAATTACATGTTTAAACAGCTAGATTATGCTCAAAAGAAAATGTATTTTTAATAGTCTCTACATGTTTAATGCATAATCTATTGACCAGAAATCAAATGTTCTTCTATCAACGAATTACATTACACTGATTTTCAAGGTGCTGTCAGTGAGGACTGGAATCTTAATAGTAGTGATTGATTTCATTCTGGTAGATCAAAGCTCTTATGAATAAGTATAAATAAGTCAGTAAGACTATCTGGGTTTACCTGAAGTTTGGAGAGCTCTAGCCTCTTGGCAGGCAGGTCATGGAGGCGAGCGCTGCTCTCTTGCACGCTGATCTCAGTCCTGTTTAACCAGTCTTGAAGTGGCTCCACACTCGCCTCAAAGTCCTGCATCTGAGACTGCAACACCTGAAAGTACATTTTTATAAAAGTTACATATGTGCCTCAAGCTGTATATGTTTTTTATTTTAAAAACACTCTTTCATAATAAAATAAAATAAAATATTGAGCAGGGCATTAAAAAAATTGTAATATGTAGAGATATCTTTAAAAAAATTAACTTATCTCTATTCAGCTAACTCCACTAATAAAATAAAATAAAATAAAATAAAATAAAAAGGATATTAAAAATAAAATAAAATAGCAATATGTAGAGATGCCACTTATCTCTACTCAGCTAACTCAACTAATAAAATAAAATAAAAATAATACTAAATAAAATAGGCAGGTATTAAAAATAAAATAGTAATGTGTCGAGATGTTTTTAAAAAAATCACTCATCTCTACTAAACTAACTCTGCTAAAACAACAAAATTAAATAAAAAAAAAAGTATATATATCTCTAAGCAGGTCTACCTGTAAGGCAGTCTCTCTTCTCTGTAAACTGTCCATCAGGCTCTTCCAATCATCTTTGGCTGCATTTGCTTTGGTCCTGATGGCCTCCACTCTGTCGGCAGGCATCACGCTACTAAGCTGCTCTCCATAGGTCAGGACAGCGTTCAGTCTGGTCTGGCCCTGCTCCTTGTCACTTTTGAACTCCTGTGGTGTAGAATGAGCAAGACGTCAGCCACACAGACACAAGAAGACTATCACAGAGCAGAGGGCAGCAAGTGCAATGAGTCACGTCCAGACATTGACAGGCACCCAGCAGGGATCTCCCACCATCTGTGAGGCGTGCACGTCCCGTCTTTTTTCCGTCTTTCTCCACTCAAACGGTACAGATGCAATTATGTATGACCCAAAGCGCGTCTGCCGCTGTGTTGGTGGTTCAGGGCAGTAAGCCATGCGGAAACATTGTTCCACATTTGAAATGTATTTGATGGTAAATAAAAAATGAGGAGCGTTGTTTCCATTTTTCATTCTTAGTAACACTCTTCCGCTTCTGTCTTCATATCGCTCCCTTTTTATTGTTGTACATGACCTATGCTACATTTATGCCCACACAGAATCTGTGCTGATCTGTGCTTTTTTCTCTGCTGATTGTGGGAAAAAGATCTGCAGGATTCTGTGGAATGAATTTATACATGGAGACAAACGCTAAAAAGAGCTTGAACTGGTTTCGCTTCAGGACCCAGATTTTTTTTATTGGACGGCAACCGGTGACCCAATACAGTGCCAAAATTAGCGTACAAAATTGAATTTCAATGGTTTCATGGTCTCAGCAGCTAAACCACAGACTGTGGTCAAAACCAATCATGTTTACCCTCACTGCAAGTGAACTTGTATTTAATGTAGTCTTGGTTGATGAGGACATGTCATGTAACCTATGCACACTGCCATCTGACTAATATGACTAGATTAATCTGTAGCAAAATACAGACTGGACTGTAAAGTTTTTTATGTCCATAAAAAACAGACAGTAAGAGTTTTTTCCTTTCTTGTTATGACTGGAAAGTTAATGTCACTACATTACAATAAAAAGTAATTTATTAAAAAAACAAAAAAAAAAACAAACTTTAATTACAGGTCACACTGTAACTGCTCAAAATGAAGTTTTAGGATTTGAAATAAATAAATAAATAAACAAACAAACAAAATGTAAGATGTAAATGCCTGTTAGGATACATGCAGTACATGCAGGATACAATTCAGTTTTTCTGATATAAAGTAAACAGGGGATTAAAATAAAATAAAACAATAAAAAAATTGAAAGATTAAATTAAATTAAATTAAATTAAAAAGTCTAAAATAAAATAAAAAAACAAACATGAAGAGAAATGTTTCACTTCTTTAAATGCTTGTTAAAAAATAATAAAATAATATAATATTATAAATATATAATATAATAATAAAATAAAATAAAATGAAAAACAACATTTATTAGACACAAAATAATGTTTGTTATTTCTGATGTAGAGAGAACAGGGGGTTAAGATAAAATAAAATAAAATAAAATAAAATAAAATAAAATAAAATAAAATAAAATAAAATAAAATAAAATAAATTTATAAGGCACAAAGTAATGTTTGTTATTTTTTATAAATAAAATACAGGGAGTGTTTTCTCCTCCTCCTTTTATTTTTCTCCATTTCTTTCACTGGGGCGTACCCTAAAGTACAAACATGAAAAGGTACATATTTGTACCTTACCTATCCCTAAACGGTACATATTAGTACCTTAAAGGTATATTTTAGTACTTTAAAAGAACACATTTGTACCTTTTCACTTTTGTACCTTAGCTTACTCACTACAGTTTCTGACAGAACTGTACCTTTTTTTCTGAGAGTGTTTTAGGCTAATTTGGTAAATTGCATTGTATTATTTGGATTATTATTTTACCAGAACAGACTAGTGACCCATTTTTTGGTCACAACTGAACAGTTAAGAACCACTGACAATTATATTACTATTTTGAAATTATTTAATAAATGAAATCTGAGATATTTTAGCTAATCTCCAGAATTTTCAGACGATTTCCGTCCAGGTCTAACTATGTCTTTTTCATCACGGCTATACATCATTACGATGCATTTTCCCTTTGCTCTCATGGGTTTTCTAGCGTGCTAATTGAAGTCATAAATAGACTAGTCTGGCACATCCTTGGCTGAATGGTGGCCTCATAAACTGGCCCATGGGACGTGAGAATGGGCTATCACTTTATCAAGTTCTGGCTACCTTTACATGACAGGGATAGAGACAACCTGCTGTGGTCTGGCTATGGCTATGTTCCAAGAATTCTGAATTTTGCCCATTTAGGATGAGCCTCCCGGACAGAGTACTGTCCACAACCATTCCACTCATTCACCTGGATCCGCTGGAGAGCGACGGAGGCATCCTGGATGCTGTGAGGGGAGTCAAAGCATTTGGCGGTAGAGATGTTGGCATTGACCATCCACTGCCGGAAGTCGTGCAGAGAAGAACGGAAGCGTTGTTCCAGCAGCTTCTCCTTATTCTGGCATTCCCGGGAGGCTCGCAGGCTTAGGCTAGGGAGGAAGATGCACAGAACGGTTTTAGAAAAGGAAAGGGTGAAAAAGGGGGATGGGGGTTAAAATGTGTGAGTGTAGGGGGGCTGATAGCGCAAGGTGAGCAGACATCTGTTTCAATGACAGGCTCTCTCAGAGGGAGAGTTTGGGAATCAGAAAGTGAAAACGCAGCAGAAGCTGCACACACAAAAATACGCTAGCATGTCTGCACACAGATACACACTCACACGAATGCGGATGAGGTTAAAGTGGACAGTGGAGGGAAGATAAGCATGTTTTTTTGCTGCTATACCTGAAAAGCATGCTAACGAGGCAAAGCCTGCTGTCATGACAGGTGCTCTCAGCTGAAACGCTCACTTTAGATGCAGCGCTATGAGGTGCAATATATCACAACCCTTCATTCACCTCAGTGCACTAAATTTATATGTGTAAATATATTCGTTAATTAAATACAGCATGTGTATTTAACCTACTGTACAAAACAAACAATGAAATATTTATATAAATATAAATATTTATTCTTGATTGATTGATTGATGAATTATTGAATTAATGAATAAATAAATTAATTAATTAATAAACAGAAAAACCAAATATATATATATATATATATATATATGTTTAAAAACAAATAAAAAAAATCTCTAGTAATTTATAACACTATCTGTGCCTTTACTTTCAATGTTATAGTTTTATGATATTTAATATTAATATACATAATATTTAAAATAGTATTATTATATTAAATATGTTTTGCTGGTAAACGCACTATTCTTGGGGAGCTGGACAATTAGTCTATTAATTTACTTTATTCATTAATTGCCGTATATATATTATGTAATATATATTTTTCACACTTTTCATACATTTATTTTCAGAACTACAAACCATCCAATCTTATTTTTATAAATTATTAAATATTAAACAATATTAAATATCAGATATTAAAATAAATAATAGCGTTTTATATTAATTTTAATGATTTATTATTTTATATTTATATTATTATAAATTATTTGCTTACTATTCTTCGTAAGTTCTCTGCTCATCCACATGCAGTTTTTACAATATTCAAAATCTTTAAGGTAAATAGAAAAACTAAAAGAAAATGTCTTTATATTTTCAAAACAAATAAAAACCAAATTAAACTACTTTTTATACATTTTTTCTATTAATTTATAATACTATTTTTGCATTTACTTTAAATGTTATAGCTTTAAATTATTATTTGCTTTTTTATTATTATTATTATTATAAACAATAAAATATTTATATATTTATGAATGAATGAATAAACTTAAAAAAAAACTGAAACTATTTATTAATTTCTCCATTAATTTACAACACTATTCTTGCATTTACTTTCAGTGTTTCAGTTTTATCTTTTTTTTTTTTGCTTAATCGTTATTATTATTATTATTACTATTTTAAATATGTTTGCTGGTAAACACACTATTTTTTACAGTATTCAAAGTTCAATGAACACTACAAATAAAACTGATGAATAAATGTCTTTACATTTTCACATAATTTGGGCCTCAATTTATTTATTTTTATTTATTAATATATATATATATATATATATATATTTTTGTTTACACTTTTCATACATTTATTTTTAGAACTAAAAACCATCCAAAAATTAATTTTTATAAATCATTAAATTAAATATTAAATAATATTAAATATTATATATTAGAATAAATAAATAGCGTTTTATATTTTATGGTTTCAATAATGTATTATTTTATATTTACATTATTATAAATTATTTGCTTATTATTTTTCATATGTTCTCTACATGTGCCGTATATATGTAATATATACATTTTTACTCTTTTCATATGTTTATTTGCAGAACTAAAAACCACCCAATTTTATTTTTGAAAATGAAATAATATTTAATGAAATAATAAATATTATTAAATATTACATATTAGAATAAATAAAGAGCATTTTATATTTTTTTATTTTAATAATTTATTAATAAACACACACACACACACACACACACACACATATATATATATATATATATATTTTTTTTTTTTACAATTTTCATACATTTATTTTCAGAACTAAAAACTATCCAATGTTATTCTTTATAAATGATTAAATTAAATATTAGATAATACGAAATAGCAGACATTAAAAAAATAAACATTTTATATTTTTTAATTTTAATAGTTTATTATGTTATATTTACATTTTTATAAATTATTTCCTTATTTACTATTTTTCATATTTTCTTTGCTCATCAACATGTAGTTTTTACAATATCCAAAATTTTTTACATAAATAAACCTTAGTTGCAACATTTCAACCAGCCACATGCCGTAATCAGTGGAGACAATTATGCGAAGCTCTGTAAGACACATCCATCTTCTACTTGTCTACAAAGTCCAAACAAACATTCAGGGAATGGATTGCTAAACAAAACCAGGTGGTGACCATTTGACTTCAAAAACCTTTGAACCCATGCATATGCGTTCATGTCTGCAGCACACTCACCTGTTGTGTAGCTTGATGAGAGCGCTGACTCTATCCGACTGCGGACCCAGATCGCTGGAAAACCCACACAGCTCATTGAGCTGCGCCTTCAGCTTCTCCTCCATAACTTCAGCAGTCTGAAGCCCCTCCAGAACACCCTGACAAACACACACACAGCAGGGGTAAGTGTCAATCCACACCTAAAATCTAATTTATCGGCTTGATGCTTCTTCATGCACAGTTGTGCACACACACACATACATCTGAGAATTAACACACAGCTCTATTCAACTCCAGTACAGGGCTTACAAAAGCATTTCTGTTCTTCAGCGAGTCCAGGAAGACTTCCCACTTCTCCGAACATGCCTGAGATTATACAGAGCCAAAGTGGTGCCTCTCTCTCTGCGCTTCCACCCTCCCCCTGACCCTCTCTTTAAAAACAAGAGGGAAATGCTTCCCTTACTTCCCACTATAGAACACTTCCTCCCTCAATCTCTCTCCTCCTCTTCCTTCTCTCACTCCTCCCTGCCTTTGCACGCCGCGGTTCTCCCTCTCTTTCACACTCTTCGGCGGGTCTCATTCACTCGTCCTCGCCTTTGACATGTTCTCTCGTTTGCGTTGCCACTCTTTCGCTCTCCCTCCCTTTCACATTCTCCCCTCCTTCCTCCCCGCCTCCTCCTCTCTCTCTCTCTCTCTCTCTCCTGCTCCCGGTGGGAGTCAGCTGTCAGATGTTGAGGAGCTTGAGCCGCGCAAACGAGCGTGTAACACAAACAAGTCCGGACACCGGAAACACGGGATGAGAGAAAGTACAAAAAAAGAAGGAAACATTGAGGGACTTGAGGAAAGACGGAAGAAGGAGGAAAAATCTGCAATCCTTTAGCAATAATCTGAGCAGTAAGAAGCATATGGAAGTATAAACAACCTCAGCAGCAGGAAAACATATTACAACTCACTGTAGTTTATAAGAAAGAGCCAGACAGAAAGAAAACAGACAAACAAGGGAGAAAACGGGACACAGATGCTCTGTACTATTAAAAACCTTGCAAACCAGTGTGTGTTTTTTCGAAAATGCTAAAATTCTTCACCAAACTGAGTGACTTTTCATACAGGGCTTGCATAATGCACACTGTAATTAAATAGCATTTACCTTATACACTCCCCCTTCCCTCTTCATCTCTCTCAATTACCTTGGCGACCGTCCATCCCTCCACCGCCGCAGCTCCGCTATTCCTCCGCTCGGCGCTGCTCAGTCCCTCGCTCCACTCCTTGAGCTGGCCCTCCAGCTTCTCCATTTCTCCCTCCAACTGCGCTGTCAGCCGTGTCTGCTCGCGCTCGGCCCCTGTCGCCGCGGCTACGGCCGTCTCGAGGGCGTCGCGAGCTCGTAGCGAAGCTCCCTCCCACTGGTGCAGCGCGCGAGCCAGTGCCGCCACTTCGCCATCCATCAGCTCGCAGCCCGCCGCCGCCGTGTGCCTTCCGGCTCTCTCCGCGCTCAGCCGCACGCGCCGCAGCCGCTCGCGCCCCTCGCACGCGCCGCGCTCCAGCAGCTCCTGAAGGAGGGAGGGAGGGAGAACGAGAGAGTGAGATGGAGAGAGGGAGGGTAAAGTTGCTACGGAAACTGCGGCATCGGTGGCTGCTTGTTATCCAACTACTGCTGCCGCCGCGCGTGATTCTCACGGCGGAGAGACCGACTGACTGTTCAAGCGTGCGAAAAACTCTCACATCGGATCTGTTCCTCACGCTTCAGAGGATAAACTCTACTGTCTGCCACCCCGCTTCTTTTTTATTCATCTTAATTACCATCATTCTTATACATGAATATCTACTTGTTTACTTGTCTAATTTTCTCAAGTGCAATTAGAATCTCATTCATTAATTCAGCGATGAGAACCATCAGATGTAAAATACGTTAAATACATTTTTGCTATTAAATATTTTATTTATAAAAAGTGCTATTAATAAATAAATTAAATGTTAGTGAAATTAAACAACAAATAAAATTAAAATTAAATTAAATAGTAGCTGCTTTATTAATCTCAATTACCATCATTTTTATAAATGACAATCTGCTTGTTTACTTGTCTAATTTTCTCACAATTAGAAAATAATTAATGAATTCAATGTAAAATACATTTAAAAATACATTTTAAATACTTTTTTTCAATTAAATGATTTATTTATGAATAGTGTAAATAATAAAAATTAAATATTAGTCAAATGAAATAATAAACAAAATTAAAATTTTTATACATTATCTACTTAGTCTAATTTTCTCATATGCAACTAAAATTTCATTCATGTATGCATTCATTCATTCATCCAGCAATGTGAATTATCCAATGTAAAATACATTTCAGAATACATTTTAAATACATTTGTTGAAATTAAATGTTTTATTTATAAACAGTGTTATTAAATGTCATTCAAAATACATAATAAACAAAATTAAAATAAAATAAAATAACAGTAAAATAGCAAGAAAGTTGCAGTTGCAAAAATCAAATGTAAACAAAAATAAACAGAAAAGTGTACTGATAATTAATCAAGCGACAGGACAGAACAAAAGATATATAGAATGATAGAACGACAGAGCAATAGAATGATAAATAAAACGACAGAACGATAGACAAAACGATAGATAGATAGATAGATAGATAGATAGATAGATAGATAGATAGATAGATAGATAGATAAAACAATAAATAGATAAAATGAAAGACAGATAGAACGACAGAACGATAGACAGAATGATAGTACGGTTGATAGAATGACAGAATGATAGCTAGAACGAAAGAGCAATAGATAAAACGATGACAGATAGAGCGATAGATAGATAGACAGATAGATAAAACAATAAAACGATGACAAATAGAGTGATAGATAAAAAGATAGACAGATAGATAGATAGATAGATAAAACGATGAGAGATAGAGCGATAGATAAAAAGATAGACAGACAGAACAATAGACAGACAGACAGATAGATAGATAAAATGATAGACAGATAGAACGACAGAACGATAGACAGAATGATAGTACAGTAGAAAGAATGAGAACGATAGCTAGAACGACAGAGCAATAGATAGATAAAACGATGACAGACAGAGCGATAGATAAAAAGATAGATAGATAGATAGATAGATAGATAGATAGACAGATAAAATAATTAATGTAAAATAATAATTTATGTATTCAATAGAAAAACAACAATATGTGCATTTTTATTTATTTTAGTCATCAGCCGTTCAAAAAAAAAAATTGGAAAGCAAAGATAGCACATTTATTTCAGGCATAACAGCTTTCCATGCAAACTTATTCTTGTTTTAAAAAAACATTTATGTTCAGTAATAAACAGATGGCATTTTAAGGTGACGATCCCTGACAAATAAACCGCAGCTTTAAAGGTAAAGAGATGGAAGTGTTTATTTGAATATCATTTATTTAAAGTGCTGCTGTGTAGTCTTATTATCCTTTATCGCATCTACCACTCTCTCATTCTTCCTGAGTGTCATTGATTATCCAGGGAGAAACGTGCAAACAGCATAGAAATTTCCCACCAATTTCACCCCCCGTTCTCCCCCTTTTTTAACGCCTCTTATTGCTCTCTCAGTGCCTCTGGTACTTTTCTCTCATTTTCTTTCTCATCAAACGCACCCCATGTTATGAAGATTTTCTTTCTCATCAAACACGCACACAAAGTGTTATGGAGATAAGCAGACGGTATAATGAGCTAATCAGCACAGAAATATTGCAGATCCATAACAATAGTAAAATCTAAGCATCTACATCCATTGATTTTAGTCCTGTGAGAGCATGTAGTACAGAAACTTGACCTTGAAACGAAGCACACAGTTGTGTTACCCCACTCACATAAATGTTCAAACATTTGACCACACACAGTTTTTTTTTTGGATATACCATTCTGTATTCCCTTGTACTTTGTAAACTGAACAAATCAGTTTGTACAAAGCAAGCTGAGTTCCTTACTACTGTCAAGAAACATCTAACGACTGTGAAATTTTGACTCATAATCGTTAACGCACACTTTCAGAAAATAAACTTTTTTTCACTGATTTCACTATTTGGGGGAATTTGGTATTGTAACACTTAATCACGGTATTGCATTGCTCTTAATCTAAAAGTCATTTTTGATAAAAGCTTCTGCTAGCTGGATCATTTAAACTGCAAATTTTATATGTGTACAATGCTGTTGTATTCTGTCCAAGGCTATGTTGACAGGCAACTGTTGCAGTACAATTTCTCTCATGGGGTTAATAAAAACTCATATCTCTCTATCTATTTATACACCCACACTCACATAATCATATGTGCAGATGAAATGCAATTATGCATTCATATCATCAGTGTCTCACATAATTTGACGTGCAGTCTCACACCATCTCATCTGCTTCAAAGAATGGATTTGGTCTTTTCATTTCACACCATTCACAGTGAAATATGATGTTTGTAAATGAGAAAAACAATATGCAGGTTCTTTCTATAATTTTCCACAGAGGTTGTTAAAAAAATCCTTAGAGAGAAGACAAGCTTGTTCACAAAAAATTGAATTTCTAATTAATGTGTGAACACTTTGTGGAATTATGAAAATGGAATGAAGTATATTTAAATTGCATGCTTATTTTATACAGATGTGGAGTTTATTAAACATAATATGAATTATAGTCTGGCACAAAGTAAGAGTAGAAAATAACATGTTCTGTGGCATGGCATGCTATGCTACATTTTTCAGTTTTAATATTAAAGGTAAAAAGGATAAAATTAACCAATACTTTAATATTCTTTAAATGAATTATCTTACCCGGACTTCGGTCAACTTCTGATTTAAGGCTGGAGAGTCACCGGATGGGTCAGAGCATTGTTGAAGCTCCTCCCCTACCACCATTAGCCAATCAGTGAGCTCCCTGATTGTTTCCATGTACTGCTTGTGCTCGATGACAACATCCTCTGACAATCTGACTCTCTCCTAAATAAGATAAAATATTAATTAACGCATTTAAATTTTAATATAAACACTCTCTTTTACTGTTACACTACAACTATTTATTAGACATTAGCAATACTTCACCTCTGCTGCAGCTTTGACATCCTCAAAGTGTGCCCTAAGGAGAATCATTTCTTCTTCCTTAAAGACGGGGTCACCAGTGCGTTTGTACAGTTCAGCCGCACTCTCCTCCAGATAGCACAGAGCTCCCTGGTGGTCCTCCACATCTGATGACAGTAAGCGCAGTCTCTCCAATTGCTTTCGTTTCTCCCTTAGTCCAAGCTGGGGCTCAAGAGGACCTTTAACCTCCACCCCTACTCCCTCCAGCCATCTCTGCAGCTGTGCGCGAGACTCCACGAACAAATCCCACTGATTAACAGTCCATTCCAATCGGCTAGAACACAAAGGACAGATTAAATACTTCTATATTTGACATTCTTTACATTTTTACCGTGTATATTATTCAGCATATTTACCTAGATAGAATGATAGATCGACAGAACTACTGAACGATAGACAAAATGACAGAGAGATAGATAGATAGAACACTAGAAAGATTGACAGAACGATAGATAGAACGATAGATAGGTTGATAGATAAATAGAACGAACAGATGGTAGATAGATAGATAGATAGATAGATAGATAGATAGATAGATAGATAGAAGGACAAAACGATAGATAGATAGATAGATAGAACGACAGAACAATAGACAGAACGACAACAATAAAACGACAGAACGATAGATAGATAGATAGATAGATAGATAGGTAGATAGATAGATAGAACGACAGAACAATAGATAGAATGGTAGATAGAACGATAGATAGATAGAACGACAGAACAATAGATAGAATGGTAGATAGAACGATAGATAGATAGAACGAAAGAACGATAGAACAATAGATAGAACGATAGAACGGTAGATAGACAGATAGATAGATAGATAGATAGATAGATAGATAGATAAATACAAGGACAAAACAATAGATAGACAGATAGATAGATAGATAGAACGACAGAACAATAGACAGATCGACAACAATAGAACGATAGATAAAACGACAGAACGATAGATAGACAGAACGACAACGATAGAACAATAGATAGAACGATAGATAGATAGATAAATAGAAGGACAAAACAATAGATAGATAGATAGATAGATAGAACGACAGAACAATAGACAGAACAACAACAACAGAACAATAGATAGAACGACAGAACAATAGAGAGATAGAGAGATAGATAGATAGATAGATAGAACGACAGATAGACAGAACGACAACGATAGAACAATAGATAGAACGATAGAACGATAGATAGATAGATAGAAGGACAAAACAATAGATAGATAGATAGATAGAACGACAGAACAATAGACAGAACGACAACAATAGAACGATAGATAGAACGACAGAACGATAAAGAGATAGATAGATAGATAGATAGATAGATAGATAGATAGATAGAACGACAGAACAATAGATAGACAGAACGACAACAACAGAACAATAGATAGAATGGTAGATAGAACGATAGATAGATAGAATGATAGAACGATAGATAGATACATAGATAGATAGATAGAACGACAGAACAATAGATAGACAGAACGACAACGACAGAACAATAGATAGAACGATAGAACGATAGATAGATAAATAGAAGGACAA